>NC_135807.1:36908263-37508263 GCF_964213995.1 Mustelus asterias | reverse complement strand
CTGGCATGCCTGTACTTTCCACTCAATGGAAAAGGTCCCAAGGCCATGTCTTGTCCACCATTTATTGCTCAACCAGCATCAGTGAAACATAGAGAATCTGGGTCATTATCACTTTGCTGTCTCAGACAGCTTGCTATATGCAGGTTTGTTGTTACACATCCTACATTGTCTCCCCTTCAAAAAGTACTTATTTTGCTGTAAAATGCATCAGTGTGGCCTGAGGATGTTAATGGTGCTATATAAATGTAAGTCCTTTCTTTCTTTAGCTGCTGCTGGTTTCACACCGAGACCAGACACTCATTAGATTGGGCAATGCCATAACCAAATCAATAAGATGGGAAGGCAATCTATTACCAGATCTGTTAGCACGTGGGGTTATGTAGCAGTGATGGAGGATAACCTGCTTGTTGACTTTACCTTCTTGAAGACTAACAAATTGTAATCCATTCAGTGTCTTTCTTTCCCTGAGACTTGAAAATACCTGACATACATAGAACATAGAACATTACAGTGCAGTACAGGCCCTTCGGCCCTCGATGTTGCGCTGACCTTTGAAACTAATCTAAAGCCCATTTAACCTACACTATTCCAATATCATCCATATGTTTATCCAATGACCATTTAAATGCCCTTAATGGTGGCGAGTCCACTACTGTTGCAGGCAGGGCATTCCATGCCCTTACTACTCTCTGAGTGAAGAACCTACCTCTAACATCAGTCCTATATCTATCACCCCTCAATTTAAAGCTATGTCCTCTCGTGCTAGCCATCACCATCCGAGGAAAAAGGCTCTCACTGTCCACCCTATCCAATCCTCTGATCATCTTATATGCCTCTATTAAGTCACCTCTTAACCTTCTTCTCTCTAATGAAATCAGCCTCAAGTCCCTCAGCCTTTCCTCATAAGACCTTCGCACCATACCAGGCAACATCCTGGTAAATCTCCTCTGCACCCTTTCCAATGCTTCCACATCCTTCCTATAATGTGATGACCAGAACTGTACGCAATACTCCAAGTGTGGCCGCACCAGAGTTTTGTACAGCTGCAACATGACGGGTGGCACGGTAGCACAGTGGTTAGCACTGCTGCTTCACAGCTCCAGGGACCTGGGTTCAATTCCCGGCTTGGGTCACTGTCTGTGTGGAGTTTGCACATTCTCCTCATGTCTGCGTGGGTTTCCTCCGGGTGCTCCGGTTTCCTCCCACAGTCCAAAGATGTGCGGGTTAGGTTGATTGGCCATGCTAAAATTGCCCCTTAGTGTCCTGAGATGCATAGGTTAGAGGGATTAGCGGGTAAATATGTAGGGGTAAGAGGGTAGGGCCTGGGTGGGATTGTGGTCGGTGCAGACTCGATGGGCCAAATGGCCTCTTTCTGCACTGTAGGGTTTCTATGATTCTATGATGACCTCATGGCTCCAAAACGCAATCCCTCTACCAATAGAAGCTAACACGCCGTACGCCTTCTTAACAACCCTATCAGCCTGGGTGCCAACTTTCAGTAATCTATGCACATGGACACCGAGATCTCTCTGCTCATCCACACTACCAAGTATCTTACCATTAGCCCAGTACTCTGTATTCCTGTTACTCCTTCCAAAGTGAATCACCTCACACTTTTCTGCATTAAACTCCATTTGCCACCTCTCAGCCCAGCTCTGCAGCTTACACAATTGCTATTGGCACAAAATACCATCTTGCCACCCTAACCATGCCAGGTGTTGGCACGTTAACCAACTTCGCTACTGAGCGCAATAAATTGACCATAATCACACCATGCCATGCCAAGGAAGAACGCTGATTGCTGCTGCATTATGATTCCAATGAATGAGCACCCCTCACTGAAATCATCCGTTTTTGCAGCGTTTCCTTTATTATCAAGGTGTGGCCATTCCCATCCTTTGTTTCCTTTGTGAAACTGGTGGCAGTCTTTGTTCCTGCAGTTCATGTAGTGAAAATAGTCCCACAGTGTTTCTGGTGTTGTGAAGCGTTGAATACTGTCTGGTAGGTCTTAATGAAGTCTCCGTAGTCTTAAATGCCTCCATGCGTGTTAGTACACATGGCTGACAAGACTGACCCCTAGTTGTGAAGTCTTACATCACATTAGTATAATCAGTCCCATGTTAACCCTATAATTGTTAACCCTATATTTGTCAGACCATTATACTACAGTTTAGTAGGGAGTTTTAGCACTTTGACCAAGCGATATTGAAGGAATAGCAATATGTTTCTAAGTTGGATGATGTGTGAATTGAGCTGGGGGTGCAGTGAAAGATATTCAACTCTAGGAAGAATCAACATTAAACTCAATCTGACCGTCAACTAAATTTCATTGATAAGCACTCCATTAATAGCTACTGGGATTGCGATCAGGAGCAGGAATTATCCGTGATTTATCCACTCTCCAGTCTGAGGGTATTGAGGTTCAACTGCAAACATTCAAACTGATGGCCCCACTGAGATCAACTCATTGAGCACAGGCTGAAACTGAAACCTGTGACCTCCGTTCCTTCCACTGAGTGATCTGACAACTCGCAAATTGCTTTTTACACAAAGTTAACACTTGCGTTTTTTTTGCAGCTGAGTCCGACAGAAAGGAATATGGAATTCAGCAAACACTTCAGGATAAAGCACTACGCCGGACAGGTCACGTAGGTCCCACCCTTATCTTTAAAAATACTTTAGCTGGCATTCTACCGCATCGTCCGTCACGGAATCGGACAGTGAGGGGCGGACAACGGAAATGTCCGTTGACTTTGGGTGCGAATTTCCAGTCTCGCTCGAGCGACGCTGTAAAATCCCGCCCTTTCGGTTCGTTATTGGCAAAGCGGAATGTTTTTGCACCATGAGAAAGTGGCAAACATTCCCAGATCAGGAGTAACACAGGTTAAATACAGAGTATCCCTCTACACTATCCCATGAAGCACTTCTGGATCAGGCATAACACAGGTTAGATACAGAGGCTGGAATTTTACTGGCACGCCTGTCCAGATTCCGTGGGCGGGTGAGATTCGGAAAACGGCATTCTCCATTGGCCTCGGGCGGGATCGTACGAACCTCGGGCAGACGTGCCGATAAAATTCCGCCCAGAGTATCTCTCTACACTATCTCATCAAGCACTCCCAGATCAGGAATAACATAGGTTAAATACAGACTATCCCTCTATACTATCCCATCAAACATTCCCAGATCAAAAATAACACAGGTTAAATACAGACTATCCCTCTACACTACCTTATCACACATTCCCAGATCAGGAATAACACAGGTTAGATTCAGAGTATCCTCTACACTATCCTATCAAACATTCCCAGATCAGGCTTAACACAGGTTAGGTACAGAATTAGATCCAGTTATTCCTTCCCTCTTCCCAAGGAAAGGAACTGGGGATTTCCAATTACTGGCAGTCTGCAGACACATGTCTTGTAGACACAGTTTGCAATTGGCCTCTGAATATCTGTTGAGAGGGACAGGTTGGTAACATGCAGCAGACTAGATTGCTTATTATGCTGCTTAATGCTCTGTTCATCCGACATGCTCTCCAACTTGCCAGGAGCAATCCCAGAGGCAATGTGTTAAGTAGCAATAAAATCCATCACTGAATCGACTTCCAACAAAATTTCAACTGAAAATTTCAACATTCTGTGTAATACTCAGAACAAAATATTCAAACTCTTTGCATGGGAGCACTCAGTCCATGTTACTGGCTGACATGTTGCCTTCTCTTTAACTCTCAAAGAACAACAAAGAACAAAGAACAATACAGCACAGGAACAGGCCCTTCGGCCCTCCAAGCCCATGCCGCTCCCTGGTCCAAACTAGACCATTCTTTTGTATCCCTCCATTTCCACTCCGTTCATATGGCTGTCTAGATAAGTCTTAAACGTTCCCAGTGTGTCCACCTCCACCACCTTGCCTGGCAGCGCATTCCAAGCCCCCACCACCCTCTGTGTAAAATATGTCCTTCTGATATCTGTGTTAAACCTCCCCCCCCTTCACCTTGAACCTATGACCCCTCGTGAACGTCACCACCGACCTGGGGAAAAGCTTCCCACCGTTCACCCTATCAATGCCTTTCATAATTTTATACACCTCTATTAAGTCTCCCCTCATCCTCCGTCTTTCCAGGGAGAACAACCCCAGTTTACCCAATCTCTCCTCATAACTAAGCCCCTCCATACCAAGCAACATCCTGGTAAACCTCCTCTGTACTCTCTCCAAAGCCTCCACGTCCTTCTGGTAGTGTGGCGACCAGAACTGGACGCAGTATTCCAAATGCAGCCGAACCAACGTTCTATACATCTGCAACATCAGACCCCAACTTTTATACTCTATGCCCCGTCCTATAAAGGCAAGCATGCCATATGCCTTCTTCGCCACCTTCTCCACCTGTGACGTCACCTTCAAGGATCTGTGGACTTGCACACCCAGGTCCCTCTGCGTATCTACACTCTTTATGGTTCTGCCATTTATCGTATAGCTCCTCCCTACATTATTTCTACCAAAATGCATCACTTCGTATTTATCAGGATTGAACTCCATCTGCCATTTCTTTGCTCAAATTTCCAGCCTATCTATATCCTTCTGTAGCTTCTGACAATGCTCCTCACTATCTGCAAGTCCTGCCAATTTTGTGTCGTCCGCAAACTTACTGATCACCCCAGTTACACCTTCTTCCAGATCGTTTATATAAATCACAAACAGCAGAGGTCCCAATACAGAGCCCTGCGGAACACCACTAGTCACAGGCCTCCAGCCGGAAAAAGACCTTTCCACTACCACCCTCTGTCTTCTGTGACCAAGCCAGTTCTCCACCCATCTAGCCACCTCCCCCTTTATCCCATGAGATCCAACCTTTTTCACCAGCCTACCATGAGGGACTTTGTCAAACGCTTTACTAAAGTCCATATAGACGACACCCACGGCCCTTCCCTCATCAACCATTCTAGTCACTTCTTCAAAAAACTCCACCAGGTTAGTGAGGCATGACCTCCCTCTCACAAAACCATGCTGACTATCGTTAATGAGTTTATTCCTTTCTAAATGCGCATACATCCTATCTCTAAGAATCTTCTCCAACAACTTCCCCACCACGGACGTCAAGCTCACTGGCCTATAATTACCCGGGTTATCCTTCCTACCCTTCTTAAATAACGGGACCACATTAGCTATCCTCCAATCCTCTGGGACCTCACCTGCGTCCAGTGACGAGACAAAGATTTGCGTCAGAGGCCCAGCGATTTCATCTCTCGTCTCCCTGAGCAGCCTTGGATAGATTCCATCAGGCCCTGGGGATTTGTCAGTCTTTATATTCTCCAACAAACCTAACACTTCCTCCCTTGTAATGGAGATTTTCTCCAACGGTTCAACACTCCCCTCCGAGACATTCCCAGTCAACACATCCCTCTCCTTTGTGAATACCGATGCAAAGTATTCACTTAGGATCTCCCCTACTTCTTTGGGCTCCAAGCATAATTCCCCACTTTTG
This sequence comes from Mustelus asterias, assembly GCF_964213995.1. NCBI lineage: Eukaryota > Metazoa > Chordata > Chondrichthyes > Carcharhiniformes > Triakidae > Mustelus > Mustelus asterias. The sequence goes on along the minus strand of NC_135807.1, from coordinate 37,502,778 downwards.
TCCCTGAGAGGTCCAATTTTTTCCCTGACAACCCTTTTGTTCCTAACGTATGAATAAAATGCCTTGGGATTCTCCTTAACCCTGTCTGCCAAGGACATTTCGTGACCTCTTTTTGCCCTTCTAATTCCCCGTTTGAGTTCTTTCCTACTCTCTCTGTATTCCTCCAGAGCTCCCTCCGTTTTTAGCTGCCTGGACCTAACATACGCCTCTCTTTTCTTTTTGACCAGTCCCTCAATTTCCCTGGTTATCCACGGTTCTCGAATCTTACCCTTCCTATCCTTCTTTTTTACAGGCACATGCCTATCCTGCAGCCCTAACAACTGTTCCTTAAACTATCTTATCTCAAACTATCTTATCAATTCATTGTTACAATCAAGGAGATGGGTCACTATAATTTAACGCCATATTAATAATACACTAAATACAAGTGAAGAATTAAATCACATGCAGGCTCAGGTGCCAGGAACTTGTGCCTGTCAAGAAAGCTGGGTTGAGCTATCGCCTGCTCTGAACATCTCTCACCTGTTGCATGCTGTAGTGCTACATACATAAACTCCTTCAGTGGAACATAGAGAAAATGCTGAAAGTTTGTGTCCATAAGCTCAATGTTTTCAGTGCTCACTACCACCCTCTTCCTCTCTATCCCCTTCTCCCTCTCTCTCACACACCCACACACACACACACTCACTCACTCACTCTACCTGTGCTTACTGCTCCTTTCTCCATCTATTTTCCTCCCATTCTCTGTACAGGGGTGGCAATGGTCTTGACTGGCTGGTGACTTTGTATAGCCACATGGGCTGCATGGTGCTAATGTCATCCATATTTGTGTGTCCCTCTTCCCCATCTGTCCATCTCCCTTTTCTCCCACTCTCCATCTCCCCTTCCTAATGCCTATCTCTAGTTGCTCTTAGAAGAGTCGGAAGGTATTCAATGTAACTGAGTGGCTTGCTAGGCCACTTCCGAAGGCAGTAAAGAGTTATGAATGCAGGACTGGGTTCACATAAAGGCCAGATTGAGTAAGGATGGCAATCTTCCTTCTTGATAGAACATTGGTGAGCAAGTTCAGTTTTTGTGACAATCCTACAGCTTCAAGAAGTTATTCATGAAGGCCCCAACCTTCTCAACCTTGCCCCTCACCTGAGGTGTGGTGATCCTCAGGTTAAATCAACATCAGTCAGTTCTCCCCCTCAAAGGGGAGAGAAGCCTATGGTCATCTAGGACTATGGCAACTTTACTTTGCAGCTTCATGGTGACTTTTACTGATACCAGCTTTTCATTTCCAATTTTTTCTGAGGGAACTTCCTGTTTTCGTCTTTCAGGTTTCCAGATATTTTTCTCTGTATATTTTCAGCCACCAATGTTCACTCTCTGGGATTGCATTTGAAGAATAGCCCCTTGAATGAGGATCGAGTGGGAGGCAGTTGGCGCTATTGGATCAGTATCCATCAGCTGTTAAATGGAGAGGAGGAGGAATGGAGATTTGAACTAAAGTTCTGTTTTGTGCTTGGGTTCAGGTACTCGGTGGAGGGCTTCATCGATAAGAACAAGGACACACTCTATCAGGACTTCAAACGTCTGATGTACAACAGGTGAGGACAGTATGCAGAGTTCTAATCACTCTAGTGTCTATTTAACTTTTATTTGTGATATAAAGTTCACAGTCACAATTCAACCCATCTGGTAGTGTATGGTTCATGTACCAGCTCCTGTGAAGAGAGGCATTCATCTCCATCAGGTAGTATACAGTCATTGGCAGCTCTTGTACATGTACAGTATACAGCAGATAAAAGGGAACCATTCACTCATGGAGTATTTTATGGGTTTTTTTTGTGTTGAAAACCATTGCAGTTGTCACTGCATTTCAATGTAATTCATTGTTTGAAATACCTTCAGATGTTTAATTTGATATAATTTTGGAAAAGGGGATGCAAAAATACTTAATAAAATATTAAATTAATAAAGGAAGCTGGTAGCAATATCAGGATGGCATAGGTAAGTAAAGGTCCTGGAAGACCTTTCAGATCGAGTAAGGTCAATAAGAATAATGATGAAAATTTTAAAGGAGAATATGAGAAAACACAAAAAGAATTTAATAAAGAGGGAAAACATTCAAATCAGCGAAGAGGTGTTACATAAACAGAGAATGCTGGAAAATCTCAGCAGGTCTGACAGCATCTGTGGGGAGAGAATAGAGCTGACGTTTTGAGTCAGGATGACCTTTGGTCAGAGCCCAGATTCCAGCATCCGCAGTATTTAGCTTTTATGAGCGAGGAGCTGTTTCCTGATGCTGTTCAGAGTGAGATGAGTACGGCTATGATGGATAAAAGTGACGTATTTGATTAACACAAGACAGAGTACTAGCCCCCAATGGTGTACATCCGAGAATTCTGAGAGAGGTGAGAAAGTGAGATTGTGAAGATGCATTTCTAGTAAGTGTGAATGTGTGCTGGAGGACTCGAGAATTACCAATTTAATTGGGGTGGCACGGTAGCTCAGTGGTTAGCACTGCTGCCTCACAATGCCAGGGACCTGGGTTCGATTCCCGGCTTGGGTCACTGTCTGTGTGGAGTTTGCATGTTCTCCCCGTGTCTGCGTGGGTTTCCTCCGGGTGCTCCGGTTTCCATCCACATTCTGAAAGACGTGCTGGTCAGGTGCATTGACCCGAACAGGTGCTGGACTGTGGCGACCAGGAGAATTTCACAGTAACTTCATTGCAGTAAGCCTTACTTGTGACTAATAAATAAACTTTATTTTAATAATGGTAACTGGATAATTACATGTCAGTTAGGGGAATTTTTACTATCTAGTTAAGGATAAAAAGACTGCAAATACAGATAAAAAGAAAATGATAAGTAGCCAGCACAGATTTTAGAATGGATGATTGTGCTTGAGAAGCCTGGAGAATTGTTTAAGGAGGCAGCAAACATAGATGTGGGGAATTCAGTTTGTAGCGTTCATAGATCTTAGGAAAGCCTTTGACAAGGTATAACAATGTGAGGCTATTAGAGAAGAAAATGGAATTAAAGAGCGGTTAGCAAACTGGATAAAAAATTGTTTGAATGGATTAACCAGAATTGGCGAAAAGGGCTGTTCCTCAGAGAGTTTGGAAGTGGATACTGGTCGCTGGGTCAGTTCTGGGACCTACTGTATATATCAATGATTTTGTATGGTGCCTAATGGAAATAATGTTGAAAACTGAAGGTGTAAGTGAAATAGGAAGTATGGTCAATTGTTTCAAAAGCAAAGGAAATTCAAAGAGATATTGATAAGGTGGCAGATGAAATTCAAACCCAAGTTTTCATCAACCAAAAGAGAAAACGCTGGAAAATCGCAGCAGGTCTGGCAGCATCTGTAAGGAGAGAAAAGAGCTGACGTTTCGAGTCCAGACCCTTTGTCAAAGCAGGAGGAGGTTTGAACCTGGTGCATACATTTGGATAGCCAGGGCCCCTCTTTGCAGAGATACGGCACCTCTTTGGATTGGGTCCTGGGAGATCTTTGGAAGAAGTAAGGCACTCTGTGGCAGAGGTAGGCACATTTTAGGATTGCTTAAAGTGAGCATAATAATGCAATTTGTTTTGTACAAACTCATTGGAACTGTCAATCTGTCAAAGAGCCGTCCAGATGTCAAAGAAGAGTCCAAATGTCCAGCCCCAGGGAGACCCCCATGACAAGTTCACATCTGTGTGAACCTGTTGTAAGTCATGCAGACATGATGTCATGTCGATGAGGTTTCCATATACAGAGGAGGTCGGGGGGGGGGGGGGGGGGGGGGGGTCAATTTCTGGTGAGGGGGCGGGTTAATAACATTTAAGTATATTCAAATGAATTTAAAGCAGTCACATGCCTATTATGGGTGTGAACCTGGTGACATCACCAGCAAGGGGCGGGCAAGATCCAAAATTGTGTTCTTGCCAGTGAGAACTGCGACTTGCGCATCTTGAGGTTCCATTGGCATTTGCATGGATGGTGAACGTGGGCTCAAGATCATCCTGAATGCCTCGACTGCCTTCTGAGGAAGAAAATAAAATTCTAGAGGTTCACAACCTTCTGAAGGAATAAAAAATCTTCATGTCTGTTTTAAATGGGCAATTGTTTACTTTTAAACAATGACCCTGACCTACCACTCCGCCCCCCCCCCCCTCCCCCAACCCCAAACCTATCAAAACTGTCAGGAAATGTCAAACCTGCCAAAGAACTGTCCATGGTACTAGGTGAGTTGGCATGAAGGAGGTAAGGGCAAAGGATGGTGAGTGGTGGCCCTGGGTTGTCATGAGTTGGCACTATGTTGATATGGGGCAACGAGGGTTGGTAGAGTTGATCTAGGAGCATGAGGGGTCATGGAGGTGTGTAGTCAGCATGGCCTGGCATTGGTTTGACATGGATGAAGCATAGGGATTGTGTGGGGTATGGCGGTGGGGGGGGGGGGGGGGGGGAGCGGTGAGAGCTAGAGGGATAATTTTTGTTGTATTATTAATTTTTATTTATTTAAACAAGTGCTGGATCACAGAGGCAGACCTTGCCCCCAACCCATCTCAGCACCCTGCAGCCTCCCCATTTGTTGTGGGGTTTTCCACCCCAACTCTACAGCTTTGATTGGCATTTCTACACACCCCTGTTCCATCGGCCATCCTGGGTACCCAGTCCATGATCAAAGCTGGGGTCTGAATTCTGTTTTAACCTTTTATTCCAATAGATTTTGAGATGTCAAATTTTACACATTTCATTCAGTTATAGAAGTTATAGTATGGGAAGCGATGGCAGTGAGCAGGTTAGCAGTAGTCATCTCCATCCACACACAACTACATAGTTACATGAAAATAAAACAAACATAACTGTTGGTAAAATATATTCAGCCGAGAGACCTTTTTATTCAAACTGTTATACTCATGATATTCAACAGAGGGCAGTGAGACTATGAAATATTTCTGGCAAATTCTTAGGGGACAATTGGGTAGCCTCTGAGAACAGGCATGCAGACTGCGATTAGGCAATTAACCCATGTCCATTCCTTCCCGATGCAGGCAGCATGCAAATAACATAGTGCCTGCATGTTACCATGATTTCAGCGAACAGTCAAAGCACAATACAGCACAGGAACAGGCCCTTCAGCCCACCAAGCCTGCACCAATACATGATTTCTATCCCTAATTGCTGTTGCTAAATGCACTGTTGACTGGCTGCATGCCTCAGCTGGGGTTACAAGTTTGTGTAAGGCTAGCGCCACTTCAAACTAGCCTGTACAGCTTCAGGGCAGTCTGCACCGCCTGAAGCAAAGGTGCATTTTGCCTGCAGTAGGTGTGGGATGTGCCTGGAGTCGAGTGTCTGAGTGAAAAGAACACTGAATAATACTGCAACCATTTTCTAGTGTTCTCCAACCAGGTAACAAAAGCTTTGGTGCAGCAGGTCAACAAAAACAGGCTGCCCACAGGGTACCAAGAGGCCTTCCAGACAGATGCTGTAAAGGCATCCAGTGCTGGGGAGTTTAGCCCTGAGTATCTGGATGCAATGCCAAAAGAAGTTCAATGACCTCACACAAGTTAACCTGCACACTGCTCCATTCACCATCCCACTTCACTGCTCCATTCACCATCCCACTTCACTGCTCCATTCACCATCCCACTTCACTGCTCCATTCACCATCCCACTTCACTGCTCCATTCACCATCTCACTTCACTGCTCCATTCACCATCCCACTTCACTGCTCCATTCACCATCCCACTTCACTGCTCGATTCACCATCCCACTTCACTGCTCCATTCACCATCCCACTTCACTGCTCGATTCACCGTCTCACCTTCACTGCTCCATTCACCATCTCTCTTCACTGCTCCATTCACCATCCCACCTTCAGTGCTCGATTCACCATCTCACCTTCACTGCTCCATTCACCATCCCACTTCACTGCTCGATTCACTGTCTCACCTTCACTGCTCGATTCACCATCCCACTTCACTGCTCCATTCACCATCCCACTTCACTGCTCGATTCACCGTCTCACCTTCACTGCTCCATTCACCATCTCTCTTCACTGCTCCATTCACCATCCCACCTTCAGTGCTCGATTCACCATCTCACCTTCACTGCTCCATTCACCATCCCACTTCACTGCTCGATTCACCATCCCACTTCACTGCTCCATTCACCATCTCACCTTCACTGCTCCATTCACCATCTCACCTTCGCTGCTCCATTCACCATCCCACCTTCACTGCTCGATTCACCATCCCACTTCACTGCTCGATTCACCATCCCACTTCACTGCTCCATTCACCATCCCACTTCACTGCTCCATTCACCATCCCACCTTCACTGCTCGATTCACCATCTCACCTTCACTGCTCCATTCACCATCCCACTTCACTGCTCGATTCACCATCCCACTTCACTGCTCCATTCACCATCCCACTTCACTGCTCCATTCACCATCCCACTTCACTGCTCCATTCACCATCCCACCTTCACTGCTCGATTCACCATCTCACCTTCACTGCTCCATTCACCATCCCACTTCACTGCTCGATTCACCATCCCACTTCACTGCTCGATTCACCATCCCACTTCACTGCTCGATTCACCATCCCACTTCACTGCTCCATTTACCATCTCACCTTCACTGCTCCATTCACCATCTCACCTTCGCTGCTCCATTCACCATCCCACCTTCACTGCTCCATTCACCATCCCACTTCACTGCTTGATTCACCATCTCACCTTCACTGCTCCATTCACCGTCCCACTTCACTGCTCCATTCACCATCCCACTTCACTGCTCGATTCACCATCTCACTTCACTGCTCCATTCACCGTCCCACTTCACTGCTCGATTCACCATCCCACTTCACTGCTCCATTCACCATCCCACTTCACTTCTCGATTCACCATCTCTCTTCACTGCTCGATTCACCATCCCACTTCACTCACTGACAAGTCTCTACCAACCATTCACACTTCACTTTCAGAGCTTCACCTCACCTTCACGTACCTAGCATTGCTGAAAGCCTCACACATACATGCACATTGCCAGCTATTCAATCATGACAGACACATCACCCCACAACTGGTGGAAGCATCACCCCACAACTGGTGGAAGCAGCACCTAACCAGCTGCTAACATGGAAGCGAGGGCATGAACCATCATTGGAACAACTGTGACCGAGGTCGTGACCAACGCAGGGTTAAAACTATCAGCATAACTAATCCTCCTTCTCACATCCCTGTTGCCTCTCGTCTCAAAACCTCTTCGGATTTCCAAACTATAGATGCTGCTCTCGCCTTCCCACGCACAACTCACCACAACCTTACCCTTTCAGAGAGATGAACGGCCAGCTAGCCAGGCTGGTGTGCAGGGACATGAAGCGGGAAGGGCAGAGGAGGCTAATGAAACAACACCATCACTCGCTCTGACTCTCACAGCCACCAGTTCAGATACTGACAGTACTTTGGAGGAGAGCTTAGAGACTGTATCGGCAAGCGGCTCACACCAGACGCAAGGGATCTTCTGCCGGGGCAAAGGGAAAAATGATGAATATCAGCTTGACAGAAGGCGCTGGTGCCACTGCAGACAATTCAGATAGGAAGCCATAGGTACATAGGTACAAAAAAGACTGATGGGTCTGCAAGCAGAAATGTGCAGTACCTAGACTGGCCTCCCGGCAAGCCCATGTGCAACGTCAAAGATTACGGAAGAGTCCGAAATAACTTTGCACAAAGCTTTTTGCAAAGCTCAGAACAAGTCCCTTCCAGTGTGCCACTGGTGGCCAACACCACTAACACACCTCTGGACCTAACCATGATACAATGTCCAACAGCTGGTGTCTGAGCTTTCAATGCAACACAAGCTAAAGACACCCAATATCTTTAGACTCAATCCACCCAATGTCTGTAGCTCAAACCAAAGTGACACAAACTCAGCTTGTTGTGCACAAGCTCACTGCTGTCATTATGGCTGCAGGTCCCAATGTTCAAAGGATCTTGCAGGGTCCCATTATTCAAAGGGGCCTGCAGGGTCTCACTGGGTGTCCTCCATCACATTGTCAGGATTGCTCAGGTTCCACCCCAGCGGATTGACAGTGGCTCTACTCTCTCAGGGTGACAGCATTCGTTCTCCTGCCACTGCAACTCCTCCAGTGCCCTTGCTTTGCCTGTCAGCCTTCTATCCAGTCTGCTGCCATATATACTGAAATGGTGCAGGCCAAAGCCAGGCCTTCAAGGCCCAGAGCTGCTCGGAATCATCCTGCAAGGTAATCACCCGGAGTCAAAGTAAGCAGCTGACCAGCAGCCTCTGGGGTAGCAATACTCAGGATCACTAGGACAGGCAAAGGTACATGGAAGACAGCTAGTCAGGGAGTGCAATAGGTGGACTATAGGGTGTTAATTCATAAAGGTTGTTTGGAATTCTGTTTTGTAGCAATTTTTATTTCAGCGCTGTGGCTAAGAGTAAATTGTGATGATCAGTAACAGAAAAGATAAGATATGGGATGGTTAGTGAATGGTGAATTGAGGTTGATCAGATAAGGTATGGGGACAGTTAGTAAATAGTGAATTGAGGTTAAGGTAAGATAAGGTATGGGACAATTAGTGAATAGTGAATTAAGGTTAATATAAGATTTGTGACAGTTAGTGAATGGTGAATTGATAAGGTATGGGTCAGTTAGTGATGGTGAATTGAGGTTAAGATAAGGTATGTGACAGTTAGTGAATGGTGAATTGAGGTTAAGATAAGGTATGTGACAGTTAGTGAATGGTGAATTGAGGTTAAGATAAGGTATGTGACAGTTAGTGAATGGTGAATTGATGTTTTTAAGATAAGATATGGGGACAGTTAGTGAATAGTGAATTGAGGTTGATAAGATGAGGTATGGGACAGTTGGTGAACGGTGAATTGGGTTCACTTTCATTGCTTCCACAGTCAGGGTCAATCATGAACAGTCTGGCCAGAAAGGGGATGTGTTTGTTGCATCTACCTTTCTTGCTCCTGCTTTCCCTCTTCTTCTCCTCCTCCTTTCCTACCTTCCCCTCCTCAGCTGATCGCAGTCTATCTGGCAGCAAAGACTGTTCCTCCATGCTGGCAAGATTGTGCAGGAGGCAGCAGATCGTCAGCAATTGTCAGGTAACTCTTGGAAGGCCTGCAAGTACTCCTGGAAGATTAATTCAGCATTCCAGTGATCGGCTTAATGACGCTTTGTCTGGCAACATGGCCCTTGTTATATAAGTTGTTCCCTATGTGTGCAGAGGTAGCACACTATAGTCATGATTTGATTTGATTTATTATTGTCACATGTATTAACATACAATGAAAAGTATTGTTTCTTGCGCTGTACAGACAAAGCATACCATTTATAGAGAAGGAAAGGAGAGAGTGCAGAATGTAGTGTTCCAGTCATAGCTAGGATGTAGAGAACTGGGTCTACAGCAGACAGCCCACATTGCCCAGTGGCCAGCCTCTGGTTTCTCATGGTGGACTGGCACAGAATAAAGGGATTATGACTGCTACCGGGATGATGGACAAGCATGATGCACTGAGTGTGGTCACACATCAGCTGGACATTGCAAGGCTGCAGTTACAGTTGCAAATCTATCAGTGGTAGATTTCAGTAAGCTCTCCCTTACTGAATTGTAGATGTCTTGCACAGTGTTCCTTGCTTCGGTTGAAGTCAGAGAATTGCTTCCTGAGGAGCTTGGGCGGATACGGATTGGATAAGAGTGTTCAGGTGCAAAATGGCAAATCAGTTTTACAAGCTGGCTGACATCATGATCTGCTGAACCTGAATCCTTCCAGTGTCCCCTCCCAGCACTTGCACTGAAAACCTAGACAAAAATTGTCCTTCAAGATGGCCTGAACCAGAATTGTGCATGTGTTGCATGGAAGCTATTTTAGAACCAAAATGGCACCCATAGCTAGCGTCGAAAATACGCAATCAAATTTTAATCAGACTTCAATCTCAGAATTGTTCCCCATGTGTGCAGACCACTCTGTAGTCATGAACTGGGTGATCAGCAGACAAGTCCACATTGTTGTCAGTGCAGGCTCGATGGGCCTAATGACCTCCTTCTGCACTGTAGATTCTATGATTCTATGATATGATTCTATGAACTGTCACCTCCATTGATAGAGCAAAGGACATTTGCAGCATGTGGAATGGAAATGTTACTGATACACGTAGGGGGCTCTTAATTGCTCCTTAATTGATATTAACGAGGTCGGGAAGAGTTACAGGAGATGTGTTCTTTATCTAACATATGCCGCACTCATTCTGGGATTAGTAGTTTGATGGTCTGCCTAAAATCAATAAATTAACCCACAACATGTTTACCCATTTCTTTATATGTGATTTGTACCTTTTATATCATTATAAAACTGTGACACCCCACACTCCTTGTCCTTACATAGCCAGCCTTAATTGGTGAAGAATCTGTAGTGTAAATGACTGAAATCATTTTTCTGTTTCTAGTTCGAACCCTGTGTTGAAAGACATGTGGCCAGAAGGGAAACTGAGTATCACAGAAGTCACAAAACGACCTCTTACTGCTGCAACTCTCTTCAGAAGCTCCATGATTGCACTTGTTGTTAACTTGGAATGTAAGGTAAAGGGAGACTACCACAGAATCACAGAATCGTTACAGCACAGAAGGAGGCCATTCGGCCTGTCATGTGTTTGCCGTCTCTCCAAAGGAGCAATGCATTTATGCCTTTCACCCACCTTCTCCCCATAACCCTGAACATTCTTCCTTTTCAGATAATAATCCAATTCCCTCTTGAATACCTCAGTTGAACCTGTCTCTATCCAACCACACTTCACACATTACGATTACAGTGGTTACAAATTATCTTCAATGTTCAGAGCTCAGTTCCTTTATTGTTCATCTTCTTCAAATATTTCCCCACCCATTCCTATGCTGCAAGAGGTTTTCTGGTGCTGTGGGAAGCGTCCCTGCCTCTGAGCCAGATGCTCTGCATTCAAAGTCCCACCTCAGGACTTGATGACCAAGGAAGGTGCGTTCGTAACATGGCCAAACAGGTGGAGTATCAACTTGTAACTCCTTTCAACACATGCTAATGGCAGCTAAGAGTGGGGGAAATTCCTGGTCAGCCATGTGATGGAAAAGACCCTTGGAGCTTCTACCATCAATGTCCACAGCTCCAGACTCGAACATGTTTGCAAGGGAGAATGTTGCCGCAGGAACTTGGACTCCCTGAGGGAACTGTAATCCATAACCACCACAATGCTGCAGTTCCAGGTTAGGGTACAACTTTAACTGCCCTTTGGCCAGTTGCTGACCCAAGGAGTGCTTAGTCAAGGGCAGGATACTGGCAGTCATTACCATCCACGCAAAACCCGATTGCATGCATTCACAGCCCAGCTCATTCACACGTAAGTGTAGTCCATACATACATTCAAACACAAGCGCATTCTCGAATCTCACTCACAAATAACTAATTCACATGTCTCATGCACACACAATCATAGAATTATAGAATCATAGAAAGTTACAGTGCAGAAGGAGGCCATTTGGCCTCTTGTGACAGTGTTGGCCAGAAGGAGCTATCCAGCCTTGCCCTACTCTCCATTCTGAATCCATGCACCAAGTTTCCATTCCCCTGCCAAGTTAGTTTAATTCCTTCCCAATATCACTAGCAAACTTCCCCTGACAAAATGTGTTGCAAACTGTTCAGGTGTGGTTCATCTGGCTTGTGCAGGTTCTTCCTTCCCCAGAATCAGCTCCAATGCCCTCCCTCTCCTTCACCATCTCCTCAGCTACACAATGACCTGCACTAAGCTCCTATTCTTGTATGCATGGCACCAGGAATTGTCCGGAAATTACTACATTTGAGATCTTGCTTATTAATTTCTTCCCTAATTCCCTAATATCTCCCTGAAGTAGCTCATCACTCTCTCTACCTATATCATTGGCAATAATACCAGCCTTCCTCCTCCCTCATTGGGATATTCTACAGCCTTTCAGTGACAGCCTTGATCTAGTAGTTAAAATGGGCAGTGCAAAACAGTCTAGATTTAGATGGACTTTGGAAAGAGTTGGCCTTTTCTTGTCCCATTCCAGTTTATGTTTTGTTTCCATGTGAGGAGACAGTGAAGACCAGCAAAATTTATTTTAAAAGAAGGTGCACCATTGTACAGGAAATGGGGTGAGGAAATGCAAACGTGTAAGCTGCCCAGACTTCTCAAATTTTGCACACATTAACAATTGCTACATGGAAGAAAACAGCATCCTTACATTTTTGGCTGTTTGTGCTCTTCCTGGTGTTAATTGGTCTAGAGGTGGAAGGATATAGACATAGACATAGAATCCTACAGTGCAGAAGGAGGCCATTCAGCCCATTAAGTCTGCACCGACCACAATCCCACCCAGGTTCTATCCCCATAACCCCATGCATTTACCCTAGTTAGTCCCCCTGACACTAAGGGACAATTTAGCATGACCAATCCACCTACCCTGCACATCTTTGGATTGTGGGAGGAAACCGGAGCACCCGGAGGGAACCCACGCAAACACAGGGAGAATGTGCAGACAATGCACAGACAGTTGTGGTCAACTAGGATTCCGTATTATAGCTTCAATGGAAAGCAGTTTTATCTGTTGGTGATCATGGGGGTGAGTAGGAAACATTTTGATCCATTTGGATTGTGTACAATGAAGTGAGCAGAATGGAGTTTAATCTATTAGGATGTGAGTGACTGGGAATGCTCTTAACATACTCGGATTCTAGACAATGAAAGTGAACAGGAAGCAGTTTTAGCCAATGAATCTTTATATAATGAGAGTGAATAGGAAAGGTTTATTGGTTTATTCAGATTTTCTACAATGAAGATGGCTTGACCTACTGAGATTCTTTACCAAGAGAGGGACTGGGATGACAGTTGGATGAATTAGGTTTGCTCTTCGAAATTGGTAATACATGTCAGCAGCAATCATTGCAATAATATTCTAATAGTCTGGTATGGCCTCTTGCCCCTTTGCAGGAACCCTACTATGTACGATGCATCAAGCCCAACGACCAGAAATCTCCTGTAATCTTTGACTATGAACGTTGCAGACACCAGGTGGAATATTTGGGACTGTTGGAAAACGTACGCGTGCGGCGAGCCGGATTCGCTTACCGGCTGCCGTATGAGCGCTTCCTGCTGAGGTAGGTTTAATTCCGGTATGTAACAATCTTTACAGGCACAGTAGTGGAAGGCTAGGCATCCATTTCAAAGAAAATTCGTTCGTGGGACATGGGTGTCGCTGGCTGGCCAGCATTTATTGCCCATCCCGAGGGCAGTTGAGAGTCAACCACATTGCTGTGGTTCTGCAGTCACCTGTAGGTCAGACCAAGTAAGGACAGCAGATTTCTTCCCTAAAGGGCATTAGTGAATCAGGTGGGTTTTTCCGACATTCGACAATGGTTACATGGTCATCAATAGATTCTTAATTCTAGATATTTTTTATTGAATTCCAATTCCGTCACCTGCCAGGGTAGGATGCGAACCCGGGTCCCCAGAAAATTAGCTGAGTTACTGGATTAATTGTCTAGCGATAATACCATTAGGCCATCGCCTCCTCTGAATCCACAGTTCCAGTTCTAGTTCTACGCAGTAGAGTGATAAATCTATCTATGGGCTGCGATGCTAGTTGAAGGAAACCCTATGAGGTTCTATAGATAAAGGTCAATATGCCGAATAGTGTTAATACCTTACAAAAGAAATAAAGAACTTATAGTCATGGCTTACAATACTTGCCAATTTAGATACTTTTGAAGTGTTGTCACGCAGGGAGCTTTGCAGCTTGCTGGTTTAGTCGTATCTCGGCCCTACCTGACCAGTGCAGAGATTGTCCTATTTCAAAAAGCCAGGTGATGAAGAATAAGACTGGAGCCAATCCACACAAGTGTATGAGCTTTTATTTGCAGAGATTCATATCTCCTAATCCAGCCATCACAGCTTCAGTTTGTTCCTATTTATAGGAACACAAGTGAATCCACAGTAAATACCCACCACCTGCAAAAAACATAAACACAATTCACATGGAATTAACAGAAATCATCCATCTGGCCAACTCATATCAATAAGACAGAGATCTCTCATCTCAATCCCATTCAGTTACATATACTTCACTTTGTTTACAAGCACCACGTGCTATGTCGTTTCCTTATAACCATAATCCCTGTACCCAATCACCTCTTCACACTTCCTGTCCACCAACATATTTGACCTTAAAGTCCTCATCTTCCAAAGCTCTCCATAAACTTGTTCCACCCTCATTCCGTAATCATTTCCAAGTTATGTGTACAGCAAATACACATCAACCTTACATATATATAAGTTTCCAAAAGAGAAAATGCTGGAGAATCTCAGCAGGTTGGGCAACATCTGTAAGGAGAGAAAAGAGCTGACATTTCGAGTCCAGATGACCCTTTGTCAAAGTTTTCAGCTGGTCACCTGGACTCGAAACATTAGCACATTCCTCTCCTTACAGATGCTGCCAGACCTGCTGAGATTTTCCAGCATTTTCTCTTTTGGTTTCAGATTTCAGCATCCACAGTAATTTGCTTATATATATATATATATAAGTTTATTTATTAAGCTTATTTATTAGTGTGACAAGTAGGCTTACATTAACACTGCAATGAAGTTACTGTGAAAATCCCCTAGTCGCCACACTCCGGTGCCTGTTCGGGTACACTGAGGGAGAATTTAGCATGGTCAATGCACCTAACCAGTGCATCTTTCGGACTGCGGAGGCGACCAGAGCACCCGGAGGAAACCCATGCAGACATGGGGAGAACGTGCAGACTCCACATAGACAATGATCCAAGCCGGGAATTGAACCCGAGTCCCTGGCGCTGTGAGGCAGCAGTAGTGGAATGCTAGGCATCCATTTCAAAGAATTGAAACTTAAAAATTCATTCGTGGGACATGGGTGTCGCTGGCTGGCCAGCATTTATTGCCCATCCCGAGGGCAGTTGAGAGTCAGCCACATTGCTGTGGTTCTGCAGTCACCTGGAGGTCAGACCAAGTAAGGACAGCAGATTTCTTCCCTGAAGGACATTAGTGAATCAGGTGGGTTTTTCCGACATTCAACAATGGTTACATGGTCATCAATAGATTCTTAATTCTAGATATTTTTTATTGAATTCCAATTCCATCACCTGCCAGGGTTTGATGCGAACCCGGGTCCCCAGAAAATTAGCTGAGTTTCTGGATTAATTGTCTAGTGATAATACCATTAGGCCATCGCCTCCTCTGAATCCACAGTTCCAGTTCTAGTTCTACGCAGTAGAGTGATAAATCTGTCTATGGGCTGCGATGCTAGTTGAAGGAAACCCTATGAGGTTCTATAGATAAAGGTCAATATGTCGAATAGTGTTAATACCTTACAAAAGAAATAAAGAACTTATAATCATGGCTTACAGTACTTGCCAATTTAGATACTTTTGAAGTGTTGTCACGTAGGGAGCTTTGCAGCTTGCTGGTTTAGTCGTATCTCGGCCCTACCTGACCAGTGCAGAGATTGTCCTATTTCAAAAAGCCAGGTGAGAAGAATAAGACTGGAGCCAATCCACACAAGTGTATGAGCTTTTATTTGCAGAGATTCATATCTCCTAATCCAGCCATCACAGCTTCAGTTTGTTCCTATTTATAGGAACACAAGTGAATCCACAGTAAATACCCACCACCTGCAAAAAACATAAACACAATTCACATGGAATTAACAGAAATCATCCATCTGGCCAACTCATATCAATAAGACAGAGATCTCTCATCTCAATCCCATTCAGTTACATATACTTCGCTTTGTTTACAAGCACCGTGTGCAATGTCATTTCCTTATAACCATAATCCCTGTACCCAATCACCTCTTCACACTTCCTGTCCACCAACATATTTGACCTTAAAGTCCTCATCTTCCAAATCTCTCCATAAACTTGTTCCACCCTCATTCCGTAATCATTTCCAAGTTATGTGTACAGCAAATACACATCAACCTTACATATATATAAGTTTCCAAAAGAGAAAATGCTGGAGAATCTCAGCAGGTCAGGCCACATCTGAAAGGAGAGAAAAGAGCTGACATTCCGAGTCCAGATGACCCTTTGTCAAAGTTTTCAGCTGGTCATCTGGACTCAAAACGTCAGCACATTCCTCTCCTTACAGATGCTGCCAGACCTGCTGAGATTTTCCAGCATTTTCTCTTTTGGTTTCAGATTTCAGCATCCACAGTAATTTGCTTATATATATATATATATATAAGTTTATTTATTAAGCTTATTTATTAGTGTGACAAGTAGGCTTACATTAACACTGCAATGAAGTTACTGTGAAAATCCCCTAGTCGCCACACTCCGGTGCCTGTTCGGGTACACTGAGGGAGAATTTAGCATGGCCAATGCACCTAACCAGTGCATCTTTCGGACTGCGGAGGAGGAAACCCATGCAGACATGGGGAGAACGTGCAGACTCCACACAGACAGTGATCCAAGCCGGGAATTGAACCCGAGTCCCTGGCGCTGTGAGGCAGCAGTGCTAACCACCATACCACCCATCATATTGAGATGTATGCTGAGGCCTAACATACCATGCTGAATATCATCCTAAAGCAAACAATTGAGGAAGGTACCTCCACTTGTAAGTCTTCTATTTGTCAATATGGAGGACACATTTGATGTCCTGCCTGTATACAGAGCTGAGGTGCAAGTTTGCAGAGCTGAGATTTGGGGACCTCCAGGAAGAAACTAATTCATTTGATGGAAATCAAGAACAAGAGGACATCAGCTTAAAACTGGAACAAGATCATTCAGGATTGAGATCAGGAATTTCATTTTTCACACAAAGGTCACCAAAACCTGAAACTTCCACCTGAAGGCTCTGGAGGCATGGTCAATTACAGCTTTCTCAAGACTAAGAAACAGATTTTTGTTTGGTAAGGGTACAAAGGGATTATGGAGCAAAGATAAGTACATGGAGTTCCGGTGCAGATCAAATTAAATCAAATAATGGAACGGCAGAGCAGGCTGAAGGGGTTGAATAGTATATTCCTGGTCCTAATCTTCCTATGATGAAGTTGGTATCTACAACCATGGAGCTTCTCAAAGTTGCTTCTTTCTTCTTGTACATTTAGTATCAATCATCCCAACCAAATTCCTCACACCCTGCTTCCTGTATTATGGTCTCCATTGCATTCTCCCAGTTTCTCTGTCTTCATTGCATCTGGTCCAATGATACCCGCAACAGTGCATCTGATTCCTTTTTCCTCCACCAGAGATTCCCCACTGTGGATGACAGGGTCCTCCACTGTGTCCAATCCTTTCTTACACTTCTGTTCCCTCACCTTCCCATCCCTTCCACAACTGTGATAGGGATCCATTTTGCCCTCACCTTTCACTTCACTGGCCTCCAAATCCAGTCGACCATCTTCTGCCATTCTGCCAGTGTGATGCCACCACCAAAAAAATCTTCCCGTCCACACCTTCTCTCCCCCCCCCCCCTGCCGCCCCCTACCCACCCCCCCATCCTCCCCCCCCCTCCTCCCCCTACCCACCCCCCCCCATCCTCCCCCCCCCCCTCCCTCCTCCCCCCAACAACACAGCATTCCCTTCCAGGTGAGACAACAGTTCATGTGTATTTCTTTCAATTTAGTAGACCACATCCGCTGCTCACAATGTGTTCACCTTTACATTGGGGAGATCAAATGCGGATTGGGTGACCATTTTGCAGAACACCACCATTCAGTTCACAAGCATGACCCCACACTTCTGCTTACCTACATGTTAATTCTCCAACCTCATGTTGACACCTCTGTGCTACGCTCTTCCAATGAAGTTCAATGCAACCTCGAAGGACCGCAGCTCATTTTTGCTAAGGCACTTTACAGCCTCCCAAACTCAATACTGAGTTCAACAATTTCAGACTGTAAACTCTGTCCCCATTTTGTTTCTGTTTGTTCTTTTGGCATGCACCAATCTTAATCTTCTTTTTCATGTTTATTGCTTTTGGATAGAGCTGTTCATTATTCTGCCATTCATATTTGCTCTGGGCAGATCCTTTGCTTCTTTATTACCACTCCCTTTGCCTTTTGTATTGTGAAATCTTTTCTCAGTTAATCTCTCCTCCTCTTCAGTCCATCACAGTCCTTTCCTATTTTTAAATCTGTTTTTTTGGGCATGTCGCTGACCAGACCAGCATTTATTGCCCATCCCTAATTACCCTTGAGAAGGAGGTGGTGAGCCACCTTCTTGAACCGTTGCAGTACATGTGGTGTAGTTTCACCCACAGTATTGATAGGGTTTTCCAGGACTTTGACCCAGCAATTGTGAAGGAATGGCGATTTAGTCCCAAGTCAGGATGGTGTGTGGCTTGAAGGGGAACTTGCAGATGGCGGTGTCCCCTTGTGTCTGCTGCCCTTGTCCTAATTCTAGGTGGTAGAAGTTGCGGGTTTGGGAGGGTCCTTTTGAAGGAGCCTTGGTGATTTTCTGCAGTGTATCTTGTAGGTGTTCTTCCTCCCCACTTCCTCACTTTCTTTTGCTCAGTCTGTTACATTTTTGTCTTTCTTCAGTTATCAGTTATCTTTATCCCATCTACAACATGGTGGGTGTACCTACACAACATGGACTGCAGGGGTTCAAGAATGCAATTCATCACCACCTTTGCAAGGACAGTTATGGTATGGGAAGAAAATGCAGGCCCGCCCAGCAACATCTACATCTCCTGAAAGAATAAATAAAATTTGACGTCAGGCTTGGTCTCAATGCAACCTCGGCCCAGAGCAAAGCTGAAAATGTCATTCAACAGCTGAAAAACTACAAAGCCCTTAGAGCAGATGGAATCTTTATTGAAGTGTGGCAGACTTACCCTCCTGGTGCAGCTGCACAATCTGGGAAGAGTGAATGCCAGGGCATCTCAAGGACACTGTATTCAAGAAGGTATATAGGCTGATCGTGTTAACTACAGAGGAGTCTCTCTGCTGTCAGCTACAAGGATGCTCATTGCAGTGATCCTCCTCAATTGTCTCCTTCCAGTGGCCAAGAAACCCTTTCCAGAGTTGCAGTGCAGTCCTCACCCATCGACAGGTACAACAGACAGAGGCTGGAATTCTCCGATGTCATACACCCCGCCACCGCTGCCAGCGAGAATGGAGAATTTGGCGCTCAGCCAAATCACCATTCACTGCAGTGGGATGGGAGAATCCCAGCCACGGGTGAAGTCAGAGAGTTCCAGCCATGATCTTCACTGCACGACAAATTGAAGAAAAGTGCAAGGTACAGCACCAACTGCTGTACGTGGCCTTTGTTGACCTCACAAAATCTTTTGACTCAGTCATGAAGGTGTTTAATTAAGTTCAGCGAGATCCTGGAAAATGGGCACAATTTTCCATATCTTGGGAGCCTCCTCTCGACAAAGGTAGATATAGATGACAAAATTCATCGCTTCCATTGTGCCAGCTCAGCCTTTAGCCAACTGAGGAAAAGAGTATTTGAGGACCAAGATCTCAAACTTGAGATTACAGTCATGGTTTACTGATCAACAGTGATCCTCGTGCTCTGATATGCTTTGGAGACTTGAATGATCCACAGCAGATGCCTCAAACCACACAAGAAGTACCACCAGTGGTGCCTCCAAATCCAGTAATAAGAAAGATTCTCCAACAGAAGCAACCTCTCCCAAGCCAACATGCCCAGCACCCAAGCACTAATCACTCAAAGCCAGCTCTACTGGGTTCATATACCTGACACCAGATTACTGAAGCAAATATTCTATTCAGAACTGCCCCAAGAGAACAGCAGAAATGTTTTAGGGATGCCCTCAAAGCATCTATGAAGAGGTCCAACATTCCCACTAACTCATTCATGGGAGACTCTGGCTTCTGACTGACCAAAATGGAGAAGACTCTTTTTGGAAGGTGCTGAATACATCGAGACACTTAACGGAACATGCAGTGGCAAAGTCAATGCACACATACTTCCGAACAACACATCTACCCAATTCTTCAAACACCACCTGCCCTGCAACTGATAAAGTGGCAGATCATACACTGGACTTATCAGTCATTTCAGAGCCCATTCAACTGGAGTGGAAGTAAGTCATCCTCAATCCCAAGAAACTGCCTAAGAAAAAGACATCTCTATCTACCCTCAGTTTTGAAGGCACGGTTTTGACCTGAAATATTAACTCTGTTTCGGATGCTGTCAGAACTGTTGAGTATCTCCAACATCTGCTGTTCTTATTACCCTTTCCAATTAGTCTTTCTCAGGACCTCTTCTCTGCTTTGAACTCATCTACCACAGTTTTCCCCATTCATTTAGTCTGTCCATGTCTCTTTATAACACTGCGCTATCATTTATTTAACTTGCTGTGCTTCTAACTTAATGTCATCTGCAAATTTGAGTCTATAACTCTCTACTTCTTTCCCCAAGCCATTAAAATATATATGATGAAAAGCTGTGGCTCCAACACAAATCCATTCATCACAAGCCATCAATTGGTAAACAACCACTTATCTCTATTCTTTCTTAACTCGTAATAAATTATCAACCCATATTATGAGATAAGTTCCAGTTCTACATGCTGTCATTTATGCTGATATAATCCTGTGTGGAACATTCTTAAATGCCTCTCTTAAATGCAGGTAGCCCAACATCCGTAGGCACTTCCCTGAAGCTGAGAGAAACAGGAATGACAGAGCAACCCCTCTGCATTCCATGAGTGAATGTGGCTGCCTGGTTAACAGATTATACGGTTAATCAGTGTATAACCCTATACACTATATCAATGTATAGGGTTACTGAGTTCTCCACAGAAAGACTGCAATCCTTCATCACCAGCCACATCCTAGAGTCTTAAAAAATTATGGCACTGAAGGAGGTTATTCGGCCCATTTATCCTTGCTGACCGGGAAAAGAGTTATCCTGCTTCATCCCACTTTCCAGCTCTTGTCCATAGCCTGGTATCCAAGTATTTGTTTAAATGTGATGAGGATTTTCGCCTTTACCAACCTACCAGGCAGTGAGTTTCAAATCCTTACTATGCGGGTAAGAAAATTCCTCCTCAAATCCCCACTAACCTTTCCAACAATGACATTAAATTTGTGCTCCCTACAATGAAGATGTTTTGCATTATTTAGAAATGTATGTCCTCACAGCTATGTTGATCGATTGAACATATTTTAATATGTATATATCATTTCAAAATGTATTTCAGGTATAAGATGATTTGCGAGTACACTTGGCCCAATCACCTCATGACAACAGACCTGGAAGCCACCCGTATTATTATAGACCAACATGGTTTCCAGCAGGATGTTGCCTATGGAAAGACAAAGCTATTCATTCGAACACCGCAGACACTGTTTGGACTGGAGTCGGTCCGAGCAGGAACGATTCCTTTCATTGTGCTCTTCCTGCAAAAGGTAAAGTTTAGATTAGATTGGAGTGATCTAATAAACAATAAGCTGTTGAGTTTTATAGTATAGAGGCCATTTGGCATACCTTGTCTATGCCAGCTCTTTGCCAGGGCAATCGAAAACTTAGTTTTTAAAAATTCATTTATGGGACATGGGCATCACTGACAGATCCCATGATACGGTGGCACAGTGGTTAGCACTGCTGTCTCACAGTGCCGGGGACCCAGGTTTTCACAGCGCCAGGGACCTGGGTTTGATTCCTACCTTGAGTGACAGTCTGTGTGGAGTTTGCACGTTATCCTCGTGGGTTTCCTCTAGGTGTTCCAGTTTCCTCCCACAGTCCAAAGACGTGCAGGTTAGGTGGATTGGCCAAGCTAAATTGCCTCCTAATGTCCAAAGATATGTAGGCTAGGGGGATTAGTGAGATAATTAAATGGGATTTTGGGGATAGAGCCTGGGTGGAATGCTTCGTCAGAGAATCAGTGCAGACTTGATGGGCCGAATGGCCTTCTTCTGCACTGTACGTATTCTATGATACTCACTGACATCCTGTTTCATATTTTCCCTCAACCAGCATCACTAAAGCAGATTCTCTCATTGCGGTTTGCAATAACTTGCTCCGTGCAAATTGGCCACTGTTTGTCCATTACAATAATGGCTCCAATTCATAACATATTTCTTTGGTTGTAAAGCACTTTGGGAGGTCCAGAGGTGATTAGAGATGCTACATTAATGCAATTTCTTTCTTTCTATTTGTTGGTTGTAAAGATGTTCTGTGAGTTGGGCTTGTCCCATTTTGGTTGTGGGGTTGCAGCAAAGAAGTATCCATAACTCAGCACTGCCAATCTCAACCTGATACACCAAACAACACATAGCTGTGGGAAATAGGAAAAAGTGCACCTTGGTACAGTAGGTGACATTTTTCTTGGGTTTAATATAAAGAACAGTGGGAGCTTTGATGTTCCTGGCCTAGAAATGCTTCATTCTGACAAGGTTTTCTTGAAACTTTAACATCCATCAACGTTGGCACTGTTTTTTGGAAATGGGGCAATTGTGAGGTGATTGAATTGAATGTTCTCAAGTTTATAAAAGGAATTGACTTGGCTAATGGAAGCAAATTATTTCCTGTAGTGAAGGTAGGGAGAAAAATGCATTTATATTCTGTCAGGACCCCAAAGTGCGTCACAGCCAATGAGGTACTTGTAACGTAGGAAATATTGAGGACACTGGACTTGAATAGTCTTCTTTAAATGCCGCGGGATCTTTCCAATCTACCAGAGCAGGAAGAGGTGACCTCAGTTTAACATCTCATGTGAAATATGGCGCTTCTGACAATGCACCACTCTCTCAATACTGCTAAAGTTATCAGGCCTGAAGTGTGTATATGCTGTGCCTCATTTACAACCCTGTTGTTCAAGGAACATTCAACAGATTACATTTCCCTTTTAAGATGTAGACCTGATTTAACGTCTGAAAAATAAAGTTACTGGGTAGAGCAACATCAAGTCCCCTATTGTTTCAATATTCTATATTTCCAGTACACGCCGTAAAAACTCTCAGATTTGATCAGTCTCAGTGAAGAATCATTTGGTTCTGTAGACGCTGCGTCAACCAGTGATTAATGGGGAGGGGGATCTAGTGCCACAGACCCGTTCCTCATTGTCAGCTCTTTATAGCTCACATGAAGATGTCTGGCCTACTTTCAGGACCTTGTCCTCTTAATGCCAGGTTTGATAAATGTCCGGTTCTTTTATAGAGATGCCATTTATCTGGCCCTAGGGGGAGGATTTGAAATTGAGATTCTTCCCCTTTTAGAAACTAGAGCAGAGAAACTGAGGCAGCTGAATAACCTGAATATTACTTGGAAAAGTGGAACCATACCGACGGGTAGAGATGCAGACACAAGTACCCAATCACATACATAGGCAAGCAGATATTCAGGCATACAAGTAAATAAGTACCCACATTTACACACATTCACAAAAAACACACACAAATATACACTGGTATTCACGTACAGACATCAAAATTCAGTGGATTCTGCATCCCAAGTCAGAATTACAAACTATTTTTTCCTCAGCTTAATATCTCCTATTGTCTGAGAGCTTTTTGAATGTGGCTTCCTGATGGCAAGCAGGTATACCGTAGTTGAAAAGTCTTCCAGGAAATGGTCTAATAGTGTTTCTTGGGTAGATACGTTTCTGGTGATTTCGCACTCAAATTGTATTGACCCAGTCTCAGCCAATAAAACCCCTGTTGTGAGACCCAGTAACTCCCAATAAGAGTAATTTACAGACAATAATCTACTTATTTAATCAAGCTTTTGGTCATCTTCCGGTTTTTATTAATTCGTGGGACATGGGCATTACTGGCTGGCATGGTTGCCTGAGGACAGTTTAGAGTCAACCACATTGCTGTGGCTCTGGAGTCACATGTGGGCCAGACCAAGTAAGGACGGCAGATTCCCTCCCCTAACGAACATTAGTGAACCAGATGGGTTTTTCCCGACAATCAACAGTGGTTTCATGATCATCGGTAGATTCTTAATTTTTTTATCGAATTCAGATTCCAATATCAGCCGTGGCTGGATTCGAACCTGGGTCCCCAGAACATTAGCTGAGCTTCTGAATCAATAGTCTAGCGATAATACCACTGGGCCATCACCTCCGCATATATCTCCTTATCTGTGTGTTAATAACGCTCTTGCGAAGTCCTTGGGAAGTTTGATTATGGTAATGGCACTATATAAAAACAAGTTATTGTTGGAGTGTCAGACATTCAGAAATCACTGTAGCACAAAGATCATGGAGAATAGGCCTAGCTACAATGATGTTGAAGTGCCTGTTGTGTTTTACTTTTGTTCCTCTTCCACCTCCCCAACACCAAAAGGGTTTCATTTCCTCTATGTGCTTAATATAGATAACAACCATGATAAAATAGTGCAGACCAGAATGTAACAGAGAGGGGTTGACCTGCAAGATAAAAATAGGACACAGTGGGATTGAATTTCAGCAGTAGAGAAGCAGCTATGATATTTTAAAACCTGCAAGCTTCAGATGCAGCTGCTCACAGTGATTTATTAATTTTTAATTAATTATTCATAGAAAAGTTCTTAATCAAGCAGTTGAAGCTGAAGCATGAATTCCACAGAGGATTCAGCGAGCAGTCTCAGCAGTCTCCTTTTCGAAATATGGGGCACATCTCCCCATCAATATTCTTCTCATATGTATACGGAACATGCTTGGATCTCTGTTCATTGTGTCAGCATAGAGTTTTGTCAGATTCAAATAACTGGGTGAAACCCCCACAGCAAAAATCATCAAAGCCATAGGATCTGCTACTGATGGTATATGTTTAGAGAAATCCCTTTGGGATTTATACATAGAGATGTGGGAGAGATCTTTGTACAATAATGCAAAACCATAGTAAGTCAGCAGCCTATTTTATATCTCTCATGATTTTTATTTCTGTTGATTTTAATGGAAATAACAATAGGGTAAAACTCTGAAGAGGAGTCATACAGACTTGAAGGGCAGGATTTTACAGCCACGCTCACCCCAAGACTGGAAGATCCCACCCGAGGTCAATGGGCCTTTGCATGCCCTGTGTCCCGCCTGCTACAATTCCCGTGGTGGGCAGAATAGCAATATTCCGTACGAAAAGTTAACTCCGTTTCTCTCACAGATGCTGCCAGACCTGCTGAGCTCTTCCAGCATTTTCTGTTTTTATTTTGTCATATTGGAGTGAAACTCTCTCTGCATTGTCCCATCAAAGACTCCCACGGCACGTACAACATAAGTTAGAGTAAGGCTTCTTTTATATTGCCCATCAATCATTCGGAGGCTATGGGTGGAATCTTGTGGAGGAGATAGGGATCTTGGCTGCTGACTGGAAAAACAGGGGGAGCACCAGTTTGCTTCTTTTCGGGAAGGCCGTATTATGTGCCAGTCAAGCACTTGACGGACCAGTGGCAGGCCTTCCCCCGGGATGATGCATCCTGGGGAGAAATCAGAGGCCAATAGCTCTATTGAATGGCAGTGCCACTGGTGAGGTGGTGGCTGCTGCTGCTATAACCCCTGTATCAGGCCTAGGATCATCACTGGATCCCAGGCCACAACTGAGTGATGGGTGGAAGGAGGATTGTAGGATGGAGTCAATGGGGAGGGTTGTCAGCAGCAAGGACACAGGGTAGCTCTCAGCAGTCCCACCCCACTTTCCCGATGCCATGTCCCTTCATCCGGCACTGACTGTCTTTGAATGACTTCACTGGGAAAGGATCATCAGCAGTGGGACGTGAGCCTTGGCCACTGAAGTGCATCAACTGGTAGCAGGGCCGAAAGGTCCCCTTCCACCACTCTGCCACCTGATACAATGCCCGCCCCCTGTCACCTAGCACACCATGGGGGAGGGCACAAGATTCCACCGTACATTGTCTCTCAGCCGCAACTTCAATCATAATAGTGTCGTAGAAGAATATATTTTCATTTGTATACTGGATATTCAGTAATGCTTCTGAGCAACATTGCTAATCAGTGATAACATATTTGCTGTTCTGAAGCTGAGGACTTCCATAGAATCCCTACAGACTCCATAGAATCCCTGTAATGCAGAAGGAGGCTATTCAGCCCATCAAATCTGCACTAACTCTCTGAAAGAGCATTTTACCCAGACCCACCCTCCTGCTCTCTCATCCTAACCCCATACATTTACCATGGCTAATCCACCTAATCTACACATCTTTGGACACTAAGGGGCAGTTTGGCATGGCCAAGCCACCTAACCTGCGCATCTTTGGACTGTGGGAGGAAACCGGAGCACCCGGAGTAAAACCCACACAGACACTGGTAGAACATGCAAAGTCCAGATAGTCACCCAAGGTCGGAATCGAACTCAGGGGTCCCTGGAACTGTGAGGCAACAGTGCTAACCACTGTGCCACCGTGCTGCATGTACATCATGACCTGTGCCGATTTGAGACTGAGAGCCAAGGTACACAAATGGCAGAAAGGGAAAACTCACAGCCTATTGTTAAGAGGTCGATTTAAATCCTGGTACTGGAGATGAATAGCTAATATTGGCTCAACACTTCAGTGATATCTGATATTTGGAAATAAAACATGTGCAATGAAATGCTAAGAGTTCTCACACTCAGCAAATTGTTTCCTCTGTTTCCCTCAACAGATCTGGAGGGGAACTCTTGCCAGGAGACGTTGCCGAGGCATGAAAGCTGTCTATAAGATCATGAGTTATTACAAGACGTTCAAGGTCAAGGCGTATCTCATAGAGGTTATGAGGCGCTTCCAGAATGTACGGAGCATGAAAGACTATGGAAAGAGTGTGACATGGCCAACACCTCCCACAGTCTTAGTCAAATTTGAAGAGAACATGAAGTATCTGTTCAGACGGTAAGGTATTTTCTTTAAGGAACTTTAACTTATTGTGCTGACATTAAACAATGCAATGCCAAAATTCCTCTACTCTACACCATTCCACCAAATACTTTCAGGGTAGCTTCAGGATGTGTCAATAATAAGAGTTCCCTTTGCTCCTGCCGACCAAGCATTCCTAAAGCAAGTAAAGCGTGGTTACAACTTGCCCGGAATATTCAGGCCCTTCCTGTCTGCAGGATCTTCCACTGCCACTGAAGTGAAAGGCCTTTTGAATGGCTCACCCCATTCTCTGAATTGCCATGCCAGGGCTGGAAAATCAACTAAACCAGCCTATCACACACACACACACCCAGGGCGGGTACATCACAGATTAGAAACAGAATTCTCCAGTCTCGCCCCACTACCTGGCCTGACCTGGCCTCCACTGCCCCCTGTGGCAATGAATTCCACAGATTCACCACCCTCTGGCTGAAGAAATTCCTCCTCATCTCAATGCAGTTTCATTTAATCTTTCATTAACCACACATAACCATTATCTTTAAAAGATGCATATTGATATAACATGAATTTCCTCTGGTCTGTTTCCCAGCTCCACCAAAGGTACAGCACAAGATAGGAAAATTCCTGAGAAAATTCACCCCTGTGGTTAACTGAGAGAGAGTGAAATTTAATAGAGAATTGCATACTTAAAACCTGATAAAACCAGCATTCTTTCTGCTGCTTGCTTTAACTTTTTTGTCCTGTGCTAATCTTCGCAGGTGGAGGGCACGGCAGATTGTGAAGAACATCCCACCCTCCGACATGCCACAAATTAAGGTGAAGATCGCTGCCATGGATGCACTGTCGGGACGAAGGAAAGACTGGGGTGTGCAGAGAACCTGGGAGCAGGATTACCTCTCATCCGTGAGTCCCGTTTAACCTTCACTCTGTTGTCCCCATTCATCCGTATGTACTAGGGCCTTGTCTGCACATTGCACCTGCCTCTGGGTAAATTGAACAACTTGAATTCTTACAACGCTTTTCACATTGTGACCATCTCAAGGTCATTCACAAAGAAACAGCAAGAGCAAAGTTGGCTAAGGTTGAAGAGTTGCTCTGGCACATACTGCACATGATTTTAAGAAAAATCACACAGGATGCATGACAGATATCCAAGACAATGAGTAAGGGAATCTGTCAGGAACACAGGCCTGGATTGAAACTGAGTCGGGATGACTCGGGGGCCCTTTAAAAATGGCAGGTGAGTCCCGATTCCGAGATTTCCGACCCCATTCCCAGGCTGGCTGATTTCTGGGAGTGCCTTCAAAGGGTGCAGACTGGTTTTTGTCAAAAGCCTGCATTTGGAAGTCCCGATCTGACCAGCTTCACTGAGGAAATAGGCACGTCCTGCTCCCCTGCAGTTTCCATGGAGTCAGGCCAGTTTATTAAAGAGTCATTGTGCCCAACTCTTCAGAGGAGTTTGAACCCTAGTCTGCATGAGGGCACGTTTTAAAAGACAGTTGAAAAGGTCCTCCTCATGTCTCCTATGCCAACCTTTGCTCTTCCACCCACCCCCATGGCCCCTCATGCTGTCCATACCAAGTTCTACAATTCCCTCTCCATGGCCCTTCTTGCCTCCAGTGCCAAGCTCAGCCTTTCCACCCACCCCCTATGACTTCTCAAGTCTCCAAAGCCAATATATTAAGATGATCTTTCTCTACACCTGAGCTATGACTGTAACACTATATTCTGCACCCTCTCCTTTCCCTATGTATTCTATGAACGGTATGTTCTGTCTACATAGCAAGAAACAATATTTGTCACTGTATATCAATGCATGTGACAATAATAAATCAAATTAAAAATGCCCTTCCATTCACCCCCTATAACCCCCATGCCAAACTATGGCATTCTCATGCCCATTGATCCATTATATACTGTCTACAACCAATGAACCCTGTAGTGACACTAGGATGTGTTAAAAAAGTAATCCATTCATAACTTTCTCCTACGTTGAAAAAGATAATTTCACTAGAAGTTAATAAAAGTGTCAATCACCAAATATTTTAGAGTATCAATAACAAATACCACAAACCCTTGCATAAACAAACATTGTGAAATTGACAGCAGCAATCAGAGAGTCTGCGCTGTCAATAAAGCAATGTTTTCTCTGAGCAAAGGTGCTTTAGTAGGCTAATGCTTGCCTGGGTTCTCAGCCATATGGAAGATGCCATAGTTTGGCATGACAGCCTCAAGGGTCATGGACAGAGCATGGGGAGTGTTTAGAGGGTAAAAGGGTATGCGGGATGAGGGATAGAGGACCTTTGTGTATTTATTTAAACTGTAACAAAGTCCCACAGACTGATACTGTCCTGTTAAATAGCCCACCTCTGCACCCGCCAGCCCTGTGGCTCATCCAACATCTTCCTGGGTCAACTGGCCTGACTCCAGCCCACACCGCACCCCCATCAATGAAGATCACACCTTTGCAGGCACTTTCTTCTGAGGCAAGTGGGCTGGGAATTTTCCTGACTATTGCTATGCGACTTGAGGGTGAAAATCCAGGTCACAGTGTCTGAAGGAGACTCCTCACATCTGTAGTCATTATTTTGCTCCCTTC
This sequence comes from Mustelus asterias, assembly GCF_964213995.1. Classification (NCBI taxonomy): domain Eukaryota; kingdom Metazoa; phylum Chordata; class Chondrichthyes; order Carcharhiniformes; family Triakidae; genus Mustelus; species Mustelus asterias. The sequence goes on along the minus strand of NC_135807.1, from coordinate 37,473,390 downwards.
CTTTGTTCATGTATATTTCAATGATCCTTTTGTATATTCTCCAGTTCCTTCACAATTTCCTTTGTACCAGAATTGGCAGCCATACATTCACCTGTGTATGCCTCATCCTTTGGAATTCCCTCCCTAAATCTCTGTCTATCTCTCTGTCTCTCTTAAACCTAACTCTATGACCAAGTCCTTCGTCTTTCCTCTACCTAACACCTTTTTTTGTTCTGAGTTTTTATCAGCTTACACTCCTGTGAAGCACACAGGGAATTATTTTTAACTATGTTAAAGGTACTGTAAAAATGACCCTTATTATTGTTATTGTTACTTATAAAATTTTAACAGGACTAGACAGGGTAGATGCAGGGAGGATATTCCCGATGGTGGGGGAATCCAGAACCAGGGGTCACAGTCTGAGGAATCAGGGTAGAACATTTAGGATGGAGGTGAGAAGACATTTCTTCACCCAAAGAGTGGTGAGCCTGTGGAATTCATTACCTCAGGAAGTAGTTGATGCCAAAACATTGAGTGTATTCAAGAGGCGACTGGATATAGCACTTAGGGCGAATGGGATCAAATGTTATGGGCAGAAAGCAGAATTAGGTTATTGAGTTGGACGATCAGCCATGATCTTAGTGAATGGCGGAGCAGGCTCGAAAGGCCAAATGGCCTCCTCCTGCTCCTATCTTCTATGTTTCCATGTTCCCATGTTTCTATTGTTAAATCTCTCCCTGCCCTATGTTCCTGTTCCACTCTTTCTTTCCAAACTGAAACATGTTGAATTTTGTTTGGTAAAAGTATTACGGTCATATGGAGTGAAGGTGGAAAATTGAGTTTAAGTACATAATAACCATGGTGTAATCGAGCATCAAAATGTCTGACAGGAAAATCTCTCTTCCTTCAGGCCAGGGACAACCCAGGGATGACGGCCCAGTTTGCCACAGCCATGAAGGGCCTGAAATGCAAGGAGCAGTTCAGCAGCGTGCTGTTCTCTGCACACGTAAGAAAGGTAAGGACAAAGAGTAAATGCACCCTCGTTATAACTGGAACATCTCTGTGGGGAATAGTAGCAGATGAACACTCGGAGCATGTTCATGTGGCATTCACCCCACCTACTATTTTAAACCTGTTTGAATGTACCTCTCTGTTCAAATAATCAATGAAGTATTGTTGCCATAGTTCCACAGCACAGAAGGAGGCCATTCAGCCCGTCATGCTGATGTCAGCTTTTTGAAAGAGATAGTCATTTCATCTCACCACTTGCTGTTCCTCATAGCTCTGAATATTTTGCGTTTTCAAGTATTTATCCAATTCCCTCTTCAAAGTTACTGCTGAATCTACTTCCACTATCCTTTCAGGCAGTGCCTTCCAGATCATAACAACTCTCTACATAAAAACATTTCTCATCATTTCTGCAGTGGTTCTTTTTTCCATCTTAGCAATGCATGGAAGCTTTATGTGCTGATTCCTCTCAGCAAATGTCTCCATGCATACGTTTGTAAAACTCGCCTTCACATCATTCTTTAACTAGTGTTGGAAATGGGATTGTTCATGGGGGAGTCTCTTCTCGGGCTTGACATCTTTTATTCAAAGTTCTCCCCTGTCAACATTCAAAAAGCATAGTTTGGAACTCACAGCGTGCAATAAAACAGAAAAGGATGTGAAGGGCTTGAATGAAATTCATTCCGCTGATAAATTCACTTAGGATCTTTAAGGGTGCATACTAATAGTGAAGGAATCTTGTACAACAACACTAACACATTCTTCGGTATGTATGTGCTTGTAAGTGTATGTGCAATTGTATATTGGTATATGGGTCAATACAATAATTCTGTATAGATATTTAGGTGCTACATTAGTGTTCACGTGAGCTGTTTTTCACAAATATGTCCGATTATGGGCTGAATTATACAAGGCACCAAATACCTTCCCCCCCTGCCCCACCCAGTTAAAAGGTTGGGGGCAGCCTGCCAAGGGGACCTTTGGCTGCCCCACTTTGCCAGCCAATTGGCCTTTAATAGGCTGGAGGCAGAACTTGCACCCTTCTGGAAAAGAAAGTCCCGCCTCAGAGAGCTGCTGGCCAATCAGAGGCTGAGTGTGTATCACCTGATTATTTAAGTATGGTTGGGAATCACACAGGACGCTGAGATGGCAAACCCTGGCTAGGACCATAAGATGTTGAAGCAGAAGTAGGCCATTCAGCCCACTGAGTCTGTTCCACCATTCAATGATGTCATGACTGATCTGATAGAATCTTGAACTTCATGTTCCTGCCTTAACGCCATAACTTTTGATTCCCTTACTGAATAAAAATCTGTCTATCTCAGCCTTGAACATACTTAATGACCCAGCCTCTACAGCTCTATGCAGTAAAGAATTCCACAGATTCATGAATTCTGAGAGAGGAAATTCCTCCTCATTGCCGTCTTAAATGGCTGACCCCCTTACTCTGAGATTATGCCTTCTCATCCTAGACTCTCCCACAAGGGGAAACAACCTCTCAGCATCTACCCTGTCAAGCCCCCTGAGAATCTTAGGTGTATCAATAAGGTCATTTCTCATTCTTCTAAACTCCAATGAGTACAGGCGCACCCTACTCAACCTCTCCCCACAAGAAAACCCCTCCATACCTGGGATAGCCTAGCGAACCTTCTCGGGACTGTACACAATGCCAGTATATCTTTCCATGGATAAGGGGACGAAAACCGTTCACAGGAGGATGAGGAGGGCAGTGAGGCTGGTGTTTGAAAGGCTATGTGGGTGGGGGGGTTGGTGGGGAGAGAGCAACCTTGCTCCGAGGTTAGAATCTTAGGGGAGCCCCCAGTGAGCGCAGGGAATTCTTCCCCCCCTCCACCCCCAACACTCGCCACTATCCTATGCATAGAAAGCTGTTGAGCTCGGTGCTTGCCATAGGGCCTCTCCTACCAGAGACAGAATGAAGCCTTTATATGGGCCTCAATTGGCTCACTGGCGTGTGGGTGCCTGATGCTATCCCTGTCAATGGTATAACCGTAGTGGGGCAAAGACAGGCAGGAAGGTGGCAGACAGACTGTCCACTGGATTTAATGAAAGCTTCTAGCTTGAAACCCATCAGCAGGGAAACATTAACTCCAGCTCTTTATCTGTGTGTATGTGAATGTGTGTATGCACGAGTTTATCTATATGAATAAATAATAATCTGTTTGTATGTGTGCACATACTTATATCTGACACGTGATCCAATTTTCTATATTATTATGTGTGTGAATAAGTCTATATGGCTTTGTCTGCACTTTGGTAAGTGGATGTGGATATGTTGAGTGTACATGTGTGACTGTACTTGTATGCAGATGTGGGTATATATGTGTTGATGTTAATATGGTTGCTCCAGCAAGAGTGTGGGCAGAGAATGGGGAACCTGGGAAGTTGCAGATCCCATGCACCAGGGGATTTCACTATGTGACACTAACCAGTCTGATCAACATCGGAGGCTTCCACTTGGGAACAAAGCAGCCTAGAGAAAGTCTCAGGGACCTGACTCAGGGAGGGGAAGTTGAGGGTGCCAATCCTGGGATGGTAGATTCTGGTCCTGAGTCGGGTGTTTGATCTCCTGGGGTCCTGGGGGTGGTGGAGAGAGGTTGGTGGCATGGCGGTGATTGGAGGACTCATGGGGGGGAGATTAGGAGAAATTGATAAGGTTGGGGGCGTGTGACACAGTTTTATCCTCATATTTAAAGTGCCAACCCATCTCTCTCAAGTGGTTTGGTCTTCTACATTCCCCCCACTCACCCTCATCCCATTTCTGTTAAAACTGGAAGTGGACTCATTAGAGGGGGATCGGGGTCAGAATTTAGATGTCTAGTACTTTAAACCCCCATCCAACAAATCCAAACCCACATTTCTTTTTGGATTTAAATTCCACCTGAATCAAATATATATCTGTAACCTTGTGAGTGTGTGTGTGTGTTATGTGTTAATTTGAGTGACCGTACGAGTGTATACATATATATACATATTTGTGCTTCAGTGTTTTAATGATTGACAATTTATTGAAATCTTTCTTGCTGGCCAAATCACAAGCAAAAGGTTAAAATGGGTTATTGCTCACTGTTTCTGCAGGCTTTAGCCTGTTTAATGAATGATTACTTCCTTTCGTCCTTCAGTGATTAGCTTTCTCACAGAGCTGTCAAACTGTTGAAAAATGACAAATGGATCGGACCATTTCATTCATTAGCGAGCACCATAAGGGGCTGTTTAAGTCAGTGATTGAGAGCTATTTTAAGTCTTTGAACTGTGGACGATCTAATGTTGCTAAGCAAAAGGCAGTTTTAATTCCTTTTATTCTGGGATAGCTTCAAAAACAATTTGGAGTGATATCTTGGCTGTCAAGCAACTAGACAGCAATCTGTCTGAAATGGTCAGGAGGGCTCGAATTGGCTCAGAGGATTCCCTGTTAACAAGTAGCCACACAGACAGGACGTGATAATAGCCTGAATTTTCAGTGTCCCCGGCGGCATATTTGAAGACAGCTAGCCCGTCTCCTTCCCACACCCTGTCCACCGCATTACCAGATCAGGTGAGGCATAAGGCAACCAACCCACCCTCAGGCTTATTGAGGCCCATCAGAAGCCGATTAACTGACATATAAAGGCCTCCATCTACTTATACTGCAATGCTTTGGTGTGCGGGGAAGGCAGGGAGCAAGGATCTCAGTGGCTTTGACTATGCAGGCTGAGGAAGAGTAGTATCCTGTGCCCACTGAGGGCAGCTGCTACCCCGCCTCCCACCCGTACGATCATGCCCCCTGCCCTCTCTAACCCGACCCCCATTTCCTCACTCACTGGACTCTCACAGCCAGGCCCATCCAACATTCCAGGACTTGCCTCAAGTCTGGGAGATACCTTCTATATACAAACAAGTGAACATACAAATTAGGAGCAAGAGTAGGCCACTCGGCCCCTCGAGCCTGCTCCACCATTGAATAAGATCATGGTTGATCTAATTGTAACTTCAACCCCGTATTCCTGCCTACCCCCGATAACCTTTATACCTGCTTGTTAATCAAGAATCTATTTAGTTCAGCTTTGAAAGTATTCAAAAACGCTGCTCCCACTTTTGAGGAAGGGAGTTCCAGAGACTGATGACTCTCAGAGAAAAAATTACTCCTCATCTCCACCTTGAGCAGCACCTTACTTTTAAACAGTGACCCATTGTTCTAGATTCTCCCACAAGAGGAAGCATGCTCTTCACATCCACCTTCTCAAGACCCTTCACGATCTTATATGTTTTGATCAAGTTGCCTCTTACTCTTCTAAACTCCAGTGGATAGAAGCCTAGCCTCTCCAACCTTTCCTCAAAAGACAAACTGCCCATTCATGATATTAGTCTAGTAATCTTCTCTAAACTGCTTCTAATGCATTTACATCCTTGCTTAAATAAGAAGACAATACTATAAACAGTACTCAAGATGTGATCTCACCCCGTTCAACTGAACCATAGCCTCCTTACTTTTGTAATCAATTTCCCTCACGATAAACAATAACATCCTATTACCTTTCCTAATTACTTGCTGTTCCTGTTCATGCATTAGGACACCCAGATTGCCCTGTATCTCAGAGGCCTGTTTGGCTGTAAAATCTTTAATAATGACTTCTAACATTTTCCCTATGAAACATGTGAAGCTAACTGGCCTGTAGGCTCCTGTTTTCTATCTCCCTCCCTTTTTGAATTTATATTTGCTATTTTCCAATCTAAAAGAACCCTCCCCAAATCTAGGGAGTTTTGGAAAATTAAAACCAATGCATCGACTATCTCATTATCCACTCATTTCAAGACATTAGGGTGAAGTCCATCCAGACCGAGGACTTATCAGTTCACAGACCCAAGGGGACCCCACAGACCCAACAATTTGCTCAGTACCACTTCCCTAGTGATTGTAATTTTCCTGAGCTCCTCTATCCCTGATTTACAGCTATTTCTGGGATGTTATTTGTATCCTCTATAGTGAAGACTAATGCAAAATATCTTCCTAATTCATCTGTCATCTCCCTACTTTCCATTATCAATTCCCCAGTTGCACTTCCTATAGGACCAACATTCACTTTGTTAACTTTTCTTATTTAAATATCTCCATAAACTCTTACTATCTGTTTTTATATTTCTAGCTAGCTTTCTCTCATACTCTAATTTTTCCCTTCTTATTAATCTTTTTGTCATTCTTTGCTGTTTTTTTATATTCTGTCCAATCTTCTGTCACCCATTTTTGCGATTATATGTTTTTTCTTTAAGTTTAATACTGTTTTAACTTTTTTTAATTAGCCATGCATGGTGGATCCTCCCCTTTTTATTTGTTATTTCTCATTGAAATGTGTCTATTCTGTGTATTCTGAAATATCCATTTAATGTCTGAATAGGGTCTGCCTACTCGCCCTACTGGCGAGAATCACATGTTGCCCCTTTTTTTCTAATTCTGTACAATTGCATCTGGGAGCTCGCCCAAAAAATGGGCACAGTTCTCTCCCACTTTCACACTCGTTTGGCACTTAGAATGTTCTTGGTTCCCCTCCATCCTATTTCCATAACCCCATGCATTTACCATGGGTAATCCACCTAACCTAAACATCTTTGGACACTAAGGTGCAATTTAGTGCGGCCAATCCACCTAACCGGGGCAGCATGGTGGCACAGTGGTTATCACTGCTGCCTCACAGCACCATGGACCCAGATTCAATTCTGTCCTTGGGTGACCGTCTGTGTGGAGTTTGTGCGTTCTCCCCGTATCTGTGTGGGTTTCCTCTGGATGCTCTGGCTTCCCCCTCACACTCCAAAGATGCTCAGGTTAGGTTGATTGACCATGCTAAATTGCCCCATAGTATCAGGGAAATTAGCAGGGTTAATACGTGGGGTTACGGGGATAAGGCTTAGGTGGGATTGTTGTCGGTGCAGGTTCGATGGGCCGAATGGCTTCCTTCTGCCCTGTAGGGATTCTATGATTCTATGAACCTGCGTATCTTTGGACTGTGGTAGGAAACCGGAGCACCTGAAGGAAACCCACGCAAACACAGGGAGAATGTGCAAACTCCACTCAGACAGCTAACCACTGTGCCACCGTGCCGCCCCATGTCAGAGCTGGCATTCAGCTCGGATGAAGGGTCATCCAGACTCGAAACATTGGCTCTATTCTCTCTCCACAGATGCTGTCAGACCTGCTGAGCTTCTTTCTGTTTTTGTTTCAGATCCCTTGGCATGAATGTTGATTTTTGTGTTTGCTTTCTCAACTTAGGTCAATCGATTTAACAAGTGTGAGGATCGAGCTATTCTCATCACTGACCAACATCTGTACAAACTGGAGCCAGCCAAACGTTACAAGAGTATGAAGGCACTGCCACTCAACCAGGTGAGTATCCAGCCATGCATCACCCCACAGCGGGAGACACGGCTTCTTGGTGCTTCTCGATTATGTAGAAAACAAATCTCACCAATGAGCATTTTCTTTAAAGATGGAAGCTCACATTAGGAACCCCCTGAAGAGAGATGGCCTAAAAGTCTGCAGATTGCATTCTTCATAGCTCCGCTCTGGATGTGCCCACATCTTGTGCTGAATGCACACAGTCGCAGGGAGTGGTTGAAGATGCAGAATGAATTGGGTGATACCTCAGCTAGAGCCAGTCTGTTGTGACTTCAGCTGATTTGTAAATGAGCAAGCCACGTGCTTGTCTGTTTTCAATGGGAAACATATGTGTATGTATATATATCATAGGACCTGACAGTGCAGAACGAGGCCATTCGACCCTTCGAGACTGCACTGACCACAATCCCACCGAGGCCCTATCCCCATAATCCCGTGCATTTACCCTAGCTAGTCCCCCTGACACTAAGGGGCAATTTAGCATGGCCAATCCACCTAACTCACACATCTTTGGAATGTGGGAGGAAACCGGAGCACCGGAGGAAACCCACGCAGACATGGGGAGAATGTGCAAACTCCACACAGACAGTGACCCAAGCCGGGAATCGAACCCGGGTCCCTGGCGCTGTAAGGCAGCAGTGCTAACCACTGTGCCCCCGTGCTGCCTTCTGTCCTTATGCTTGCTTTCTGTGTCACAAGCCTGTGTCACACAATTGCAGAGGCTGGTCTGACTGAAAAACTGACACATTGGGTAAAAACAAAATCACTAGACTGGGGAATTGTGTAGCCAGCTCTGTTAACTGTGGCCTCCTGTGAGGATCAGCAATCCACCAATTACAATGGACCAGTTTTATCCTGGCTAAGTGGGTGAAGGTGTACTGAAATGTTTCAGCTTGGACACTCTAGCGAGTGGGGTGACCCATTACACAAACCAGAGAAAGTTCTGACATCCCCATTTGCTCCTTTAGGTAACTGGAGTCAGTGTCACCAACGGCAGGGACCAGTTGATCATCTTTCACACCAAGACAAATGATGACCTAGTGATTTGCCTGGACAAGATGCAGCGGGGGAATGATAATAGGATCGGAGAAGTTGTTGGTGTCTTGACGAATCACTTCAACAAGTGAGTGACGCATGCAACATTACGTTGTGAAGTAAATGTAAACACAATCTGACCGTACAGAAATTCATCCATCTGTTGACTTCTGTGACAATCACCTTAGGCGTATACTGTATGCTGCGTGTTCAGCTGAAATACTGAACACCCTAAAAAAGCATGGAAATTATTAGTGTTTAATTGTATGGCAGGACCATAATTCATAATATTAGTCACTTCCAAGACTCAGAAGATGACAGGAGATGAGGTAAATACAGATGTTCTAGCTGAGTGATATTATAGTTGAAAGAAAGCTACACCAAGGGAGCTTTAGTTCCACAGTTTTGTGATTGCGGCATTACAACTTAGGGTCAAGTGAAGAAGATATTTTGTCCCTTTGACCTCCCCATTCCAGAATACTAGGCCTCCTGAAATGAGGAAATTGTTTGATAGACTAACCATACTTTCTCCCCATGTCTTCAACAGCTGTTGCTTAAAGGAGTTGTGTTTTGACCTTAGCCATCTGGTAACCCATAGCTCTGGTTGCTACCACCCGTGTAAAAATTAATGATATGCGTCTGCGATGCAGAATCACCATTCAAGGACAATTATGGACAGGCAATAAATGGTGGCCTAGCCACATTGACACTAAATAGTCAATCACACTCAAAGACCATTAGGTTTTTTTTGTGGGCAATGTATAGCCATAATGGTGCAATAAATAACACTCTTTAAGATGAGTTTCAGAATGTTAACTCTTGCCAAGTTTGGAATGACTGAAGATGAAATGTGGCAGCTTGAGCGGGTATAGCGACAGCAGAGATGGGACTTGGGAAGCTGGGGATAGTATGAACAATCCGGGTCTGACAGTGGGATAGTTTCTGATAAATGGGATGACAAGGGATGGATCAGAGCAATAGAGGTTAGGATGGGGCAGCACAAGGTGGGATGCAAGAACCAAGTGATGGTGCAATGCAGCTAGAGATGGAAATGGGGGAATTAGGTCCTGGAAAGGTAGCAACAAGAAATGAAAGAGTGCTAGGGCAAGAAAGGATTATCACTTGTAAATTTAAACAAAACTTCTAATATAAATTGTCAGCATTAAAATAGATTTCTGAAAAGAGGGAGATGGAGAATGGCTGATTGGATTTCACTCCCATAACAAAAGCTCCACTTTATAAGGTACAGAAATAAGTTACACAAAGATACACTTTAGTTCCAAAAACCAGGCCGACTAACTCTTTCAGAACCAGGGCTTGAAGGTATTGTTAGTTGGGGTACATTGATGGGATTGTGCAGAGAAAACTTTAATCTGTATCTAATCAGTGCCCTAAATGACCTGGAAATGTTTGATGGGATAGCACAGATTGAGTTTTATTCTGAACCCTTTCAGTTACTGACCTGGGACTGTTTGGTGCTAATACAGTGCTGAATGGAAAAAGAAGCGCAGAACGTCCCGTTCCCTATTACTGACTGACATTTCAAATAGACAAGATTAACTTTGACTAACACCCTATTGACACTGATTACCTGATATGTGGCTGGTTTATCTGTTTGTGAGCCTCCCTTAATAAGATCACCGTTGTCTGCCATTTGTGCTAACTCTATAAACAGTGCTTGGGGCAGGATTAATGACTGAATGAATTTGACCATTGGGATCTCTTCTGTAGACAGCATCTTTAGTGCCATGGCAACAGATAGCTGTTTCCACACGATGTGATTGTTTCTGTGAGGGGCTGTGGGCGAACTACCCTTTGGGTGTTTTTGTTGATTTTTTTTTTCACTGTTCCTGTCTAATGAGAACCAACCTCCATGTGCCGTACTTCTCCTTTTGTTTTTTTTTTGCTGTAGCTTGTCGGTTGGACAGGACCTTGCTTTAGATCCATTGATAAACTATCTGTATCACCACTGCTCAGTTGGTAGCACTCCCGCCTCTAGGTCAGAAAGTTGTGTGGTTAATTACCAGACTTGAGCACAAAGACAAATTGGTATCTTGGCCAGTGTTTATCCCTTAACCAATAGAAAAAGAAGGATTATTTATTATGTGTCTCTTTACGTTTGTGGGACCTTGCTGTGGATAAATTGGCTGCCACATTTCCTACATTTCAACAGTGATTAGCTTCAAAAAAATAGTTTCACTGGGGTGGCACGGTGGCACAGTGGTTAGCACTGCTGCCTGACAGTGCCAGGGACCCGGGTTCGATTCTGGCCTTGGGTGTTGAGTTTACACACTCTCCCCGTGTCTGCATGGGTTTCCTCCGGGTGCTCCTGTTTCCTCCACACTCCAAAGGTGTGCAGGTTAGGTGGATTCGCCATGCTAAATGCGCGGGGTTATAGGTATAGGGTGAAGGAGAAAGCCTGAGTGGGATGCTGTTTCAGAGAGCCAGTGCAGACCTGATGGGCTGATTAGCATCTTTCTGCACTGTAGGGATTGTATGGATAACTGGGCGGGCAAGAAGGAGGTGGATAGAGTATAACGTGGGAAAATGTGATGTTATCCACTTTGATAGGAAGAATAGAAAAACAAAATATTTTTTAAAAAGGTGAGATGAACAGATGTTGGAATATTTGGGAGGGTAGTGGTAATGTCACTGGATTAGAAATCCAGAGGCTAAGACTAATGCTCTGGGGACATGGGTTCAAATCCCACCACGGCAGCTGGTGGAATTTAAATTCAACTACAAACTCTGTAATTGGAAACTAGTTTCAGTAATGGTGGAGTAAATGGTGGAAACTAGTTTCAGTAATGGTATCAATTGTCATAAAAACCCATCTGGCTCATGAACATCCTTTAGAAAAGGAAATCTGCCATCCTTTATGTGACTCTAAACTCATAGCAATGTGAAATGACTGTGAAATGGCCTAGCAAACTCTCAGTTCTTGGGCAATTAATGATGGGCAATAAAAGTTGGCCTTGCCAGCGATGCCCCATCCCATGAAAGAATAAAGAAGAGGAAATCTAGTGTCCTTGTACACAAATCACAGAATGTTGAAAGCAATTAGCAAGACAAATGATATGTTAGCCTTTCTTGGATTTGTTTGGAGTACAAGATTAAGGAAGTCTTGCTGCAAATATATTGGGTTTTAGGGAAAGCATACTCAGCAGTCTTGGTCTCCTTGCTAAGGAAAGATACACTTGCATTGGAGGGGCTACAATGAAGGTTCACTAGATAATGTCTGGGATGGGAAGGTCATCCCATGGGGACAGACTAATGTAGAATTTGCTTATTTTCTCTGGAGTTTACAAGAATGAGAGATAATCTCATTGAAATGAGTAATATTCTTAGAAAGCTTGACAGAGTGGCTGTGAAGAGGCTATTTTCTCCTGGCTGTAGCCTAGAATGAAGGGCCATAGTGCCAGGAAAAAGCATTGAGGGAAGAGGAAATTTGTTTACATGTTGGGTTGTGAATCTTTGGTTGCTATTTTGAAACTTAAGGAATCAAGGGATATGGGGATAGGTTGGGAAAGTGCTAGAAGCTCAGTCATGATCTAATCAAATAATGAATTAAGGGATCCTTTAGTCTATTCCTTATGTTTTTATATTAAAACGCTCTATTTTGGTTATACCTGTAATGATAATCGCTACATAAGTGCAAGTCTTTCTTTCTTTCACTCCATCTTGATATGTTTACTTTCCAAAAAGCAGTTCCCTTCATCACACTTTGATAGGCCCACTTTGCTCTTCGAAGCGACAGGGGTTTATGGAGCGCCGCCCAGAAGGAGACAGGGACATGCAAACCTCTTGCTAATAGTTTCTAATGTTGATGAAAAAGCAGGGGACAGCAATTCCGTAATCAGCTAGTCTGCCTTTGGTCTCGCCATTGTAGAGGAGACTGCAATATGAACAGTGAATACAACTTTAAAAAATTAAAAGATTCAGGTTCAAATTGCTATTGGAAAGGGGCAGTATGCAAGGCCATTTTGTGTCTAACCTTGCACCATGCTCTCCTGCAAATGAAACTCTCACTTGACAGACAGATCAGTTGCTAAATCTGGAAAAGCTACCCAATGTTTAGACAGTATTTTAACAGTTCAGTAAACCTTTCTTGAATGCTTGTGTGGGTGGATTGTTCTCAGGCCATAATGTTAGACAGTTTATCTCCTCAGGCATGTGCTTTCTAATTATATAAAGTCATCTCAGTTCAGGAGATAATGCCATGGAGTATTAAGAGATCTGAGTGATCTGTGATTACAGCTTCTGTTTGATGTGCCTTCATGACTAAAGCAGCTATCTCCCTCTCTTTTCCTCGTTCATTCACTTAGTACAAAACAGTGAGGTACAAGCTCTGAAATTCTGAACGTTTTGAAGTGCAATTGAATCATATTCGAGGGGGTTTCCCTGCTTCCAACCACCCTGCCCCGGTTCTGTGCCATCGCTTACCATGACACTTCAATCTTGTGACAATTGGTCAATAATGGTTGCTACAGAACCCACAATTCCTGCACTCTAGAATCCGCCCTATTCATTGCTTGGTTTTATTGTAGCGTGACTATGCTGCACTGCATCCTGGGTACCTTGTAACCCTTCTGCTTGTTGGAAGTCTGGGAAAATGCTCAGGTCACTTTCCTCTCAGGTTTCCTGTGAGATTAGTCTGAAGTTTCGAAGGAACTTTAGGATAAGTCGGAGGGCTGACTACCATGTTTTTCACCTTCCTGCCTCAGGATTGAAGCATCACTAACAAGGGCCAAGTGCTGATAAATGGGATTAGGCGGGAGGTCAGCTGTTTCTCACGTGTCGGTGCAAACTCAATGGGCCGAAGGGCCTTTTCTACACTGTATGATTCTATGCTCACTGTGCTGTGGGATTCCAGCAGGAGTCTTACAGGGCAGCACGATGGCACAGTAGTTAGCGCTGCTGCTTCACAGCGCTAGGGGCACGGGTTCGATTCCCAGCTTGAGTCACTGTCTGTGTGGGGTCTATACATTCTCCCCGTGTCTGCGTGGGTTTCCTCTGGGTGCTCCGGTTTCCTCCCACAGTCCGAAAGACGTGGTGCATTGGCCATGCTAAATTCTCCCTCACTGTACCCGAACAGGCACCAGAGTGTGGCGACTAGGGGATTTTCACAATAACTTCACTGCAGTGTTAATATAAGCCTACTTGTGACACTAATAAATAAACTTTAAAACTTAAGCCTTCAGTCCCTATAAAACGTGCACAAATCTGTCAGTTGTAGTGAGAGAGAGGGAGGGGGGGAATTACAGAGGCAAAATGTGAGTGAAAAAGGATAGATGAGGGGAGAATTTGATGGCATTTGCTTGTGTTCTGCGTCAGATACAGTTTGCTAATTTTAATCAATGACTTGAGTCATTGTCCTGAGTTCAAAGCTAATATTTAAAGTCTCGCTACTTGACTCTTCCACATTTGGCGATCAGAATGCTATGACTTAGTTAGGAAGATTGAATTTGATCTGATCATTGGCCCTGTGTAATCCCATTATTCAACAGCTGGGGGATATGTGGTGTAAATAGTTTTTCTGCCTCGGAATCGAACTCTGACAGGTGACAGATGGCTTGCTTTGGGGCCTAACCCTATTCTTCTCCCTCCCTCCCCTGCAGTTCCGGGCATAAAGGACTTGACCAGCACCATCTGTTGCAGGCAGCTGTCAGCACGCGTCTGGCTGGCTTCTAAGAGGCCGCGGGAGGGGCTGGAGAGGGCCTGCCACCTGCTGGTGGCATTGTTGCCCAGGACAACCTTTGCACCGTGGCACAGTGAATAGGGGCTTAGTCTGGCTGTGGAGAGAGGGGGGAGGAAGCCAGGAACGGAGGTCGGAAGCAGTTGAACATTATGTTAGGATTTAGACAGCGGCCCCTGCCTCCAGAATAGAGCAGATTCCGTGAGCCATCACATTTTTTACGGAACCTCTATTGATTGGTTGAGGGAGGCTTTTCCGTGATTGTGTATATAGCACTCAACTGCATGAAAATTTGATGTGAAACCTCAGCAGCAGAATGCCAGAGGTGATTCTCGGCCTGTGTGAAATAAGCTTGATCTCAACCAGCCTCCAGGTTTGAGACATTAAAACTAGTCTCAATGGGTGGATTTTCCAGCTGCACTCGCCCCCAAGATTGCAATTCACACCCAAATTCAATGGACCTCTGAATGGTTCGCCAAATTTTCCGTCTCAGCTGCTACGATGCCATAACAGGCGAGACGGGAAACTTTCGAACAATGTCTCCAGAAAAAATTTTCAGTCGCAATTTTCACTTGTGAACATTATTGAAGCGCTGAGGAATGGGTGTGTCTGTATATGGAAGTCAACTGAGGGTAGGTTAGACTCAACACTGACATCCACAACGGCAACACCTAGTATATTCCCCATCACTGTCAATTAGCATGAATATATTTTTCATTTCCCATGGAACAGAATGTGCCCAACATCTGACAAGTATTTTGTGACTTGGGAGTCAAACATTAAACCCCTTCAACTGCCTTATATTTATGTGCATTTCCTCCCACAGTAGAAAGATGTGCAGGTTAGGGGGATTGACCATGCTAAATTGCCCCTGAGTGGCCCAAGATGTGTCGGTTGGATGGATTAGCCCCGGGAAATGTTCAGGGTTACGGGGATAGGGTTGGGGGGAGGGACTGAGCAAGACACTCTATCAGAGAGTCAGTGCAGACTCAATGGGATGAAGGGGCTCCTTCTACACAGTAGGGATTCTACGAAAAAAAACCTTTCGCAACATTGCTAAGTCTCAAAGCCCTTCATAATCTGAGATGCTGGGGACCTCTGGTGGAAGCTCAGATGGATCACCCACTTAGGACTTCTGGTCGAAGGCCATTGCAAATTTGCGCACAACAAGGTCATCCAAATGATAAACAGAGATAGAGAGAGCTAGATAGGTAGAGAGAGAGAGATAAAGAGAGAGAGAGATAGATAGAGAGAGAGATAGAGAGAGATAGAGAGAGAAAGATAGATAAAGAGAGCGAGATAGATAGAGAGAGAGAGATAGAACATAGAACATAGAACATTACAGCGCAGTACAGGCCCTTCGGCCCTCGATGTTGTGCCGACCAGTGGAACCAATCTAAAGCCCCCCTAATCTACACTATTCCAATATCATCCATATGTTTATCCAATAACCATTTGAATGCTCTTAATGTTGATGAGTCCACTACTGCTGCAGGCAGGGCATTCCACGCCCTTACTACTCTCTGAGAGATATAGAGAGAGAGATAGAGAGAGAGATAGAGAAATAGAGATAGAGAGATATAGAGAGAGAGATATAGAGAGAGAGAGAGAGAGAGAGAGAGAAATAGACAGGGAGAGATAGAGATAGAGAGATATATAGAGAGCGAGAGATAGATAGAGACAGCGAGATAGATAGATAGAGAGAGATAGAGAGGTAGAGAGAGAGAGAGATAGAGAGAGCGAGATAGATAGATCGAAATAGAGAGCGAGATAGATAGAGAGAGAGATAGAGAGAGAGATAGAGAAATAGAGAGAAATAGAGATAGAGAGATATAGAGAGAGATATAGAGATAGAGAGAGACAGAGAGAGAGAGAGAGACAGAGAGAGAGAGAGAGAGATAGATAGAGAGAGAGAGAGATAAAGAGAGAGATATATAGAGAGAGAGATAGATAGATAGATACCCATCCGTGATAGGGTGGCACTGCACTGAACCCATGATATTGTGACTCTGAAGTATGAGACCGACCACTGAGCCACAGCTAACCTAATACACTGGCTTGGTCTACATTTGACTGTCATTCTAAATCCACAAATTGATCATTTGAATTAATATAATGGCTGCCAAGGCTATGGATGGAGGCCACAGAGAATGGTTAACAAACAGGAAGCTGGAATAGCAAAATGCTGCAGTTGCTGGAATTTGAAATAAAAACAGAAAAAGCTGGAAAACCTCAGCAAGTCCGGCAGCATCCGCAGGGAGAGAAAACCGAGTTAACATTTGCAGTCCGCATAACCCTTCTACAGAACTGGAAGCTGGACTGTTCTGAACCAACATGTCAATGGCTCCCTGCATTCCCTCTACATTTGTTTATGATGGTGCACTGCAAATTCCTGCAGCCAAATCACATCTCAGTCAAAAAGGATTTGTGTGAAGGGAGGACCAGACAGTGAGGCTGACAGGGGCCAGCCAGGAGGCAAATGCCGTACTCACAGCAAATTACATTCAGATCAGGACATGAGACTTTGCTGGACTGAAAGTTCTCAAAGATTCCAGGCTGTGTGCGTATCCGTGGTGCGCTGGCACACTCTCAGATTGGCTGTTGTATCAGCTAGACCTGACTGTGCTGTGCACATTTCACATGGGATGAAATTTTATGGGACCCCCAGTGGAGTAAATTCAATAACAGAAGGATGCTATTAGGCCCATCGTGTTTGTGCCAACGGCCTAAAAGGAATAAACAGTAAAACAGGGAAATAAGAATACTGCTCTGAACTGGTTTTGTATACTTTAAAATGGAATATCAGTAAAACAGGCAAATGAGAACACTGATTAGAACACAGACTGTTCTCTTCCTTCTGGGATGACGGCTATAGTTACCCATCGCCACCCTGTTATAAAGTTTCAACTGTCACAATCATCCCGAAGTTAGAAGGTTTCATTTTAATATTCCCTTCCCAAAACCAGTGGCATCACTGAGTGGGAGGGGTTAAAATCCACTGACCAACCCAAGGCTGCATTGCTCCCTCATGGCCAAGGCTGCATTGCTCCCTCATGGCCAAGGCTGCATTGCTCCTTCCTGACCAAGGCTGCATTGCTCCTTCCTGACCAAGGCTGCATTGCTTCCTCATGGCCAAGGCTGCATTGTTCCCCCACTGGCTAAGGCTGCATTGCTCCCCCACTGGCCAAGGCTGCATTGCTCCCCCACTGGCCAAGGCTGCATTGCTCCCCCACTGGCCAAGGCTGCATTGCTCCCCCACTGGCCAAGGCTGCATTGCTCCCATATGGCCAAGGCTGCATTGCTCCCATATGGCCAAGGCTGCATTGCTCCCACATGGCCAAGGCTGCATTGCTCCCCCACTGGCCAAGGCTGCATTGCTCCCTCCTAGCCAAGGCTGCATTGCTCCCACATGGCCAAGGCTGCATTGCTCCCTCCTAGCCAAGGCTGCATTGCTCCCCCATGGCCAAGGCTGCATTGCTCCCCCATGGCCAAGGCTGCATTGCTCCCCCACTGGCCAAGGCTACATTGCTCCCACATGGCCAAGGCTGCATTGCTCCCCCACTGGCCAAGGCTGCATTGCTCCCTCCTAGCCAAGGCTGCATTGCTCCCTCCTAGCCAAGGCTGCATTGCTCCCTCCTAGCCAAGGCTACATTGCTCCCACATGGCCACGGCTGCATTGCTCCCCCATGGTCAAGACTGTGCTGCTCCCTCTTGGGACAGCCACTGCAAACAGGGTAGAGGTTTAACTTAAATCAGCAATTTGCAGCTGACTTACACTTTGGGAGCATGATTTAAATATTACAATGTAGCGTCCTGCCGCTCCAAGAAACGTAGAAGCTAGAAGCAGGAGTAGGCCCTGCTAGCCTGCTTCTTGATCATGGCTGATCATCGAATACAATATCGAAGAAATTTCTCCTCACCTCAATTCTAAAAGGTTTACCCCTTATCCTCAAACTATGGCCCCCAGTTCTGGACTCTCCCACCATCGGGAACATTCTTTCTTAATTTACCTTGTCTAACCCTGTTAGAATTTTATAAGTTTCTACGAGATCCCCTCTCACTCTTCTAAACTAACGCAGTCCTAACCAACTTAGTCTCTCCTGATATGACCGACCTGCCATCCCAGGAATCAGCCTGGTAAACCTTCGCTGTACCCCCTCTATAGCGAGGACATCCTTCCTCAGATAAGGACATCAAAACTGCACACAATACTCCAGGTGTGGCCCTATACAATTGCAGTAAAACATCCGTATACTCAAATCCTCTCGCTATGAAGGTCAACATACCATTTGCGCTTATTTTCAGCGATTGATGGCCGAGGACACCTTGCATCTGATATAATCTCTAATTTCCCTTGTAAGCCATGGTTTGGCCACAATTCCCTTACCACTCTCGTGCCAAACAGGAATAAACAACTTCTGGAGTTCACCTATTTGTTCTTTAAACGCCTGCCATTGCCTGTCCACTGTCTTTCCTTTCAGTAATGTTTCCCAGTCCATCATGGCTAATTCATGCCTCATACCATCATAGTCCCCTTTATTGAGACTCAGGACCCTGATCTCAGAATCAACTACATCACTATCCACCTTGACAAAGAATTCTACCATATTATGGTCACTCGTCCCCAAGGGTCCTCTCAGAACTAGATTGCTAACTAATCCTTTCTCATAGCACAATACCCAGTACAAGAACGCCCGTTTCCTTGTTGGTTCTCCAGAGCTCTGTCTTCTGCGCCCAGAGCTCTGTCTTCTGCGCCCAGAGCGCTGTCTCTAAAAACAAGCACGAGGGGCTGCTTTTACAATGGCTGGCGATGGCATTGAGCTTGCCGTTTGCACAACTGAATGATCAAATTGCATCTTATTTTTGTACCTCTCTGCCCTCCTGTTGAGGAGCCACTGTCTCTGAGTCATCGAGGTTCTGACACAGCATGGGGTCCATGCGATGCCCCTGGAAAATTGCTGCCAGTTGCCCCTTTAATCAGCTTAATTACTGTGGTAAACCACTGTTAGCTTATTGCCTGTGTGTGTGTGTGTGTGACATGCCTGGACATGCCCCTGCCGGCCCTGCCTGAGACTCCTCCCCTCCCTGGTCCAGGTATAAAGGTGA
Organism: Mustelus asterias; assembly: GCF_964213995.1. NCBI lineage: Eukaryota > Metazoa > Chordata > Chondrichthyes > Carcharhiniformes > Triakidae > Mustelus > Mustelus asterias. The sequence goes on along the minus strand of NC_135807.1, from coordinate 37,454,182 downwards.
CTGCTCCCAACCCTCCTGCCTCAGTCTATAACCAGTTCAGCAGCATGGGTGTGCTCCAAGGTTTTTGCGAATAAAAGCCTATTTGTTCTTGCATACAAACTAGTCTTTGCTTGATTGATAGTGCATCAATTACTTTTCCACCACTGCCGGGCTGGTTTCACAGAATTTATCACCAGTAAAATCAGAAGGAGGGGGAACCACATCAGGGAACCTGATTTTTCTATGATATGACTCGCTCCCCGCCCCCAAACCCATCTCCAAGGGCCTAATAAAATATTGAACAAAATATCATTTTATCTGCTTCCTGCTGGCTGATCATCAGATTTGATCATTTCATTTTCCCAACCTGCCATGGTAAAATTTGAACTCACGGCCTTTGACCGAGCAATAGTCATTATGGGTGGATTTAAAGGTGAGGGTGGGGGTACTCATAAAATGCAACCATGGGCCTGCCTGCTGTCTTCTGGCCCATCCCCAACCTGTCTCCATTTTACAGGGGCCGCTGGAGGTGTTGGGCCTAGTGTCACATCCTGAGTCTGCTGCTGTTTTATCTGCCAGGTGAGGCTCAGGCTGAGTGGGTAGTCCAGTAGCTTTTACTGGATCGGCTGGTATTGAGTGGATACCTCCTTTTGGGGGTCCCCTGTGCCAATCTGAGGCAGCTGGCCAATGTCATAGCCCCTTTTAACTCTCCTCCCCCGACCTCTCAAACCCAGCCCTCCAACACCCTCACTTTCCAGGCCTGCCAACCAGGCCCCACAAATACCCAGGATTTAGCTTCAATCCAGTCTCCATAAATCTCCTCCCCTTTGGGGACTGCCTGTAGTTCCAGCAGTGGCCACCACTGGAATTTGGCACTGCAGGAACTATAGAGCTGCCAGCCATGCGATGGCCAATGGCTCTGTCAGGCAGAATTCCTTCCTAGATGGAGGCGGAAGTCTTGCCCCTCAGCCAATTAACATCCCACCCATTCTTCAGGTGGCAGGGCAGGAAACCCACATCCGAATGTCACCACTCTTGCTAGCCCCAGGAGTCATTGTAAGTCACTACGTAGGGTACAAGATGGTGAATCACAGGCGAGGAAAGTGAGGGTGTTGGAGTGCTGGGTTTGAGAGGCCAGGGGCGGAGCGTTAAAAGGAACTATGACATTGGCCAGCTGCTTCAGATTGGCACAGGGGACCCCCAAAGAGTTAAATGAGCCTTTGGACAGCGAATGCCTATATTTATTGTAGTTCATAGACACCCTGAAACAGACATGAACTTCACTGTCAGCATGGCTGAGCAGGCATCAAGAGGTATAGAAACATGGAAACATAGAAGATAGGAGCAGGAGGAGGCCATTTGGTCTTTTGAGCCTGCTCTGCCATTCATTAAGATCATGGCTGATCGTTCAACTCGATCCTGCTTCCTCCCCATAACCTTTGATCCCATTCGCCCCAAGTGCTATATCCAGCCACCTCTTGATTACATTCAATGTTTTGCATCAACTACTTCCTGTGGTAATGAATTCCACAGGCTCACCACTCTTTGGGTGAAGAAATGTCTCTCCAACTCCGTCCCAAATGGTCTACCCCGAATCCTCAGACTGTGACCCCTGGTTCTGGAGTCCCCCACCATCGGGAATATCCTCCCTGCATCTACCCTGTCTAGCCCTGTTAGAATTTTCTAAGTCTCTATGCGATCCCCCCATCATTCGTCTGAACTCCAGCGAAAACAATCCTAACCTAGTCAATCTCTCCTCATACATCAGTCCCACCTTCTCCGGAATCAGCCTGGCAAACCTTTGCTGCCCTCCCTCGAGAGCAAGAACATCCTTCCTCAGAAAAGGAGACCAGAACTGCACACAATACTCTAGGTGTGGCCTCACCAAGGCCCTGCATAATTGCAACAACACATCCCTGCTCCTGTACTCGAAACCTCTCGCAATGAAGACCAACATACTATTTGTCTTCTTTACTGCCTGCTGCACCTGCATCCTTACCGTCAGTGGCTGGTGTACAAGGACACCCAGGTCCCGCTGCACACTCCCCTCTCCCAATTAACAACTATTCAGGTAGTAATCCTTGATTTTGCTTCCAAAGTGAATAACCTCACATTTATCCAAATTATACTGCATCGGCCATTGATTTGCTCACTCACCCAACCTGTCCAGGATCTCTGCATCCTCATCACAGTTCACCCTCCCACCCAACTTGGTATCATCTGCAAACTTTGAGATGTTACATTTTTTTCCCTCATTAATATATATTGTGAATAGCTGAGGTCCCTGTGGCACCCTAGTTACTGCCTGCCAATTTGAAAAGGACCCATTAATTTCTACTCTTTGTTTCCTCTCTGCTAGCCAGTTTTCTATCCATCTCAATGCAGTTCCCCCAATCCCCTGTGCTTTGATCTTGCACGATATTCTCTTATGCAGGACTTTGTAAACGCTTTCTGAAAGTCTAAATATACCGCATCGACTGGCTCTCCCTTGTCAACTCTACTCGTTACATCTTCAAAGAATTCCAACAGATTTGTCAAATATGATTTCCCCTTCATAAATCCATGCTGACTGTCTGATCTTGCCACTGCTTTCAATATGCTCCTCTATAAAGTCCTTGATAATGGATTCGAGAATTTTCCCCACTACCGATGAGACAACATCGGAGACAAGCCTAAAGGTTGGAGCTCCCATCAAAACTCATTGGAATAATAAGAAATAAAAACATTGAAAGCTTCTGGCTACTCCGATAGGTACAAGCAGAAAATGTCTCAATCACATTGTGGGGCCAGGTAGGAGGGAGACTACAATCACTTGCCCTGCAAAGGGTAGAGGGCAGGTTTCCCTCGGAATAGATATCTGCCAGCAAAATAGCACCATCTGAAGAACATTTCAGAGTACTTCACCCAATGAATTATCTTTGGAAATGCAGTGACAATTGCTGGAAAGGGAATGGCAGTCATTCTGCACCAACGTAGATCCATAAGTAGAAAGCCCAGGCAGGATTTTTGTTCCGATGTGGGGGCAGGAATGGAGGCAGGCTGTCGTAAAATATCACACCACCGGTTGGCATGTCAGCTCACCAGTGACCATCCCTCAACCTCTCTGAGCCATTTTCAGAAGGCCAGACCAGGGGCAGAGTGACCAAGCGGCTGGTCACTTGTCAAGATTGTTTAAAGGCCAATTAAGACTAACTATGTGGGAGCTTCACTCCATGACGCCTTTGAGGTGCTCCCAGGTTCAACTTGCAGCTCGGGTCACTCTCTGCGTGGAGTCTGCATGTTGTCCCCTTGGGTTTCCTCCGGGTGCTCCGGTTTCCTCCGGAGAAAGACCTGCTGGTTAGGTGCATTGGCCATGCTAAATTCTCCCTCAGTGTACCCGAATAGGCGCCGGAGTGTGGCGACTTGGGGATTTTCACAGTAGCTTCACAGGGCGGCACGGTAGCACAGTGGTTAGCACTGCTGCTTCACAGCTCCAGGGTCCTGGGTTCGATTCCCGGCTCGGGTCACTGTCTGTGTGGAGTTTGCACATTCTCCTCGTGTCTGCGTGGGTTTCCTCCGGGTGCTCCGGTTTCCTCCCACAGTCCAAAGATGTGCGGGTTAGGTTGATTGGCCAGGTTAACAATTGCCCCTTAGTGTCCTGTGATCCGTAGGTTAGAGGGATTAGCAGGTAAATATGTGGGGGTAGGGCCTGGGTGGGATTGTGGTCGGTGCAGACTCGATGGGCCGAATGGTCTCCTTCTGCACTGTAGGGTTTCTATGATTTCATTGGTGTTAACGTAGGCCTACTTGTGACATTAGAAATAAACTTTTTTTAAAACTTAAACTTAACTAAATTAAACAATTTCAGCCATTAAAAACGTATCAGTTGACTGCCCTGGATTAAGGAGGAATAACTTTAGCTGGGATTTCCACTGCCGATCGCTGACTGTTGACTCCATCTGTGCATAGGCCAGCTGCAGGTGAGGCTGCAAATGTGTCCTGGATTTTTTTTTAATCTATTAGTTTTGCTTTCTCTAAATTACAAAACAGTCGGTTAGTCGGGAAAAATGGACGTTGTTTGCCTGGTTGCAAATTTGTTGAATGGGACAGCTGGTCTTCTCTTCCCGTCTTTTTTGCATGCTTGTTTATTTGTGATGCCCCCTGTAGTCAAATTCCCCACCTGTACTACAATCTGGGGTCACACTTGAGAGCCATTGGGGCCGAGCCCCAGCAGCGATCAACACCTTTCAGGAAAGTGACTGAAGAAAAACAACAGCAAGTGCAAGAGTGGGAGTATGATGTTCCAAGTCCATCACTCCTCCTCTCCTCGCAGTCGAAAAGGAATTTTCCCACCTCTGGGTCTCTCACAGAAAGCTGCAAATTTTATTTAACATCAGCAGTCTGTCAGGGACAAGCTTGTCTCCTCTCTCCGCACCTAGGCAACGGTTGCTAGGCAACAGAGGTAAGCTCAGTTAAAAAGCTGAAGTCATGGGCTTGGTTCAAGTGAGACGTGCAGAGAAGGTTTCAAGAGATGCTTCTCTCTATCAGAAGAGCTTTTATGCAGAAGCATTGGGTCCACTGTCTATCCTCCCCCTGCCCCCCCACCAACCCCCTCACCCACTCCTGTTTCTCATTCTGAAGATCTGAAAACCTCAGCCCCTTCTTCCAAAAATTAAAAATTGTACTTTTGTGTTCATATTTCTCGAGAAAGGTTTCAGTGAACAGGCTGAATAAGGAATTTTTAAAAAATATATATGAGTGTGATGTGCATGAAAAGACCAGTAGATGCATCAAGCCTAACCCACCCTCATGATGCTTGGAGTATCATGACTGGCCATTTCCAACTCACCTCCCAACCCACCTCCTGCTACAGCTAGGTAATCTCCCGGGATAGGCAAAAGAACGGGATAAAACCCTAAGGGTAATGGGGGAAAACAATCCTTCTCCAAACTTCTCAGTTATTGAAAACCAGTTGAGAAAATCACATTGACCATTATGGAGTTGGTGGTGGGGTAAGATGGGGCGGGGGGGTTATGGGGTTGCGGGAATTAGTGCAAAACCTTAGGTGACAGCTTCAGTCATCAGCAGCAACACCAGCAATGAATCATAATCACATTCATGTTACGCCTTTAAAGGTGTTTCACATACACAGCAGGAAGCTAACAACAGTTGTGCTTGCAGCTTGGCTGCAGATTGTGGGAGCCTGTTTGGCACAGCTAACCTTCATACCCTTGACTTCAACTGCTCCAAACATCCCCTGGACCTGCCTGCAGGCTGACTTGGCATCAGCACCAACAGAAATTTTCCAGGCCATGACCAGCTAGCTTCATTCTGATGCCTGTTCAGTGCTCTGGCTTGTTCCATCTATTCAAAGGAGACCCAGTAGCTCAGGCCTAAGGCTAGCATGGACCGGTATACAGAACAATCATTTCACTGCCTTGCTGCCTGATTTGGACAGAAGCTGAATTTATCCCCATAACTTATCAAGTAACACACACATATCTGTGTTAGAAATTAATGGGTTCAGGTCACAGCACCAACATGAACACATAGCCTAAGCTGGTGCTTCAGTGTGGCGTTTAAGGGAGTTTTGGGTTGCAAGAGAGTTTGTCTTTTGGATAAGCTATTAAACTAAGGCCTGGATTTTCTTGCCTCTATCTGTGTTGGAACAGGTGGGATTAAAAAATGGTGGGCCAGACCTGATTCCAAGATTCCCGTCCTCATTTCTGATACGTGGGTTATTTATAACCCCAGATAAGGGTGCAGGTAGCGAGCCTGCACACAGCAATCTATTCAGAAGGTGAGCATTTCAGACCCTCTTATTATTTCCATGGAGTTCGGCTTTGTTAGGAGAATACAATTCACAGCAGTCCAGAGGAGTTGTGAACCATGGGGAAACACTAACTTCGAGTTGTGAACCTTTAGACAAGTGAGTTCAAAGTTGTTGACAACTTCACATGTTGTAATGGTGTATGATAGGTTTATTTTTTCAATACAGTGATTAGTGATAGGACTTTGTTTAGAAAAGGCAAGTTACCATAAAAATGACTTGCATTGCTTAAGTTTTCAGATTCATTAAAGTACTTTATCTAGTGGATAAAATGTTATTCTGTATTCAAGAGTATTGAGATTAAGATACTACAATCTACCCCAGGATTTAATCTTTGATTCACAGTCCAATCATGTGTTCAGTCTTTTAAAGCAGTGGAGTAGATGACCATCCATTCCATTATCTTAAAATGCTTTAATATATTCCACTCGAGAGGCTTTGTTAACATAGTTGTGCTTTGTAATCCTACTATGAATATTTGACTCAACTTTAAACCCCACTAATAGATGCAACTTGGCAAGGGTTGTTGATACAGCTACCAAGGGAACTGTGAGCTTTGTTTTTGTTGTCAATTTTTGAATGGCTGTATATTTTGACAGTTTTATATGCATCCCAAAAATTTCCAAATATTAGTATAGGTCTTTCATTAAGGGGAGTATGGAGGAAGCATATGGTTGGGTTGGGGGTGAGGGGCTGAGGGGTAAGGGTGAGGGTGCCCAGCTCTCATTTACAGAACTGTGCTGATGTAAGACCATAAGACCATAAGAAATAGGAGTGGAAGTAAGGCCATTCGGCCCATCGAGTCCACTCCACCATTCAATCATGGTTGATTTCAACTCCATTTACCCGCTCTCTCCCCATAGCCCTTAATTCCTCGAGAAATCAAGAATTTATCAATTTCTGTCTTGAAGACGCTTAACGTCTCGGCCTCCACAGCCCTCTGTGGCAATGAATTCCACAGACGTACCACTCTCTGGCTGAAGAAATTTCTCCTCATCTCTGTTCTAAAGTGACTCCCTTTTATTCTAAGGCTGTGCCCCCGCGTCCTAGTCTCCCCTGCTAATGGAAACAACTTCCCTACGTCCATCCTATCTAAGCCGTTCATTATCTTGTAAGTTTCTATCAGATCTCCCCTCAACCTCCTAAACTCCAATGAATATAATCCCACGATCCTCAGACGTTCATCGTATGTCAGGCCTACCATTCCTGGGATCATCCGGGTGAATCTCCGCTGGACCCGCTCCAGTGCCAGTATGTCCTTCCTGAGGTGTGGGGCTCAAAATTGCTCACAGTACTCCAAATGGGGCCTAACCAGTGCTTTATAAAGCCTCAGAAGTACATCCCTGCTTTTGTATTCCAAGCCTCTTGAGATAAATGACAACATTACATTTGCTTTCTTAATTACGGACTCAACCTGCAAGTTTACCTTTAGAGAATCCTGGACTAGGACTCCCAAGTCCCTTTGCACTTTAGCATTATGAATTTTGTCACCGTTTAGAAAATAGTCCATGCCTCTATTCTTTTTTCCAAAGTGCACGACCTCGCACTTGCCCACGTTGAATTTCATCAGCCACTTCTTGGACCACTCTCCTAAACTGTCTAAATCTTTCTGCAGCCTCCCCACCTCCTCAATACTACCTGCCCCTCCACCTATCTTTGTATCATCGGCAAACTTGGCCAGAATGCCCCCAGTCCCGTCATCTAGATCGTTAATATATAAAGAGAACAGCTGTGTCTGAGGGAACTGAGGCTGGTTTTCAAACCTGCCTGCTTCGGCATCCATTTACCTTTATTCCCACCTCCACCCTGCTGTAGGAGGTAGTGGCCTCCATCACCCTGCCATATACATAGAGTAGATGGGCACTGCTGAGCAGGCGGAATCACAATGTTCAGAATTGACCCAACTCACAATTCCCTGGCTCAAGGATGAAAGTCCAGGCCCAAGGCTCTACATCCTTTTTCAGGTTAAGGTCATTAGTCCTAAACAATTTTCAAGAAACAGGGCTCGAACCTGGCCAATGTTTTTCCTTCAGCCAACATTTGCAAAAATAAAATCAGATTACCTTGCTGTCTGTGGGATCTCAATGTGCGCAAACTGACTCTTGCGTAACAACGGTCATTTTTAATTGGTCCTTGAGATGTGGGAAACAATGTCAATATTTCATGTTGCCCCAAGAACTCAACCACATAGTCACAAACTGAAGTCACAAACAGTCCAGACCAGGTAGAGTGATAACATGTTGACTTCCCTTAAGAACTCTTGTGACCCATATGTCTTCTTTTTTAAGGAAATCAAGCAGCCGTTGTGTTTATTTTCTGCCATTTGACAGAAATTACCAGATTTATCAAGTGTTATAAATTACCATGACAGAATTTGAACTCACATCTTGTTTGATTGCTTATTATCATATTACCATATCCAGACTGGATATAAATTGAGAGGGATAGATTGAGGATGTGATCTGCAATTTGTTCATCCCTTTATTTCTAAAAGCAGTGTGCTGTATTGAAAAGTTTCCTGTGGGAACAGGATCATTCTTCTTTAATAAGCTGTTTAAATAAACAAACAATTCATTTGAGACATTGAGAAATGCTGGTGAGGGAATCTCATAGGGACTCAACATCTCTTTTCATTTGTTTGTGTTAATTCAAGTATCCAGAATGCAAAGCAGTTTCCTCAATTAAAGGTGTAAGATTTTCCTTATTGTATATCACTGTGTTAGCACTTGGTAATGGGATACATTCATATTTACAACACTTATTATAACCATCAAGGATTACCAAACCAGGTGCTATACCAGGTTAGGTACAGAGCAAAGCTCCCTTTCCACTAACCCATTAAACACATTAGATACAGAGCAAAGTGCACACAAACATATGAACTAGGAGCACTAGCACTAGGATCGCTTCTCGGCCTTTTGGCTAAGATCAAGTGTGGTCTGCTGATGCTGCACTTGGTTGAGGCCATTGGGTTGCATTTAAGCTTCATTTTCATATGAAGCAATTTTTAAAAGCGGCATCTCGGCCATTTGGCTAAGATGCAAATGAGATCAAGCCTTGGGGGCGGAGACGTCTGCCTACTCCAATCAGCTTGGCTCATGTAGATCAGGCCCAAGACAGGGTAAAGGGTCGCATACCCTGTCTTGTCAGCTTGGATCGGAAACGTCTCAACTTGTTGAGACTCTGAATTGGACTTGATTTGATTGAATTGGAAAAGTACAAACATATGAACTAGGAGCAGGAGTAGGCCACTCAGCCCCTCAAGCCTGTTCCACCATTCAATAAGATCATGGCTGACCTGATTATAACTTGAACCCTACATTCCTACCTACCCCTGATAACCTTTCACACCCTTGTTAATCAAGAATCTATCTAGCTCTGTCTTAAAAGTATTGAAAGGCTCTGGGCAGGATTTCACAGCCTCGCTCATCCCAAAACTGTAAAATCGCACCCTTGGTGGGCAGGACGGTAAAATTCCAGCCTTTGTTTCCACTGTCTTTTGAAGAAGAGTTCCAGAGAGTCATGACCCTCTGAGAGCACAGCATTCTCCTCACCTCTGTCTCCAATGAGCAAGGCTATATTTTTAAACAGTGACCCCCTAGTTCTAGATTCTCCAGCAAGAGGAAACAACCTCTCCACATCCACCCGGTCAATACACCTTAGGATTTTAAAGGTTTTGATCAAGCCGTCTCAATCCCACCACATTGTTGCACCAAACACTCCAGGGGCAGGATCAGCATGTGTTAGACACAGAGCAAAGCTCGTTCTATACTATTCGACCTAATATCCCCAGGGTAAGTACAACAGAGACTGTATAGAGAGCAAATCTCCCTCTAAACTGTCCTAACAATTCTCCCAGGTGAGGTTTGATACTCTGCTGAGTGAGCATTTCAATTAGTGCCCAGGCAACAGTGATATTCTGCTATGAACTTAGACTAAAATTGACCATGGCGCTCTTACAGTCCCTGTGTTGAATGGATTTGAACCCAGATCCCAGTGGCAAAACAAATGCATGCATCATCCAATTCCCCCCAAATAATGTGATCATTGAAAGAGCCACTGAGCTATTTTTTTCTCCTGAACACTCCCAGCACTAGAACCAAGTTTTGATATGTTGACTCTCGACATCAGTGTGAAATGTACACACAGGAAGACAGAGCTTTCAATACTTTCACCTCAACATCCAACCATGTTTCACACAATGTCTGCACAGCAGCTCCAAATGTAATTCAAATATAGTACTTTGTACTGGCAATGTTCCACAAATAGCAAAGAGCCCATTGACCAGGTGGTGTGTGGGGGATGGGAGTTAATGTTGTGAAGACGTAAGACACATTGGAGAACTCCTCTGCTCTTGCAATGATACCACGGCATCTTTATATTCACTGAAACAAGCTGGGGCCTGAACTTAGCATCTCACCAACACAATGGCATGGCTTAAAGGCAGGAGCTTAATCACCCTCCCCTCCCCTCCCTCTACCCGTATAAATCTGATAGGAAACAGCTTTTGATTCTCTCTGCCCCGTACTCCAGCCAGTACATCTGGGCGATGAGCAAGTTAAGAGTTCAAACTTTTGGTGATTCCATGGATGCACTGTTGGGGGTCATTGGACCAGACTGTCTGCCCCTCTTTCACTGCTATGTCCACTGGTGGGTATTCCTGGAAGTGCGGTGCAAGGTCATAGTCCATCATACCACTGAAAAAATAATTCATCTCTACCTATTATCGAATCCCTTTATCAATTTAAACACCTCAGTCAGATCACTTCCAAGATGTCTAAACTCGAGGGAATACTTAAGCCAAAAATACCAATTTTGGGGAAAAGAGTTCCTAATTTCCACCAGGCTTTGTGTGGGAATTGCTTTTGGAATGTGGCCTCTATCATTCTCACAAGCCCCTGCCTTTGGGAATTGGGATTGCTGAGGGAGATTGTGCATTTGGTGTAGAGAGATCTGGTTGGAGTGGTTTTTTGTCAGCAAACACTGACACGTTAACTGAACACCCCCTCCCCCCACTCAGACTTTGTCATCAATGTTCGCTTGTTTGAACCAGAGTGAGTGGAACAACACGTTGACAAGACTCGCTGCCTTCGAGAGAAAATGAGAGAATCTTGGGGCAATTTCTTTTGTGAGGTTATGCTTATGATATAGAACTTAGTAACCAAGTGACTAAAGTGGACACAAAAGGACCCATTCTCCATCCGGTATGTTTAATGTTGGTTTTTGCTTCTGTAGCCAGGCAAAGACCGAGCCAGGCTATGAACCTTGGGACGCATTCTGCAATGATGCATTAACCGAGGCCCCTACAGAGACAGTGATCCTGTTGAATTCAAGAATTGTCTGTGGCAGTAGCGTCCGATCATGTCTGAGTATGACCACACAGAGGCAAAGTCTTTTTTTTTGAGACAGACAGAAGCAGGCCGGGTGCACTGTAGTGGAAGAGTCAGAATGCCACAGCACTCCTTTTGTGCAAAGGCGGCCTTGGGTGAACCCAGTGGATAATTTGATCAAGGGGCTTGGTGGATGTTTGAATGAACCCATTCTCTGAGCACATTATAGCAGGAAAACAGTCAGGTCTTTGACTCTTTCTCTGTTTCTGCCCCTATCAACGGCTGCCTCTTTTAAATTTGTATTTCCATAGAGATGAGGAAGATCATTCGGCCCATCCAGTTCATCATTCTGTAGACGCCTATAATCCCCCTCCAAACTGATATTCTCGAATTCTTGACTTCAGAATTTGTAACCCCATTCCTCTACCTGAAACTTGTTCCAGTTATCTGTCAGCTCGGGTTGATTTTGACTTTTAGGCAACCAACCAACCAGCACATGAGCTCGGCTGCCCATTATATCAGGGAGGAGGATGGAGAGTGGCACAGTGATTAGCACTGTTGCCTCACAGCGCCAGGGACCTGGGTTCAATTACGGGCTTGGGTCACTGTGTGGAGTTTGCACATTCTCCCCGTGTCTGTGTGGGTTTCCTCCCACAGTCCAAAGACATGTAGGTTAGGTGCATTGGCCATGCTCAATTCTCCCTCAGTGTAGCCGAGCAGGCATGAGCGTGGTGACATAGGGGATTTTCACAATAACTTCATTGCAGGGTTAATTTTAGGCCAACTTGTGACTAAAAAATAAACTTTACTTTAGTTTTTGAAGAGGTCACTGTACATTTGAGGTCCTGGCTTCTTTCACCTTGGGCAGACTAGCTGCAGGTTGCCAAGCAGGTGCCTCGGTTGTGGCTTGCCAAGTAGAAGCCTCAAGGTGGGCCTGAGGTTGTCACTGCTGGCAAGGTAATGTTGCAGGGCGCATTACCATAGTATAGGGTAGTGGTCTCGACATGGCTGTTGCCCATAGGGTTTTGACGGGCCCCAGTGGAGCAGGCTGAGGTACCTGATTTCCATATTAAAAGAGGGTCTATCTGTTAAAACATGATGGTCTCTTTGAATACCCACATTAGGTCTCTTTCAATGTCGAGCCAACCGCATTGCCAATATTTGTGGGATTATAAATCTACTGATGGGGTTAGCTCAGACAACTTGAACATCAGATTAATTCTCACAATACAGGGTTTGATCCCCATTCTAGCTGCGATAGACTCGGGGCCAGCCTCCTCGCCTACCTGCAAGGAGAAAATCACGGCACTGGTAAATAATCACCAAGGACCTGTCTTCATGCAAATAACTGAAGAACAAAAAGTCTATGGGGGGAATTTTCCTGTCCCATCCACCACGCGAATTGTAGCGGGCGAGGGGTGGACCATGCAAAGGTCTGTTGATCTCAGGCGGAACTTTCCGGTTTTGGGGTGAGCACGGCTGGAAAATCCCACTTGATGGCACCATTTTGAGTTCGGTAGAAAGTGAAATCAGTGAAAATTGCCCCCTTGGTGTTTGTGAAGCCCATCTTTTACCAACATATAGCTATGCTGTCCCTTTGTAACAAATTAATGGTCTGATTTGAGGTAATCAGCTGGTATTAACCTTTTCTAATCCCTGAGGTATCTCCTGCTGTACCTACCTGTTAACTTGCTGTGATTCATGTACAAGAACATTCAGGTCCCTCGAATTGTATACATTCCCCTGTCTCTCCACCATTCAAAAAAATGTCCTGCTTTTTTGTTTTTCCCACCTAAAGTGGACAATTTCCCACTTTCCCACATTGAATTCCATAGAATCACAGAATTCCAACAGTCAGAAGGAGGCCATACGGTTCTTCGAAAATGCGCCGATAACAATCCCACCCAGGCTCTATCCCCATAACCCCACGTATTTACCCCTGCGAATCCCCCTGTATGTTCTTGCCCATATCCTCCTGTAGCCTCTTTGTGACCTCCTCACTTTTACTTCCCCACTTACTGGGAGCTCAAGATTTCCCCTAACTTTCTTTCCAAAAATTATAATTGAGGATTTATTTCTAACCATTCACTGTTCTTTTTTTAATCCTTCCAGGAGCAAGCTTCCTCTGCAGGTCAATGTCTGTAACCCGATCCATTGTAACATGCGCGGCAAAAATCGCACAGTCGTAGTGGAGGAGAGAATTGAACAAACGCTGCCCGACTTCAAGAAAAATCACACAGGCTTCACGCTATACTGGCCAGGAATATAGCACTTGTGGAACTAGGGATTTCAGTAGGAGCGCACCGAGCTATTTTTGTAATGTATTTTTAAATAAAATATTCCTGTTCTCACCTTTCTGGTCGATATTCTGTCCGGGTGAAATTAGTTCGCAAGACATACAAAGTGGTCACAGAGTCATAGAGGTTTACAGCATGGAAACAGGCCTTTCGGCCCAACTTGTCCACGCCACCCAGTTTTTACCATTAAGCTAGTCCCAATTGTCCGTGTTTGGCCCATATCCCTCTATACCCATCTTACTCATGTAACTGTCTAAATGATTTTTAAAAGACAAAGTTGTACCCGCCTCTACTACTACCTCTGGCAGCTTGACAAACGCCTTAGTTTGTTCCAGACACTCACAACCCTCTGTGTGAAAAAGATTGCCCCTCTGGATCCTTTTGTATCTCTCCCCTCTCATCTTAAAATTATGCCCTCTAGTTTTAGACTCCCCTACCATTGGGAAAAGATGTTGACTATCTATCTTATCTATGTCCCTCATTATTTTTTAGACCTCTATAAGATTACCCCTAAGTCTTCTACGCTCCAGGGAAAAATGTCAAAGTCTATCCAGCCTCTCCTTATAACTCAAACCATCCAGTCCCGGTAGCATCCTAATAAATCTTTTCTAATTTAATAATATCTTTTCTATAATAAGTTATGATACTCATCCAACATTTACTTTACCAAGTATACTGTACAACCATAACCCGGCTGAACACTTTCTGTACTCAAGGTAAGTCTCAAATTGCACTTCAGAACTGATTCTTTTGGTCATTTGTTGTCAAAAAACCTACTAGAGAAGAAACCTGAACATGTTTACAGAACGTTTCATGTGAATGAATGATAGAATAGTATCAGAATGGTTATAGCACCGAAGGAGGCCATTTGGTACATCAAGTCCATGCTAGCTCTATGCAAGAGCAACTTACCCAGTCCCAGTCCAGCTGCTTTTTCCCCATACGCCTGCAATATTTTCTCTTCTGGTGCTAATCCAATTCCCTTTAAGAAACATAGAAATTAGGGGCAGGAGTAGATTATTCAGCTTTTCGAACCTGCTCTACCATTCAGTATGATCATGGCTGATCCTTTTGAAAGCCTTCATTAAATCTGTCACCACCTCACTCTCAGGCAATGCATTGTAGATCTTAAGACCGCATAAAAAGTTCTTCTTTATGTCCGTTGCTGGTTCATTTGCCAATCATCTTAAATCTGTGTCCTCTAGTTCTCAATGGGAATGAGTTTCTTTCTATGTACTCGATGTACTCTGCCCATACGACTCACAATTTTGAACACCTCCATCGAATCTCCTCTCAGCCTTTTCTTCTTAATCCCACCTTCTCCAATCTATTGAAGGAAATGAAGTTTCCTCATCCCTGGAACCAGTCTCGTGGATCTTTTATGTATCTGCTCGAAAGCCTTCATGCCATTCCCAAAGTGTGGTACCCAGAATGGGACACAATACTCTAATTGAGGATGAATCAGTGTTATATAAAGATTGTTTACACTTCTATTGATAAATCTCAACCTGTCCTGCCACTTTCAACAATGGTGCATGCATGCCCTATGTTTGTGCGTGCCCCATGTTCATGCACTCCTTTTAGAATTGTATCCTCTCTGCATTCTACCTGTAAAATGTATCACTTCACACTTCTCTGTATTAATGTTCATCTGTTATGTGTCTGCCCATTCCACTGTCCCGCCTACAGTCACCATGCTGTGAGATCTAGCACTATCCTCAGATTTCACAATACGGCTAAACTTTGAGTCAGCCATACATGTTGAAATTGTGCCTGATATGCCCTAAGGTCAGAGTTTTACTCAAACTCCTCTCCACGCTCACACAACCCCCCTCCCCCACCCCCACTGATCCCTCAGTGCACATTGGTTGGTAGGAAGGGGCTGCCAGGCAAGATCAGGTGTAAAATTGGGCGCTATGATGGGTGTGTGGTAAACCACTGTTAGCTGTTATCTGTTGTGGTTAACCACTGTTAGTTAGTATCTGTTATTATCTGTATATGTGGCACATCCCTGCCGGCTCTGTCCAAGACTCCTCCCCCAGTCCAGGTATAAAGGCGATGGCTCCTCCCCCTAGCCTTTAGTACAGACCAGATCTCCGATAGGGATGGCTCCAAGTTCTTGTTAATAAAAGCCTATTTGTTCTTGCATACAAACTAGTCTTTGCTTGATTGGTGGTGCATCAGGGTGTGTTTGATGCCTACTCTTGCCTGTGCTGGGATTTTACCTACAGCCAGGAAGGCATCAAGCAGTCCACTTGCCTGTGGGCCAATTAAGACTCTTAAGGGGACAATTAATGGCTACTTAATGGCCTCTTCCTGTTGCCACAGGAATCCTTCCCCCAGCGGCAGATGCCTGGGCCAAGTGTTCACTGGCAGGAGATAGGTACCTCCTGTTTGTGTACCCAGCATTTAATGGAGGCTGCCCCCTCAAACGTAGGCCCCACCCGCGTTCCCCCCCATTCCCTGTTTTGGTGAACCAGGTTCTCCACCCACCTCACTGGATGTGCCAGCCTGATCCTGGTGCAACCCAAAACTTATAGAACATAGAACATTACAGCACAGTACAGGCCCTTCGGTCCTCGATGTTGTGCCGACCTGTGAAACCAATCGAAAGCCCATCTAACCTACACTATTCCAATATCATCCATATGTTTATCCAATGACCACTTAAATGCCCTTAATGTTGGTGAGATCACTACTGTTGCAGGCAGGGCATTCCACGCCCTTACTACTCCCTGAGTAAAGAACCTACCTCTGACATCTGTCCGATATCTATCACCCCTCAATTTAAAGCTATGTCCCCTCATGCTAGCCATCACCATCCGAGGAAAAAGGCTCTCACTATCCACCCTATCTAATCCTCTGATCATCTTATATGCCTCTACTAAGTCACCTCTTAACCTTCTTCTAACGAAAACAGCCTCAAGTCCCTCAGCCTTTCCTCATAAGACCTTCCCACCATACCAGGCAACATCCTGGTAAATCTCCTCTGCACTCTTTCCAATGCTTCCACATCCTTCCTATAATATCTTTAAGACCAGGTCCATCTCTTCAGGAAATTGGTGTCTCTGCAGGGACTGCTGCCAGCAGCTCACTGAGACAGGATTTCCTCCCAGATAGGGCAAGAGGTCTCACCCTTAGACAATGAGTGGCCCTACAGCCATTAAATTGGTGCCGAACAGAGGTCCACTCACCTCTAACTTTTCAACCAGGGCACAAGGCTATCAAGGCCGTGTAAAGTTCCAGCCTAAGTCACTACAATATATCAAGAAATTTAATGAGCCGAGTGATTTGGGACACCATTGTATACTTTTCATCAGCCCCAAAATCAACCATTCACTACTATTCTCTCTTTCCTGTCACTCAGCCAACTTTGTGTCCATGCTGCCACTTTTTCCTTTCATTCTATGGATTTCAACATTACTGGCAAGCCTGTTAACTGATACTTTAGCAAGTAGCTGTTGGAAGTCTATATAGATCATATCAATCACATTATCTTCATCAGCCCTCTCCATTACCTCATCAAAAATCTCAATCAAGTTGGTTAAACACAATGACCAGAATTTTACCATCCCGCCCGCCACGGGAATCGGAGCGGGCGAGGGGCAGACCATAGGAAGGTCCGTCGACCTCATAGAATAGAATATAGAATCCTAAAGTGCAGAAGGAAGTCATTCCACCCATCGAGTCGGCACCGACCACAATCCCATTGAGGCCCTATTCCTGTAACCCCACATATTTACCCTTCTAATCCCGTGAAACTAGGATCAATGTAGTATGGCCAATCAACCTAACCCATACATCTTTAGACTGATTTACGATTTCGGGATGAGCGAGACTGTAAAGTCCCGTCCATTGTGCTTTTAATAAATTTCTACTCTTGATTGTCAGAAAAGTGATTAACTCTAATGATAGCTACTGAGCATGTATGTATCAAATCGATAAGGAACTAAATCATGATGATATCACTCATTGAGAGGATATGGGTGAGAAGCCTCTTAGATATTAGTTCCAGCTAATGCCCTGGTCTCATTTAACTTTTGTAAACAGTTAGCATGTAAATAAATGTTTTTGAACAAAACACTATTGCCTCCAGCACAATCTCTTCTAGAATAAGAAGCCAATGAATTCCAAAATGAACCGTGGGCCGCTCGGTAGCACAGTGATTAGCACTGCTGCTTCACAGCTCCAGGGACCTGGGTTCGATTCCCGGCTTGGGTCACTGTCTGTGTGGAATTTGCACATTCTCCTTGTTTCTGCGTGGGTTTCCTCCGGGTGCTCCGGCTTCCTCCCACAGTCAGAAAGACGTGCGGGTTAGGTTGATTGGCTATGCTAAAATTGCCCCTTAGTGTCCTGAGATGCGTAGGTTAGAGGGATTAGTGGGTAAATATGTAGGGATATGGGGGTAGGGCCTGGGTGGGATTGTGGTCGGTGCAGACTCGATGGGCCAAATGGTCTCTTTCTGCACTGTAGGGTTTCTATGATAGCAGATGGTGGCAGCAGTAATAACACCCACAAAGAAAATGGCAGAAAAAACTTCAAATAAAACCCAGCAACAGTACAGAACAGTGGAGACTATCAAGTAACGAAGGCAACCCAGCAACTGGCAAGAGGAGAAGCAGCATAGGCAAAGGGAACACATCAGGGTTTGCGAGAAATAAGTTTATTTATTAGTCAAAATTAGGCTTACATCAATGCAATGAAACCACTGTGAAAATCCCCTAGTTGCCACACTCCGGCGCCTGTTCGGATACACTGAGGGAGAATTTGGAATGGCCAATGCACTTAACCAGCACATCTTTCTGACTATGGGAGGAAACCGGAGCACCCGGAGGAAACCCAGGCAGACACGGGGAGAACGTGCAAAGTCCACACTGAGAGTGACCCAAGGCTGGAATTGAACCCGGGTCCCTGACACTGTGAGGCAGCGGTGTTGACCACTGTGCTACCATGCCGCCCTAAAGATAACAAGATCATTTCAGTTTATACGCTGTTGGGAACATGGCATATGACATGCTGGCCAGACTGAGGTGAACAAAGGGACAGCCTCCACCAAGGATATCACTGGAGCCTTTGACTCATACACAAGGTGCAGAGAGACTTCCTGTATTAGCTGCTGCTACACACGTTTCAGTTCCTTGCCTTCACCTAATCTCCAGACACGCCCTGGAATACCTTGCTGCCGTTTGGTGGTGGAGGTCCCTGGTGGAGGGTTCTTTGCATGGGAGTCCTCCCCCTTACCATCAGGGACCTGCGGTGGAGGGTGTTGCACACAGCATTCCCATACAACCATTGGTTCATGGACCCCCAAGATGCGTGTGTCTTTTGCAGCCTTGTGGAGCCCCTGAACCACACATATGTAAGTTGTCCTAGTCTGGACCCCTTTCTTAGTTTCCTGAAAAATCCTTTGCTTCCTTTTTGGTTGCACTTCAGCTCCAAGCTCCTGATGTTTGGGCACCCAATGTGGAGGGAGGCAGGGAGGAAGGAGGACCTCCTCATCAGCCTGCTCCCGGGCTTAGCAAAGCTGCCCATTAACTGGTACAGGCAGCGGGCGGTCAAGAGAGTCATCCACCCTGACTATCTGTCAGGCTTCTGCGGCTATGTTCACTGTTGGGTATCCCTGGAAAGGGAGCACACGGTCTGGCACTGCCATTGAGGCCTTTTGCGCCGTGGGGACTGGGATGCATTATCAATCCTTTTAATCACATTTGCTTTGATGTTTTAAATTTCCTTTGAGATTCTGTTTACTTTGGTGAAATATCCCTTTAAGGAACTAGTTTATTTGGTTAAGGAAAAGAAGCTTCTCTGCTTTTGAACAGAACTGTCTGCCAAAACAGGAAAGCCCCTTTTATTCTTTCCTGCATGAAAGAGAAATACATCAGGGACTCCGCCTACAGCACACCCTAATGGCAGGTTTTTATATAGCGCTTCTTTTTTAACTAAAGTGTCCTTTTACAAAAGCATACATTTTAGACATAAACATCACATTGTGCTTTGTACATTTACAATGAGCTTAAACTAGATTTTATTGTATCCCCTCCTATTCTAACCCATGTGTTAGTTTACTAATTTTTAATCTAGTGCAAAATGTTCCTCCCAAGCCTTCATGCACCTTGTTTTTCCTTACTATTTGGGGAGGCAATGGAATATTCCCCACTTGCCTGAATGAAAGCAGTTTCAACAACACTCAAGAAACTCCACACAATCAGGACAAGGCTGCCTGTTTTATTAACACCCCATCCACCACAATAAACAATAATTCCTTCCACCACTGGTGCACAGTGGCAGCAGTATGTACAATCTACAAGATGCATCACAATAAGATTCCTTTGACAGCATCTTCCAAACCCAGGACCTCTTACCACCTAGAAAGACAATGACAGCAGATGCATGGGAACACCACCACCTCCAAGCTCCACTCCAAATCTTGGTTCCCTGCCAAATTAATTTAAACCCTCATGCCGTCATGGCTATAAAGGTTCTACCTCTCTCAGAATTGGTCCCAGTGTTGCAGGAATCTAAAGCCCTCCCTCCTACTCTATCTCTCCAATACGATTTCATCCTTCTATTTCTAATCTTACTAGTGAGAGGCATGGGGAGTAATCTGGAGACCAGTACCTCAGAGGTCCTGCTTCTAAGTATTTTGCCTAGCTCTTAAATCTGTTTGCTGGATCTTATCCCTCTTTCTACTTTAGTCATTGGCAAAGATATGGACCACAAACTCTTACTCTCCACCTTCTGCCCTCAGAATATTCTGAAGCCTTTCATTGACGTCCTGTACCCTGTCACCCGGGAAGCAAGATAATATTCTGGATTCATATCTATAGCTGCAAAATCACCGGTCTATTCTCCTGACTATAGAATCCCCAATTGCTTTTGCTTTCCAAACTTCCTCCTCCTCAGCACAATTGAGCCAGCTGGGGTGTTTGATAAAAGCAAATTACTGTGGATGCTGGAATCTGAAATGAAAACAGAAAATGCTGGAAAATCTCCGCAGGTTCTCAGCAGGTGTTGAGCACTTGGTTGTGGCAGCACTCTCCAGAGGAGACATCATCTCACCAATATTCAGAACTGAAAACTGGTTGGAAAGCAAGGCGTACTCAGGGAGCTCCTTGACTACCTGCCTGGTCCTCCTTGAATACCTGGCAGATTTAACAGATGGTTCCCAGTGCAGGGCAATTAATTGCCCAGAGGAGGTTGGAATTTCTGGGCAAACCTTACCTGTGAACTTCAGAAGGCGTTTCCCTGGGCCATCTGTGAGATCCCCCCCGCCCCCAATTTGATGCTCTGGAGCTCAGAGGTTACAGTCCAGGCTCCACTGGAGTTCAGAAGAGTGACAGGTGATTTTGTTGAAGTAGAAAGATCCTGAACGGTCTTGACAAAGTGGACGTGGAAAGGATGTTTCCTCTTGTAGGCAAGTCCAGAACTAGCAGCACTATTTTAAAATTAAGGGTCGACCTTTTAGGACAAAGATAAGGAGAATTTCTTTCTCTCAGAGGACTGTGCTATTTGGAACTATCTGGGCGGAATTTTCCTGTTCCGCCTGCCACGGGAATCATAGCAGGCGGGGAGCGGACCAAAGGTCTGTTGACCAAATGCGGGATTTTCCCCTCTTGGGGTGAGTGCAGTCGGAAAACCCCGCCCTCTGCCTCAGAAGGTGGTGGAGGCAGGCTAAACGAACGTTTTTAAAGGTGGAGGTAGATAGATTCTTGTTAGGCAAGGAAATCAAAGGTTATCAGGCGGTAGATGGAGAATGTAAACCTTGGAACACAAGGAGGTCTGCCATGATCTTATCGAATGGTGGAGCAGGCTCGAGGGGATGAATGGCCTATTTCCCCACCTATTTAGTATGTTCATATGCTTTCTATGTAGCTCTTGGCCTTGTGGACGTACCACAGCAATGCCAACTGCTGCTCAAGCTGTATAACCCAGAACTCAAGATCTTGCAACTGATGACATTTCTCCCACATTTATTTGTCCAGGACAAGGTACATGCCCAAAAGTTGATATGGCACAAGACATTCAGTCCAGAGGGCTGAGAGGTCCTGCACTGCTTCTGTTGTTTTCAAACTAGCTGCTAAATTATGAGAAATAACCTTGAGACTTAAATAAACACTCGCCATCTACTCGACAACAACTTAATAGGGGCAGGAGTAGACCATAGGGCCACTTGAGCATGTTCTGTCATTCAATACAATCATGGCTGATCCTCTGCCTGCCTCCAATCCATTTCTTGCCCGCTCCCCATATCCCTTGTATTCCTGCAGGAGAGAAGATGGAATCTCGCGGAGCTCTTACCGAGATCAAAGGTGGATTGAATTGAATGGGACTGTAATTACTGATGTCTTAAATGTTAAGTGTTTTAAAGACGTTACCCTACTTGAACGTGTAACTGCGAGGAAACCTTATCAACAACCACCAATGTTAACCTGAACTCGATTCTGATGGTGTTGTTGTTTCTCTCTCTACAGCACACGCTGAAGTAGATGACCTGTGAATAATTCCTCTGTTTATATTTGAGAGGATCAATTGCCATGACATCCTGGGTTGAGATATTAGTGAATCAGACCCAATTTGAATCTGATCTGAAGAAAGCCAAATATGCTTAATAACACCCGACATCGTGCTACCATTGCTCTGTAGGGGCTCCCAATATAATGGCAACTTAGAAGAGAAGATTAAGAAAGTTGGTTTTATTTTCTTTGGGAAAGAGAAGGTTTTGAGGTGAATTAAAGGCATTAAAAATTCTGAAGGGAGTTGACAAAAAAAATGATTCCATTCTGAACAAATTCTTGGCTGTGGTGAATCTCAAGGAATACCTAACAAAAATAAAGAGGTGAAGAAGCAAGTTCCTCTCAGCAATAAAGTAATGAAATAAGTAAACAGGAAAGAAATTCCTTCAAGAAACAATCAGCTGGCCCAATGTGAATGGTTCATGGGAGAGGTTACAATTGGAAAACCCTCAGCTCCAACCTGCTATAATTTGTTTGGTCGCCATCACTTTTCCGGTGGCTTCACATGCCATAAATGATGCCACTGCTGAAGGCATTCAGGGACCTAATTAGCATTCAAAATGTGTGAAGGCAATTATGTTGCGACTGAAGGGCTGGAATTCTTTGGCCGTTCACCACCCGCCACCGCTGCCAGAGAGGACGGAGAATTTGGCACTCAGCCAAATCGCCATGCACTGCAGCGGGGCGGGAGATTCCCGCTGGTGTGAACGGCCAGAGAATCCAGCCCAAGATTAACGTCACATTATGGGGAATCCTGCAACCTGCCAGTAGAATCATGTCAAGGAAGAATTGATGAGCCAGAAGAGGCAAAGTGTAGTTTTAAAGAGTCATTTTCTCAGAGCTCCCTGTGAGTCAGGTGGAGCAGGATAGCTGTCTTCAGCCCCAACAAGCAAATCCCTCAACCTCCCCAGCTCTGGTCACTGTGGAATATCATCTCCCTTCCCCCGGAATCTCAGCTAACACTGACTGCCCTGAGAAATCCATCACAATGGTTGGATAGTTCCATGATGTCATGCTCCTGTATGCCCTGATGGCCTTCTGACAAAGACAGTGATGAAGTTACACTCCGCTGCATGCTAGCACCAACTCTCTTCAGCATGCTTTTCTTCAATCCCACTGACCATCAGCCAGATATTCACCAGTCGAGCATCTAACCCATTAGTTAAACGTGCAAGGGCATGTTTAGCTTTTTAAGTTATTTTACATGACGAGTTGCTGCCACCGTGGGGCAGGGTAGCACAGTGGTTAGCACTGCTGCCTCACAGCGCCAGGTTCGAATCCCAGCTTGGGTCATTGTCTGTGTGGAGTTTGCACATTCTCCCCGTGTCTGCGTGGGTTTCCTCCGGGTGCTCCTGTTTCCTCCCACAGTTCAAAGATGTGAAGGTTAGGTGGACTGGCCCTGCTAAATTGCCACTTAGTATCAGGGGGACTAGCAGGGTAATTACGTGGGGTTACGGGGATAGGGCCTGGGTGGAATTGTGGTCGGTGCAGACTCGGTGAACCGAATGGCCTCCTTCTGCACTGGAGGGATTCTATGAAGTGTCGACGACATCTTAGAGTCATAGAGATTTACAGCATGGAAACAGGCCCTTCGGCCCAACTGTCTATGCTGCCCTTTTTTTAAACCCCTAAGCTAATCCCAATTGCCTGCATTTGGCCCATATCCCTCTATACCCATCTTATCCATGTAACTATCTAAATGCTTTTTAAAAGATAAAATTGTACCCGCCTCTACTACTACCTCTGACAGCTTGTTCCAGACACTCACCACCCTCTGTGCGAAAAAATTGCCCCTCTGGACACTTTTGTACCTCTCCCCTCTCACCTTAAACTTATGCCCTCTAGTTTTAGATTCCCCTACCTTTGGGAAAAGATATTGACTATCTAGATGATCTGTGCCCCTCATTATTTTATAGCCCTCTAAAAGATCACCCCTCAGCCTCCTACGTTCCATCTTCTATGATGGTGATCCTGGTATCAAAATCAGATATCGCATGGACCGGAAGCTGCTGAATCCGGGCAAAGTTTAAGGTTGCCCCAATGGACAGACTTCATGATTTTCTGTTTGCTGATGACTATACCGGTTCAGAGCTGGGTTTGCAATGTGGCATGGACTTGTTTTCCAATGCGTGCAACAACTTTGGCCTGACGATCAGCACAAAGAAAACTGAAGTAATTTACTAGCTTGCTCCAGGAAAGCCCCATCTCAAGCCCCAAGTTCCAGTCCATGTCTAGAAACAGTCAGCAATGAATAAGTTCACTAATCTCGGCACCACAGTCTCTCAAGCTGTCTACATCAGTGACAATACACTCTTCAAACATCAGTCTGGGAATGAAGAACAGTCAGCCTGCCTACCAAATTGCAAGTCTAGATCAGTTCTGCCCACTCTGCTCTACATACGCAAAGCTTGGACTGTGTACCAGCTGTCATGCATGTCCCATAATATGCGCTCCAGGTTAATAGAAAGTAGATTTGGACAACGGTGTAAATCTGGATTCCTTGTCAAACCCATTCTGTTATTGTCAGGTGGATTTGGCTAAAATTGGATTTAAATAACCCCAAGAAGGCCGGCTCAAACTCACCCTGAATTACAACAGCAAGGCTCTCTAAGCATGTCAGACATGTTAGCAAGGCTTCTTCAGCAATACTGTCCAATCCTGTGACTTCTGTTGCCGAGAAAGAGGTGCTAGGAACACCATCACCTTCACGCACCCATCCATGCCATATCCCGCCCAACTTGGACATTTCTCAGTGTTCCTTCCACACTGGGCCAAAATCCTGGAAACCCGTATCCAACAGCACTGCAGGAGTGACCAATTCATTACAAGGAATGCAGCAGCCCAACAGAAAACGTCACCAGCAGCTTCTCAAAGGAGAAGCAATAAATGCCAATCACATGTAAATCCTGACAATGACTCAAAAAGGCATATTGTGCCTGTGAGGGTATCTCCTGGCATCCAGCCAATCCACTAGTCGGAATATTGTAGGAGTGCTGTGCCAGTTAAAAGTGGAGAGGTGGTCCCAGAAGGACCCATTGAAAATTTGTGTTTTGAAATCTGCTCCAAATAGATTTTTTGGGGAAGTGACGGGTGAATTACTGTTCCTCGTAAAGTTTTGAGGTTTTTGTAAGTTTTGTCAGGAGGACTCAGCTGGTGTGAATTCTCCTGAAGGAAAGAAATAACTTTTAATATATTTAAATGGTTGAATGGTTGCTTTAAGAGCTGATCACATGATTTGATGGTGATGTCATTAGGGTGTTGCAGAGGCTGCTGTTTTCCTTTCAGTTTGTACTCTATACAGGCAAAAAGCTCCTCGAATAAATCTGTTGTTAGTTTGAATCGATGTGTGCAAACTACATCTTTTCTTTTTGTTAAAACCCACAACCCCTAACATAGTTAGACCATTACTCAGCTTGAAATCCTAAGATGGTCCAAGACTTTCCCTCTTTATGCCCCCTTGATGGCCTAGTGGTATTATTGCTAGACTATTAATCCAGAAACTCAGCTGATGTTCTGAGAACACAGGTTCGAATCCCACCATGGCAGATGGTGAAATTTGAATTCAATAAAAGAATAATATCTGGAATTAAGAATCTACTGATGACCATGAAACCATTGACGATTGTCAGAAAAACCCATCTGGTTCACTAATGTCCTTTAGTGAAGGAAATCTGCTGTATTTACCTGGTCTGGTCTGGTCTGTGTGCGACTCCAGAGCCACAGCAATGTGGTTGGCTCTCAACTGCCCTCAGGCAATAAATGCTGGCCAACCAGCGGCATCCATGTCCCACAAATGGATTTTTTTAAATGTGAGAGGGGTCATAAGTCGAGTGGTGGGGGAATGGGTGTGCAAAGGCATCCTTCAGAGTCCAGATTGAATAAACAGAGTATCAGCAGAACCAGCTTGTCTCTCAAATTCTGGCAATTTGTCAGCTCCCTACCCGGGTTAAAGTCCCTTACTTCAATTCCCGTCTTCAAAGACTTCAGAAAATTCTGCTGAGCACCTTGTTATCTCCTTCTGAACTTCCTTTAACAGACTCAGAGAGATACCACCTGGGGCTAAGTTATCAAGGGAACATTTCATAGTTATCCTTGGAGGTTAAAGTTCGGTCTTTGTGTATGGATAGCAATTCAGCAGAGCAGGCCAGCACTGAGAGAACACACGTGATGCTTATTCTAAACAGGATGAGAATCAGTCAGGTTCTACATAGGGCTGGCAACCTGCTGCATCAGGTTATTCCCAAGCAGTGAAGATGTAAATGTACCCCTCTGTCTCTAATCAGCTAAACTCTTAAAATAATAATTAGCAAATTCCTTCACTGAAAGACTTGAAAGAACTAGTATTTATACAGTGCCTTTCATGACTTTGCAAAATCCAAAGCACTTTACAGCTAATGTAATACTTCTGAAGTGTAGTCGCTTGGAATGTCAGAAACATGGCAGGCATTCCGTGCACAGCAAATTCCCACATCCAGCATTGGAATAAATGTTAAGATAATCTGTTTTAATGATGTTGGTTGAGGGATGATTATTGTCCAGGATATTCAAGAGCATTTGCCTCCTCTTCTTTGAATAGTGGTATGGGATCTTTTACATTCACTTCAGAAGGCAGACAGATGTTCAATGACACTATAAGATGGCATGTCTAACAATGCAGCCAGCGTCAGCCCTGATTATTTACTCAAGATCTGCAGTGGCAGTGGAACCCACAACCTCCTGACTATAGGAGGTGAGGAGTATTACTACTAAGTCAAAACTGACAATGGAGAGTGATGTCCCCTGCTCCAACTCCATACGCCGACAACAGGTTAACCTCCAACTAACTCTCAGCAGTAAAATGGAGAATTGCTAACTCACTTAAAACCTGGCACACACATGTAGACATTTATCTTTGATTGTCCAATTAGTGCAATATATCTGAGATGCACTATGTTTTTAGCAGGAAAGGCGTATTGAGGTTTCCTGTCTTTTGTCGATAGCATTAGCCCAAGGGACAATCCTGACACAAAGGTCAGCTCTGCCCCACAGAGTCTTTTTCTAGGCTCTTGAGGCATATATACCTCATGGGCAGCACGGTGGCACAGTGGTTAGCACTACTGCCTCACAGTGTCAGGGACCCGGGTTCAATTCCAGCCTTGGGTCACTGTTTGTATGGAGTTTGCACATTCTCCCCGTGTCTGCATGGGTTTCCTCCGGGTACTCCGGTTTCCTCCCACAGTCCAAAGATGTGCAGGTTAGGTTGATTGGCTATGCTAAATTGACCCTAGTGTCAGGGGCATTAGCAGGGTAAATACGTGGGGTTGTGGGAATAGGGCCTGGGTGGGGTCGTGGTTGGTACAGACTCGATGGGCCAAATGGCCTCCTTCTGCACTGTAGGGAGTCTATGATATAAATCTAATTTTGTGACATTGTAATGAGTTAATTGACAAATGATCCTTCTAAAAGTTCAATTTCGGGATGTGGGCATTGCTGGCAAGGCCAACATTTACTTTCCAGAGAAGGTGGTTGCCTTCTTTTTCAGCTGCAGTGGTTTGGTACATCTCTTTTTGGCATCAATAAACCATTTAAGTGCCCCATGTGAAAGGGGCACTATGAACCCACTGTAACAAAAATACTTTAAAGAAAAGTTAAATTAAAATGTGATTTCCATTTGCCGATGATGCATTGCCACCGCCAAACCAGCACCCGCTGCTGCCCCATCCTCCAGTGCCCACCAGTCCTGGGAGTGTCAAGTGTTCCGATGGACATTGTCTGCTTTGTCTCTAGAGAAATCCAGTCATGGATGTAAGAGAGGCAGACAGTCAGGCTGAACAATCCCCTTGAACTTTTTAAAACATTCTTTTACTCCATTCTTAAAGCTACAAAACCAATGCTCAGACTGGGCAAGTCTGAATCCATCTCCTTGCTTGCTCCAAAAGCCAAATTCAAATTAAATTCAATTTATGATCCCCCCACTCCTTGATTTTAGCCAAAAGGCCGAGAAGCAATCAACACCCTCGAATTTTGTTCATATACCTTTCGGTAATTTGATTCTAATCAAAAAATACAATTCAAATTAAGTCCAATCATGGTCCCCACATGAGGGACAAACCAAATCCAAGCTGACAAGACTGGATGACATTGCATCCACCTTGGGCTTGACCTAATGCTTCATCTTAGCCAAAAGGCTAAGGTGGCTCTGAAAAATTGAATCAGGTAAAGCCTCGGTTTAACCTCATTGGCTATCCTGATCATTTACTCTACCCTAGCTTAGGCAAATCATGATCACAGGTGTCAACACACCCCCAGTGCAATGGGCTGGCCATGTCCCCTGCCTGATCTTGGTTTCACCCCTGCCAGATAAGCAAAAGACCCTCTCAATTTGTTTTTAGCTTTATCCAATCAAAGTCTCAACACGTGAGACGTTACAGATCCAAGCTGACAACAGGCAAGCCTCTTCCAGTCTTGGGCTTGATCTACATGATCCAAGCTGATAGGAGCAGGCATTGCATCCCCTCCGGTGCATGATCTCATTTGCATCTTAGCCAAAAGGCCTCGATGCCGTTTAAATGTCCCTAGACCTGTGTGGTTTGATATAATTGAGAAACTTGTTAGGTCACTTCAGAGGGCAATTAAGAGTTAACCATATTTGAATGGGATTGGGGTCACATATAGGCCAGACCTGGAAAGGACGGCATATTTCCCTCTCCATGTGGTGGACCTCAGTTGTGCCTTTGTCCTATATGGACCACCGTTGTGTGTGCTTGTCATACCTGGACACATCCCCTTTCAGTTTGGGTCCTCCCCTCAGCACCTAGTATAAAGGTGGCTGTCTCCTCCCCCTTGTTCAGTCCAGGTTGGTTATATGTTGGGATCTGCTCCTGATTCTGTTGTGAATAAAAGCCTACACTTATATTGGCATATCGGTAGTCTTTCGCCTTATTGATAGCGCATCACTCCATAAAATGTGAGTGAAATAGTTGAGTTTCTGCAAACATTTGACAACTTCACATTTACTGATCACACCTATTTTATTTCCAGATCCTTAAAACGGATTATCGATTCTCAAATTCTTACCATGTGACCTGGAGATTCCAAATGCACCACATTAATTTAGTATATGTGTTACTGCTGTGTGAAATTACACCTGATGCACTGACTTCGCCCAAATAACTTATAATATAGTATCATTGACAATTGAAATGAAAAAACAACAGTAATTATGCCAGAGGTGAACTGTAGGGACCTGCACATTGTAAATGCTGCTAAGTGAGGCTGATGATTTGTTGTTACAAATTACCACAATCGAGTTGTCACTGTTTCCAAGACTCCTTATTCAAAATGGAGGTGGTCACACATCAAATTGTGCAGTTCACTCTTAAGAGGATTGCTTGTCTGAACCGTGTGCATTCTCCTAACTGAATGAGGGCAGTTTGACATTTCAAAGCCGAGTTTTGTCACAGAGAATGAGAGCAGAGGAAAGAGACACAGAGCATCGGGGGGAAGGTAGACGGGGAAGAAAAGCAAGAGATCAAGAGAAAGAATTGTGTGGCAGAGAAAGGATCAAAGAGGAGGCACAGAGGTAAAGGTAGAGGAGAAAAAGTGCAAAGGTGAGGGGAGAACAGAGGGTTAAAAGGACGGAATGAAGGGAGGAGTATGGGAGAAAAATCAAGAGATAAAAGAGCAATGTGAGTGAGGCCAAGAGGAGTAGAGGTAGAAACATAGAAATAGGAGGAGGCCATTTGGCCCTTCGAGCCAACTCCACCATTCATCATGATCATGGCTGATCATCCAACTCAGTAGCCTGATCCCGCCTTCTCCACCATGAAAAGACAAAGAAAAGGCACAGAAAAGAAAGAAGAGGGAGAGTGGAGTTAAAGGAGTGAAAGAAAAGGGACAAAGGGTAGAGATGAAAGAGTAGGGAAGAAAGGGCCAGGAGAGACATCAGGAAGAAAAAGAAAAATGACAGAGTGAGGGGAAGGATAGCAGAAGCAAAAGCAGAGAATGTGGGAGGCCGGGGGTGAAAGAGAAAGGGGAGAATAGAGGTGAAAGGAAAGAAGAGAGCTCGATGGGAAAGAAGGATTAAAAGTTGGCTTTATGACAACTTATGACATATTCACAGAGGTTAACATTCAGATTCAACAAACAATTAGGAAGAAAAATGCAAGATAGACTTTATTGAAATGTGGTCACTGTTGATCAATTCCCACAGTAAGATCCCCCAAACAGCAAGTGAGGTGAAGGCCAGTCAATCTGGTATTAACGTGAGACGAATATTGGCCAGGGCAGTGGGAGAGTTCCCTGCTCTTTAAATAGTACCATGGGATTCTTGCAACTATGCAGCAGCCAGAGCCACGAAGAGAGACATCTCTTGCAATTCCATATTGCTTTAGAACTACACTGAAGGAAAGAGAGAGGAAATGCAAGGGCAGCAAGCGAGAGAGAGGGATAAGGACTGAGAGGTGGGAAGAGGAGACACAGAAAAAGGAGAATAAGAAGTGAAAGGAGAGAGGGGAAAGTGAAAGGACGGAAGAGGGAAGGAACTGTATGTGAGGCTCTTCTCATGATTTGCTCTACCAGAAATATTTCACATAGCGAGGACAGTGTTTACAATTAAAGAATGCATACGATTGATTTCAGTTACTCAAAATATTTATGACTAGTGCTGTAGATCAGACCTATAATTAGATTATAGCTGATGCAGGAACAGAGCAGCCATATATCATTCCAATGCCGTCGCTCCCTCTTGCCTCCCCTTCTCAATGAGTACTCCTCCCATTATAGTGGAGACACCCAACACCAAATAATTAGTACTTACTAGAAACACTGGGTGTGGGGGATTGTTTTGCCTTCATTTCAATACATGATTTCAGCTTTCTCTGTTAATATTTGTTTCTCCAAACTCCACCATTCCTGAGAGTCTTTAAGTGATACATTCTGAAACGCGAGGAGGAATTGCATTCTGATTAAAGGTTATGCTCTCCTTTTAATGTACTTGCCTTCTGCATCATCACAGGATACTGTCCCTTTAATGTAATCTCCTTCATCCTCTTTGCAAGATGCGTTCACTTTAATATACTCACCAGCCTCCTTGCAGAACACTTGTCTCTTTACTATTACCTTCACAATTTTGCAATAAAAGCTAACATACCATATGCCTTCCTAATTAGGGATCATAGGGCTGGGTGTAATATATTAGCATTGATTGAGGATTTGTTAACAGACAAAAACCAGGTTAGGAACCAATGGGCCATTTATCAGATTGTATCCAGTGGGGTACCACAAGGATGAATGCTATTAGCCATTTATAATCCATATTAATGATTTAGGCTTGCTACACTGGATCCCTTGCTCTAGGTTTGTTGATGATAGAAAGCTATGTGGGAAAGTAAACCGTGAAGAGAACGCAAAGTGATACAGGCTGGTTAAGTGGTTGGACATGAGGTTCGCAAGGAAATGTGAAATTATTTACTTGGTGGAAAGCAGAATAATTTTTTAAACCAACATTTGCTAAGTTCTCACCTCCTTTAATCAAAAGTATTTGGGCGTACTTTTACATAAATTACAGAAAGCTAACATTCAGGTACAACAAATAATTAAGAAGGAAAATGATAAGTTAGATTTTGTTGCAAGGGACTTAGAGTAGCTGCAAAATTATATAGGGCTCTGGAGAAACCACACCTAGAATGAAGTGTACAGTTTTGGTCTTCTCACCCAAGGATATACTTTCCCTGAAGGGAGTACAGTAAAAGTTCACTAGACAGATGCCTGGGACGAGCGTGCTGTCTTATGAGGAGATACTGAGTACAATATACTCACCCTCACTCTCATTATATAACATTGTTACTTTATCATGCTAACCTTCATGCTCCTCGCATAATATAATATATTATGCTTTAATATACTCACCTTCACTGTCCAAATGGGACATTGTCCCTTTAATATCCTTATCTTGATCTTCCCTCACAGAACATTATCCCCTTAATGTCCTCCCCTCACTCTCCCTTCAGGAGGGGTTCTCACTTTAGGATATCCACCTCACTTTGTGGGAAGACATTGTCTGTTTAATTTATTCACCTTCCTCAGTCCATATTCAGACCGAAATCACATTTCTCCTTTCCCAAGGAGGGAATCCAGAATAAAAATTCAATTGCACTACCTCGTTTTACAGACATAGGTGCTAGATGGTTCAAAATGGGGTATGTGCATGTAAACGCCATATAGTGTCCATAAGTATCAACAAGTATTGAGAGGACAATATTGAAAACTGTGTTGTTCTAGGACTGTGCCATGATATTTTCAGCATCCCAACATCTGACTCACCCCATGGCAGATGCATCCAATACATCATACAGCAGGTGACATCGGTTTGTTGTGCATCACTGTGACTGGAATCTTCCCAAGACTTCCTGCAGCAGGAGAAACAGCTCAAACATCTGCCTCTTTCTGATAAAAAGGTACAGTACTTCACTGTGTCCAACCCATGCCCTGGAAGTGTTCGATAGGATTGGGTGCATGTTTGTGAGAGAGAGAGAGAGACAAGAGAAAGGCGAGAGAAGTGCAAAGGTTTGGAAGCTAAATGTGCAAGGAGGATTGTTTACGATATTTCTTGAATCCAGTCCAGGAGTGGCAGAGTAAGAATAAAGACAAGGAAAATATTGTACATTTTTTTATTGTGATTTTTAAAATTTTATCCATACAGTACAAAAATATTTAAATAGACAGTTATTAAAACAATGGCTCGTGGCCCACATACCATTTTTCACCACATACAGCCACAGAGCAGTCAGACTTTACACTAACACGATTAACACAATCTCCCTGTTTCAGCAGACAGCATTGTATGAACAATTACAATTCCACATCATAGAGACAGCCACAGTGCAGTGCTCTGCATCTCCGTTACTTACAATGTTTTTAATTTTAAAAATTAGCTTCAATACTCAACACCACAAGCTCCTAGAAAGCCTGAAGTTACAGCATAAGAGTAGACAATAATGTCAAAGCAGCATGGGACCAAGAGAAATCTCTTCAGCCTTCTGGGAGACATTCCTGAATGTCAAAGGATCAATTCAGCCAGCTGACGTGGGAGCAGGCAAGCTCTTCAGGCTTAGCCAGCCTGTAGTCCAGTTCCATTGGGACTGGTATGGGTTTGATTCCTGTTCTGGCTGAGGTAGACTTGGGATCTGCCTCCTTGCCCTACCCCTGAGAGTTGAAGGCAATGACAAATCACCACTGACACAATCTGCTAAAAAAAAAACTAGCTCAGGATAAATTCTCAGCAGACAACGAGCCAAGGGCCTGCTTTTGGGCAGAGCACAAATACCTACCCTATATATACACACATAAATAATATATACATGTATACACACATGTACACAAAACATTCAAACAGGTTCACTTCTGCTCATTGTGTTGGCTTTGGAAAGGAGGGAAATCATGGAGCTGGAATATATTTTGTGTTCCTATTTCCAGTAGCGATCTCGTGCACAGAAAATCTCAATCAATGCACCTTTGTGCTGATGGCATTTCAGCTCTAAATGCTGTTGTTTTGGGCAGGGAATAGGGGAAGAAGAATGTGAAGACAATGGCAACACTTCAAGTGTGACACAACTTGTATCTATACAACACCTTTAACTTCAAAAATTAAAAGGTCCCAAGGCAGTTCACAGAGATATAATCTGACAAAAGGTGGCCGCAGAACCGGAGGAGATATCAGGAGAGGTTACTCAGAGTGATACGTTTTAAAGGAAAATAGGGAGATGGAGAAGAAGAACAATTCAGGGAAAGAATTCCAGCATTTAGGGCGTAATTACCAATGATGGAAGAAGGTGCTACACCAATGGGGTATGCTGGTTTAGTGATTATGGCATTAGACTCACAATCCACTGGCTCATGAGTTAAATAAATCAAATTCAAATGTTGCGTGGTGATAACGTCACTGATCTAGTAATCCAGAGGCCTGTGCTCAGAGGACATGGGGTCAAATCCCACCATAGAAGCTGGTGGAATTTAATTTCAATAATAACATGTGGAATTGAAAGGAAGTCTCAGTCATGGTGACCACAAATTGGAGATTGTCAGAAAAACCCATTTGCCTCACTTTAGGGAAGGAAATCGATCATCATTATCTGATCTGGCCTGCATGTGACTCCAGATCCACAGCAATGTGGTTGACTCTGAAACAGTGTGACAAGTCACTCAGTTCAAGGGCATTTAGGGATGGGCAACAAATGCTGGCCTTGCCAACGACAGCCACAGGAGCACACAAGAAATAGAAGCAAGAGTAGGCCACCAGGTCATAGAAATCATAGAAACCCTACAGTACAGAAAGAGGCCATTCGGCCCATTGGCTCTGCACCGACCACAATCCCACCCAGGCCCTACCCCCATATCCCTACATATTTTACCCACTGATCCCTCTAACCTACGCATCTCAGGACACTAATGGGCAATTTTAGCATGGCCAATCAACCTAACCCGCACATCTTTGGACTGTGGGAGGAAACTGGAGCACCCGGAGGAAACCCACGCAGACACGAGGAGAATGTGCAAACTCCACACAGACAGTGACCCAAGCTGGGAATCGAACCCAGGTCCCTGGAGCTGTGAAGCAACAGTGCTAACCACTGTGCTACCGTGCGGCCCTTCAAGTCTGTCCCACCATTCAATACGACCTTGGCTGATCTATGCTAGCCTCAACTCCTTTTCTGTGCCATTTCTCTACATCCCATTAAATAATAAAATAAAAAAATCCCACCACAGATCATGAAACTGAATTTAACGAATGCAGCATGATCAATTCTAGTTTATAATGTTAACTTCATTCGGATACCTACTAGGAACATCCATTTTACTAAAAACAGGTATCCTATCATTCATCAGCTAAAGGGAGCAGCAGAATAAACTGGCACCTTCTGACATCCATTGCCCTCAAGCAGGGGGCTTCAAATAGACAGTGAGACAACATTGGTTTGAAATCAAACCTTGGGGGGGGGCGGGGTGGGGGGGGGGATCTAAGATAAAAACAAATATCTGTGAATACTGGAATCTTAAACAAAAACAGAAAATGCTGGAAAATCTCAGCAGGACTGACAGTATCTGTGGAGAGAGAAAGCCAAACATCGGCTCTATTCTCCCTCCACAGATGCTGTCAGATCTGCTGAGATTTTCTAGCATTTTCTGTTTCTGTTTGTGACTGGAGTCAAGTGTTGGCTTAGATCAGCAAGGGGTGATCGCAGCCTAAATAGAGATAAAGATTTATACTCCTCAACCTTGCATTGCCCTATCCCTTCTTTGAATTTAAAAAATGGTTGTATTTTTCTTATTTGGATTATCCAGCGTCACAATCAAACGCTCACAATTCAGATACAGGTTGTGTGCAAAATAAAGCTTTTTTCACACTGCTCCACAAATGTGTCTTTAACCTACTCAGAAGAAATGGTAGAACCATGGTTATATTACAGGACTGACAGTATTGGAGTAATGATCTTGGAGACACAAGTTTAAATCCTGCAACAACTGCGGGAAAATTTATATTCAGTTCATAAAACAAATTGGGAATAAAAAGTATTAGTAATAGTGATCACGTAACTAAGAGATTCGTCTAGGGAAAAAAAGAACTCCATCTGGTTCACTAATGCTTTTTAGAGAAGGAAATCTACTGACCTTTCCTGACCCAGTCTGCACTTACCTCTAGACAGGCCCATAGCAATGTAATGAATTCTTAATTGCCCTTTGAATTGGCTTAGCAAGATACTAAGTGGTGGACAACAAATGCTGGCCTTACCAATAATGCCCACATAAATGAATTTTTAAAAAGCCCATCTGTTGCTTCTGTATTATATTTTTTATGCCCGTATGCCAACAACCCCAGTACAGTATGTGAAAAAAGCAGTAGATAAAAGCAAATTACTGCGGATGCTGGAATCTGAAACCAAAAGAGAAAATGCTGGAAAATCTCATCAGGTCTGGCAGCATCTTTCGAGCCCAGATGACCCTTCAAAGGGTCATTTGGACTCGAAATTACCCTTCAAAGGGTGATCTGGACTCGAAACGTCAGCTCTCTTCTCTCCTTACAGATGCTGCTAGACCTGCTGAGATTTTCCAGCATTTTCTCTTTTGGTAACAAAAAGCAGTTAGTGTTCCATCACACAATCATTAACTACTTGAGTTGAGATTACATCAGAAGTACCTCATGTAGGATTTTGCAGCCAACAGAAGATGATTGACTCTACAGATACCGAATGGATGCAGACGTAGGTGCCAGTTGTGAAAATAGCAATGCACCAATTATGCCAATTTATTCCATAAAATAATTATGAAAATTGATAGAAAAAAGGATAAATTGAGTGGAAAAAAGGTCATTAACCATGGACACTGATATGCAAAAAAATGAGGGAGAGGAGAAATTGGTTTTCAGACAAATTAAGATGGATCTGGAATGCACTGTCTGAAAGAGGTGAAATCAGATTCAATTGTAATTTTGAAAAGGGAATTGCATATGTACACTAGAAAAGGGTTATGGGGAAAAAAGGATAGTGAGACTAATTGGACAATTCTTTCAGAGAATATAGTGGACTGAATGGCCTTATTAACATTGTTGATTCTATTGCCAGAATTCTACCACCCTGCCCGCCTTGGAATCGGAGCGGCCAAGGAGCGGACAATGGAAATGTCCATTGACTTCAGGCAGGATTTTTTGGTTTTGAGACCGTAAAATCCCACCATTTAATTCCTTTAGCTGTGGTCAGTACATCAAGGTGTAAGAGCAATGGAATTGATTGGCTTAATTCAATAAACAAAGTGAGAGGGGCCTCAGCAGACCGCATTCAGATGAACAACAGTGTACAAGTTCTTTTACTGAAAGCGTACAGGTTTCATCTGTTTCATGTTGGCTGATCTTGGCTTGTTGTTGTTTTATCCCTCAGCAGCCCTATGCTAAATGAAGGAGTAAATCAATGAAGATCACAGTTCCCAGTTACTATCCAATGACACTCTAACAGGTTAGTAGAAATCTACAACTCCCCCCCTCAAAGCAATGTGGATTCTAGGATAATTAGAGCAATTGCGACGAAGATCAATAGATTTTT
Organism: Mustelus asterias; assembly: GCF_964213995.1. NCBI lineage: Eukaryota > Metazoa > Chordata > Chondrichthyes > Carcharhiniformes > Triakidae > Mustelus > Mustelus asterias. The sequence continues at coordinate 37,417,183 of NC_135807.1, read as the reverse complement.
GTTGAATAAAGGTATCAAGGGACATGGAGCTAAAAGTAGGTGAATGGATTTGAGGTAGAGGTCAGTCATGATCTAATTCAATGACAGAATAGGCTCAAGGGACTGAATGACCTAGGCCAATTACTAATTTTTCTAGCATTTCTAAGCTTTAAATCATGCATTAACAACCCCACAATGATACAAAATGCAGCAGATGCTGGAAATCAGAAACAAAAACTGAAAATGCTGGAAATGCTCAGCAGGACAGGCAGCACTTGTGGACAGTGAAACAGAGTTAGCATTTCAGGGCAATGCCCTATCATCAGATTCCAACTGGAGTGGAACAGCCTGTCCCCATTGAAAGCTTATGGTATTTGCTACCAAATAAACCTGTTGGACTTTAACCTGGTGTTGTGAAACTTCTTACTGTGCTTACCCCATTGAAGGAGCCAGACAAAGGATGGGCACTTGCTCAATCCACTGAATGGACAGCCAGGATATATTGATCTGTATTGCCAGGCACACCAGCACCTTTGATAGATGAGGAGGAGGAGGACAGAGAACCAAGAGAGAACTGAAGAGAAGGAAGGAACGTCAAAATGTTTCACATCCTGGAATGGAATTCCACTCATTAGGACAAACATTTTCCATACATTCCCAGCTTTTATTTTCACCTACTGTGACAAGGAGACAAGGACTTGAAGATGGACCTTTACGTTTAACCAATCCAGTGAAGAGAATTTGCAAGACCCACTTCCCCAAAATTTAACATTGCGGTATAGAAACAGAGGTTACAGTCAGCAAACTTAACAACCGAAACTAGAATGCATTCACAATTATATCGCCATCTGTGCCATCATTGTACAAACATCAATCCATGGAATGTACAGGAAATATGTTTAAGGAATTCTGATTGGAGCATTTAAAGTCGGCACAGTATTCTTTAAACAGCAGATTTGTGTGCACTGGTAACTAGAATCAGTTCATTCAGCATTATTCAGCAAGAGGAAGCCTCCATTTCTCCTAGGCCAAATTCAATTCAGGTCTTTAACTAAAGCATTCAAAACCACACTTATTCTTTTAAAGAAAAAAATAATTTCCATGTAGGCATCACCGACAAGGGCATTTATTTCCCATCTCCAATTGCTCCAAGCAGTTTGATGTAACTGGGTTTTGGTGTGAAGTGTCAATCATTGGTGTGGGACTGGAGTTACATACAAGCCATATTAGGCAAGGACATCAAGTTGCTTATCCTTACGAGGGTTGAGTTCTATGAGAATGCAACAACTTCATGGCCACTTCTCCTGGTGTCAGCTTTTTTACTTAGGGCTTTGTTTTTTTTAAAATCATCAACTGAAATCAAAATTCTCCAACTGCCATGGTGAAGTTATGAACTCATGTTCCTGGATTATTCCAGGTTTATGAATCAGTAACCTAGTAGCAGAACCAATGCACTAGCATAGCCCATTATCTAACTACTGTATTCTTCCAGAGGATATACTCTGACAAGAGATTTCAGCCCGTACCCTAGTCACTGGCATCAATTTACTTGCGATAAGCCATTCTTCTATTAGTTGTGCACTACTAGCAACCTCACAGTAAACTTGCCAGGTTCTGGATGCAGAGCCGATTGGGAGTTTCGAAACCAAGATGTCTAGATCTTGATTAGTCTGGAATATCAAGGGGTATCAGGCAAAGTTGGATAATCTGCGGTACAGATCAGCCCTGTCTAACTGAATGAAAGAATAAACGTGGAAGGGACTGGATGGCCTACTCCTGTTCCTATATCCATATTCTCCAAGGCCACCTGTTAAGTGGCCCATTATGTGTGAAATTCCCTCCTCCTCTGCTGCCATAACATCAAGGGAAGTTTGGTTAAAACCCTATTTATGTGTGTCAGTGGAGTTTGCTACAATATTAAATCATAGGATCGGGAGAAGTTCAAATTTCCCAACTTTAAAACGAAATCCGTTCTCATTAGCAAATTTGGAGTTGTTCTAGCATTGTTCCTTGGGAGCTATTCTTGCTTGGCAAAATGTCAACATTGATAACCACAGGCCTAGAAAGACTTGTACTGATAAAAGAGCTCGATCGTACTGTTAAAATGCCTCAAACAATTCGTGAAGTGACATTTTTCATACACAATCAAAACAGCAGCGCGATGAATAACTAGGTCATTGTTTGTTTTATTTTTTTTAAACTGGCAGCAGTTGGGGGAAGAAGGTTGACCAGGGCACTGGGAGAAAAATCTTGCTTTTCTCTGAAGCGTCTAAAAGATACATTGTGTCCATTGAGCGAGTGAAGTCTGGCAAATGTCACCGTGATTGATGGTATTGAAGAGTCATATGTCACACCAAAACAAGTTAGCAGCAGAATGTTTCCAGCACCTGATGGTTAAGAGTGAAGTACCATTGATACAATATTTGGAATGGAGAGAAGAACGTTCTTCATACAGAGTAGGGACACCCAGGAATTAACTTTCAGGGGTAGTGGCTGAGGCAGCAACTATGCTAACATTTAAGGTAAGCTGGATGGCTGGATGAATGAAAAGGGATAGGTAAATAGATGAATGTGATAAATATTTGAAGAGCCAGTAGGAGGGCAGGATTAGGTTGGGATCACTGCAGCAAAGATCTAGTACAGGCACAAGGGATCAAATAGCCTCCTTTTGTGCAGTAAACGTTTATGGTTTGCAAATATAGATTTGGCTAGCACACCAACCCGACCAACTCAATTAAATAAAATGAACATCTTTGCATCTAAAAACAAGAAGCGACAGGTAGAGATCACTCATTCCAGTAGATCACCAGAATTGTTGCATTCACAGATTTGTTCTGAATTTCTGGTCTTTTGAGTCTCAGTGTTTGATTTCTTTCCCCCCCTGTTGGTGAAAGAAATTGAACTTAGAGGAACATACATAAATAAGAAATGTTGAGACAATGAAGGCCCAACTGTCTTGGCCACATATTCTATACATAATATTTCAGAAACAAAGCAGTAGCTTGAGCATAAAAGCAAGGTTCCTCTGTAAATACAGCCCCAGTTAGTCTGAATTCAAGGTGGAAGGTGCAAAGAGGGACTCAAACGTAACCAAAATTATTCATATATGTCACCAGGTTACAGAGTAGAAACAAATAAATAAATAACATTGACAAACATAACCTACTCCCAAATACAGGCAAAGAGATTTGAAAGAGATGGTTTTACAAGCAGTTTACATTTGCAACATAATTTACAGAATCTAACATTTTAAATAAAAAAAGCTCTCAAATATAAATGCACACATGCTCACCACAGTAGCATTATATTTACATAGAATATTCCAGAATTTAATAGCAGCATTGGCCTCGTCAACAACTCTTGAAATGTCAGAAGGCCACAAAAGGTTTCCTCTGATTTTTTTAAATATATAGGTACTTCCCTTTTTTCCCCCACGTGAATATTTTACTGAGAAAACCGTGGTCCCATGTTCCTGTTGCTCCCCCCTCCAAAAAAAATAGACTAATCACTGTCTGGTCACAAGCCCAAGGGAGGATCTATGTATCTGTAAACTAGAAGAGACTCTTTATCATGCATGCATCCATCTTGCATACGCAAGGCAAAAAGTGAATGGAAAGCAGTCCCCCTCAAAGTCAATGCTGGGTTCTCCTGGTCGGGAGTTAAACATTTAACAAGCAGCGACAGTAACTGAGAGGTACCTACTTCTCCATGGGGGAAACTTGGAGCATTGGCTTTATAAAAAAGGACAAGGCCAGTTAAGCACAACTCCATTTTACCAACTAACATCAGAGACCCCAGGCTACTCATGAGAAATTCACAGGAGCTCTGCTATTTTTGACTGATTTTTCGTTAAAAAATAAACAAAAAGCCCATGGAAAGTTCCATGCAGATTTACATCCTTTCCATAAACTTCGTGACCAATATTAAAAGTGTGCCGGTCAGCAAATCAGATTCAGACCCTTTCAAGAAAGGGAAAGTTCCACCATATTAGGGTCAGGTAATCAAGCTATTTACAAGTTTCCCAGTCTAGTCAATCCCCATTCCCTCTCTCCACAAAGTCAAGTTCACACTCTGGTTTGCCAATCATCCAGAACTGTGGGCAACAAGAAAGAAAAGCATTGGGCCGTTAAAAAGTATTTGCCCCTTCAGAGACAGCCATGGATTTAGTTACTAGCGATGGGAAAAGTTGGGAGAGGCTATTTGAATGGGTGGAAAATTTGGAAGGGGGGGGGGGGGGGGAGTCATGTGATGATACTTCCAGCCCAATTCTAGTCTTGGCGAATAAGGACCGCCCTAATAAAAGAAAGCGTCTCCATCTGGCAGAGATTTGCTCAGAAAGCACTGAGCTTCTCCTTCTGGAATCGCCGGGTGTGGGACAGAGAGAGGTTTTCAAAGGTTCACTCCTCAGGATTCTCCTAACAGCTCCATAATCCACTAATGAGGGGAGGGGAGGCTACAGGAAATGTGTTGAGAGGTTACATTCACAATAAATAGCATTTTCTTTTCCATTCTTTTAAAATCATGTTTAGAAACATGGAACATGTCAGTTTTTTTATATTAACTGAAATTAATAAGTCTGAAGGGGAAGCATTGCCATCAGAAAATAAATACTAGAATCCCAACACACGCACAGTTCCCGGATCCTAGGATGCACCCAGAGGGTTTTAACATTAAGTATTTTCTCTATAAATTGCCTGATTACTGTTTTATTGTATTCATTTTTGCAATCATGGCACAGTTTTAGAAAAAGGGGGGGAAAACTTGCCGATATTGGACGGGTCCTCAGTAGTGTTTAATTGAGAGAGGGCGCCACACAACTCAATTGTGGAAAAATTGCACACACACATCGACTTGAATCAAGTGCACCCGGCTTAAAGAGAAAAATTGCAGTTAGTGTTGTTTCCCGTCCACACACATCTTTAAGCAAAAGGAGTGGTTGGAGTTTTCAATGTTAAATCTTAGGAGATGGCTGAAGTTCCAGGCGAAACCCATCAGGAGGTTTTTTTTAAAAAAAACTCCGGTTCAATTCAACTTCACGTTTTAGTTAAAGATACCAGCAACTCCGCCAGCGGCGGATGATCAGACAGACCCTTGCTTTTCTTCCCCCTTCCCTGCACCAGTCACCGATCCAGGGTCAGGGAAATCCTGCTAAAGTCATCTCGACTTCCTTCATTTTTCAAATCAGCAAAGACCTGGGTGAAGTAGTGAGGGTCAGCGTTGATCTGCAGCATCTTGGTACTCATACTGTCAATGATGCGGAGGCACCGGTCCCAGAAGGCATCCTTGGCACTCTCCACCAGGAAAGGTTTGAGAGGGTAGGAGATCTCGTTGCCCATGTAGGAATAGGACAGGTAGAGGCAGGTCAGGAGGGTGGCTTGCAGGTCATGCTCGGTGCCCACCTGATCCCCATCGATGACATCTCTGCACAGCAGATAGACAAAGACCACATTGGCCGGGGTGACAAACGCCTGGTCCTGCCAACCTTGGAGCAGCAAGGAACGGTCCACACTCCGCAGCCAAAGCACCGGGTCAGTCGGGGACAGGTGCTTGAGTCTAAAGCAGCGACGGCAGAGGAACTCCCCCAGACATTTCAGCAACTCGCTGGTGGAAGCCTGGACTATCACTCTTTTGGGAGAGCCGGCCCCGCTGCTGTGGGAGGAGGTCTTCTTGATGGAGGAGACGCCTTGCTTGGTGCCCAGGGGGTCAGCGGGCACCTGGAGTTCGTAGCTGGAGAGGTTGGCACAGGATAGAGACTTCTTCACGTTCTCGCTGTTGAGGTGGACCACGTCGTTCTGGTGGTGGTAGTTGCTGGGGTTGGATTTGCGGGAGCCTTTCTTCTTGGTGGAAGCCACCAGCCGCTTCCAGGTCAAGGCTGGGATAAACATGGAGTGGCGTTTCAAACTCTTGTCCTTCTGCCCATTGGTTTTGGCACTTTGGATGGCGTGGTAGTGACTCAGGGACTTCGAGTCTGTGCCATCCTCAAATAGACTGGACCTCCGAGAGCCGGGAGATAGAGACAAGACTGTACCCATTCTAGCCCGATCAGATTTCCACCAATGTCTTAAGGATTATAAATCCAAGCAGGGGAGGAGAGAGGGGAAGGGCTCCTTTAAGGGGAGGGGAAGAAAAAGCTCGATTAATTCGTGCAAAGCTCTCTGCCCGTTCAAATGCTCACGATTTTAATGGATATTCCAAAATGCAAACAAATTGGCAGAGTTTACACACATGCAAATCAGAAGGAGCTAGTAAATAATCTCCATCCCCAGGCTGGTCAAAAGGCACATTTACCTAAAAAGAGTGGACCTAAAAAAAAATCACATTTATTTTTGGGAAGAATGGGGGATGGGGCTATATGGTGCTAGTTATTACAGAGAAAGAGAGAGAGAGGCAATGACAAATGTACTAATACCTGAAGGATCGCTAGATGAACATCAATTTGCATCCCCGGCATCTGTCCGCCTCGATGGCGAAACCAGTCAGGGGTCTGGCTAAAATTAGGCATGCAATTTTATAAAGCTCCCCATAAGGGGTAGCTTTTAACCCGCATCTCTGAAATTGAGCCCCGACACACGGTCGACCTTCTCCCATTTAATACATGCAAAAGCGTTCGATACATATACACATAAAACAGCCCCCCTTCAACACATACCCACACCCCCCCCACACACACAAAACAGCCAGCCACCCACCCACACACACAAAACAGTCCCACCTCCACAACCCACACACAAAACAGTCCCCCCTCCACAACCCACACACCCACACAACAGCCACACACACAGCACCAAAAGCCGGCCGGTTAACTAAAACACACATACGATTGGAATAAATTCATACATCTCACCTGCGTTTAGGGAGCCCCTTCTCTCCCTCTCTGCAACCGGCTATTTAGTAATAATAAAAATAGCTCGAGTGTAGAAAAGCAGGCTGCTTTTTGAAGAGGCTGTGTATCAAGTTGTGACAATCTAAGGCGATTTGATCTGGCTGCAGCTGCGGCTGTGTGAAACCAATCATTCAGAATCCCTTTCAATCCCAGCCTTCAGAATATGTGATTTACAACAAAAAAAAATGGGGCCGAGGCGGTTCATCTTGCCGCTCGGTTTATTTTTAAATCTCTCTCTTCTACTTTTGTTTTAATCTGGGAAAAGCTTCTCGCTATAGAAACAGACCCCAATTCTCTGCATTTCCCCCCCCCCCTCCTCTCCCGTTGGCTCAGTGAAACAGACCGAGTTAGACTCTGGGCGGAGTGTAAGTGACAAGAAATCTGCAGACGGCACACGCCTCCCTTCTCCTCCCAGTTCATGGACACAGGATGGAATTAATTCTCTCGGGAGGGAAGCTGTCTCTTTGCCATCAGAATGAATATCCTTTCCCGCTCGTTTCTCAGCCATCACCTTGTCTGTAGGACGTATTTGCATTTTAATTCAAAATGCGATTCCGCCATGCAATGTCGGTATGTGAAAACAAGGGCTTGCATTTATGAAAAGTCCCTTTTCAAGACCGCAGGAGATCCTAAACCTTGACGGACAATCCAGTACTTTGGAAGTGTTGTAATGTAAGGAAATGCAGCAGACAATATGCTCATAGCAAGACAATGCCTGGTGATGCTGATTGAGGGGTAGGTGTTGGGCAGAACACTTGGAGAAATCCCCCAACGTCTATGAATAGTGTCTTGGGATCTTTTGCACCCACCCCAGAGGGCAGCTGGCATTTCAGTTTAACAACTCACCCAAAACCTAGGGCAATGCAGCTGGGTTATCAGTAGTAATAGGATGAGGCCTTAGGTGGTCATTAATTGGCCTTAGTTGGCAATGGGCAGGAACCCAAGGAGCAGGAGTAGACCATATGGGCTTTCCATGTCTACTGGGCATCGCAGGGACTGGGGTGCCTTATCAACCCTTTTAATCACATTTTGGTTTTAATGTTTTAAGTTTCATTTGTGAATTATTTTTGGTAGTACCCCTGATTTAGTTCAATTGCTTAATGTTTTGCTTCAAAGGAGTAGACCACAAGGTTCAATAAGGTGCTGCACAAAAGGTGTAGTATATTAGCATGGATAGAGGATTGGCTAACTGGGAGAAGACAGAGTCTTGGGATACGAGGGGCATGTTCAAGATGGCAACCTGTAACTAGTGGAGTGCCACAGGGATCAGTGCTGGGCCACAATCATTCACAATCTATACTAATGACTTAGACGAGGGAAGTGAATGTACTATTGCCAAGTTTGCAAATGACACAATTAGGCAAGTGGCAAAGGTGTCACAAAGCGTCTACAGAGGGATAAAGACAGGTTAGATGAGTGGGCAAAAGCTTGGCAGATGGAATATAATGTAGGAAGATGTGAAGTTATACAGTCTGCTGGGAAGAATAAAGGAGCTGAAGATTCTTTAAATGGAAAAATACTGCAGAAAGCTGCAGACAGAGGGATTTGGGGATCCTTGTGCATAAAATCACAAACAAACTAGCATGCCAGTTCAGCAGGTAATAGGGAAGGCACTCACCTTCTCGGGAGCGGAGACAGCCAGACCTGTGACAGTGGGCTGAGTTTAAATCGGGAGTGACTTCACAGGACAATGGCAATCGCATTGGCTGGTAAGTAATTGCTAATTTGAATTGTCTATTCTAAATTGCTTTCAGATTAAAAGTAATGAAAATATTTTACAGGTTTAAAAGCTAAAAATCAGTTGAAATAAAAAAAATTAAAACCTAATTAAATAAAATAAGGATAGAGACCCAGGTGACGTGTTGTTCCACTTGTCCAAGGTAGACACCAGTGTTTGTACACCATAAGAAATAGGAGTAGGCCATCGAGCCCCTCGAGCCTGCTCCGCCATTCAATAAGATCATGGCTGATCTGAAGTGGATCAGTTCCACTTACCCACCTGATCCCTATAACCCCTAATTCCCTTACTGATCAGGAATCCATCTATCCGTGATTTAAACATACTCAACGAGGTAGCCTCCACCACTTCAGTGGGCAGAGAATTCCAGAGATTCACCACCCTCTGAGAGAAGAAGTTCCTCCTCAACTCTGTCCTAAACTGACCCCCCTTTATTTTGAGGCTGTGCCCTCTAGTTCTAGCTTCCTTTCTAAGTGGAAAGAATCTCTCCACCTCTACCCTATCCAGCCCCTTCATTATCTTATAGGTGTCTATAAGATCCCCCCTCAGCCTTCTAAATTCCAACGAGTACAAATCCAATCTGCTCAGTCTCTCCTCATAATGAACACCCCTCATCTCTGATATCAACCTGATGAACCTTCTCTGCACTCCCTCCAAGGCCAATATATCCTTCCGCAAATAAGGGGACCAATACTGCACACAGTATTCCAGCTGCAGCCTCACCAATGCCCTGTACAGATGCAGCAAGGCATCTCTGCTTTTATATTCTATCCCCCTTGCGATATAGGCCAACATCCTATTTGCCTTCTTGATCACCTGTTGCACCTGCAGACTGGGTTTTTGCGTCTCATGCACAAGGACCCCCAGGTCCCTTTGCACAGTAGCATGTTGTAATTTTTTTCCATTTAGATAATAATCCAATTTGCTATTATTTCCTCCAAAGTGAATAACCTCGCATTTGTCAACGTTATACTCCATCTGCCAGATCCTCGCCCACTCACTCAGCCTGTCCAAATCTCTCTGCAGACCTTCTACGCCCTCCACACGATTCACTTTTCCATGGTAGTGATTTTACTTTGCATTCTGTTAATAAACCATGTTCCTTTCCAGTTGGGCTTCCTGAGTTATTACAGGTACATAAAATTAGAGAGATGAGTACGTGGCTCAAAGACTGGTGTGGGAGAAGTGGGTATTGGTTCGTGGGACATTGGCATCAGTACTGGGGAAAGTGGGGGCTGCATCATTGGGATGGCCTACATCTGAACCATGCTGGGACCAAGGTTCTTGTGGACCCTATAACTAGGGAAGTAGAGAGGGCTTTAAACTAAAAACCCTTTTGTAGGTGTGAGCGTTCATTGCTTGGAAAATTAGGAAATCAGAGTTAAAGGTAGGTGTGCAAGTTATTGATCGGTCTGAGTCTCAACAGAAAACGATAGGTAGGGACAGATCATATGATTGCAACATATGTGTATGATGTATTAGCTAATACTGAAACATGGTTGCAGGGTAACCAGGACTGGGTGTTCAACCTTCCAGGGTATACAATGTTTCAAAAGGACAGGCCAAAAGGGAAAGGAGGTGGGGTAGCGTTGTTAATCAAGGAAGGTTTCAGAGCAGTGCTGAGTGGTGACATAAAGGCAGTGGATAGAGATGTCAAATTGGTTTGGGTCGAAATCATAAATAGTGGGGAAGGAAGACAAGGGTAGGAGTAGTCTATAGTCCCCCAAATGTGACCTCTCAAGAAGTCAGAGCATAAATGGGGAAGTATCAAGGGCATGTTAACTGCAATTTTCATAGGAAAGTTTAATCTGCATATTGATTGGACAAACCAAACCGGCAAGGGTATTGCAGAAGATGGATTTTTGGACTGCATCAAGGATTACTTTTTAGAGCAGTACGTTGTGGAACCTACCCGGGAACAGGCTACTTCAGATTTGGTTTTGTGTAATGAAGGATTAATAAGGAATCTTGCGGTTAAGGATCCCCTAGGAGATCTCTCTTTAACTACTCTTTATACAAATCTGAAGTCCCTATCTGCTTCAAGACCATCATCCCTGTACCAAAGAAAAGCCAGGCAGTTCATTGAGTGCCTTAATGACTATCATCCAGTGGCTCTGAAATCCATCATTATGAAGTGCTTCGAAAGGTTAGTCATGGTATGAATCAGTTCCGGCTTCCCAGATTGCCTGGATCCACTACAGTTTGTCTATCACCACAACAGGGGGAGGCGATGGCCTAGTGGTATTATCGCTAGACTATTAATCCAGAAACTCAGCTAATGTTCTGGGGACCTGCGTTCGAATCCCACCAGGCAGATGGTGGAATTTGAATTCAATAAAAAAACCCTGCAATTAAGAACCTACTGATGACCATGAAACCACTGATAATTGTCAGAAAAACCCATCTGGTTCACTAATGTCCTTTAGGGAAGGAAATCTGCCCTCCTTACCCGGTCTGGCCTGCATGTGACTCCAGAACCACACCAATGTGGTTGACTCTCAACTGCCCTCGGGCAATTAGGGATGGACAAGAAATGCTGGCCAGCCAGCGACGCCCATGTCCCACAAATGAATTTTTAAAAAACAGGTCCATGTCCCTGGCTCTACACTCAACCATGGAACACCTGGATAACAAAGATACCTATGTCAGACTCTTATTTATTGACCACAGCTCAGCCTTCAACACCATTATCCCTACAAAACCCATCTCCAAACACCGTGGCCTGGGGCTTGGCTCATCCGTCTGCAACTGGATCCTAGATTTCTTAACCCACAGACTGCAATCAGTAAGGATAGGCAACAACACCTCTTCCACGATCATCCTCAACACTGGTGCCCCACATGGCTGTGCTCTCAGCCCCTTACTATACTCCTTATACACCTATGACTGTGTGGCCACATTCCCCTTCGACTTAATTTTCAAGTTTGCTGATGACACCACCATAGTAGGCTGGACCTACCTTGTATTAAGTTGATCTTTCTCTACACTCTAGCTATGACTGTACGCTACATTCTGCATCCTCTCCTTTCCTTCTCTATGAAATGGTATGCTTTGTCTGTATAGCACGCAAGAAACAATACTTTTTACTGTATACTAATACATGTGACAATAGATCAAATCAAATGGGGGTAGTGACCACAGTATGATAGAATTCCAGATATAGTTTGAGGGTGAACACCATAGGTCCATAACCAGTGTCTTCAACTTAAATAAGGGCAATTATAATGGTATGGGGGTGGAGTTGTCTAAGGTGAACAAGCTAAGATACAGGTCAGTGCATGAGCAGTGGTGGATATTCAAACAGCTGGTCTAAAATGCTCAGCAAGAGTTAGGGTTAGAGTTTATCCCAATCAAAAAGAGAGATTCCAGGAGAAAGAGGCAAAATTCCTGGTTAACACAGGAGATCAAGGATAATTTGAAATTGAAAATCATGATTTACAAAGTGGCAAGGGGTAGTGATAGACCAGAGGACTAGGAAGCTTTCAGGATCCAGCAGCAAAAGACTAAAAAGCTCATAAGAAGGAAGAAAATGAAATTTGAGAGTAAACTTGCATGCAGCATAAAAACAGTGAGAGTTTCTATGGATACATAAATAGAAAGCAGGTGGCTATTTCTCAAATGCTAAAACACAGAGAAATGTGAGAAACAACAAGGAGGATAGTTGCAAACTTCAGGAGGACATAGATACACTAGTAAAATGGGCAGGCACATAGCAGATGAAATTTAAAGTAGAGAAGTATGCAGTGATAGATTTTAGCAGGAAGAATGAAGAGTGGTAAGATGAAACATACGGCTTAATTTAAAAGGGGGTGCAGGAAGACAGGGGTCTATACTGTAGGAGTACACAAATTTTTGAAAGACAAAATGAGAAGATTGTTGAAAGAGCAAATGGAATACTTGGCTTATCAGTGGCGGAAATGTGTACAAAATCAGGGAATCGTGCTAAATGTTGACCAGTTATTGCTTAGGCCTTCATTGTGTTCAATTTTTGGGCACCATGCTTTATGAAGGGTGTCAAAGCCTCAGAGAGGATGTGGAAACGACAGTCTAAAATTGTATCAGGGATAAAGAATTCAGTTAGGTGGAGAGATTGGAGAAGCTGGACTTGTTCTCCTTAGAACAGGAAGGTTAAGAGGAGATTTAATAGATGTGTTCAAAATCATGAATAGTCTTGATAGAATAAACAGAGACATTGCTTCCCATGACAAAAGAGTTGGTAACCCCCGCAATACAGATTTAGAAGAAGCAGAGGATACATGAGGAAATATTTTGTTGGATATTGAGCTGTGATTCAAAATGCACTGCCTAAATGGATGGAGGAAGTAGATTCAATAGTCACTTTCAAAAGGAATTTGAGCAAATACATGAAAGTTTTTTTAAAAGTGCTGGGCTATGGGTAAAGAGTAGGGGAGTGGGAATAATTGGATAGCTCTATCAAAGAACTAACAGAGAAACAAAGGGCTGAATGATATCCTTCTATACTGTCTCATTCTGTGACACTAGCCTTTCCTCGTAATATAACCCTTTAAAGCTGGGTATAATTTGGGTGAATCTGCTCTTTAGCCCTTCCAAGGCCAAAATACCTTTACTAACGTTCGTTTCCCCAAAGCTGAGCACATTTCTGTAGATACGGTCTGTCCAAGGTTCTGTGTAATTAAAGTACAACATTGTCCCCTTTGAATTATGGCCGTCTTTGGATAAAGGCAAACATTCCATTAAACCTTTTTGATTACTTTTTGTGCACCGACTTTAAGTGATTTTTTTTAGTGTTGGTTGCCCATTGGGACTTGACTCTGTTGGACTTTGCGCTATACCACAAAGAATTGAATGATTGCTGGGTTGACATAAATCCTTCCTTCAGCTCCATTCACCACAGCCAATTGCAAAATCATAGAATCCTACAGTGCAGAAGGAGGCCATTCGGCCCATCGAGTCTGCACCGACCACAATCCCACCCAGGCCCTATCTCCATAACCCCATGCATTTACCCTAGCTAGTCCCCCTGACACTGAGGGTCAATTTAGCACGGCCAATTCACCTAACCCGCACATCTTTGGACTGTGGAGGGAAACCGGAGCACCCGGAAGAAACCCACGCAGACACGGAGAGAATGTGCAAACTCCACACAGATAGTGACCCCAAGCCAGGAATTGAACCCGGGTCCCTGGTGCTGTGAGGCAACAATACTAACCACTGTGCCACCGTGCTGCCCCAAGTTGTTATAGTGATGCGTCAGTTTTGGCTCAGCTGGTGGCATTCTTGTCTTTGTGTCAGATGGTTGTAGGTTCAAACCCTGCTCTTGAGACTTGAACACAAAATCCACACTAACATTCTAGTGCAATACTGAGGGAGTTCTGCATTGTCAAATGTGCTGTCTTCCAGATGAGATGATAAAACTATCTTGCCTTGCAAAACAAGAAATCGTCCCAGTCTCCTGATCAACATTTATCCTTGGATCACCATTGCTAAAACAGCTTTTCTGGTTATTATCTCCAATGCTCTCTGCGGGACCTTGGCATGCACCAAGCATTTGCTACATTATTATGCACACTACACTTCAAAAGTGCATGAAAGATACTATATAAATGCACAGCTTTTACTCTCAATGAGTCTCTCAGGAATAGACATTTACATTAGCGTTGTGAAAAAGGATGATTAAAACAAATTGTTTTTACAGTAATTGCCTCCGGAATTAACTGAGTTGAGTCCTTAGACCATACAAACCATATAAATGACACACAATTAAACAACGGAATTACATTTAGTGCTCTGACTCTCCACATAAGAGATATTCCAGCCATTGAATTGCACTGCAATCAATCCCAGAGAACTTCTATAAATGGAATAACAAATAACTCACTACCAACTTTCTACTTTCTCTGAACACCACCTTCTGCTGTTGTCCAATATGGCTCGCTTCACAAATCAAGTATGGTGAAGCAAGAGCAGTCACGATTTTAGTGGGTTTTAAAGTTGCCTGATGAAGCTGCATCCTAATGGCTTAGAGGCTCCATGCATTGGAAAGTATGGAACTGAGTCATGTAGACAGAGCAGGGTCCTGGTTCTTCCTCAACCACATGGTCTCCCCCTGCCCCATCCCTTCTGCTAGATTCAACTCGATTGGAGGTAATGGGGTTATAAGGAAAGAAGAAAATTCAGTGTACTTACTAGCTGGCAAATACTGTTGGGAAATCTACAGTCGCAGCTACAATGGTATTCCCTCCCTCTCTTCACTGACAATGAATCTGCCGACATTCAAAGTCTAGACTCACACACAAAGAATGGCCATTTGGATGAGGTGCTGGAGAGGGCAGGACAGATGTGAAACCATACTCCATACTCTTGCATGAGTCAGAACCTTTAGAGAGGTTGAGAGAAGATTGAAGGGGGAGAATTAAAATCATTCACTATTAATTTCAACAACTGAATCATGGTAGTGATTTTGTGAAGTATACATGCCGTGGGTAGTATGATGGATCCTAAGATTTGCTGGGATTAGGCTGCAAAAGGCGACTGGGCTTTGTTTGATGGAATATAAGATCTGATTGATTTTGCACAGTCCGGCCTAATGTTGATGGATGCTGTGAGAAACTCTGAAAAATGTCAAAGATGAAATCCTTAGAGATGATGCTATGATAGAGATTGTATTTGAATAGAATGATGATATTGCAAAGGGCAGTGGAGATGTGGAGCATTGTGGAATTCAACTTGATTGTCTTAGGAGAACAAGAAATATTTGTGTTAACACCTTTTCTCAAGAGATTGAAAGGGTGGACAAGAATAGACAATAGGGTAGGCATACAGAATATTAGGAACATAAGAGCAAAGGAAGTTATCTGGCCAATCTTTCATATCCTTTGCCAAATGTCTACTGCAGATCCAGCTTATAAGACAACCCAAATTCTTTTGGTCCAAAAAATTATGTTTTTGCATGTTCTTGACAATTACATTGACTTGCTTTGCTGTCAGTCTCAAGCTTTCACCCCACAAATATATGTTTTACTTACTTTATAACTTATAAGCACCTTATAACTGGGTGCATTGGATCAAGCAAGGGAGTTTAAGACATACCCACACAGAGCCGATCATAAGTGGCAAATGACAAAGATGGCGCCACCTACACCCATGCTGGAGGATTACTTTTATGCTCAGCATACAAGTTGGCTCCTGTTTTTGGAGGAATTTTTCAAGCCTCCAAAGGTCGACCTATATGTCAATGTCTATGGTATGTAGTTTCCTCCTGCCTTGTTCAGTGGCCCTGGTCCCTCAGGCATCCTGACCTCGATAGTCAACAACCTTGAAAGTTTGTAGGTGGAATTTAGCAAAAAGTGGAAATTCTGACTACTAAAGCAAGTCAATGTAATTGTCAAGCATTTGCAAAAACATAATGGCCTACTCCTGCTCCTAGTTTCTATGTTTCTGTGCCTATGTTTCTATGAATCTGCATTACCTCCACTGTACTAGGGGGCACGGTGGCTAGCACTGCTGCCTTACAGCGCCAGGGACCTGGGTTCAATTCCCAGCTTGGGTCACTATCTGTGCAGAGTCTGCATGTTCTCCCCATGTCTGCGTGGGTTTCCTCCGGGTGCTCCAGTTTTCTCCCACAATCCAAAAGACGTGCTGCTTAAGTGCAGTGGCCAAGCTAAATTCTTGCTCAATGTACCCGAACAGGCGTTGGAGTGTGGCGATTAGGGGATTTTCACAGTAAAGTCATTACAATGTTAACATAAACTTACTTGTGACACTAATAAATAAATGTTAAACTACAATGGGAGTGAATAGGAAGGGGTTGCTATCTGTAAATTCGATGGAAATGGTAATGATTGTAAAACTTGGGATGAAAAATTCCGAATGGTTTTGATGGCGAATGTGTTGCTGCCTGACTGAGTAACAGCCAAGTGAAGTGCCAGTCCAGTTCCCAGCCTGTATTGGGCTACCTCAACTGGAGTGGTAGCAACAGGGTTAGATTTAGTCATGGTGTACCTTGACTAAGCCAAAGTTCCTAATTGACATCCACCCATTATAGAACATAGAACATAGAACAGTACAGCACAGAACAGACCCTTCGGCCCACGATGTTGTGCCGAGCTTTATCTGAAACCAAGATCAAGCTATCCCACTCCCTATCATCCTGGTGTGCTCCATGTGCCTATCCAATAACCGCTTAAATGTTCCTAAAGTGTCTGACTCCACTATCACTGCAGGCAGTCCATTCCACACCCCAACCACTCTCTGCGTAAAGAACCTACCTCTGATATCCTTCCTATATCTCCCACCATGAACCCTATAGTTATGCCCCCTTGTAATAGCTCCATCCACCCGAGGAAAGAGTCTTTGAACGTTCACTCTATCTATCCCCTTCATCATTTTATAAACCTCTATTAAGTCTCCCCTCAGCCTCCTCCGCTCCAGAGAGAACAGCCCTAGCTCCCTCAACCTTTCCTCATAAGACCTACCCTCCAAACCAGGCAGCATCCTGGTAAATCTCCTCTGCACTCTCTCCAATGCTTCCACATCCTTCTTATAGTGAGGTGACCAGAACTGCACACAATATTCCAAATGTGGTCTCACCAAGGTCCTGTTCAGTTGCAGCATAACCCCACGGCTCTTAAACTCCAACCCCCTGTTAATAAAAGCTAACACACTATAGGCCTTCTTCACAGCTCTATCCACTTGAGTGGCAACCTTTAGAGATCTGTGGATATGGACCCCAAGATCTCTCTGTTCCTCCACAGTCTTCAGAACCCTACCTTTGACCCTGTAATCCACATTTAAATTAGTCCTACCAAAATGAATCACTTCACATTTATCAGGGTTAAACTCCATTTGCCATTTTTCAGCCCAGCTTTGCATCCTATCTATGTCTCTTTGCAGCCTACAACAGCCCTCCACCTCATCCACTACTCCACCAATCTTGGTGTCATCAGCAAATTTACTGATCCACCCTTCAGCCCCCTCCTCTAAGTCATTAATAAAAATCACAAAGAGCAGAGGACCAAGCACTGATCCCTGTGGCACTCCGCTAGCAACCTGCCTCCAGTCCGAAAATGTTCCATCCACCACCACCCTCTGTCTTCGATCAGATAGCCAGTTACCTATCCAATCGGCCAACTTTCCCTCTATCCCACACCTCCTTACTTTCATCATAAGCCGACCATGGGGGACCTTATCAAACGCCTTACTAAAATCCATGTATATGACATCAACTGCCCTACCTTCATCAACACACTTAGTTACCTCCTCAAAAAATTCAATCAAATTTGTGAGGCATGACTTGCCCTTCACGAATCCGTGCTGACTATTCCGGATTAATCCGCATCTTTCTAAATGGTCGTAAATCCCATCCCTAAGGACCTTTTCCATCAATTTACCAACCACCGAAGTAAGACTAACCGGTCTATAATTACCAGGGTCATTTCTATTCCCTTTCTTAAACAGAGGAACAACATTCGCCACTCTCCAGTCCTCTGGCACCACCCCCGTGGACAGTGAGGACCCAAAGATCAAAGCCAAAGGCTCTGCAATCTCATCCCTTACCTCCCAAAGAATCCTAGGATACATTTAATCAGGCCCAGGGGACTTATCGACCTTCAGTTTATTCAAAACTGCCAGGACATCCTCCCTCCGAACATCTATTTCCTCCAGCCTATTAGCCTGTAACACCTTCTCTTCCTCAAAAACATGGCCCCTCTCCTTGGTGAGCACTGAAGAAAAGTATTCATCCATCACCTCGCCTATCTCTACTGACTCCATACACAAGTTCCCACTACTGTCCTTGACCGGCCCTAACCTCACCCTGGTCATTCTTTTATTCCTCACATAAGAGTAAAAAGCCTTGGGGTTTTCCTTGATCCGACCCGCCAAGGACTTCTCATGTCCCCTCCTAGCTCTCCTAAGCCCCTTTTTCAGCTCATTCCTTGCTAACTTGTAACCCTCAATCGAGCCATCTGAACCTTGTTTCCTCATCCCTACATAAGCTTCCCTCTTCCTTTTCACAAGACATTCCACCTCTTTTGTGAACCATGGTTCCCTCACTCGGCCATTTCCTCCCTGCCTGACAGGGACATACCTATCAAGGACACCCAGTATTTGTTCCTTGAAAAAGTTCCACTTTTCATTAGTGCCTTTCCCTGACAGTTTCTGTTCCCATCTTATGCCTCCATTCTCCCTCAATTGTATACACTACAATGTGGAAGGGTTTTACCATCTCAGTGTGGTTATATTTAGTCTATGCCTCACTTTAGACCCACAACGGCTCAGATTGCAGCTGCTTCAATCCACTGAAAATATATAATGAAAGCTAACAAGATCGGTGAAGTTAATGGAGGTTGGTGAGGTGAAGGGGTGAAGTCACATTAGGGAATGGGAGTCAGAGTGCGGGGTTGGCGGGGAGGGGGGGGTGTGGTTGGTGTAGCGTTGTGTGGGTTTGATCAATTAAGAAACTGGAGTCATCACACTGCTCTTGACTCCATGGTAAGATTTCAGTAAAGGGTCTTCGAGTAGGCATTGAATCCTTCATTGAATGGTGTGCAGAAGGTTTGCTGGTTGATTTACGTAGCCACAAGGCCAGGTAACTCAGCCATACTTTGGAATGTTGCTTTTCAAAGTTGACCCTCACTGCATTCATTTTATGCCCTTTCAATGGGCACAGTGGGTCACAGTCTGAGGATTCAGGATAGACCATTTATCTTATATATTTAGGGCGGCACAGTAGCACAGTGGTTAGCACTGCTGCTTCACAGCTCCAGGGTCCCAGGTTCGATTCCCGGCTCGGGTCACTGTCTGTGTGGAGTTTGCACATTCTCCTCGTGTCTGCGTGGGTTTTCGCCGGGTGCTCCGGTTTCCTCCCACAGTCCAAAGATGTGCAGGTTAGGTTGATTGGCCAGGTTAAAAATTGCCCCTTAAGAGTCCTGGGATGCGTAGGTTAGAGGGATTAGCGGGTAAATATGTGGGGGTAGGGCCTGGGTGGGATTGTGGTCGGTGCAGACTCGATGGGCCGAATGGCCTCCTTCTGCACTGTAGGGTTTCTATGATTTCTATGATTTAGGACGGAGGTGAGGAGACATTTCTTCACCCAAAGAGTGGTGAGCCTGTGGAATTCATTACCTCAGGAAGTAGTTGATGCCAAAACATTGAATGTATTCAAGAGGTGGCTAGATATAGTACTTGGGGCTAATGGGATCAAAGGTCATGGGGAGAAAGCAGGATTAGGCTATGGAGTTGGACGATCAGCCATGATTGTAATGAATGGCGGAGCAAGCTTGAAGGGCCAAATGGCCTCCTCCTGCTCCTATCTCCTATGTCTATGTCGATGTCCAATTTCTACCGCATTGAAGATAGAGGAGTATAGTGCAAAATGGATTGTCCTTGGACAGTTGTTGGTTCAACTGAATGTGTTTTGTGAGAGAGAAGTGATTGAGGGATAGAGTGAGAAGCAGACTGATGAGGTTGATTTATGAAAAATAAAATGCGCTTACTGGCTGCAATGCTTCTTCCCTATCCCTAAAACTTCTCAATTGTAAATTGTTCTTTATTAATGATAGAATGAATAATGCCCTCCGAGTGACTCTTGTTCCAAATATAGCCCCATTCGTCAGCAGACAGCATAGTTTCTTATTTAATCATCAGGAAAGTTGTGTGTATTATTTTTGTTTGTCCTCTTATTGTGACTATAATGGACCATTTCTTCTCCGCAACTCCAATCACATGTTAAAGTGTATTTAAAAATAAAATTGTGTTCTCAAAATTTGTGAGATAGTTAAGAAGTTCAATTCTCCAGAGAGAGAGATAGCCAGAGATGCACAGAGGGGTCAGAGATAGAAATAGAAAGCTCCCAGGACTTGATGGTTTGAGTTATAAGGAGAGGCTGGATAGACTGGGACTTTTTTCTCTGGAGCGTAGGAGGCTTAGGGGTGATTTTATAGAGGTCTATAAAATAATGAGGGGCATAGGTCAGCTAGATAGTCAATATCTTTTCCCAAAGGTAGGGGAGTCTAAAACTAGAGGGCATAGGTTTAAGGTGAGAGGGGAGAGATACAAAAGGGTCCAGAGGGGCAATGTTTTCACACAGAGGGTGGTGAGTGTCTGGAACAAGCTGCCAGAAGTAGTAGTAGAGGTGGGTACAATTTTGTCTTTTAAAAAGCATTTAGATAGTTACATGGGTACGATGGGTATAGAGGGATATGGGCCAAATGTGGGCAGTTGGGACTAGCTTAGTGGTTTTTAAAAAAAAGGGGGGGCATGGACAAGTTGGGCTGAAGGGCCTGTTTCCATGCTGCAAACCTCTATGACTCTATGAGAATATGAGAATAAGATATCAGAGGTAGGTTCTTCACGCAGAGAGTGGTTGGGGTGTGGAATGGACTGCCTGCAGTGATAGTGGAGTCAGACACTTTAGGAACATTTAAGCGGTTATTGGATAGGCACATGGAGCACACCAGGATGGTAGGGAGTGGGATAGCTTGATCTTGGTTTCAGATGAAGGTCGGCACAACATCGTGGGCCGAAGGGCCTGTTCTGTGCTGTAATGTTCTATGTTCTATGTTCTCTGTTCTAGGACAGAGAAATAGAAAAAAAGCTGGAAATTGAAACAAGCAGATATTAAAAAGAGAGAAAAACAGCCTCGTTTTGAGGAAAAGAAAGAAATACGTTAGCATTCTGTCAGGATAACAGGTGTCTTGCCCACAAGCCGGAGAACAGGTGGGGAACCTCCGTATGTTGCGTGGAGAGGCCTTATGGAATCGTGTCCCCTTCAGACATTTAGATAGCCACAGTCAGGTCTTCCCTGTAATCAAGGTCTAAAATATCAGGAGTCCTGCCCACATGGAGCTGGCAGTTCTTCATGCCACTGGTCCAGTGGGAGTAGTGGCAGCTGGCAGTAATGCACCTATCCAAGGTACAGGAACATAGAGGATTCCCACACAAAAGGTATGTGAACGTGGGATGAGGATGACAAGGTGGAGGAGGAGGGTGGTGGTTGGCAGTTGTTGGTGACCGTCAGAGGCAAGGGCAGGGGGCTATGTTTCAGCAGCCCACTCAATCTCACACAGAGTGCTGACTACAAAGGAATCCCCCGGCAGGCCGCTGACAAACTCAGCAGGATTTGATGAGTGACTTTCTAAGGCCGTAGGATAGTCATCCAGCCTCCATTTAATCTCTGAGCCATCACAAATTGCAGTGGGCTCAGGGATAATGGGTGTCAATGGGTTCAATTAATGAATATCCCAGTGCTAGTGGCTGGGAATCCCACGTCATTCTCTTCCTCCCTCCCACTGAATTGGGGACGGTTTTGCAGTTCCACCCATCAAGAACTGACAGCCAATCAGAGGCTAGCAGCTCTAGTGATCGGGGCACCATCTAGGAGGTGGTACCTGCTGCCAGTACCACCAGCACCCAAGGTCCAGTATCATCATTGGTGATGCTGGGAGGAAGGACCCTACATGGGTTTGCTTGTTGTGGTGCTCCCTGTATGGCAAGGACCACTTGCCTGCCACTGGATTAATGCCAGTAGTGGCGAAATTGGCCGGTAAGTGGGAAACTAATACCCATTTAAGAGTCACCATTGACAGTTGGACATGAAAAGTTTGTCCACAGGCCTTTCTCTACAGGCTTTATCAGGGTGGAGGTGGGAAGGTGGCAGGGAATCTATCCTCCTGTCTGATTAATTGCTCCCCTCACTTATCTCACTGTGGGGAAGGACATTAAATACCACCCAGTGAATCAGCTACACAGATAGATATATAGAGACACATGGAAACACAGAAAATAGGAACAAAGTTAGGCCATTCAGCCCTATGAGCCTGCTCCATCATTCAATATAATCATTGATTTATTATTAGTGTCACAAGTAGCTTACATTAACACTGCAATGAAGTTAATCATAGCTGATCCTTTATCTCAACACCAACTCGGTGCTCTCCCCATATCCCTTGACACTTTTAGAGTCTAAAAATCAATCTAATTCCATCTTAAGTATATTAAGGAGGTGAAGGTAAAGAGATTGAGATACAGATAGAAATAGACAGAGGAACAGTAGCTAAGACTGGAGTAGAGAGAGAATGGGACAGAGAGACATGCAGAGAGAGAGAGACAGGTAACTCAATACAGAGAGACTGCAACAGAAAGAAGCAGACAGAAAGATTGAAACAGTAAAATAGAGAGAGACAGAAACCAGACAAGGAGAAAACACTGAGATACAGTGTAAGATATGTAGGCATCAACAAAGCATAAATAAACACAGAGGGGTCGGACAGAAATAGAGACACGGTGGTAGAGATAGAAATAGAGAGATACAGACAATGAGAGAGAGGCAAAAATAGATTTTTTTTCTTATTCATCTGTGGGACACGGACTTCGCTGGCTGGCCAGCATTTATTGCCCTTGAACTGAGAATCAGAAAGAGTTTAGCGGCTATGATTGTCTGCGCCTAGACCAACATTGTGGCAGTAATTCACATTCTGATTTCCAATTGCTCCTCCATGGCCACATTCGCATTGCGCTATGTCACCATGAGAAATACCCTTGAGCAGGGCAATAGGCAAATGGAATTCTCCTGCTCCTGACCCTTCTTCAATGGAATCAATCCCGAGAAGGCTCACAAGATGGCTGCCAGCGGATGGTCCCTCAATTTTGTTCCATCCAGCCCATGGAAGATGTTGGACAGTTGCAGCCCCAAAGCGACAGAATCATAGAACACCCTACAGTGCAGAAGGAGGCCATTCGGCCCATCAAATCTGCACCGACTCTCTGACAGAGTATCTTACCCAGGCCTTTTTCCCTGCCCTATTCTCGTAAGATGTTCATGCTGTTCTAATAGGATCAACAAGATCTTATTCCCTTCAGTTATTTTTCCACTCAGCAGTGACTAACCAAAGTCACACATCAAAAATGGTGACTAATTGGGTGAGGTACCTGTGGGGGCAAGGAGAGATGGGAAGAAAATTCCAGAATAAAAATTCTGAATGATTAAGAGGTACACCTTTGCATAGCGTAACGTGGATTGAAACTGAGCTGGATGTTCTGTACCTGAACACATTGAAATATTTCTATGAGGTTTTCATGTCAGCTAATTCAAATAATGGCTTAATGTCCTCAATAAAATGAGGGTAATAGTAAATTTAATATCGGCTTCTTGACCTGTTCATCACTAAAACCTCACAGTTAGATCACAAACCCTTAGATCTCAGGAAGGAATGATAAGGAAGGAGAATGATCAGACCATTTTTTTTCTAGTTTAGATGGGCCTCAAATGACAACAAGGTCATTAAAATTAGACTGCCAGTACAGCTGAACCTCCTCGCTACATCATTCTGTCACGGTAATAAGGCCAGGGCTGTTCACTTCTGCAGAAACACATCCTTTATTTTATCAGAGGAAGGATGTTAAAAACTTGCTCCTTTCACAGATCTCTGGAGGGTTCTTCACGGAACGCGTTCCATTTTAACACAGCCTGTGACTATTTTTATATCAAGTACAGCGTTACAGAAACATCCTGATTGGAGAAAAGCAGGCAGCTCGAGAGCTCAGTGGTTGCACTTTCGCCTCTGTGTTAGAAAGCCCCACTTTACTGAGGCAGTGATGCACTGTTGGACTATTGAATAAGCCAAGATCCCTGTCCACCCAACCCTTGGCACTATTGGAAATTCCGAGGTCAGGAAGATTGAATGCTACCTAAATGTTTTCTGAGTATGATATAAATGGAAGTGTTTCCACACGCACACTCCAACACTGTTAATTCTAGGGAGGGAATTGAGTTGTAGATAGAACGTAGAGATCATAGAATCCTACAGTGCAGAAGGAGGCCATTCGGCCCATCAAGTCTGCACCGACCACAATCCCACCCAGGCCCTATCCCCATAACCCCATGCATTTATCCTAGCTAGTCCGCCTGACACTAAGGGGCAATTTAGCATGGCCAATCCACCTAACCCGCACATCTTTGGACTGTGGGAGGAAACTGGTGCACTTGGAGGAAACCCATGCAGACACTGGGAGAATGTGCAAACTCCACACAGACAGTGACCCAAGCCGAGAATCGAACCTGGATCTCTGGCGCTGTGAGGCAGCAGTGCTAACCACTGTGCTACCCAATCAGAGATTTATTTTCTGTAAGGCTGAAGAAGCAATTAGAGTTCAATGTTGACATTAACAATCCACTCAATGGCTTCAGCATAAGCAGTGTGAATGGTTGTGATGCCATCAAGAATGGATTTCTCAGGGCAGGACTTCAGTGCTTGGGTGATGATCTGACTGCGATGGCTCCACAGTCACAATCTGAGATGTTCCTTACGTTCCACTAATGGAGCAAGTGGCCACCTTCCTGGCCCACCTTCGAACTATTGAGGGTTCTCATTTTTTGTGGAAAGGTTGAAACCTGGGACTTCACTACTCAAGTCAGCTACCAGGTTGTGCTTGATGATGTTTGCAGGAGGTAGCTCACTGAGATGTAGGGGGCTATCATTGGTTTGCAGGGTGTTGAGTGTGTTCCAGTATGGGTTAAAAACCTATTGGAAAGAGGATTAGAGGAGGTCTTGTGGTGCAACGGATAGTGTCCCTGCCTCTGAGCCAGAAGCTCTGGGGTTCAAGTCCCACCCAGGACTATAAAACATAGGACCAGAATTAGGCCACTCGACCGATCGAGTCTGCTCCACCATTCAATCATGGCCGATATTGTTTTCATCCCCATTCTCCTGCCTTTTCCCCATAAACCCTGATCCCCTTATTAATCAAGAACCTATCTATCTCTGTCTTAAAGACACTCAATGACCCGGCCTCCACCGCCTTCTGCAGCAAAGAGTTCCACAGATTCACCACTCTCTGGCTGAAGAAATTCCTCCTCATCTCTGTTTTAAAGGATCATCCCTTTAGCCCGAGGTTGTACCTCCTGGTTCTAGTTTTTCCGACGAGTGGAAACACCCTCTCCACGTCCATACTATCCAGGCCTCGCAGTATCCTGTAAGTTTCAATAAGATCCCCCCTCATCCTTCTAAACTCCAACGGACCCAGAGTTCTCAACCGTTCCTCATACGACAAGCTCTTCATTCCAAGAATCATTCTTGTGACCCTCCTCTGGACCATTTCCAAGGCCAGCACATTCTTCCTTAGATATGGGGCCCAAAACTGCTCACAATACTCCAAACGGGGTCTGACCAGAACCTTATACAGCCTCAGAAGTACATTCCTGCTCTTGTATTCTAGCCCTCTCAACATGAATGTTAACATTGCATTTGCCTTCCTAACTGCCGACTGAACCTGCACGTTAACCTTAAGAGAATCTTGAACAATGACTCCCAAGTCCCTTTGTATTTCTTGACGGCCAATAAAGATGCATTTGTAACATGGCCAACAGGTTAAGTATCAACCTGCAAAATTCTCCCAACATGCCAATGGCAGGGAATAAGAGTGGGAGAGAATCGTGCTCAGCCATGCTTGACGGAAGCAACCTGTTCCAGGAAAAGTTAGCTGTGGAAACTGATGAAAGCCTATCTTGTGCACCACTAGATGTGGAAAGAGAAACGACAACAGCACAAATGGGCAAGATGTGACAAGTGGTTTCTGCCAGGGATCTGTAATGGGACCTCAACTTTTCATTCAATTTCAAAAAATACTTAAGTGAAGAAATAGAGAGCTGTATATCCAAGTTTTCTGAAGCTACTAAGCAAGGTGGCACAGCAGTAGATTAGAGTGTTGCAATGGGCCATTGGGAGATTGAGTGGACCAGCCTGTGGCAATGTGTGAACGTATGAGGACATCCATTCTAAACTTAAATGAGATAGATCAGAGCATTTACTAAATGGAGGAGAAACAGAGAGATTTAGAGATCCAAATGCGGAAACCTCTTCAAAAACTAGCAGTTACAGAAGGTAATTCAAAAAGGCTAATGGAATTATGCTTTTTATCTCAAAAGGATTAGAAACATAGAAAAAACATAGAAAAACTACAGCACAATACAGGCCCTTCAGCCCACAAAGTTGTGCCGAACATGTCCCTACCTTAGCGATTACTAGGCTTACCTATAACCCTCTATCTTACTAAGTTCCATGTACTTATCTAAAAGTCTCTTAAAAGACCCTATCGAATCCGCCTCCACCACCGTTGCTGGCAGCCCATTCCACGCACCCACCACCCTCTGAGTGAAAAACTTACCCCTGACATCTCCTCTGTACCTACTCCCCAGCACCTTAAACCTGTGTCCTCTTGTGGCAACCATTTCAGCCCTGGGGAAAAGCCTCTGACTGTCCACTCGATCAATACCTCTCAACATCTTATACACCTCTATCAGGTCACCCCTCATCCTTCGTCTCTCCAAGGAGAAAAGGCCGAGCTCACTCAACCTATCCTCATAAGGCATGCTCCCCAACCCAGGCAACATCCTTGTAAATCTCCTCTGCACCATTTCTATGGCTTCCACATCCTTCCTGTAATGAGGCGACCAGAACTGAGCACAATACTCCAAGTGGGGTCTGACCAGGGTCCTATATAGCTGCAACATTATCTCACGACTCCTAAACTCAATTCCTCGATTGATGAAGGCCAGTACACCATACGCCTTCTTAACCACAGCCTCAACCTGCACAGCTGCTTTGAGCGTCCTATGAACTCGGACCACAAGATCCATCTTCCAGAGTCCTACCATTAATATTATATTCCGCCATCCTATTTGACCTGCCAAAATGAACCACCTCACACTTACCTGGGTTGAACTCCATCTGCCACTTCTCCGCCCAGTCTTGCATCCTATCAATGTCTCACTGCAACTTCTGACATCCCTCCACACTATCCACAACACCTCCAACCTTTGTGTCATCAGCAAACTTACCAACCCATCCTTCCACTTCCTCATCCAGGTCATTTATAAAAATCACAAAGAGTAAGGGTCCCAGAACAGATCTCTGGGGCACTCCACTGGGGACCGACCTCCATGCAGAATATGACCCATCTATAACTACTCTTTGCCTTCTGTGGGCAAGCCAGTTCTGGATCTACAAAGCAATGTCCCCTTGGATCCCATGCCCCCTCACTTTCTCAATAAGCCTTGCATGGGGCACCTTATCAAATGCCTTGCTGAAGTCCATATATACTACATCTACTGCTCTTCCTTCATCAATGTGTTTAGTCACATCCTCAAAAAATTCAATCAGGCTCGTAAGGCATGATCTGCCTTTGACAAAACCATGCTGACTATTCTTAATCATATTATACCTCTCCAAATGTTCATAAATTCTGTCTCTCAAGATCTTCTCCATCAACTTACCAACCACTGAGGTTCGACTCACTGGTCTATAATTTCCAGGGCTTTCTCTACTCCCTTTCTTGAATAAAGGAACAACATCTGCAATCCTCCAATCCTCTGGAACCTCTCTCCGTCTCCATTGATGATGCAAAGATCATCGCCAGAGGCTCAGCAATCTCCTCCCTCGCCTCCCACAGTAACCTGGGGTACATCTCATCTGGTCCCAGCGACTTATCTAACTTGATGCTTTTCAAAAGCTCCAACACATCCCCTTTCTTAATATCTACATGCTCAAGCTTTTCAGTCCGCTGCAAGTCTGCACTACAACCACCAAGATCCTTTTCCATGGTGAATACTGAAGTAAAGTATTCATTAAGTACCTCTGCTATTTCTTCCGGTTCCATACAAACTTTCCCACCGTCACACTTGATAGGTCCTATTCTTTCACGTCTTATCCTCTTGCTCTTCACAGACTTGTAGAATGTCTTGGGGTTATCCTTAATCCAAGGCCTTCTCATGACCCCTTCTGGCTCTCCTAATTTCCTTCTTAAGATCCTTTCTATTAGCTGTATACTCTTCAAGATCTCTAACATTACCTAGCTCCCTGAACCTTTTGTAAGCTTTTCTTTTCTTCTTGACTAGATTCATTACAGCCTTTGTACACCATGGTTCCTGTAACCTACCATAACTTCCCTGTCTCATTGGAACGTTGCTATGTAGAACTCCAGACAAATATTCCCTGAAAATTTGCCACATTTCTTCCATACATTTCCCTGAGAAAATCTCTTTCCAATTTAAGCCTCCAATTTCCTGCCTGATAGCCTCATAATTCCCCTTACTCCAATTAAACACTTTTCTAACTTGCCTGATCCTACCTCTCTCCAATGCTGTTGTAAAGGAGATAGAATTATGATCACTATCTCCAAAATGCTCTCCCACTGAGAGATCTGACACCTGACCAAGTTCATTTCCCAATACCAAATCAAGTACAGCCTCTCCTCTTGTAGGCTTATCTACATAATTGAGAGTTATGAGAGTTAATTTACAGCTGTAGAAGCCTCTGGTTAGAACACTGAGCACTGGGTTCTGTTCTGGACACCACACCAGAGAGAGACAGCCAAGAGCCTAAGACTCTAGGTGAGAGGACAGGGATGCCTGGCGAATGGGTGTTTTTAGTCACAGAATCATAAAGCACAGAAACAGGCCCTTCAGCCCAACATGTCTAAGCCAACAATTAAAATACCAATCTCTTCTAATCCCATTCAGACTTGGTCCACAGCCTACCATACTGTGACCATTTAAGTGCTCGCCCAGA
Organism: Mustelus asterias; assembly: GCF_964213995.1. Taxonomy (NCBI): domain Eukaryota; kingdom Metazoa; phylum Chordata; class Chondrichthyes; order Carcharhiniformes; family Triakidae; genus Mustelus; species Mustelus asterias. The sequence goes on along the minus strand of NC_135807.1, from coordinate 37,388,037 downwards.
CACTTTGGGCCCTATTTTACCATTTTTATTCTAAGTGCTGGGTGGACTTGAAACTGGGAGTGTTTCAGATTCTCTTTTAGACCCGTTCTCAGGGGCCCCCATACACACTCTGCCTGAAAAAATAGCAACGATTCTGAATCGTGCTGCAGAAGTCTGTGGGCGGGGCTTATCGTGCCCGAAACACTGCAGCTCCGATTGGCGCCACCAATTGCGCATGCGCAGTGAAGAAATAGAAAAATGCTTCCGGGCCGGATAATGCCTCTCCCCTGGCCCCCACAGACATTGCCCCACGCCCACAACATAACTGACTTCCTTATCGCCCCATCCCCCCCACCACCCAGACCGATCGTGGCCCCTCCCCCCTTCCTGCCACCAATTGCACGCAGAGTGGCAGCAGACCCCCCCCTTCCCCCCCACCGATCACATGCAGAGTGGCAGCGGACCCCCCGCCCCCTTAATAAATAAATATTAAATATATAAATAAACACTAATAAATAAACTTTTAGACTAACAGGTCCATAATTGCCTGGCTTATCCCAGCTGTCCTTCTTGAATAAAGGTACCACATTAGCTATCCTCCAGTCATCTGGCACTTCACCTGTAGTCATGATGTGGAGATGCCGGCATTGGACTGGGGTAAGCACAGTAAGAAGTCTCACAACACCAGGTAAGACTCTAAATTGGACTTGATTTGAGAACAGAGACCTGCTTGAGAACAGAGACCACTCCATCTGACGAAGGAGCATTGCTCCGAAAGCTTATGGTATTTGCTACCAAATAAACCTGTTGGACTTTAACCTGGTGTTGTGAGACTTCTTACTGTACTTCACCTGTAGCCAGTGAAGATTTAACTATCTCCATTATGGCCCTGCAATCTCGTCTCTTGCCTCCCATAGCAGCCTGGGATACATCTCATCAGGCTCTGGGTAGTTATGCAATTTATGCCTGCTAACTTGTGGGCCGAATGGCCTGTTTGTGCTGTAGTTTTTCTATGTTCTAAAACATCTAATACCCTCTCCATATTAATCTTAACATGCTCGAGAACTTCAGTGTCCCAAATGAAATCTCCATTTACAATGTCTTTCTCCTTAATGAATAGAGATAAAACATATTAATTTAAGACTTTGCCCATGTCCTCTGGTTCCACACACACACATTTCCCTTTTGGTCTCTAATGGGCCCCACTCTTACCCTGGTATGTTTTGCAAATTTAGTAAATTCAGTTCCCAGCTTGCCACATTTAAGTGGCATGGGATGGCACAGTGGTTAGCACTGCTGCCTCACAGCGCCAGGGACCCGGGTTCAATTCCTGCCTCGGGTCACTGTCTGTGTGAAGTTTGCACATTCTCCCCATGTCTGCGTGGGTTTCCTCCGGGTGCTCTGGTTTCCTCCCAGTCCAGAGATGTGCGGGTTAGGTGAATTGGCCATGCTAAATTGACCCTAGTGTCAGGGGGATTAGCAGGGTAAATATGTGGGGTTACAGGAATAGGGCTGGGCGGGATTGTGGTTGGTGCAGACTTGATGGGCCGAATGGTCTCCTTCTTCACTGTAGGGAATCTATGAAATGTAAGCGTGAGCTGGTGTGTGAAAATATTGGTGTGTGTTTGTGCAAAATTTTAAGCAGATTTTATTTTAATTCAATCAAATCAAGTCCAATTTAGAGTCTTAAAAGTGTGACATTCCCAATCCAAGCTGACAAGACAGGGCTCTCACCTCCTGTCTTGGGCTTGATCTACATGATCCAAGCTGAGTAGGCATTTTTAAAATACTTTTCCAATTCAATCAAATCAAGTCTAATTCAGAGTCTCAACAAGTTGAGACATCCCCGATCCAAGCTGACAAGACAGGGTATGCGACCCTTTACCCTGTCTTGGGCCTGATCTACATGAGCCAAGCTGATTGGAGTAGGCAGACATCTCCGCCCCCAAGGCTTGATCTCATTTGCATCTTAGCCAAATAGCCGAGATGCCGCTTTTAAAAATTGCTTCATATTGAAAATGAAGCTTAAATGCAACCCAATGGCCACTACCAAGTGCAGCATCAGCAGACTACACTTGATCTTAGACAAAAGGCCGAGTAGGCATTTTGTTTTGTATTTTTATTCCAATTCAATCAAATCAAGTCCAATTCAGAGTCTCAACAAGTTGAGACATCCCCGATCCAAGCTGACAAGACAGGGTATGCGACCCTTTACCCTGTCTTGGACCTGATCTACATGAGCCAAGCTGATTGGAGGAGGGGGAGGTTTCCTCCTCCAAGGCTTGATCTCATTTGCATCTTAGCCAAAAGGCCGAGATGCTGCTTTTAAAAATTGCTTCATATGAATATGAAGCTTAAATGTAACCTAATGGCCTTAACCAAGTGCAGCATCCAATCTATACTACACTTGATCTTAGCCAAAAGGCCGAGAAGGCATATTCTTTGTATTTTTATTCCAATTCAATCAAATCAAGTCCAATTCAGAGTCTCAACAAGTTGAGACATTTCAGATCCAAGCTGACAAGACATTGAGCAACCAAACCACCCTGTCCTGGGCCCGATCTACATGAGCCAAGCTGATTGGAGAAGGGAGAGGTTCCTCCTCCAAAACTTGAGCTCATTTGCATCTTAGCCAAAAAGCCGAGATGCCGCTTTTAAAAATTGCTTCATATGAAACATATGAAGCCTCAGCATAACCTAATGACCTCAACCAAGTGCGGGCCGACCATGGGCTGCCGACCATACACCCGATCTTAGCCAAAAGGCCGAGAAGCGATGAGTTTAAGTGGTTGACGGCAACTATTGCCAAAGTACTGTTGGTCAGTCTTAGCTCAGCTTACATCCCCCAACATCTTGGTCTCAATTTGTCTTCTTATTTCATGATCTGCTGCATTTTCTGTTTGAATTTGACAGCTGATAAGTTCCCATTGATGGATGAATCAAAGGTCCAAACACAAAGATCTATTATTAGTTGTTACAGCTTGAGATGGATGCAAATTAGTCATTGTAAACTTTGATGTGACCCTATCAGAGCTCCAGGGAGCAGGAAAACAGTTTGAAAGCTCTGTGAATAGTCTGTGTGCAGATCTGACTCACAACTGCCCTCTGGTGGCTGGCTGCTGGTTCAATGGTATTCTGTTCCTCAGTAAAAATCAGCAAAATTGAATTTCACCAGAATTTTACGCTCCCCTCCCCCCTCCTCCCCCCCCCCCCCCCCCCCCCCCCCACCCCTCCAGCTTTGTGGGTTTGGCGGGAGTGGGTGGTTGTTGGTGTTTGGTTGTGTGCAATTGCATGGAGGGGATTCCCTCCAGATTCCCACCTACCCCAAGGGCAAGATTCTCATCAGGGGAAGCCCACCTTTGTCCCAATTAAGACTGTAAGACGTTGGAGCAGATGTAGGCCACTCAGCCTATTGAGTCTGCCCCACCATTCAATAAGATCATGATTGATCTGACATAATAATCCTCAACTCCACTTTTCCACCTTATTCCCATAACCCTTGATTTCCTTACTGATTAAAAATCTGTCTATCTCAGCCTTGAACATACTTAACGACCCAGCCTCCACCGTCCTCTACCCGCTGAGAAAACAAATTCCTCCTTATCTCCATCTTAAATGAGCGACCCCTTACTCTGAGATTATGCCCTCTGGTCTTAGACTCTCCCACAAGGGGTAACAACCTCTCAGCATCTACCCTGTCAAGCCCCCTGAGAATCCTAGATCTCTCAATAAGGTCACCTCGCATTCTTCTAAACTCCATTGAATACAGGCCCAACAGGCCCTCTCCTCATAAAAAAAATCCCTTCATACCCCAGATCGACCGAGTGAACCTTCTCTAGGTTGCATCCATTGTCAATATATCTTTCCTCAGATAAGGGGATCAAACTGTTCAAAGTATTCCAGATGTGATCTAACGAGTGTCTTGTATAGTTTGAGCGAGACTTTCCTACTTTTATATTCCATTCCCTTTGAGATGAAAGGCAACATTCCATTTGCTTTCCCTATTCCCTGCTGAACATGCTAGATTTTTGTGATTTATGCACAAGGACCCCACAAATCCCTTTGAGCTGTAGCTTTCTCAATTTATATAATACTCAGTTCCTTTATCCTTCCTAACACAGCATAACTTCACATTTTCCTACATTATATTCCATCTGCTAAGTTTTGCCCATTTAACTGGTCTACATCCCTTCGTGGACTTTCTGTGTCATCCTGACCACTTATCTTTGTGTTATCCGCAAATTTAGCAATAGTACATTCAATTCCCACAACCAAGTCATGAATATATATTGTAAATAATTGTGGTCCCAGCACTGATCCCTGTGGCACTCCACTAGTTAAAGGTTTCCAACTTGAAAATGCCCCTCTTATCCCAACTCTTCATCTTCTATTAGTTAGCCAATCCTCTATCCATGCTGATATACTGCTCCCACAACATCTTATGAGTGATACCTTATCAAGTGCCTTTTGGAAATCCAAGTATATTGCATCTACTGGTTCCCTTTATCTATCCTGTTCATTACCACTTCAAGGAATTCTAATAAATTGGTCAGGCATGATTTTTTTCTTCATGAATCCATGCTGACTCTGTTTGATTATATTATGCATTTCTAAATGCTCTGCTATTACATCCTTTATAATCAATTTATTTGGAATCACAAACTTTCAGAGCGCTGCTCCTTCATCAGGTGACACATCGAAATGAATCTCCCACACATTGTGCACAGCAGAGCGCACTAGTGCAAATCGTGCTACAAAATCTGTGGGTGAGGCTTATTCCCACTGGAGAGGCTGGCAGCATCGCGCTGAGTGGGCCACTGCGCATGCGCTGATCTGTAAGCACTGAGATCAGCACATGTGCAGTGGCCCCGCTCTGCCGGCCTCCCGAATGCTGGCCAGCTCGGTCACTGGCCAGCCCTGCAACCCAGCATTGCTGGCCATGCGACCCCCCCATCCCCCACCACCCCGATTGCTGCTCCCCTGGACATGTCCGGGCCAGCGTCGACCACCCTGAACCCCCCCCACCACCACCCCCCAGCAGCCCTGATCTCCTCCCACTCTCACATGGCAGCCCCTTGGCAGGCCAACCCCCCCCACACCCATCCCGAAGCCCAGCCCCGATCGCTGGCCTCCCTCCGCCATCAAGTCTGAGTGGAGAGTGGCAGCGGGACCCCCCTCTCCCCCTCCCCCCCACCAATCGCATCCCCCAGCACTCCTGCCCCCTATAGCCCCTACCCCCCATTAGGCCCCACCCCCTTGGCATTGCCCGATGCCTGGTGGGCAGTGCCAAAGCGCCCCCTTGGGCATTGCCACTTTGCCCCTTGGGCAGTGCCAGGGGGCTAGGCTGGCAATGCCTGGAGGCACTCCCCCTCACCCTGACCTTCTGGGTGGCCTCGAGGGGCCCCCCTTCACTCCAGTGGTGTCGGGCAGCCAGCTCCTCGCTAGTGGGGAGCTGTTGTAAACCCTGCTGGAGTGAAACACTCCTGGCGGGACCGGGGAGAGGCTAGTGGGCCCGGAGATTTCAGTCCCGGGCCCACTGATGGGATGCTAATCCCTATTAGCATAAATGGGGATTTCTGAGGCAGAGCTGACAGCGCCGGAAATCTGGCACCCGGAGACGCGCAGAGGCCGTGGCACCCAGCGCGAAGCCCGCTAAACAGTCTCCGTTTGAGTCTCGCAAACCGCTGCGCTGCAAAAGCAGTGCGGTGCGCTGGAAGAATTGCCCCCATGATCTTTAGCATTCACCTGAACAAAGGTGATTAACACCGCATTTAAAGAACAGCACTTGTGAGTAGGATGCTGGGTGATTATCACTGGATCATGAGCAAGCTGTTTTTTTTAATATTACCACTTCCTAATCAAGGGTTGCTGAGATGAATTCACTGCCATTCACTGCCACCCTGAGACCAGCTATATCTTAGCACATGACTACGTGACATCTTCCTAGCTGTATTTTTAAAATTAATTCATGGGATGTTGGTGTCACCAATATTTACTGCCTACCTCCCTAAATGCCCTTGAGGAGGTGGTGGTGAACTACCTCCATGACAATGGAGTGGCTTGTTCAGCCATTTCAAAGCATAATTAAGAATCTATTGCATTGCTGTGTATCTGGAGTTACATATAGGCTGGATTGGGTAAGGATGGCAGATTTCCTTCTCTGAAAGGCATTAATGAACCAGTTGGATTTGTACAACATGGTCACCATTACTGATACTAATTTTAATCCCTTAGAATTCCATATTTACCTAATTAACTGAATCTAAATTCCCCTACTGCCATGTTGAGATTTGAACACATGTCTCTGGTTCATTGGGCTGCATGGTGGCACAATGGTTAGCACAGTTGCCTCACGGCACCAGGGATCCAGGTTCAATTCTGGCCTTGGGTTACTGTATGCGGACTTTGCTCCTTCTCCTTGTGTCTGCGTGGGTTTCCTCCGGGTGCTCCGGTTTCCTCCCACAGTCCAAAGATGTGCGGGTTAGGTTGATTGGCCATAAAATTGCCCCTTAGTGTCAGGGGGATTAGCAGGGTAAATACATGGAGTTATGGGGATAGGGTCTGGGTGGGATTGTTGTCAGTGCAGACTCGATAAGCTAAATGGCTTCTTTCTGTACAGTAGGGATTCTATGATTAACCCAGGCCTCAGGATTACTAGGCCAGCAAAATTTTCACAGTGCTTGGACCGAACAGTACAATTGGCCATTGAGTGGAATGATTTTGACTAGCTCCTAATCCTGGATCTGAACTGGTTCATTGAGCAGCTGAGTGTATGCTGAATTTTCAACTGGTTTTCACACTTGCCCATGTGCTGTGACTTATTGATTGCCCTACTTAGGACTGTGCGGTTTTCAAACAATTTATCCTCTGGTGTCAGTCCTGATCGAATAGTAAGAATGAAGGATGGAATATACCAATCAGAAACATTTCTGATTGGAGGAAAACATTAAACTCATTATCTAAGGGTTTAAATGTCAGTGAGAATTACCAGAGTTACAAATATAATAAAGAAATAGTGGTCAATGTATCATTAGAATGACCATAGTGGTAAACTCAGGGGAGGTGCCAGAGGACTGGAGAACTGCAGACATTATGCCCTTGTTCGAAAAATGTTGCAAGGATAAGCCCAGCAATTCAGACCAGTCAGTTTAACTTCAAAATCATTCCACTCAATGGCCAATTGTACTGTTCGGTCCAAGCACTGTGAAAATTTTGCTGGCCTAGTAATCCAGAGACAATTATTCGGGATAAAATTGGTATTAACATGGAAAAATGGGGTTGATTAGGAAAAGCCAGCATCGAGTTCTAAAGGGGAAACCTTTAGAACTCTAGGTAGGGGGTAGGATCAGTAAGTTTGCTGATGACACAAAGATTGGCCGGATGGTTAACAGTGAGGTTAGGTGTCTTGGGTTACAGGAAGATATAATCGAGATGGTCAAATGGGCGGATAAGTGGCAGATGGAATTTAACCCTGAAAAGTGTGAGGTGATAGACTTTGGAAGGAGTAATTTGACAAGGAAGTATTCAATGAAAGGTCTGACACTGGGAAGTTCCGAAGAACAAAGGGACTTTGGCGCGTTTGTCCATAGATCTCGGAAGGCAGGTTAATAGGGTGGTGAAAAAGCCATATGGCACACTTGCCTTTATCAATTGGGGTATAGATTACAAAAGCAGAGGAGTCATGATGGAGTTGTATAGAACTTTGGTGAGGCCACAGCTGGAGTACTGTGTGCAGTTCTGGTCGCCACATTATAGGAAGGACGTGAATACACTGGAGGGGGTGCAGAGGGGATTCACTAGGATGTTGCTTGGGATGGAACGTTTAAGTTATATAGAGAAGTTGGATAGGCTTGGGTTGTTTTCCCTGGAGCAGAGAAGACTGAGGAGTGACCTGATTGAGGTGTTCAAGATTATTAGGGGCATGGACAGGGTGGATAAGGAGCAGCTGTTCCCCTTAGTTGAAAGGTGAGTTATGAGGGGACACAAGTTAAAAGTGAGGGGTGGGAGGTTTAGGGGGGATTTGAGGAAAAGCATTTTTACTCAGAGGATGGTGACGGTCTCGAATTCACTGCCTGGGAGGGTGGTGGAGGCGGGGATGCCTCACATCCTTTAAAAAGTACCTGGATGAGTACTTGGCACGCCATAACATTCAAGGCTACGGGCCAAGTGCTGGCAAGTGGGATTAGGTGGGCAGGTCAGGGCCATTCATGCGTCAGTGCAGTCTGAATGGGCCAAAGGGCCTCAACTGCACTGTGGTATTGTGTGATTCTGTGATTCTTTTTTAACTAACTTGCTGGAGTTTTTTAAAAGGTATGTCATGAACCATACTGATGTTACCTGTGAGTGTGTTCTAATTTCAAACATTGGTTCATGGGTGTATAGACTTTTTGGAATACTGTGAGGAGTCACATAAAACCCCTGAGGAACTAGTCCAGTTGTTGTAAAAACACTTATTAAATAATATTTATTAACTTAAAAGAAGAATATACAATGAAAAGGACTACAATACTCTAAGACACTTAAGTGCATGAATGACTAAAGACACACACACAGTTTATGTAGAAAATTACCCCTTGTTCCAAAATATATCTATGATCCTGAACTTACTAACACTTCCCTTTCCCAAACAACATCCAAATTAAATATATCTGTAAGTCAAATCCAGCTTATAGTTACCACGCAATGCAAGGCAGATGATCAAACCTGGGAAACATATTTTCCTGGTCCAGTGAAGATATTTAAACTGCCTTTAAGGAGGTTTCCTGAAATGTCTGTCTGCCTCTAAGGCTTAGATTCAACACAATAGCATCTGTGATGTAAAAGGTTTTACAGGACCTCTTGGCTGTGAAATGGGTCCTATACTTTGGCTGTGAGGTGTGGACTGCCTGTCTGCTTCTGAAGGGGGTAACTGGTATACTGCTCCCCCTTTTGTCATTTCAAACTTGAGAGTTGGCTGTCTACATAACTTGTTTTTTTTCTCCCCTTTTGTGGAGCTTAGCATTTCTATAGTCCTGAATCACCCAGTCATTAAAGTAACCTTTTTCTGTTTGGGGAACTTAACATTTCTACAGCAGTCATGCAAATAATTTGTTTCTATTCCTAGAGCAATTCACACCTGATCATCTTTCGATGCTCTCTTGCCTTTGGAATGCCGCAATCACTTTTAAAGGCTTGTCTGACCCAGGAAATGCTGGCTGTTACTGTTGCTAGGAAGATTTCTATCTTTCAGGCCTTTGTAACCTTTTGTTACTGTTGCTGCTAGGCAAATCCTTGACAAGGTAACTGAAGGGGCCAGTGAGAGTAATATTGTTGAAGTGGTGTACATGGACTTTCAACAGACTTGTGAGATAAGTTATAGCTCGTAGAATAAAAGAGACAGCAGCAAAACGGATACAAAATTGGCTGAATAATAGGAAATAGAAAATATCAATGGATATCTTTTGGGGTGGAGATTTGTAGTGGTTTTCTCCAGGGGCCTTTGCTTTTCTTGATATATATATCAATGATTCAAATCTTGGTGTGTGCAGGAGACAATTTCAAAGTTTGCAGATGGCGCAAAACTTGGAAGTATTGAAAACTGTGAAGTGTAAAACTTCAAAAGGGCATAGACAATTTGGTGGAGTGGGCAGATGGGTGGCAGATGAAGTTCAATGTGGAGAAGTGTGAGGTAATGGATTTCGGTAGGAAGAACATGGACAGACAAAAGAAAATAAGGGGATGAATTCTTAGGAAGTGCGGGAGCAGAGGGACCTTATTTACACTTGCATTAATCATTGAAAATAACAGGACGGGTAGAGAGATATTCTAAGCATTATTAATAAGGGCATAGGGTACAAAAACAAGGAGGTTTTGCTGTACAAGGCACTAGTCAGACCTCAGCTGGAAAATTTACAGTTTATTTATTAGTGTCACAAGTAGTGTCCCACAGTCCAAAGATGTGCGGCCGGGTGTGTTTGCCTTGTGTATCTTCGGGAGGCAGTAGAGATCTCCAATGTGGGGAGTACGTGGGATGAGAGCACGGAGGGTGTTCTGAAGGTCCGGATCAAAGGTCTTGGCAAACACACCCGGCCGTCCCATCGTATTGGACAATGGGACCCTGTGCGAGAACCTCTCCGGCTATGTCGAGGGCATGCTGAAACCCATTGTACAAAGAACCCCCAGCTTTTGTCGCGACACTATGGACTTCCTACAGAAACTCAGCACACATGGAGCAGTTGAACCAGGAGCACCCCTCGTCACAATGGATGTCTCGGCACTCTACACCAGCATCCCCCACGATGATGGCATTGCTGCGACTGCCTCAGTACTCAATGCCGTCAACTGCCAGTTTCCAGATGCAATTTTACAACTCATCCGCTTCATCCTGGACCACAATGTCTTCACCTTCAACATGTGGAGATGCCGGCGTTGCACTGGGGTAAACACAGTAAGAAGCTTAACAACACCAGGTTAAAGTCCAACAGGTTTATTTGGTAGCAAAAGCCACAAGCTTTCAGAGTCTTAAGCTCCTTCTTCAGGTGAGTGGGAATTCTGTTCTCAAACAGGGCATATAAAGACACAAACTCAATTTACAGAATAATGGTTGGAATGCGAATACTTACAGCTATTCAAGTCTTTAAGATACAAACAATGTGAGTGGAGAGAGCATTAAGACAGGTTAAAGAGATGTGTATTGTCTCCAGACAGGACAGCCTGTGAGACTCTGCAGGTCCAGGCAAGCTGTGAGGATTACAGATAGTGTGACATGAACCCAATATCCCGGTTGAGGCCGTCCTCATGTGTGCGGAACTTGATTATCAGTTTCCGCCCAGCGACCCCATGCTGTCGTGTGTCGTGAAGGCCGCCTTGGAGAACGCCCACCCGAACATCAGAGGCCGAATGCCCGTGACCGCTGAACTGAACTGATAGCCAAGTTCCGCACACATGAGGACGGCCTCAATCAGGATCTTGGGTTCATGTCACATTATCTGTGATCCCCACAGCTTGCCTGGACCTGCAGAGTCTCACTGGCTGTCCTGTCTGGAGACAATACACATCTCTTTAACCTGTCTTAATGTTCTCTCCACTCACATTGTTTGTATCTTAAAGACTTGATTAGCTGTAAGTATTCGCATTCCAACCATTATTCTGTAAATTGAGTTTGTGTCTTTATATGCCCTGTTTGTGAACAGAATTCCCACTCACCTGAAGAAGGGTCTTAAGGCTCCGAAAGCTTGTGGCTTTTGCTACCAAATAAACCTGTTGGACTTTAACCTGGTGTTGTTAAGCTTCTTACTGTGTTCACCTTCAACAACCAGTTCTTCATCCAGACACACGGAACAGCCATGGGGACCAAATTCACACCTCAATATGCCAACATCTTCATGCACAGGTTCGAACAGGACTTCTTCACCGCTCAGGACCTTCAACCGATGCTATACACTAGATACATCGATGACATTCTCTTCCTTTGGACTCATGGCGAACAATCACTGAAACAACTATATGATGACATCAACAAGTTCCATCCCACCATCAGACTCACCATGGACTACTCTCCAGAATCGGTTGCATTCTTGGACACACGCATCTCCATTAAGGACGGTCACCTCAGCACCTCACTGTACTGCAAGCCCACGGATAACCTCACGATGCTCCACTTCTCCAGCTTCCACCCTAAACACGTTAAAGAAGCCATCCCCTACGGACAAGCCCTCCGTATACACAGGATCTGCTCGGATGAGGAGGATCACAACAGACACCTCCAGACGCTGAAAGATGCCCTCATAAGAACAGGATATGGCACTTGACTCATCGATCAACAGTTCCAACGCGCCACAGCGACAAACCGCACCGACCTCCTCAGAAGACAAACACGGGACACGGTGGACAGAGTACCCTTTGTCGTCCAGTATTTCCCCGGAGCGGAGAAGCTATGACACCTCCTCCGGAGCCTTCTACATGTCATTGATGAAGACGAACATCTCGCCAAGGCCATCCCCACACCCGCACTTCTTGCCTTCAAACAACCGCACAACCTCAGACCATTGTCCGCAGCAAACTACCCAGCCTTCAGGAGAACAGTGACCACGACACCACACAACCCTGCCACAGCAACCTCTGCAAGACGTGCCAGATCATCGACACGGATGCCATCATCTCACGTGAGAACACCATCTACCAGGTACATGGTACCTACTCTTGCAACTTGGCCAACATTGTCTACCTGATACGCTGCAGGAAAGGATGTCCCAAGGCATGGTACATTGGGGAAACCATGCAGATGCTACGACAACGGATGAATGAACACTGCTCGACAATCACCAGGCAAGACTGTTCTCTTCCTGTTGGGGAGCACTTCAGCGGTCACGGGCATTCGGCCTCTGATATTCGGGTAAGCGTTCTCCAAGGCGGCCTTCATGACACACGACAGTGCAGAGTTGCTGAGCAGAGACTGATAGCCAGGTTCTGCACACAGGAGGATGGCCTCAACCGGGATATTGGGTTCATGTCACACTATCCGTAACCCCCACAACTTGCCTGGACTTGCAAAGTCTCACTGGCTGTCCTGTCTGGAGACAATACACATCTCTTTAACCTGTGCTAATGCTCTCTACACTCACATTGTCTGTACCTTTAAGACTTGATTAGCTGTAAAGACTCGCATTCCAATCATTATTCATTATTCTGTAAATTGAGTTGTGTCTTTATATGCCCTGTTTGCTGTTTATGAGCAGACCTCCCACTCACCTGATGAAGGAGCAGCGCTCCGAAAGCTAGTGGCGTTTGCTACCAAATAAACCTGCTGGACTTTAACCTGGTGTTGTTAGACTCCTTACTGTGTTTACCCCAGTCCAACGCCGGCATCTCCACATCATGACTACCTGTAAGTGAGTCCATAGACTGGATACAGGAGCTTTGGGCTGGGTTGTGACTTGTGCATTGGGGATTGGGTTAAACAATTTTCTGTGCTGTTACGGAATAATACCACAGTCTACACCAGATTTCTCGCCTAATGAGCTAGTGTTTAAACATGCTCCTCGAACAAGGCTTGGCTTGCATAAGCCTGAAGTCAACGGCAAAGTAAGACAAAAGTAAGACAAAATGCAAATCAGTCATGACACATGAGGCATGAAACTTAAAGAGTTCAGTGCTGCTTGGAAGGTCATGATGCAATACCGCTGAGGAGATGAGGAGAAGTTTGTGTTTGAAGCTTTTACAAAGAGACTCGGCACATTTACATGTCTCGTGAAGATCGGAGAGAGACTCTATCAGTGTCATGTAGATCATTTGCCTGAAAGAGGAGATCTGATAAAGGGCAATCATGAGACCCGCCTTTAGTCCAAATTCCATTTTCAGCCCAAAGTGCAAGTTAGGAAGACTGTGGAAGTCAAAAGCAACTGAAAATGTGTCTGTATTATTACAGATTGCAACAGTAGAGCAAGGTGAGTCATTGTCTTTGATTAAGACAAATCCATCAATGTCACCCGAGAGGGTAGGGAGCATATTAAAAAGGGAGGGTAATCAAACAGATGTAATTGTACACATTGGTGAAAATGACGTAGGTAGAAAGAGCAGGGGGGTCATATGAGAGCAATTCAGGGAGATGGGTGCTAGGCTAAAAAATAAGGCCTCTAGGGTAGCAATCTCTGGACTGCTCCCGGTGCCTAGTGCTAGTGAGGCCAGGAACAGGGAGATTCTACAATTGAACACGTGGCTAAAGGACTGGTGCAAGAGGGAGGGTTTCAAATTCATAGATCATTGAGAAGTCTTCAAGAGAGGATTTAGATGGAATTTAATCCAGATAAATGCGAAGTGATGCATTTTGGAAGTACTAATGTAGGGGGGAGTTATACAATAAATGGCAGAGTCATCAAGAGTATAGAAACACAGAGGGACCTAGGTGTGCAAGTCCACAAATCCTAGAAGGTGGCAGCACAGGTGGAGAAGGTGGTGAAGAAGGCATATGGTATGCTTGCCTTTATAGGACGGGGTATAGAGTATAAAAGCTGGAGTCTGATGTTGCAGCTGTATAGAGCGCTGGTTAGGCCACATTTGGAGTACTGCGTCCAGTTCTGGTCGCCGCACTACCAGAAGGACGTGGAGGCTTTAAAGAGAGTGCAGAGAAGGTTTACCAGGATGTTGCCTGGCATGGAAGGTCTTAGCTATGAGGAGAGATTGGGTAAACTGGGCTTGTTCTCCCTGGAAAGACGGAGAATGAGGGGAGACCTAATAGAGGTGTACAAAATTATGAAGGGTATAGATAGGGTGAACAGTGGGAAGCTTTTTCTCAGGTCGGAGGTGACGATCACGAGGGGTCATGGGCTCAAGGTGAGAGGGGCGAGGTATAACTCAGATATCAGAGGGATGCTTTTTACACAGAGAGTGGTGGGGGCCTGGAATGCGCTGCCAAGTAGGGTGATGGAGGCAGACACGATGGCATCGTTTAAGACTTACCTGGATAGTCTCATGAGCAGACTGGGAATGCAGGGATACAAACAAATGGTCTAGTTGGACCAATGAGCGGCACAGGCTTGGAGGGCCGAAGGGCCTGTTTCCTGTGCTGTACTGTTCTTTGTTCTTTGTTCTTTGTCACAATTCCAGCCATTATATAGAATTAGTAAGCAAAGTCAAAGATCAGCTATGCACACTCAGATGTTAAGAGAGCAGAGTTAAGCTAATAGAAACAGAAGGAGATACCCAGACAAAAAGAGAAAGAAGCCAGATAATGTTTTGCAAAAAAGAAATGTTGTTTTGTTGAAGCTTTTCATCTTGCATTCATCAGGAAATTTGCAAGAATACAAATTGAAGGAAAACAACAAATTTATACTGTATGAGAATAGACTGCTGATAGTTTGGCAAGTGGATTCTGATTGGTAGAGGCATTACCATGGAGTATGTACCAGTTGATGGCGACTGACAGTTAACTGCACAGCGTTGTTTGAAATTTAAATCAGGCAACTTGACTGATTGGTCATGCCATTCAGGGAGAAGGCATCTCGGTAGATGAGATTGAAATCCTATGAGGCCACTTGACTGATTGGTCATGGGGAATGAACCAGAGAATGGCAGTCACTTATTTTGTTAAGCTGAAACAGGTGTAACGTGTGTACATGTTCTTTCTGTCTGCAAAAAACAGGGCCCTGTGTAATAATATATGTACTTTCCAGTACATGCAGATAAACCAGACTACAAGCTTGACTGACAATCTTAAATTGATTGTCAGCATAATTCTTAGTGCATTGAGGATTATATAGCAAATGTGGTCTCATCACAGAAAAACAGTTCTTGTTGGCGGAAGGATTGAAAAGATTGTCAGGAAGCGTAAAGGAGAACATGCCCCTGTCTACATCAATGGGGATGAAGAAGAAAGGGTCAAGAGCTTCAAGTTTTTAGGCGTCCAGATCACCAACAACTGCCCTGGTCCCTCCATGCTGACACTATGGTTAAGAAAGCCCACCAACGCCTCTACTTTCTAGACTAAGATAATTTGGCATGTCAGCTACGACTCTCACCAACTTTTACAGATGCACCATAGAAAGCATTCTTTCTGGTTGTATCACAGCTTGGTATGGCTCCTGCTCTGCTCAAGACCGTAAGGAGCTACAAAGGGTCGTGAATGTAGCCCAATCCATCACGCAAACCAGCCTCCCATCCATTGACTCTGTCTATACTTCCCGCTGCCTCGGCAAAGCAGCCGGCATAATTAAGGACCCCACGCACCCCGGACATTCTCTCTTCCACTTTCTTCCGTCGGGAAAAAGATACAAAAGTCTGAGGTCACGTACCAACCGACTCAAGAACAGCTTCTTCCCTGCTGCTATCAGACTTTTGAATGGACTTACCTTGCATTAAGTTGATCTTTCTCTACACTCTAGTTGTGACTGTAACACTACACTCTGCACTCTCTCATTTCCTTCTCTATGAATGGTATGCTTTGTCTTGTATAGCACCTAAGAAACAATACTTTTCACTGTATGTTAATACATGTGACAATAATAAATCAAATCAAATCAAAGGACAGCAATTTAAGACGAAGCAATAGGAGGAAAAACATTTTTTTAGTGATTAGGATTTGGAGTGCATTGTCTGAGGGTATAGTGGAGGCAGATTCAACTGAAGCTTTCAGAAGAAAATTAAATAATTACCTGAAGAGGAATTTTTTTTAGGGCAACAGGGAAAAATGTCAGGAAGTGGGACTAGGTAAGTTGTTCTTAGAAGAAGAATGAGAGGGGATCTGATAGAAACATATAAAATCCTGATGGGACTGGACAGGCTAGATGAGGGAGGAATGTTCCCGATGTTTAGAAAATCCAGAACGAGGGGTCACAGTCTATGAATAAGGGGGAAGCCATCCAGGGCTGAGATGAGGAAGAATTTCTTCACTCAGAGAGTTGTGCATCTTTGAAAATTCTGCCTTGAAATTCTTGGGAAAAGTCGCTACTGTCTCTGTTGCCCTAAAAAAAATTCCTCTTCAGGTAATTACTTAATTTTCTTCTGAAAGCCTCAGTTGAATCTGCCTCCACTATACCCTCAGACAATGCATTCCAGTTGTGAACCTGTGGAATTCTCTACCACAGAAAGCTGTTGGGGCCAGTTTGTTAGATATGTTCAAGCGGGAGCTGGATGTGGCCCTTGCAGCTAAAGGGATCAGGGGGTATGGAGAGAAAGCAGGAGAAAGTGCATGATCAGCCATGATCATATTGAATGGTGATGCAGACTCGAAGGGCCGGATGGCCTACTCCTGCACCTATTTTTTATGTTCCTTAAGCTGCTCAGACATGATAAACTGAATGATCTTGTTCTGCACTATGATCATTCTATGAATCTAAGATTCCATCTGAGACAGTAGTGAGGCCTTGGTGTAATGTTACATCAGAAAGACACATTTCTGGCAGTGCAGTTTTCCCTCTATACTAAACTGAGATTATGTGCTCTGTCATAAAATCTATTGATCGCTGTGTCCCTCAGTGCTAAAGCAGCTGTGTGTGGAGATTCTAACATTGAAGGTACTGGATGTTCCGATGCTTATTACATTGGTTGCTGCCTCTGGGGATGTTTTGATAGGTCAGCAAATCAGGTCAAGAGTCAGTGAACGTTCTTCTTGATGCAGTCAGTTTCAAGGAGTCTGCAAGCCAACAAATGCCACGGAGACAGGCAGAGGTCCCAGTTAATGTTAAAATAAAGGAGCAGAGAAATGGATTCCAATTTAAAGAAAGCTGCAGGGAGCAAACTTCAGGTAAAGAGGGACACTGAGGCAAAGGTACCCATTTGGTATTCTGCTTAGCATGGCCATTGATCTGAAAGTGTCCTTGTGAATTAGTGTTTGAGGGTATTCGGGAATTCAGAGAGAAGGCATCTCGGTAGGTGAGATTGAAACCCTGTGAGGCAGGCGGTTGTTTCAGTCATCTGAGTTGTAGCGACTTTTCCCAAAAATTCCAAGGCAGGATTTTCAAAGATGCAAATTGGAAACCCTCTTGCTTTTAGTGATATTGGTTGACTTAGAGTCAGTCTGACATCTTGGTGATTTGTTGAGAAATCTATGGAATCTATTTTGGTTGCATCTGTCACTTACTCTGTAGTGTGGTGTGTCCAACCACAGTTCATCTGTTAATTCACATGTACTTCATACTTACCCTGAATGTTAGATTTGATTTGATTTGATTTGATTTATAGAATAATAGAATCATAGAATCCTACAGTGCAGAAGGAGGCCATTCGGCCAATTGAGTCTGCACTGACCATAATCCCACCCAGGACCTATTTCTGTAACCCCACATATTTATCCTGGTAATCACCTGACACTAGAGTGAATTTAGCAAGATCAATCAACCTAATCCGCATATCATAGAACTGTGGGAGGAAACTGGAGCACCCGGATGAAACCCATGTAGACACAGGGAGAATGTGCAAACTCTACATAAACAGTGACCCGAGGCCAGAATTTAACTCCGGTCCCTGGCGCTGTGAGGCAGCAGTGCTAACCACCGTGCCGCCCCATAAATTTGATTTGATTTATTGTCACATGCACAGTGGAGCCCCGTTGTAACGCGCCACGATTTAGCGTGAAATCGGATATGACGCGATGGACCCTTTTATTTGCTATTTCCAGTTTAGTGATTTAGCGCGACCCCGATAACATTCACGATGACATTTTGTGGACCCCAACCGTCGCGTTACAACGGGGCTCCATTGTATTAGTATACAGTGAAAAATATTGTTTCTTGCGCACTATACAGACAAAGCAGACCGTACATAAAGAAGGAAAGGAGAGAGTGCAGAATGTAGTGTTACAGTCATAGATAGGGTGTAGAGAAAGATCAATTTAAAAGAGTATAAGATGCATATTGTAACTTGTTTTATCTTTCTGATTTTGTACAGAAAAGTTTGCTTTTGTTCAAAACCCATGGAATCTTGTGGCTTTATTCCAAAAGCAAGTGTCTTGAATCTCAGCATAATAATGAGAATAAAAGCAAAATACTGCAGATGCTGGAAATCTGAAATAAAAGCAGAAAATGCTGGGAAAACCCAGCAGGTCTGGCAGCATCTGTGGAGAGAGAAACAGAGTTAATATTTCAAATCCGTATGACTCTTCTTCAGAGCTAATGAAATGGAGAAGTGTGATGAATCTCAACCATTATCTACTTTAAGAAGTCTCACAACACCAGGTGAAAGTCCAACAGGTTTATTTGGAATCACGAGCTTTTGGAGCACTACTCCTTCATCAGGTGAGTGTCTGTGTCAATATGCGCAATCTCTTTGGAAATCCTCTCCACTTTGGGCTGACGGTTTGTGGTGTCAATGGTAGCCATGAGGTGGAGATGCCGGCGTTGGACTTTATCTACTCTAGGCAAAATGTTATTGGTCCCCTAAGTGGACCTCCTCCAACATCCCAATCATCCATTCTGATCAAAGATCATAACAGCTCAGATATGTGGAATGCTGCTTGAGCCCACAATCTTTTGACTCAGAAAGGTTAGAGTTTGACACCTGGATGACTTTTTATAGTAAATCATTCTTTAATTTGTTGCTATTGAAAAAGATGATCTTCCCCAATCGCTATGGCAATGACACTTGGTATGGAAATGCTTCAGGCATTATCCAGCTAGAGTCTGCCTGACAGACGTGCTGCTCCCATTGGGTTCAATGCAGGCATTTGTATGAATTAATGACGACAGAAACTGCAGACTGCTCTACAAGACAAATTAACCCTTGTTGTGCCTGAATGCAACAAGTCTTCTGCTGCACAGATTCACATTAACAATCCTGCTCTGAAACGACACTCATGTGAACTGTTCTTCAAATGGAAGTCTGGTGAATGAATATTAGAAGGCGCTGGTGTTGGCATCACAGCCATGCCTGACCCTACCCTTACCCAATATCCACACATACGTTGCAGCAGTGGGTACAGGATACTAAGGAGGGTCAGGAACTTTGTAAAAAAGAGGCTTTGTTGTTTCCCTGGCACAGGACCATTGAGATTGATTATAGTGCCATAGTTTCTGCATGACCCTTTTCACTCCTCCTCCTCCTCATTCTCCTCCCCCCAGTATCTCCACCCCCACTCTCTTTTTCAGGTCAAGTTGTTATCTTATAAGAACATAAGGAGTAGGCTAATGATCTGCTACAACTAGCCCCAAGTGAGGTTTCCCAAAAGTTGTTGATCTGGATGACACCCCCTCAATTTGTCACCGTCCAGCTGGTTCGCCCCCAATTGTTCCAATCCAGGGTGAGGAGGGGTGTTTGGCTCTATCGCCAGAATTCTACCGCCTCGCCGCCACAGAATCGGAGCGGGCGAGGGGCGGACAACGGAAATGTCCATTGATCTCGGGCGGGAATTTCCGGTCTCGCTTGAGCGAGGCCATAAAATCCTGCCTCATGTCTTTATTCAACCCACCTTCTGCTGGTAGCAACAAAGATTTAATGCAACAAGGTTCCCTTTTCCTAGGGTGCCTTTTCCAGAACAAATGGCTATGTTTAATAGGGGGGCCAATTTAACCAGCTGTTCTTGAGTTAAGATTGAGTAAGTTTATTAACTGCTAAAGAGGTAAGGATAAATGGTAAACCACATTTATTTACATTTATATGGATTAGGAATAAGAATTGAGTCCAATAGTAAGCAAATACAAATAAACGTTATAGGGAACAATTGTTGATTTGCGAGATGTAGCTGATGACACATGCAGCCATTATGAATTGATTCCAGTATAGTTGGCTTCTTCAGATGAGTAGTTGGTTCTTCAATTCAGGTGTTCCATGGTTTGGTAGAGATATTTCTGTGATCCTTTTTGCTAGAGGGTTGACTTCCACAATCATAGAGAGAGAGTTTGAGATATTCCTGCAAAGGATGGCTATTTTTGCAGGGGTCCTGCTTCCATTACTGTGTCACACAACTTCAGTGTGGAAAACTTCCAGCTGCTTTTCCTCACAGCACTCAGAGACCAACAGACAGACATAGTCAGGCAGCAGGCAAACTAGCTTTATTTGTATATTTCAAGAGGAAACACAAGTCAGTCTAGGCAATTACACGCAGGGTCTTTGAGATGAGATTGTTGCTGTGTTCCTTTGGAATTACCAGAGATGGGAATCAGTGTTTGGATGCTTTTAGAAATAACTTGTATGGAAACGCAGAGAGAGGTTCCATTGTCCCTTAGAGAATCACGCTGCAGTCATTCTCATGCTGACTGCTCGGAGAGGTTTGTGTCCATTTTAAAATATAAAATTCAGGTCTTTTTTAAAGTCTAATATTTCTGATGCACTATCAATAAGGCGAAAGACTACCGATATGCCAATATAAGTGTAGGCTTTTATTCACAACAGAATCAGGAGCAGATCCCAACAATTAACCGACCTGGACTGAACAAGGGGGAGGAGACAGCCACCTTTATACTAGGTGCTGAGGGGAGGAACCAAACTGGAAGGGGATGTGTCCAGGTATGACAAACACACACAACGGTGGTCCATATAGGACAAAGGCACAACTGAGGTCCACCACATTCACCCCTTCCTTTTAAAAAAACAACACGGGGGTGAAGCGGAAACAATATCACAAGTCCAGACGAACCGGTGGCTTGATCCGTCGTCGTGATCGTCGTAGTGCAGGTCGCAGAGTCGTCCGAGCAGGGAGCGATGTCGGCCCAGGCTCCGTACAGTGAGCGTCGAGAGAAGGCGCTGGGTGGTGTGAAGCGGACCGATCCGTCGTCCCGTCCAGTCGTCGGGTACTGCGTGGCGACGGCTCCGGCGACTCAAGCGAGCTGTACATAGGGGCGAGAGGAATGGGCTGTGGCCCTGGTGGCGTATGGGGAACAGTGGGAACTGGAGCTGGGGGGTGGGGGGCTGCAACAGGCTCTGGGCACACTACATTGGGGACAGGGACTGAGGGAGGAAGAGGCGTAGCAGTCTCCGAATGGACGACACCAGGGACCGTGGGGCGGAAGGACGTGGTGACCTCCGGGGCACCCGCGGGTGCCAAGTCACGGACAGAAACCGTGTCCTCCCGCCCATCAGGGTACGCTACATAAGCATATTGGGGATTAGCATGGAGCAGTTGGACCTCCTCGACCAAGGGATCTGCCTTATGGGTCCGGACATGCTTCCGAAGCAGGACGGGTCCCGGGGACATCAGCCAATCCGGGAGCGAAGTACCCGAGGAGGACTTCCTGGGAAATGAAAACATCCGCTCGTGAGGGGTCGTATTGGTCGCTGTGCACAAGAGTGACCTAATGGAATGTAATGCGTCCGGAAGGACGTCTTGCCAACGGCTGACTGGAAGGCCCCTAGACCGTAACGCTAATAGAACGGCCTTCCAGACGGTTGCGTTCTCCCGCTCTACTTGACCATTGCCCCTGGGGTTATAGCTAGTGGTGCGGCTGGAGGCAACGCCTTTGGCGAGCAGGTACTGCCTCAGCTCATCACTCATGAAAGAGGACCCACGGTCGCTATGAATATAGGCTGGGAAGCCGAACAGGGTGAAGAGCTTGTTCAGGGTCCGAATCACTGTAGCCGTGGTCATGTCCGAGCAGGGGAAGGCAAAAGGGAAACGTGAGTATTCGTCAATGATATTCAGGAAATAAACATTGCGGTTAGAGGAGGGGAGGGGGCCTTTAAAATCAACGCTAAGGCGCTCGAACGCGCGAGTGGCCTTTACAAGGTGCGCCCTACCTGGCCGGTAGAACTGCGGTTTGCACTCAGCGCAGACCCTGCATTGCCTGGTAATCGTCCGGACTTCCTCAAGGGAGAAGGGCAGGTTACGGGACTTGACAAAATGGAAAAATCTGGTGACACCCGGGTGACAGAGGTCGTTATGGAGGGACTGTAGCTGGTCTAGTTGGGCACTGGCACATGATCCACGGGACAGGGCGTCTGGGGGCTCATTGAGCTTCCCAGGCCGGTACATGATGTCATATCTGTAGGTGGAGAGCTCAATCCTCCACCGCAAGATCTTGTCATTCTTAATCTTGCCCTTTTGCCTGGTGTTAAACAGGAAGGCAACTGACCGCTGGTCCGTAATTAAGGTGAATCGTTGGCCCGCGAGATAATGGCGCCAATGCCGGACGGCTTCCACGATGGCCTGGGCCTCCTTCTCGACCGAGGAGTGTCGAATCTCAGGGCCTTGTAAGGTCCGGGAAAAGAAGGCCACCGGACGGCCCCTCTGGTTAAGGGTGGCAGCTAGGGCAAAGTCAGACGCATCACTTTCCACTTGGAATGGGATGGATTCGTCCACAGCGTGCATCGCGGCCTTCGCGATGTCCGCTTTGATGTCATCGAAGGCCCGACAGGCCTCCTCCGCCAGGGGAAAAGAGGTCGATTTTAGGAGCGGACGGGCTTTATCTGCGTAACGGGGAACCCACTGGGCATAATAGGAGAAGAAGCCCAGGCATCTCCTCAGTGCTTTGAGGGTAGTAGGGAGGGGAAGCTGCATAAGGGGACGCATACGGGCTGGGTCGGGGCCAAGGACACCATTTTCTATCACGTACCCAAGGATGGCGAGGCGGCGTGTCCGGAAAACACACTTCGCCTCATTGTATGTGAGGTTCAGGAGAGTGGCCGTACGAAGGAATTTTTGTAGGTTGGCATCATGGTCCTGCAGGTCATGGCCGCAGATGGTGACGTTATCCAGATACGGGAAAGTGGCCTGTAGTCCGTGCTGGTCCACCATTTGATCCATGGCCCGTTGGAAGACTGAGACCCCATTGGTGACACCAAAGGGGACTCGGAGGAACTGGTAGAGGCGGCCATCCGCCTCAAAGGCAGTATATGGGCGATCCTCCGAGCGGATAGGGAGCTGGTGGTAAGCCGATTTCAAATCGATCGTTGAAAAAACCCTATAGTGCGCGATGTGGTTGACTATGTCCGCGATACGGGGAAGAGGATATGCATCTAGTTGGGTATACCTGTTTATGGTCTGGCTGTAGTCAATCACCATGCGGTGTTTCTCCCCCGATTTAACTACGACCACTTGCGCCCTCCAGGGGCTGGTGCTGGCCTGGATAATCCCTTCCTGGAGCAAACGTTGTACCTCGGACCGAATGAAGGCCCGGTCATCCGCACTATAGCGCCTACTCTTGGTGGCTATAGGCCTACAATCCGGGGTGAGGTTATCAAATAACGGGGGGGGGGTGATCTTGAGGGTCGAGAGACTGCAGGTGGTGCGCGAGGGGCGCTGCAGTGACGGTGCCTGGCAGACGGAGAGCGGAGGATAAGGGCCATCATACTGCAGGGTGACGCTCCTATGATGGCTGAGGAAATCTAACCCCAGCAGTACAGCTGCGCAGAGTCGCGGCAGCACGAGGAGCCGAAAACGCTCGTAGACTGTGCCCTGTACCGTCAGCGTCACCAAGCAGCACCCGAGGACCTCCACTGAGTGAGAATTCGAGGCCATGGAGATGGTCTGGCTCCAGGGTCGCACGGGAAGGGCATATTGACGCACTGTGCGAGGGTGTATAAAACTTTCCGTGCTCCCACAGTCAAACAGGCAGTTTTCTGCATAACCATTTACCTTGATCTCCATTATGGACTTGGAGAGTTGATGTGGCTGCGACTGGTCCAGGCAAATCGATGCCACTGTTGAATTAAAGAAGAATCCATCTTCGTCGCCGTCTGATGACGTCACGGATGAAGCTTCCTGCTCAGCTTGCCTTGATGCCAGTCTCAAAGATGGCGACTCCCGCACTTCCGGTGACCGCATCAAAGATGGCGATTCCCGCACTTCCGGTGACCGCATCCAAGATGGCGATTCGCGCGCAGCCGCCGCCTGCATCAAAGATGGCCGCGCCCTCGGAGCACACATGGCTCCACGAGTCTTCAGAAGCGGCTTTGCTCTGCAGACTTTAACAAAGTGGCCTAGCTTACCGCATCCGGAGCAAATCGCATCCTTTGCCGGGCAGTGACGCCGAGGGTGCTTAGGGAGGCCACAAAAGTAACATTTGGGCCCTGCTGGAGCAGCCGTCGCAGTGGAGCCGTCGGTGGAACGGGATCCAAGGTAAGACCCGAGATTATGGGAGGCTGCTTCTAACGTTTCAGCCATCGTGGCCGTTTTCCGGAGGTCTAGGTCATCTTGTTCCAGCAGACGCTGCTGGATGTATGTAGACTCAATGCCCGCAACGTAGGCGTCGCGGATCAGATCCTCCGTGTTCTGAGCTGCTGAAACAGCCTTACAGTCGCATGCTCGGGCGAGGACTCGCAGGGCGCGCAGAAATTGGGCGCACGATTCTCCTGGCTGCTGTTTGCGGGTAGTTAGGAGGTGTCTGGCGTAAACCACGTTAGGGCTCTTTCGGAACTGCCCTTTTAGGAGTTCGATAGCGTCCGCGTAAGTAGCAGCGTCCCGGAAGATTCCATAGACAGTTTCGCTTACCCGGGCGCGGAGCACGTGGAGTTTAGCAGCGTCGGTGTCGATGGCCGTAGCGGTGTCGACGAATGCTTCGAAGCAGTCCAACCAATGATCAAATTTATCAGAGGCTCCAACCTCTTGAGGGTCTAAAGCTAACTTGTCGGGTTTTAGAAACTGCTCCATACTAGTAACTGTTGTGAATAAAATTGATGCACTATCAATAAGGCGAAAGACTACCGATATGCCAATATAAGTGTAGGCTTTTATTCACAACAGAATCAGGAGCAGATCCCAACAATTAACCGACCTGGACTGAACAAGGGGGAGGAGACAGCCACCTTTATACTAGGTGCTGAGGGGAGGAACCAAACTGGAAGGGGATGTGTCCAGGTATGACAAACACACACAACGGTGGTCCATATAGGACAAAGGCACAACTGAGGTCCACCACAATTTCCATATAGGATTTAATGTTTTTTTTTTCTCCAGCATCATAACACAGCCCTTCAAACCCGTTCTGCTATTCAATGGGATGATGTTGATCTCTAAGTTCAACACCATTTTCATGCACTATCCCTTGCTGTTTTTAACGTGTAGAAATATATCAGTCTCAGTCTTGAACATAGCCAATGGCTTAGCCTCCACAGCCTCCTAGGTCAGAGAATTACAAAGATTCACTATCCTCTGAGTGAACAAATTCCTCCTCAGCTCAGTCCTAAACGATCTGAATCTTATTCTGAGACTATGTCTCCTGGTTCGAGAGCCCCCCAGCCAGGGGGAACATCCTTCCTCAATTTACCCTGTCAAGCCTTATAAGAATTTTCTATGTTTGAATGTGATCACCTTTCATTCTTCTAAGCTCCAAAGAATAAAGGCCCAGTCTACTAAATTGTCAACAGATCAATTCTTCCATTCCAGCAATTAATTTAGTGAACCTTGCACTCCAACTATAGAAAGTACATCTTTCCTTAGGGAAGGAGACCAAAACTGCACACAAAACACTAGGTGCAGTCTCACCAAGACTGTATATCATTGTAGTAAGACATAGAACATAGAACAGTACAGCACAGAACAGACCCTTCGGCCCACGATGTTGTGCCGAGCTTTATCTGAAACCAAGATCAAGCTATCCCACTCCCTATCATCCTGGTGTGCTCCATGTGCCCATCCAATAACCGCTTAAATGTTCCTAAAGTGTCTGACTCCACTATCACTGCAGGCAGTCCATTCCACACCCCAACCACTCTCTGCGTAAAGAACCTACCTCTGATATCCTTCCTATATCTCCCACCATGAACCCTATAGTTATGCCCCCTTGTATTAGCTCCATCCACCCGAGGAAATAGTCTTTGAACGTTCACTCTATCTATCCCCTTCATCATTTTATAAACCTCTATTAAGTCTCCCCTCAGCCTCCTCCGCTCCAGAGAGAACAGCCCTAGCTCCCTCAACCTTTCCTCATAAGACCTACCCTCCAAACCAGGCAGCATCCTGGTAAATCTCCTCTGCACTCTTTCCAGCGCTTCCACATCCTTCTTATAGTGAGGTGACCAGAACTGCACACAATATTCCAAATGTGGTCTCACCAAGGTCCTGTACAGTTGCAGCATAACCCCATGGCTCTTAAACTCAAACCCCCTGTTAATAAAAGTTAACACACTATGGGCCTTCTTCACAGCTCTATCCACTTGAGTGGCAACCTTTAGAGATCTGTGGATATGGACCCCAAGATCTCTCTGTTCCTCCACAGTCTTCAGAACCCTACCTTTGACCCTGTAATCCACATTTAAATTAGTCCTACCAACATGAATCACCTCACATTTATCAGGGTTAAACTCCATTTGCCATTTTTCAGCCCAGCTTTGCATCCTATCTATGTCTCTTTGCAGCCTACAACAGCCCTCCACCTCATTCACTACTCCACCAATCTTGGTGTCACCAACAAATTTACTGATCCACCCTTCAGCCCCCTCCTCTAAGTCATTAATAAAAATCACAAAGAGCAGAGGACCAAGCACTGAGCCCTGTGGCACTCCGCTAGCAACCTGCCTCCAATCCGACAATTTTCCATCCACCACCACCCTCTGTCTTCGATCAGATAGCCAGTTACCTATCCAATCGGCCAACTTTCCCTCTATCCCACACCTCCTCACTTTCATCATAAGCCAACTATGGGGGACCTTATCAAACACCTTACTAAAATCCATGTATATGACATCAACTGCCCTACCTTCGTCAACACACTTAGCTTTTATACTCAAATCCTCTTGTAATGAAGGCCAACAGCTGTACTTGCTTGTTAGATTTCAGTGAGTGACTCATGAGCAAGGACACACAAGTCCCTTTGAAGCTCAACACTTCCAGCCTCTCACCATTTAAGAAATATCTTTCCTACCAAAGCAGACAACCTCACATTTCTCCACATTGTATTTCATCTTCCAATCTTTTGCCTACTTAGTCAGCCTCTCCAAATCTCCTTGAAGTGGCTTTTCATCCTGCTTGCAACTCACACTTCCACCTAGTTTTGTGTCATCTGCAAACTTGGAAGTATTATCTTTAACCCCCACATCCAAATAATTGTGGGGCCCAAGCACTGATCCTTATAGTACCCTGTTTGTAACAGCCTGCTAACCTGAAAATTATCCATTTTTTTTTCTACTTTCTGTTTTCTGTCTGTTAACCAATTCTCAATCCATGCCAGTATATTTCCATGATGTGGAGATGCCGGAGTTGGACTGGGGTGGGCACAGTAAGAAGTCTCACAACACCAGGTTAAAGTCCAAAAGGTTTATTTGGAATCACAAGCCTTTGGAGCGCTGCTCCTTCATCAAGTGAGTGGACAGATTCACATTCCGACCATTATCTTGCAGTTGTGTCTTTGCCTATATATGCCGTGTTTGTGAACCCTCCCTCTCTCCACTCACCTGAAGAAGGAGCAGCGCTCCGAAAGCTCATGATTCCAAATTAACCTGTTGGACTTTAACCTGGTGTAAGAGACTCCTTACAGTATATTTCCCCCAATCCCAAGTGCTCTAAATTTGTTTACTAACCTCTTGTGTGGGACCTAATTAAAAGCATTCTGAAATTCTAAATAAACCACATCCAATGGTTCCCCCTTATCTATGCTACTAGTTACATCCTCAAAACACTCTAGGAGGTTTGTTAGTCATGATTTCCCTTTTATAAATCTATGTTGGCTCTACCCAATCCTACAATTATTTTCTGAGTGCCCTGTTATCACTTCCTTTATTTTAGATTCTAGCATTATAAATTCCTGTGTCCATCTAGAGTGGATTTTGACAATGTAAAATCTCATCAAGAATGTGAAATCTGCATTCTGAGAAATTTTATATTTGCCATTCTTATTCATTCACTGAAATAATTCATGTCCTAAATAGCTTTTAAACAAAATGAAAGAAGTAAAACTATGTATTTCACAATATATGTAGTCATGTCATTGTTTAACGGCTTTGAAAATTTACTTGGAAACCTCAGCACCTCTGAGTCTGATCATTTGGGTTAACAACATTCCGAAGAGCTGAACACAAAATCTGAGCTGATGCTCCACAGAAGCACAAGTTTTGCCAATTTTAATTTGATTTGTGGCCAGATTTTTGCATCCTCTTGGAATTGGAAATGGGGTCAGGAATTGCCAAAGCTTTGTTTATTTTTACATCTCATTTAAATTTCCCATATAAAGATTGGCCCACCTAATCGGCCCATCAGCAGAAAGAGGTTTGGGGTAGCGTTGGATTGCAGCCTTGCACATGTGTCCTCTAAGGTTGGGGTCGCCCTAGAGAAAATGTTTTTCATGTCCTCCAGGACTTTTGCCATTCAGACAGGATTTGGCAGGCTTTTGAAAGCCTGCCTTCTTTGAGAACTCAAGAGCCTTGGGTGTAGCCTGCCATTGGAGTCAAGAGCAATTTAACAGATAAGGGTTAAATCTTTTGCCAGCTTCAAATGTCATTCATAGATGCTGTATTATAGGATAGATGTTTTAACTGCAGTGATTGATCATAGAGCTCTGTTGACCATTAATTTGACTATCATTGTTTAATCTATCTACCTAATTGAAGTTCCTCATCCCTGGAACCATTCTCACAACACTTTCCTATATGCTCACAACACTTTCCTATACCCTTGCAAATGCCTTCATATCCTTCCCAAAGTGTGATGCCCTGAACTGGGCACAATATTCCATTTGAGGCTGGATGAGTACTTTATACGGGTTTATCTCATGAAAGTTAGAGTACTTTTCCCTTTGGAATATGTGCCATGGTGAACTCAAAACAGTAGTAAATTGAGCTTTGCAAGCCTCCTGTCATGGGCTGGATAGAAATTTAAATATCCAGAGTTTGTTAACTTTGAAAAGAGTTACCCTGCTGCCAAAGCTTAGAACAAAATCCAGCCACTTTCTGCACTCCTTTGATTGACAGAACATCTGGTCTGAAATAGAAGAAAACACCATCTGGTCTTCCAATTTCAATAGGTTTCATTGTCCAGAGTTACATGTGTTTGCTTTGACAGCTGAACCCTATATGGATTCTTGACCCATATAGCTCAGCAGGAGGTCGTACACAGTTTGATTGGCAATTTTAAGAGGCTATTAAAGGGTTATATGTCTTTTATGTGGTTACTGAATCAATGTTTGTTTTTACAACTGAATGACTACTTGAGAGGATTTAATATTTTTTAAAGCAATTGATGGGTTTTTTTGTGCGGTGTGAATAAACAGGATTAAGGAGAATCCCAAGGCATTTTATTCATACGTTAGGAACAAAAGGGTTGGCAGGGAAAAAATCGGACCTCTCAGGGACAAAAGTGGGGAATTATGCTTAGAGCCCAAAGAAGTAGAGGAGATCCTAAATGAATACTTTGCGTCGGTATTCACAAAGGAGAGGGATGTGTTGACTGGGAGTGTCTCGGAGGGGAGTGTTGACCCGTTAGAGAAAATCTCCATTACAAGGGAGGAAGTGTTAGGTTTTTTAAAGAATATAAAGACTGACAAATCCCCAGGGCCTGATGGAATCTATCCAAGGCTGCTCAGGGAGACGAGAGATGAAATCGCTGGGCCTCTGACACAAATCTTTGTCTCGTCACTGGAGGTGAGGTCCCAGAGGATTGGAGGATAGCTAATGTGGTCCCGTTATTTAAGAAGGGTAGGAAGGATAACCCGGGTAATTATAGGCCAGTGAGCTTGACATCTGTGGTAGGGAAGTTTTTGGAGAGGATTCTTAGAGATAGGATGTATGCGCATTTAGAAAGGAATAAAGTCATTAACGATAGTCAGCATGGTTTTGTGAGAGGGAGGTCATGCCTCACTAACCTGGTGGAGTTTTTTGAAGAAGTGACTAGAATGGTTGACGAGGGAAGGGCCATGGATGTCGTCTATATGGACTTTAGTAAAGCGTTTGACCTCATGTAAGGTTGGTGAAAAAGGTTGGATTTCATGGGATAAAGGGGGAGGTGGCTAGATGGGTGGAGAACTGGCTTGGTCACAGAAGACAAAGGGTGGTAGTGGAAGGGTCTTTTTCCGGCTGGAGACCTGTGACTAGTGGTGTTCCGCAGGGCTCTGTATTGGGACCTCTGCTGTTTGTGATTTATATAAACGATCTGGAAGAAGGTGTAACTGGGGTGATCAGTAAGTTTGCGGATGACACGACATTGGCTGGACTTGCAGATAGTGAGGAACATTGTCAGAGGCTACAGATGGATATAGATAGGCTGGAAATTTGGGCAAAGAAATGGCAGATGGAGTTCAATCCAGATAAATGTGAAGTGATGCATTTTGGTAGAGCTAATGTAGGGGGGAGCTATACGATAAATGGCAGAACCATAAAGGGTGTCGATACGCAGAGGGACCTGGGTGTGCAAGTCCACAGATCCTTGAAGGTGACGTCACAGGTGGAGAAGGTGGTGAAGAAGGCATATGGCATGCTTGCCTTTATAGGACGGGGCATAGAGTATAAAAGTTGGGGTCTGATGTTGCAGATGTATAGAACATTGGTTCGGCCGCATTTGGAATACTGCGTCCAGTTCTGGTCGCCACACTACCAGAAGGACGTGGAGGCTTTAGAGAGAGTGCAGAGGAGGTTCACCAGGATGTTGCCTGGTAAGGAAGGGCTTAGTTATAAGGAGAGATTGGGTAAACTGGGGTTGTTCTCACTGGAAAGACGGAGGATGAGGGGAGACCTAATAGAGGTGTATAAAATTATGAAAGGCATAGATAGGGTGAACAGTGGGAAGCTTTTTCCCAGGTCGGTGGTGACGTTCGCGAGGGGTCATAGGTTCATGGTGAGGCGGGGGAGGTTCAACACGGATATCAGAAGGATATATTTTACACAGAGGATGGTGGGGGCCTGGAATGCGCTGCCAGGCAAGGTGGTGCAGGCGGGCACACTGGGAACGTTTAAGACTTATCTAGATAGCCACATGAACGGAGTGGGAATGGAGGGATACAAAAGAATGGTCTAGTTTGGACCAGGGAGCAGCGTGGGCTTGGAGGGCCGAAGGGCCTGTTCCGTATTGTTCTTTGTTCTAGATTGAAGTTAAAGTTGCCAGAACACCATGACTGTTGGTAATTTAACTGAGGATCACCACACCTCAGGCGAGGGGCAAGGTTGAGAATGCCGGGCCTTCATGAATAACCTCAGCCGGTACGGGAATTGAACTCATGCTGTTGGTGTCACTCTGCATCATGAACCAGCTGTCCAGCCAACTGAGCTAACCAACTGCAGTGAGTTTGATAGTTTTATTAGATGGTTAGAGATTTAATTTTTTTGAAAGCCAATTTCTATTACATTGTTCCTGAGGATGCACATAGTGGATGCTGGGTGAGTGGCTGTGGAAAATACCTGGGGAACATAAGGAACATGGAATAGTGAATGTTTTGCTTTGGGTTTTGAAAGAATGAGCTGGTTGAGTACGGTCTGTACTCTGAGAATTACAAACAACCGAAGAAACATGCTGAAATAAAAATAGAAAGGGCTGGAAAAACTTAACAAGTCTGGCAGCATCTTTGGAGAGAGTAACAGAGTGAAACGTCGGAATTCTACCACCCCGTCTACCACGCGAATTGGAGCAGGCGAGGGGCGGACA
The DNA here is from genome assembly GCF_964213995.1 of Mustelus asterias. Taxonomy (NCBI): domain Eukaryota; kingdom Metazoa; phylum Chordata; class Chondrichthyes; order Carcharhiniformes; family Triakidae; genus Mustelus; species Mustelus asterias. The sequence goes on along the minus strand of NC_135807.1, from coordinate 37,356,152 downwards.
ATGGGAAGGTCAGTTGACCTCGGGCAGGATTTTCTGATCTTGGGTCGAGTGAGGCTGTAAAATCCCACCCAATGTTTCTAGTCCAATATGATTCTTCTTTGGGACTTCAAAGGAACAGGCTGCTGATTCGATCATCCAGTTGCTGGGATGTATGGCCTGGCTACTGAAATCCATACACCTTGTTGCTCAATTGTCTGGTTGGCAGAATTTATGCTGTTAGATGTGCTTCATGATTGGTCAACACTTACTGAACAATCCTGAGTCTGCTAATAGCTACACTCACAACCAATTTAAGAAAATCAGTCAAACTCGTAATGTGATTCAATTGTGATTGCTTGAAGTGACATACATTCACAGGCAGGGACCCGTCCTCTGCAAAAAAAAGGAATACGTTCAAGCCTTGCGCTTTTCTAAAATTACCAGGAATTTGGTGAGCCTATCCCATTGCTTTCTCCATGGCAACACCTTAGTCAATCTGAATCGACTTGCCATCTTGCCAACCTTTTCTCCAGTAGCATACGTTGTTGTGATTGTTTGAAATGTGTCATTCTTGTGTTTGTTCTGATGAGTGCAAGATGAAAAGCTTCGGCAACATGCCTCCCTTTTTGGCAATATTCAAGATATTTGATTTTTTTGTTTGAAAGCAAAATTAATAATACTCACACATTTTAACATAATCCAGGCAAGAGCAGAAGCACTTCCATATTTTTTCAACAATTCATTAGGCAAATGTACAGTGCCAGAAGATGATGGATAGTTACTTAAAGTGATGACAGTGGATGGGCAATGGCAAACATTCAAAGAGCACGTGGGTGAACTGCAACAATTGTTCATTCTTGTCTGGCACAAAAATAAAACAGTAAAGTTGGCCAAAGGTGGCTTACAAGGAAAAATAGAGATAGCGTTAGATCCAAGGAAGATACCATTTGGCCAGAAAAAAACCCAGCAGGTTAGAATTCAACAAAGGAGGAGAAAAGGATTGATTAAGAAGGGGAAAATATAGTATGAGAGTAAGCTTGTGGGGAACATAAAACTGACTGTAAAAGTTAAATGGGTATGTGAACAGAAACAAGATTGAAGAAGACAAACGTAATTCCCCAACGGTCATTAACAAGGGAGTTTATAATTGGAATAAAGAAATGGGCTGACCAACTAAATACATACTTTGGTTCCGTTTTCACAAAGGAGGACACAAAAACATATCAGAAATGTTGAGGAACACAGGGATTAGTGAGAGGGAGGAACTGAAGGAAATCAGTATTAGTAGAGAAATGGTGTTGGGGGAATTGATGAGGTTGGAGGCTGATAAATCCCCAGGGCTTGATCATTTACATCCCAGAGTACTTAAAGAAGTGGCCCTAGAAATAGTGCACGCATTGGTGGTCACCTTCCAGGATTCTATAATATAGGAACAGTTCCTATGGATTGAAGGGTAGACAATAATCTCCCACTCAATGTCAACAAAACGAAGGAGATAGTCATTGACTTCAGGAAACATAATGGAGGACATGCCCCTGTCTACATCAATGGGGACAAAGTAGAAATGGTCGAGAACTTCAAGTTTTAACGTGTCCAGATCACTAACAACCTGTCCTGGTCCCCCCTGCTGACACTATAGTTAAGAAAGCTCACCAATGCCTCTACCTTCTCAGAAGACTAAGGAAATTTGGCATGTCCACTACAACTCTCACTAACTTTTACAGATTGACTATAGAAAGCATTGTTTCTGGTTGTATCACAGCTTGGTATGGCTCCTGCTCTGTCCAGGACCGCAAGAAACTACAAATGGTTGTGAATGAAGCCCAGTCTATCACTCAAACCAGCCTCCCACCCATTGATACTATCTACACTTCCTGCTGCCTCGGAAAAGCAGCCAGCATAATTAAGGACCTCATGCACTCCAGACATACTCTCTTCCACCTTCTTCCATCAGGAAAAAGATGCAAAAGTTTGAGGACGTGTACCAACTGACTCAAGAACAGCTTCTTCCCTGCTGCCGTTAGACTTTTGAATGGACTTACCTCGCATTAACTTGATCTTTCTCTACACACTAGCTATGACCGTAACACTACATTCTGCCTTCCTTTCCTTCTCTATGTACGGTATGCTTTGTCCGTATAGCGCATAAGAAACAATACTTTATACTATATACTAATATATGTGACACTAATTAATCAAATCAAATCTAATGTAACGCCACTATTTAAAAAGGAAGATAGAGAGAAAACGGAATTACTAACCAATCATCATGATGTTGATAGTGGGAAAAATTCTAGAGTTCATTATCAAAGATTTTATAGCCGAGCACTTGGAAAACAGTGGCAGATTGGACAGAGTCAGCATGGATTTATGAAAGGAAGATCATGCTGGACAAATCTACTGGAATTCTTCGAGGATGTAACTAGTAGAGTTGATGAGGGGGAGCCAGTGGATGGGATTTATTTTCAGAAGGCTTTCGACATCGTCCTACATAAAATTAAACACCATGGGATTGGGCGTAATGTATTGAGATGAATAGAGAACTGTATGACAGGAAACATTGGGGAAGATCTTACCAGAATTTGGCACAATGTCTCCTCCAGAAAAACAGGATGGTTTTCTCTCCAGATCTTTGAACATGTTGTCAATAACCAGCTGGGCGTGTTTCAGCCTGGCTGCACTGAGATCGCAGTGCCATGTTTAAAGGGCGCCCAACCAAAGGAAGCAATAACCTCTCCTCACCCCACTACGGATGTCTCAAGGGCTCCCCCTCCATTCCCCTCCCCCCCCCCCCCCCATCCGTCATCAGAACCGGCACCTTTTCCCCACCCCCACCCTCCCCATGATCAGAGCCAGCATCTAACACCCCTCCCCACCCTCCCCTGCGATCACAGTTGGCACCTCACCCCCCCCCCCCCCCCCACCTTTCCCCACAATAAGAGCCGGCACCTCCTGCCACCACCCCGCCCACCTGGCCCACAATTAGAGCTGGAACATCTGCCCCCTCCACTCCCAGAATCTGAACTGTCACCTCTCACCCCACCCCCTCCAAACAGTCACTGCTGGCACCCCCTTCCTAAGCAGATGTAAATACTCACCTATCACTGGGGCCAATAATGGGAGTTAGGGAGAGACTGCAGCATAGCGCTTCAATACCAGCAGCGTTACAAAACAGAATCGGAGGTTTAAACTTGGCATGCTTTCAGTGCGCACGTCCATGTGTCGGGACTTGCATCTTGTTTGGACACGAATTGCACAATCCGTCGGGATTCGGACCAGAAGTTACGAGTCCATATGTTTTCAAGAAGGAGTTAGATACAGCACTTGAGGAGAAGGGGATCAAAGGATATGGGGTGAAGGTGGGATCAGGCTGTTGATTTGGATGATCAGCCGTGATCATAATGAATGGTGGAGCAGGTTCGAAGGGCCAAATGGCCTCCTCCTGCTCCTATTTTCAATGTTTCTATTACACCTGTACTCAAGAAAGGAGATAGAACACGTCCAGAGAATTATAACATTGGTGCTAGTATAAAATAATGGCCTCTCCACTAAGAGAGAGAATAGGAAAAAATCTAAAAAGCACAAGTATAAGAAATAAATTGTGTGCAACTCCTCACTTCTGTTACTCCCCCCTTCCGTCTCTGTTACTGTCTCCATCTCTACCTCAATTCATATTACTTTCGCTCTCTCCTGCCAGTTTCTGTTGCTCTCTTGCTCCCTCTGCTGTTTGTGATGGTCTGTCTGTTCATCCACAATTGGAGTTCTTCTCCTCCCCCAGTTTCTCGAGCAGGATTCACAACATTTCCAGGTGATTTCTGTCAGTCTGAATATTGTGATCCTCACAACCGTGAATTAAAGGCTGCATAGCAGGAGGCCAGCAGAGTGCAGACAATGCAGATTAGTTGCAAATCGTGATAGCTTGGGTGCTGCAGGTGCATGAATTGCATGACTATTTTTCCTGCATTACCAGCTGATGACTGCTAATTCTGGATTCCTGTGCAATGGTGATCATCTGAGCCATCTTCCGAGTTATCTGGAGGCGGAAAATGGACCATGTTCACAGTGTGCCGCTCCTACTGGATACAGATCTAACCTCTGCAACATTTCCTCATAAGATAGCCCACCCTTTCCTGATATTAGTGGGTACCAACCTTCTCACTAACATGACGTCATGCACTACAATGGGACACTTCCCACTGCCTCAGGAAAGCATAATCAAGGACCCTACACCCTGGCCATTCTCTCTTCCACCTTCTTCCCTCGCGGGGGGGGGGGGGGGGGGAAATATACTAAAGTCTAAAAACATGTACCAGCAGACTTAAGAACAGCTTCTTCCCTGCTGCCAACAGACTTTTGAATGGTCCTATCATATCATAGAATCCCTACAGTATAGAAGGAAGCCATTCAGCCCATTGAGTCTGTACCAACCACATTCCCACCTAGGCCCGATCCCCATAACCCCACACATTTATCCTGCTAATTCCCCCCGACACTCGGGTCAATTTAGCATAGCCAATCAATATAACCTGTGTATCCTTGAATTGTGGGAGCACCCGGAGGGAACCCATGAAGACACGGGGAGAACATGCAAACTCCACACAGACAGTGACCCGAGGCTGGAATTGAACCTGGGTCCCTGGCGCTGAGAGTGCTAAACACTGTGCCACCATGCCACCCTAAAATCAAAGTGGAGAATGTCGGCATTGATCCCACTAACTCTTGTGTGCTAAGCGAGCACCATACCATTTGAGCTAATTCCCCCAAGCTGATCTTTCTCTACACCCTAGCTATAACTGTAACATTATATTCAGCACCCTCTCCTTTCCTTCTCCCCTATGTACTTTATGAACGGTATGCTATGTTCTTTCCCCTATGTACTCAATGAACAGCATGCAAGAAACAATACGTTTAATTGTATCCCAATACATGACAAATAATGAATCAAATCAAATATCAAATGTTTGCCTCGTGAATCATGCAAATGGCCATAGTATTTGCCCTCACCAGTTATAAACAGAGATATATCTCTGCACGAGATATAAGGGTTTGCGCTGCACAAAAACCAGGTGAGATATACCTCAGCAGAAGCAAAATAAAAATGCGGATGCCAGCAATCTGAAATAGCAGAAACTGCTGAAAATACTCAGTGTGTCAGGTATAGAAAGTGAAAGAGGGTGAAGGATTCAGGTCCCTCGCTCCGCAGATGCTGCTGAGTCTTTCCAGCTTTTCCCCTCATACACCAGAGGGCCGCAGAGGTACAGCCCCACACGAAAGATGCCCCTCAGTAAGATGGCGGCGCACTGTTTCTAAGGGCAGGAAAGATGCCCCTTAGTAAGATGGTGACGCATGCTTTCTAACCCAACGAAAGATGCCCCTCATTAAGATGGCGGCGCAGAGTTTCTAACCGTACGAAAGATGCCCCTCATTAAGATGGCGGCGCAGAGTTTCTAACCGTACGAAAGATGCCCCTCATTAAGATGGCGGCGCACGGTTTCTAACTGGACGAAAGATGCCCCTCATTAAGATGGCGGCGCAGAGTTTCTAACCGTACGAAAGATGCCCCTCATTAAGATGGCGGCGCACGGTTTCTAACTGGACGAAAGATGCCCCTCATTAAGATGGCGGCGCACGGTTTCTAACCGGACGAAAGATGCCCCTCATTAAGATGGCGGCACACGGTTCCTAACCATACAAAAGATGCCCCTCATTAAGATGGCGGCGGAGTTTCTAACCGTACGAAAGATGCCCCTCATTAAGATGGCGGCGCACGGTTTCTAACTGGACGAAAGATGCCCCTCATTAAGATGGCGGCGCACGGTTTCTAACCGGACGAATGATGCCCCTCATTAAGATGGCGGTGCACGGTTTCTAACTGGACGAAAGATGCCCCTCATTAAGATGGCGGCGCACGGTTTCTAACTGGACGAAAGATGCCCCTCATTAAGATGGCGGCGCACGGTTTCTAACCGGACGAAAGATGCCCCTCATTAAGATGGCGGCGCACGGTTTCTAACTGGACGAAAGATGCCCCTCATTAAGATGGCGGCGCACGGTTTCTAACCGGACGAATGATGCCCCTCATTAAGATGGCGGTGCACGGTTTCTAACTGGACGAAAGATGCCCCTCATTAAGATGGCGGCGCACGGTTTCTAACTGGACGAAAGATGCCCCTCATTAAGATGGCGGCGCACGGTTTCTAACCGGACGAAAGATGCCCCTCAGTAAGATGGCGGCGTTAAATCGTCATCCATCTGCGCTGTACCTCAGCAGGAAGTGGCGGTCGCTTTTCCTGCGAGGCTCCAGCTGCGGCCGGGACAGGATCAGCTCCGGGTTGTGTTGTCTTTGTGCCCGGCTGTAAGATGATGGGCTCGGCCCGGGGAGGGGTGCGCGGCGGACAGGATCAGTTCACCTGGGAGGAGGTGAAAGCGGATAAACATCGGGAGAATTACCTGGGTAAGGAGAGAGGGGAGGGGGTGGGGTCGGGAGTGAGGGGCATGGGCTGGGCTGGGCGGGGCGGGGCGGGGCGGGGGGGGTTTAGGGGCGGAGTTGGGGTGTGGGGGGGGTGTGAGGGGGGGGTTAGGGGGGTGGGGGGAGGATTAGGGGTGCGGGGGGGGAGGGGGTTGGGGGGGGAGGGGGTTAGGGGGGGGGAAGGGGTTAGGGGTGCGGGGGGGGAGGGGGTTAGGGGTGCGGGGGGGGAGGGGGTTAGGGGTGCGGGGGGGGAGGGGGTTAGGGGTGCGGGGGGGGAGGGGGTTAGGGGTGCGGGGGGGGAGGGGGTTAGGGGTGCGGGGGGGGAGGGGGTTAGGGGTGCGGGGGGGGAGGGGGTTAGGGGTGCGGGGGGGGAGGGGGTTAGGGGTGCGGGGGGGGAGGGGGTTAGGGGTGCGGGGGGGAGGGGGTTAGGGGGGGGGGATTAGGGGTGCGAGGGGGGGGTTAGGGGTGCGAGGGGGGGGAATGGGGTGCGAGGGGGGGGTGGATTTGGGGTGCGAGGGGGGGGGAATAGGGGTGCGAGGGGGGGGGTGGATTTGGGGTGCGAGGGGGGGGGAATAGGGGTGCGAGGGGGAGGTGGATTTGGGGTGCGAGGCCGTGGGTGGATTAGGGGTGTGGGGGCGGATTAGGAGTGTGAGGGGGGGAAGGTTGAGGGGGCGGAGGAAGGATGAGGGGGCGGGTGTGGAGGGGAGTGCGGGGGGTGTGTGGAGGGGGCGGATGTGGAGGGGGGTAAGAGTGAGGGGGCGGATGTGGAGGGGGGTGAGAGTGAGGGGGCGGATGTGGAGAGGTGAGTGAGGGGGCGGATGTGGAGGGGGATGAGAGTGAGGGGGCAGATGTGGAGGGGGGTGAGAGTGAGGGGGCAGATGTGGAGGGGGATGAGAGTGAGGGGGCAGATGTGGAGGGGAGTGAGAGTGAGGGGGCGGGTGTGGAGGGGAGTGAGGGGGCGGGTGTGGAGGGGAGTGAGAGTGAGGGGGCGGGTGTGGAGGGGGATAGAGTGAGGGGGCGGGTGTGGAGGGGGATAGAGTGAGGGGGCGGGGGTGGTGGGTGAGGGGGCGTGAGTGAGGGAGCAGAGGGGGGAGAGTGAGAGAGCAGGGTGGGGGCGAAGGCGGGGTGGGTGTGGGGGCGAGGGGTGAGAGTGAGGGGGCGGATGTGGAGGGGGGTGAGAGTGAGGGGGCGGATGTGGAGGGGGGTGAGAGTGAGGGGGCGGATGTGGAGGGGGGTGAGAGTGAGGGGGCGGATGTGGAGGGGAGTGAGAGTGAGGGGGCGGATGTGGAGGGGAGTGAGAGTGAGGGGGCGGATGTGGAGGGGAGTGAGAGTGAGCGGCCGGATGTGGAGGGGAGTGAGAGTGAGGGGCCGGATGTGGAGGGGGGTTAGAGTGAGGGGCCGGATGTGGAGGGGAGCGAGAGTGAGGGGGCGGGTGTGGAAGGGGATAGAGTGAGGGGGCGAGTTTGGAGGGGGATAGAGTGAGGGGGCGGGGGTGGTGGGTGAGGGCGTGAGTGAGGGAGCAGAGTGGGGGTGGGGGCGAAGGGGGAGTGGGGGCGAAGTGGTGGTGGGGGCGAGGGGGAGAGTGGGGAGGCGGGGGAAGACTGAGGGAGCAGAGGGGTGTGAGGGGGTGGGGTGGGGGCAAAGAGGGGGTGGGGGAGAGTGGGGGGGGCGCGGGGGGAGAGTGGAGGGAGAGTGGGGGGGGAGAGTGGGGGGGGCGCGGGGGGAGAGTGGGGGGGGCGCGGGGGGAGAGTGGGGGGGGGGTCGGGGGGAGAGTGGGGGGGGGGTCGGGGGGAGAGTGGGGGGGGGGGCGGGGGGAGAGTGGGGGGGGGGGCGGGGGGAGAGTGGGGGGGGGGGCGGGGGGAGAGTGGGGGGGGGGCGGGGGGAGAGTGGGGGGGGGGCGGGGGGAGAGTGGGGGGGGGGCGGGGGGAGAGTGGGGGGGGGCGGGGGCAGGGGGGGGGGGCGGGGGCAGGGGGGGGGGGCGGGGGCAGAGTGGGGGGGGGGGCGGGGGCAGAGTGGGGGGGGGCGGGGGCAGAGTGGGGGGGGGCGGGGGGAGAGTGGGGGGGGGCGGGGGGAGAGTGGGGGGAGCGGGGGGAGAGTGGGGGGAGCGGGGGGAGAGTGGGGGGGTGGGGGGGGCGGGGGGAGAGGGGGGGCGGGGGGAGAGTGGGGGGGGCGCGGGGGGAGAGTGGGGGAGCAGAGGGCGTAGTGGGGGCGGGGGCCAAGGGGAGGTGGGGGTGGGTGGGTGGGGGGGGCGGGGGGAGAGTGAGGGAGCAGAGGGGGGAGTGGGGGTGGGGACGAGGTAGGGGCGGGGGTGAGGTGGGGGCGGGGGCGAAGGGGGAGTGGGGGCGGGCGCAAGGGGGGAGTGGGGGCGGGGGCGCGGGAGGAGAGTGAGGGAGCAGAGTGAGGGGTGGGAGGGGAGTGGAGTGAGGGGTGGGGGGGGAGTGGAGTGAGGGGTGGGGGGGGAGTGGAGTGAGGGGTGGGGGGGGAGTGGAGTGAGGGGTGGGGGGGGAGTGGAGTGAGGGGTGGGGGGGCAGTGGAGTGAGGGGTGGGGGGGCGAGTGGAGTGAGGGGCGGGTGGTCGGAGTGGAGTGAGGGGTGGGGGGGGAGTGGAGTGAGGGGTGGGGGGGAGTGGAGTGAGGTGGGGAGAGTGGAGTGAGGGGTTGGGGGGGAGTGGAGTGAGGGGTTGGGGGGGAGTGGAGTGAGGGGTGGGGGGGGAGAGTGGAGTGAGGGGTGGGGGGGAGAGTGGAGTGAGGGGTGGGGGGGGAGAGTGGCGTGAGGGGTCGGGGGGGGAGAGTGGAGTGAGGGGGGTGGGGGGGAGAGTGGAGTGAGGGGGGTGGGGGGGAGAGTGGAGTGAGGGGGGTGGGGGGGAGAGTGGAGTGAGGGGTGCGGGGGGGGAGAGTGGAGTGAGGGGTGCGGGGGGGGGAGAGTGGAGTGGGGGGTGGGGGGGGAGAGTGGAGTGAGGGGTGGGGGGAGTGGAGTGAGGGGTGGGGGGAGTGGAGTGAGGGTGGGGGGGAGTGGAGTGAGGGTTGGGGGCGAGAGTGGAGTGAGGGTTGGGGGAGGAGAGTGGAGTGAGTGGTGGGGGGGGGAGGAGTGGAGTGAGGGGCTGGGGCGGGTGGGGGGGGAGGAGTGGAGTGAGGGGCTGGGGCGGGTGGGGGTGCAGTGGGGAGTAAGGGGCCGGGGCAGTGGGGCGTAAGGGGCCGGGTCAGGGAATGAGGGGCTGGGGCGGCGGGATTCGAGGTGGGGGTTTGGGGTGGGGAACTGGACTGTTTGGGGGGAGATGGCCGGGGAACTTCAGGCAGTGGAAACGGAATGGAACACGAAGGCTGGGAGAGGGTGAGGAGCACAGGGTGCTGAAGGGAAGCAGGTTAGGGGATGGTGAAGGGTGTTGAGGCGGGTAATTCCTGAGTGAGGAGGGAAAGGAGTTAATCCCCAAGGGGAGGGAGGGAGTGCAGTTGTGTTATTGCCTGAGAAGATAATACTTGAGGGAAGGGAGTGAATAATCACTGATCGAAAATTCCCTGAAGGGTGATGGGGTTATTCCTGAAGGGAGAGGGGGTAATCCCTGAGGAGGGAGTGAGGGAGAGGTCTTTCCAGAGGGGGTAATCCGAGGGGGAAGAGAAATGAGACAGTAATCACTGAGGACGTAGTCCCTGAGGAGAGGTTCAAGGGGAAAATCATGGGATGTGAGTGTTACATTGCTCATGCCTAATTGCCCTTGAACTGAGTGGCTTGGTAGACCAGAGGCCTGTGAAGAGTGAATCAGGTTACTGTGGATCTAGAGTCACATGTAGAGGGGATGGCAGATTTCCTTCCCTAAAGGAATTAGTGAAGCAGATGGGTTTTTATGACAACTGATGATTGTTTCTCTTACTGAGACTAGCTTTATATTCCGGATTTTATTAATGAATTTAAATTCCACCAGCTGCCCAGGTTTGAACCTGCATTCCCCCGTACTGATTTGAAAACCCATACTGGGTTTCTGGATTACTAGTTCAGTGACATTGCCGCTATGCTATGGTACAAAGAACAATACAGCACAGGAACAGGCCCTTCGGCCCTCCAAGCCCGCGCTGCTCCCTGGTCCAAACTAGACCATTCTTTTGTATCCCTCCATTCCCACTCCGTTCATGTGACTATCTACATAAGTCTTAAACGTTCCCAGTGTGTCTGCCTCCACCACCTTGCCCGGCAGCGCATTCCAGGCCCCCACCACCCTCTGCGTAAAATACGTCCTTCTGATATCCGTGTTAAACCTCCCCCCTCACCTTGAACCTATGACCCCTCGTGAACGTCACCACCGACCTGGGAAAAAGCTTCCCACCGTTCACCCTATCTATGCCTTTCATAATTTTATACACCTCTATTAGGTCACCCCTCATCCTCCGTCTTTCCAGTGAGAAAAACCCCAGTTTACCCAATCTCTCCTCATAACTAAGCCCTTCCATACCAAGCAACATCCTGGTAAACCTCCTCTGCACTCTCTCTAAAGCCTCCATGTCCTTCTGGTAGTGTGGCGACCAGAACTGGGCGCAGTATTCCAAATGCGGCCAAACCAACGTTCTATACAACCGCAACATCAGACCCCAACTTTTATACTCTATGCCCCGTCCTATAAAGGCAAGCATGCCATATGCCTTATTCACCATCTTCTCCACCTGTGACATCACCTTCAAGGATCTGTGGACTTGCACACCCAGGTCCCTCTGCGTATCGACACCCTTTATGGTTCTGCCATTTATCGTATAGCTCCCCCATACGTTAGTTCTACCAAAATGCATCACTTCGCATTTATCTGGATTGAACTCCATCTGCCATTTCTTTGCCCAAATTTCCAGCCTATTTATATCCTTCTGTAGCCTCTGACAATGTTCCTCACTATCTGCAAGTCCAGCCATTTTCGTGTCGTCCGCAAACTTACTGATCGTTTATATAAATCACAAACAGCAGAGGTCCTAATACAGAGCCCTGCGGAACACCACTCGTCACAGGCATCCAGCGGGAAAAAGACCCTTCCACTACCACCCTCTGTCTTCTGTGACCAAGCCAGTTCTCCACCCATCTAGTCACCTCCCCCTTTATCCCATGAGATCCAACCTTTTGCACCAACCTACCATGAGGGACTTTATCAAACGCCTTACTAAAGTCCATATAGACGACATCCACGGCCCTTCCCTCGTCAACCATTCTAGTCACTTCTTCAAAAAACTCCACCAGGTTAGTGAGGCATGACCTCCCTCTCACAAAACCATGCTGACTATCGTTAATGAGTTTATTCCTTTCTAAATGCGCATACATCTTATCTCTAAGAATCCTCTCCAACAACTTCCCCACCACGGACGTCAAGCTCACCGGCCTATAATTTCCCGGGTTATCCTTCCTACCCTTCTTAAATAACGGGACCACATTAGCTATCCTCCAATCCTCTGGGACCTCACCTGTGTCCAATGACGAGACAAAGATTTGCGTCAGAGGCCCAGCGATTTCATCTCTCGTCTCCCTGAGCAGCCTTGGATAGATTCCATCAGGCCCTGGGGATTTGTCAGTCTTTATATTCTCTAAAAAACCTAGCACTTCCTCCCTTATAATGGAGATTTTCTCTAACGGGTCAACACTCCCCTCCGAGACACTCCCAGTCAACACATCCCTCTCCTTTGTGAATACCGACGCAAAGTATTCATTTAGGATCTCCCCTACTTCTTTGGGCTCTAAGCATAATTCCCCACTTTTGTCCCTGAGAGGTCCGATTTTTTCCCTGACAACCCTTTTGTTCCTAACGTATGAATAAAATGCCTTGGGATTCTCCTTAATCCTGTCTGCCAAGGACATTTCATGACCCCTTTTTGCCCTTCTAATTCCTCGTTTGAGTTCTTTCCTACTTTCTTTGTATTCCTCCCGAGCTCCCTCCGTTTTTAGCTGCCTGGACCTAACGTACGCCTCTCTTTTCTTTTTGACCAATCCCTCAATTTCCCTGGTTATCCACGGTTCTCGAATCCTACCCTTCCTATCCATTTTTACAGGCACATGCCTATCCTGCAGCCCTAACAACTGTTCCTTAAAAGACTCCCACATGCCAGATGTGGATTTACCCTCAAACAGCCTCTCCCAATCAACAGCTGCCAATTTCTGCCTAATCCCACTAAAATTAGCCTTGTCCCAATCCAACACCTTACCCTTGGGACACCACTCATCCTTTTCCATCACTATCCTAAAGCTAACAGAATTGTGGTCACTATTTGCCACATGTTCCCCTACCGAAACTTTGAAGACCTGACCGGGCTCATTCCCCAGTACTAGGTCCAGTATAGCCCCCTCTCTAGTCGGGCTATCTACATATTGTTCCAAAGAACCTTCCTGTACGCATTTTACAAATGCCTCCCCATTCAGACTCCCAGCCCTATGCGATTTCCAGTCTATACCAGGGAAATTGAAGTCTCCCACTACAACAACCCTATTTTTCCTGCACCTATCCATTATCTCCTGACATATCCGTTCTTCCACTTCCCTTGGGCTGTTGGGGGGCCTGTAGTATACCCCCAACATAGTGACTGCGCCCTTCCTGTTTCTGAGCTCCACCCACAGTGACTCGTTACACGACCCCTCTGAATTGTCCTCCCTCTGCACCGCTGTAATATGCTCTCTAACTAATACTGCTACTCCCCCACCTCTTTTGGCCCCTCCTCTGTCTCGCCTAAAACACTTGTACACCGGAATATTCAGTTGCCAGTCCTGTCCCTCTTTCAACCAAGTCTCTGTCACCACAACCACATCCAAATTCCTCGTAAGCATTAAGGCCCTAAGTTCGTCTGTCTTACCTGCTACGCTCCTTGCATTGAAGTAGACGCACTCCAGACCTCCAGGCCCAGTGAGGTCATCCTCCCCCAGAGTACTCTTCTTCTTTGCCAGCCTTGTCCTGGCCCCAAGCTCGTCCCCAGCCTCTACACTTGTAGACATAATTTTTTGATCCCCACCCCCCCTGCCATATTAGTTTAAACCCACCCGAACTGCACTAGCAAATCTCCCAGCCAGGATATTCGTGCCCTTCCAATTTAGTTGTGACCCGTCCTCCTTGTACATGTGTCCTCCTCTCTTGAAAACTTCCCAGTGATCCAGGAATATGAAGCCCTCCCTCCTGGACCAGTCCTTTAGCCAAGCGTTCAATTGTACTATCTCCCTATTCCTAGCCTCACTGGCCCTAGGTATTGGGTAAGAAGTCTCACAACACCAGGTTAAAGTCCAACAGGTTTATTTGGTAGCAAATACCATAAGCTTTCGGAGCACTGCTCCTTCGTCAGATGGAGTGGAAGGAGCAGTGCTCCGAAAGCTTATTGTATTTGCTACCAGATAAACCTGTTGGACTTTAACCTGGTGTTGTGAAACTTCTTACTGTGTTCACCCCAGTCCAATGCCGGCATCTCCACATCATGACTAGGTATTGGGAGCAGCCCAGAGATGGCCACCCTGGAGGCCCTACTTTTTAGCCTATTTCCCAACTCCCTGAATTGCTCTAGTAGGATCCCCCTGCTTTTCCTATCTACGTCATTTGCACCAATGTGTACAATGACATCCGTTTCTTTATCCTCCCCTTTTAATATGCCTCCTATCCGCTCGGAGACATCCAGTACCCCAGCACCAGGTAGGCAGACTACCATCCTGGAGTACCGTTCGCACCCACAGAATCGCCTGTCCGTGCCTCTAACCGACGCGTCCCCCATCACTATTGCTCTCCTAATCCCTCTCTTTCCTTTCCGGGCCACAGAGCCTGACTCTGTGCCAGTGACCTGGTCACTGTGGCTTACCCCTGGAGAGTCATCCTCCCCCACACTATCCAAAGCAATATACTTGTTTTGGAGGGGGACAACCACAGATGACCCCACCACTAATTGCTCACTCCCCTCCCCTCTCACACCTGTCGCCGAGCCCTTCCTATTATGAGAGACAGCCACTGGAATACTCTCTGGTACGTTACCCTTCTGACTTTTACTCCTCCTAACTGTGACCCACGTGTGTTCCCCCTGAGGCCCCCAATCCCTGAGTGAGAGGGCAGAGGAGGGGGTGATCACTGAGGTGGGAGGTAGAAGGGGTAATCGTGAGTGAGCGCAGAGCTGAGAGGGGTCTCATCCTTGGTGTAATGGTGGGGATGCGTGATAGTTATGGGTGTAATCTCTGTGACAGTATCACTTACTAACCTGTCCCTCCAGTGCCCTGTGTCACTGAATGCTTCTTTGCTGATAATAACCAAGCTGCTTGCGTTGACAGGCCACATTGTGTGGCAGAGGCCAGTATCTAATGTGAGAAAAATCATGGGACAGAAGTTACTTTTTTTAGATATGAAACATTAGAAGTTGTGGACCTGTTTGTTAATGGCTAGTCTCACAGACACAGAAAATTGGCAGGAAATGGGTGCAGGTGATTATTGGAGCAAAGGCTGTAGATTTGTAATGATGTGAACTTTTGTTGGGACTCCAAGAAGGGGCCCTGACTGTGTCTGAAATGATCTATCGCGAGGATTTGTTGTCATTAAAAAAATATATACATCCTTAATTTGTCATTTCCTGCAGGAAATTCATTGATGGCACCAGTTGGACGATGGCAGAAAGGGAAGGACCTGACCTGGTACGCTAAAGAGAAGAAAACTGAGGGGGCACAGTCTCGCAGCGAGGAATTGATGGCTGTTCGAAGAGCTGAGCAAGAGGCCCTCATGGCAGCACTGTGAGTGTTGAGAATAACACGTACCCACTGCCATTATCTCCCCCCTCTCCTGAAGGCTCTGGGTTATGGTTCCATGGGCAGCAGCGTTCCTGCAGCATTTCTCGCAAGCTTCCAAATGGAGTGCAGCAGTGAGGGCCACACCCCGTTGTCAGCACACCTGCAAACTAATGATCACTGCACCCGAGTACAATGCCATTCCGATCTCTAAAGCTCAACACCAAGCAGTGCATTTCCCTATTACTTCATTGGTGGCCTGGGGTGTTGGGGATAGGGGGAAGAGTGGAGTGAGTCCGAACTATAACAGCAGCTTGGATTTATGTGGTGCTTGTTATGTAGTTAAAACATCTCGGAGTTTTTTCAGGATTGTATTTCGACCACAAGTGATACAATGTCAAAGAAGGAAACATTGAGACAGGTGCCCAAAAGCTTTGTCAGAAAGATAGATTTTAAGCAGCACTTAAAGGGGAGGAGAGAGAGGTTTGAGGAGGGAATTCCAGTGCTTAAAGGCTGAACAGCTGAAAGCACAACTGCTGATGGTGACTTGAAACAAATGGGAAATGCATAAGGAGGTGCAGAAGCCCAGAGTGGGGGTGGGGGAGGGGGTGGGGGTGGGGGAGGGGGTGGTGGGGGAGGGGGTGGGGGAGGGGGTGGTGGGGGAGGGGGTGGGGGGGGTGGTGGGGGAGGGGGGGGGAGGGGGGTGGGGAGGTTGGAGGTTGTGTGTGTGAGGCAATATTGGGATTTGAACATTGAGGATTTATGTTTCATAAAATAACTCATTTGATTGTGTTTTTGCATAATATGGCACACTGCATTTCTCAGCACTTTGCCATTTCTCAGTAGCCATCACTGACTTTGCTCCTGCCTTGGGTTTTGAACCCAGCCTTCCTGGTGTCGAGCTGTAGATTGCAAACTCTGCCACTCATACCTGCTTCCCGATGTGTCAATATTGACCCTGTATGTTCCCTGCTGAATTCTGTGCACGTGTCTTGCAAAAAGGTTCAGGAAAGTTGTGCTCATTCAAACGTTGATGACTAGACCCGAGCAGGTGATCTTTTTATCACATTGGGTGTTCATTGCTCTGCAGATAGGGTCCAAACCTATCCAGTCTCTATGCACTTCTGGGTAACTATTATTCTATGTATAAAACATCCCAACCCTAGACCATGATTAGCGTAATTAACCTTTTGACCATTTGAATAATTAAAATTTACAAAGTGTGAACAATATTTAAAGAAAGATAACTGAAATAATTGTGAAATGCAAGTATTTCTTCTTTGTATGCCGTGTGTTTTATTTTATTCTTTCCAAGGCTATGGGCTTCACTGATTAAGTCAGCATTTGATGGGCATCCCTAATTGTCCTCCTTGAATTGCTGCACTCCATGTGGTGTGGGTACATCCACAGTGCTGTTAGGGGGGGAGTTCCAATGTTTTGATCCAGTGACAGTGAAAGAGCAGGGATATAATTCCAAGTCACGATGGTGTGTGGCTTGGAGGGGATCTTGCAAGTGGTGGTGTTCCCATGTGTCTGCTGCCTTTGCCCTACATGGTAGAGATTTTAAACGTGCAGTTGAAGGGGGCACAAGTTTCTGCAATGCATCTTGTAGATGGTACAAACTGCTGCCACTGTGTACTGGTGGTGGAAAGACTGAATGTTTAAGGTGGTGGATGGGGTGCCAATCAAGCAGACTGCTTTGTCCTGGATGGTGTTGACCTTCTTGAATGTAGCTGGAGCTGCATTCACTCAAGCAAGTGGAGAGTATTCCATTACACTCCTGAGTTACGTCTTGTAGATGGTGGACAGGCTTTGAGAAGTCAGGAGGTGAGTTACTTGCTGCAGAATTCCCAGCCTCTGCTCTGCTGTTGTAACCAATATGGCTGCTTCAGTTCAATTTCTGGTCAGTGGTAACCACAGGATAATGATAGTGAGGGATTCAGTGCTGGTAATGCCATTGAATGTCAAGGGGAGATGGTTGGATTCTCTCCGTTGGAGGTGGTCATTGCCTGGTTTTTCTTGCTACTTATCAGCCCAAATTTCATATGGACACAGACTGCTTCAGTATGGTGCTGAACATTGTGAAATCATCAGCAAACATCCCCACTTCTGACTTTATGATGGAGGGAAGATCATTGATGCAGCTGATGATGGTTGAGCCGAGGGCACTACCCTGAGGAACTCCTGCAGTGATGTCCTGGGACTGCAATGATTAATTTCCAGCAACCACAATCATCTTCCTCTGTGCTGGATATGACTCCAACCAGTGGAGAGTTATCCCCTTGATTCCCATTGCTTTCAGTTTTGCTCAGGCTTCTTGATACTATACTCAGTCATAGTCATAGAGGTTTACAACATGGAAACAGGCCCTTTGGCCCAACTTGTCCATGCCGCCCCTTTTTTAAATCCGTAAGCTAATCCCAATTGCTCACGTTTGGCCCATATCCCTCTATACCCATGTAACTGTCTAAATGCTTTTTAAAAGACAAAATTGTACCTGCCTCTATTACTACCTCTGGCAGTTTGTTCCAAACACTCATCACCCTCTGGAGCCTTTTGTATCTCTCCCCTCTCACCTTAAACCTATGTCCTCTAGTTTTAGACTCCCCTACCTTGTGGGAAAAGATATTGATTATCCAGCTGATCTATGCCCCTCATTATTTTATAGACCTCTATAAGATCACCCCTTAGCCTCCTACGCTCCAGAGAAAAAAGTCCCAGTCCATCCAGCCTCTCCTTATAACTCAAATCATCAAGTCCCGGTAGCATCCTAGTAAATCTCCACTCTTTCTAGTTTAGTAACATCCTTTCTATAAACAGGGTGACCAGAACTGTACGCAGTGTTCCATGGCCTTGCCAATGTCTAGTACAACTTCAACAAGACGTCCCAACTCCTGTATTCAATGTTCTGACCAATGAAACCAAGCATGCCGAATGCCTTCTTCACCACTCTGTTCATCTGTGCCTCCACTTTCGAGGAGCTATGAACCTGTATCCCTAAATCTTTGTTCTGTAACTCTCCAACGCCCTACCATTAACTGAGTAAATCCAGCCCTCGTTCGATCGACCAAAATGCGTCACCTCGCATTTATCTAAATTAAACTCCATCTGCCATTCGTCAACCCACTAGCCCAATTGATCAAGATCCCGTTGCAATTCTAGATAATCTTCTTCACTGTCCACTATGTCACCAATCTTGGTGTCATATGCAAACTTACTAAACATGCCTCCTAAATTCTCATCCAAATCATCAATATATAAGACAAATAACAGTGGACCCAGCACTGATCCCTGAGGCACACCGCTAGTCACAGACCTCCAGTTTGAAAAACAATCCTCTACAACCACCCTCTGGCTTCTGTCATTATTTTTGTATCCATTCGGTTACCTCACCCTGGATCCTGGAGATTTAACCTTATGCAACAACCTACCATGTGGTACCTTGTCAAAGGCCTTGCTAAAGTCCATGTAGACAACATCAACTGCACTGCCCTCATCTAACTTCTTGATTACCCCTTCAAAAAACTTAATCAAATTTGTGAGACATGATGTTCCACTCACAAAGCCATGCTGATTGTTCCTAATCAGTCCTTGCGTCTCTAAATGCCAGTAGATCCTGTCTCTCAAAATACCTTCGCACAACTTACCCACTACAGATGTGAGGCTCACCGGCCTGTAGTTCCTAGGCTTTTCCCTGTAGCCCTTCTTAAACAAAGACC
The DNA here is from genome assembly GCF_964213995.1 of Mustelus asterias. NCBI lineage: Eukaryota > Metazoa > Chordata > Chondrichthyes > Carcharhiniformes > Triakidae > Mustelus > Mustelus asterias. The sequence goes on along the minus strand of NC_135807.1, from coordinate 37,337,286 downwards.
TAACATTCAAACACTCAAATGGTGACGTGAGATCAAGAGCAGTCGCTCTCGCCTCATCTCGAGTTCAGCTCTTTTATCCTTGTTTGCACCAAGCCTGTAATGAGGTCAGGAGCTGAGTGGCCCTGGATGAACCAAACTGAGCGTCAGTGAGCAGGTTATTACTGAGTTGGCGCTTAATAGCACTATTGATAATCCCTTCCATCAATATGCTGTTGATTAAGAGTGGTAATTGGCCATGTTTAATTAATCCTGCTTTTTGTTGGTAAGATATAGCTGTGCAAGTTTCCACGCTACTGAGTAGATGTCAATCTTATAGCTGTACTGGAATTTCTTGGCCGGAGGTGCAGCTGGTTTCAGATCACATGTCTTCAGTCCTACTCCAGAGGGCACGGGGACTCCGTGCATTCAGCTGTATTTTGCTATCACATGGAGTGAATTGAATTGGCAGAAGATTGGTATCTGTCTTGCTGGGGACTTCAGGAGGAGGCCGAGATGGATCATCCACTTGGCACTTCTGGCTGACGATCTTTGTGAATGCTTCAGCCTTGTCTTTTGCATTCATGTGCTGGGTTCCCCCGTCATTTGAGGATGAGGATATTTATGGAGCTTCCTCTCATTAGTTGCTTAATTGTCCACCACCATTCACAGCTGGATATGGAATGACTGCAGAGTTTAGATTTAATCCATTGGTTGTGGGATTGCTTAACTCTGTCTATTGCATGCCGCTTACATTGTTTGGCATATGAGTAGTCCTATATTGTAGCTTTGTACTCATTTTTAGTTATGCTTGGTGCTGCTGCTGCCATGCTCTTTTGCACTCTTCATAGAACCAGGGTTGATCTCCCAGTTTTGTCTTTTGAAAGATACTCTTAATCTTCACTGTAATCACTTCCTTTCCTAATAAGGCTCCAAGGAGCTGTGAAGAGTATAGGCTAGTGTCAAATAGAACTAACTGACTTGGCACAGATGTGACTGCAGTGATGTGGTTTTGGCCACGTACTCATTTTAGTAGAAAATGCTTTACACACAAAGTTTATTTATATTTACAAAAGGTTTATTTGTATTTACATAAGCTTTTACCACCATTCAGTGACTAAGGAAGTCGAGCACTGCTCTCTATTTTACCATTCTACTCACAAAGTTTAAAGTTGGGGAGACGATGATGTATTGGTATCGACGCTGCATCAGTAATCCAGAGAGCCAGGGAAATGCCCTGGGGACCTGGGTTCAAATCGTACCATGGCAGGTAGTGAAATTTGAATTCAATAAAAATTGGGAATTGAAAGTCCAATGATCACCGTGAAACCATTGTTAATTGTTGTAAAAGCCCACCTGCTTCACTAAAGTCCTTTAAGGGAGGAAATCTATCGTCCTTACCTGGTCTGGCTTACATGTGACTCCAGATCCACAACAATGTTGTTGACTCTTAAATGCCCTCTCAAATGGCCGAGCAAGCTACTCAGTTCAAGGGTAATTGGGGATGGGCAATAAATGTTGGCCCAGCCTGCGATGCCCACATCCCATGAATAAGTAAAGAATGATGTTTATGTGCATATCATGTACATGAATATTGAAATCTCATGCCCAATCATGATGTTGATGACTGAATTATTTGTTAAGCAGAAAAACATCTAGATGCCCATTAGGATGTTTGTCCATTGCATTAGCCAATAGCCACAACCCTGGTTTAGAAAACGCAGTAGTTTGAATGTACTCTCAATACTATCCTTTAAGCTGAAGACTCAAAGGCATTCCACAGGGACTGTGAGATGCAATGTTTCTAAAGTGCTTTTCTTTCAATCTGAAGATGGTCTCTTCCTGGTTCATGAACAATACCGATCTGACCTCTTGGAGACCAAGGCTCACCATCGCATTCACTTCTTCACGTTTCGATAAGGAAGCAATTTGTGCCCGCCCGTAGTAAAACCTGGACGACATTTAGGCTAAGGCTGATGAGTGGCATGAATGTTATTGTCGCTTAAGTGCCGGATAATGGCCATCTCCAACAAGAGAGAATCTAACAATCTCCCATTGGTATTTGAATAACTCCCATTAACATCCTGGCAACTAGAAACTGCACTGGACCAGCCATGTAAATATTATGGCTACAAGATTAAGTCAGAGGCTGGGAATTCTGTGGCGGGTAACTTTCTTCCTGAACCCCTCCCCCCAAAAAGCCTGTCCACCATTTGCAAGGCTTAAATCAGGATTGTACTGGAATGCAGTTGATCAGCACTCCATTCACTTTCTTAAACATTCACTTCTTCCATCATAGTCGCAGCAGTGTGTAAGATGCCCTGCAGTAACTCACCCGAACTTCAACGGCACCACCAAACTCATGACCTCTACCACCTGAAAGGACAAAGTCAGCAGGGAACACCACAATATGTTGCTCATCAAGCCACACACTTGGTGGCATGGTAGCACAGTGGTTAACACTGTTGCTTCACAACGCCAGGGACCTGGATTCGATTCCCGGCTTGGGTCACTGCGTGGAGTTTGCACGTTCTCCCCGTGTCTGCATGGGTTTCCTCCGGGTGCTCCAGTTTCCCCTCTGTCTGAAAGACGTGCTGGTTAGGTGCATTGACCCGAACAGGCCAGACTGTGGCAACTAGGGGAATTTCTTGGTAACTGCATTGCAGTATTAATGTAAGCCTTACTTGTGACAAATAAATAAACTTTTACTTTTTACTTTTAAATTTAAAAATCAGAATGATAATTGGGCCTTGCTCATTATCTTATTCAATTAACGATGGCTATGGAAATCAGGATACTCTAATAGGAATAAAGTCTTGTTGGGGAAGTATTGAGGGAGATTTGCTCAGAGTCAAATCTGGGCTGTACCTGGTGTCAGTTTTCTGGGATTATGTAGGGACACAACCCATGCTGCAATCAACTTGGGAGTGTTTGGTCAGTGTAGAATGACCTTATGCTGTATCTAATCTGCTGTATCTGTCTTTGAGTGTTTGATGGGATAATAATTAGTCTTTGCTATATTTGAACTGGGAATGTTTGATGGTCATGATGTGGAGTTGCCGGCATTGGACTGGGGTAAACACAGTAAGAGTTTTAACAACACCAGGTTAAAGTCCAACAGGTTTATTTGGTAGCAAATGCCATTAGCTTTCGGAGTGCTGCTCCTTCGTTAGATGGAGTGGAAATCTGCTCTCAAACAGGGCACAGAGACACACAATCAAGTTACAGAATACTGATTAGAATGCGAATCTCTACAGCCAACCAGTGGATTCGCATTCTAATCCGTATTCTGTAACTTGATTTTGTGTCTCTGTGCCCTGTTTGAGAGCAGATTCCCAGCTTTATCTGACGAAGGAGCAGCGCTCCAAAAGCTAATGGCATTTGCTACCAAATAAACCTGTTGGTTTAACCTGGTGTTGTTAAAACTCTTACAATGTTTGATGGAGCAGAGTAGATGGGATGTTACTTTATAAAGAAGAATGAGATAATTCGATTTTATCATACACACCAATAGGACTTATCAAACATTAGAAAATAAATCCCTCCAACAGAATCTAAACATAAAACTGATGGTATTTTCTTCTTTTGTCATTAGGGGGTACAAGAATCCCAAAAGGAAACCCACTGGTGTAACTAAAGAGGTAAGGACTGAGTGAAGTGTGCTATAATTAATGGAAATTTTGTCAGAGCAGGTGTGTGATCCTATTTGATATACTGCATCCTGTAAGTGTGATGCTCTGTGTAATGTACTGCACCGTGTGTGTAATGTACTGCACTGTGTGTGTGTAATGTACTGCGCCCTGTGTGTGTGTAATGTACTGCGCCCTGTGTGTGTAATGTACTGCACTGTGTGTGTGTAATGTACTGCGCCCTGTGTGTGTGTAATGTACTGCGCCCTGTGTGTGTGTAATGTACTGCGCCCTGTGTGTGTGTAATGTACTGCGCCCTGTGTGTGTGTAATGTACTGCGCCCTGTGTGTGTGTAATGTACTGCGCCCTGTGTGTGTAATGTACTGCGCCCTGTGTGTGTGTAATGTACTGCGCCCTGTGTGTGTGTAATGTACTGCGCCCTGTGTGTGTAATGTACTGCGCCCTGTGTGTGTGTAATGTACTGCGCCCTGTGTGTGTAATGTACTGCGCCCTGTGTGTGTAATGTACTGCGCCCTGTGTGTGTGTAATGTACTGCGCCCTGTGTGTGTGTAATGTACTGCGCCCTGTGTGTGTAATGTACTGCGCCCTGTGTGTGTGTAATGTACTGCGCCCTGTGTGTGTGTAATGTACTGCGCCCTGTGTGTGTGTAATGTACTGCGCCCTGTGTGTGTGTAATGTACTGCGCCCTGTGTGTGTGTAATGTACTGCGCCCTGTGTGTGTGTAATGTACTGCGCCCTGTGTGTGTGTAATGTACTGCGCCCTGTGTGTGTGTAATGTACTGCGCCCTGTGTGTGTGTAATGTACTGCGCCCTGTGTGTGTGTAATGTACTGCGCCCTGTGTGTGTGTAATGTACTGCGCCCTGTGGGTGTGTAATGTACTGCGCCCTGTGGGTGTGTAATGTACTGCGCCCTGTGGGTGTGTAATGTACTGCGCCCTGTGGGTGTGTAATGTACTGCACCCTGTGGGTGTGTAATGTACTGCACCCTGTGCGTGTAATGTGGTGGAGAAAGAATCAGTTGAAGCTTTCAAAGGGGAATTGGACAGCACCAAAAGAGAGAGAGTGCAGCACTACAGGATAAGAGTAGGATTAGCTGAATTGCTCTTGTAGAGAACTGGCATGGATTGACGGGCCACATGGCTGCTTCCTGCGCTGTAACCATTGTATGATCATATTCTTTCAGTGACGAGGTAGATGTTGTTGTACACTGCCTTTTAAAAAATTCATTCTCATCTAATTTCAGGAACTGGCAGAGGTCTGTAAGCGTGAAGTTGTGGAACCAGACAGCAAAGATGTTGACCGAGTCCTTGGGCTTGGCAGTTCCAGGTAGGGAGAGCCGTTTCTTACCAGTTCTAGTTCTCCCAAATCTATCCATTATACCCTATACTATATATTACTGTCTATAACACTCCCAAATGTATACTGACATATCATTACTGGATGTACCATTCTTATATATATATTGTGTGATGACCTTGTGTATGTTCACATCCCTGAAACCTGCCTTTCATTCTGACCAGCATTCACATGTCAAATGACCAATGTTTTCTAGATCTCCATAAGATCCTTACTGAAGCAGCTCTTTGTAAGGCTCAGGACTCTTAGCATATATAGTTCTGCCTTTTGGTTAACTCCAAGAACCAAGTGTAGAACTTCTAAAAATTCATTCACGGGATGCGGGCATTGTTGGCTAGAGCAGCATTTGCCCAACCCTAATCGCCTTTGAGAAGGTTGTGGTGAGTTGCCTCCTTGAACTGCTGCAGTCCATGTGGCGTAGGTACATCCAACGTGCTGTTGGGAGAAAGTTCCAGAACGTTGACCCAGCAGCAGGATAGTGAGTGGTTAGGAGGGGAGTTTCCACGTAGTGGGGTTTCCATGTGTCTACAGCCACTGGTCGTGGGTTTGGAAGGTGCTGTCCAAGGAGTCTTAATGAGTTGCTGCAGGGCATCTCAAAGATGGTGCACACCACAGTGGAGGGAGTGAACGTTTGTGGTTGGGATGCTTTGTGCTGTGTCAAGCTTCTTGAGTGTTGTTGGAATTGCACTCATCCAAGCAAGTGAAGAGTGTTCCACCACACAAATGACTTGTGCCTTGTAGATGGTGGGCAGGCTTTAGGGAGTTAGGAGATGAGTTACTCACCGAAGGATTCCTAGCCTCTGACCTGCTCTTGTAGCACAGTATTTATGTGGCTGGTGCAGTTTAGTTTCTGGTTGATGCCACTAGAATGTTGACAGTAAGGATTTCAGTGAAGGTAATGCAATTGAATGTTAAGGAAGATGGTTAGATTCTCTCGTTTTGGAGATGATCATTGCCTGGCACTCGTGTGGCATGAATGTTACTTGCCACTTGTCAACCCAAGCATTGACATTGTCCAGTTCTTGCTGCATTTGGATATGGACTGCTTCAATTTCTGAGGAGACGTGAATTGTGCTGAGCATTGTGCAATTATCAGTGAATATCCCCACTTCTGACCTTGTGATGGAGGAATGTCATTGATGAAGCAGCTCAAGGCCTAAGACACTACCCTGAGAAACTCCTGCAGTGTTGCTCTGGAATGGAGATGACTGAACTCCAACTGTTACAACTATATCTTCTTTTGTGCTATGTGACTCTAACCAGCGGAGAGTTTCCCCCCGATTCCCATTGATACTACGTTGGTCAAGTGCTGCCTTGATGTCAAGGGCAGTCACTCTCACTTCATCTCTGGAATTCAGTTCTTGTTCATACTTGAACCAAGGCTGGTAATCTGGTCTGGAGCTGAGTTACCCTTGCGGTACCCAAACTGAGCCTCAGTGAGGAGGTTGCTTGATGTTGATGACCCCTTCCCTCACTTCACTGATGGTCAAGAGTAGACTGATAGGGCAGTAATTGGCTGGGTTGGATTTGTCCTGCTTTTTATGTACAGGACATAACCTGGGCAATTTACCATATATTGCATTGCTCTGCTCTGTGCTAGAGGGTCCCCTATAATTGCAGAGTCCAGATCTACATCCAGCTTTGTCCTGACCAGAGCCTTGTGCACACTCTGCATGAAGCTAACTGTAATGTCTTTTTGTCTACATCATCAGGGTGAGGTGGGCTTTGGTGGGGAAGGGTTGCCAGTGATGCTGTCATATTGCCCATCCCTCAATGACTGAGCAGTTGGCGCTAAGCCTCACAATTGGCATTGTTGGCTTTTCATACTGAGATAAACTCATATAATGCTGAGGTTTGGCCATTAGTTGTCACCATAGAGCTAATTATTGAGGGTGGGCAGGAGTTGGGAACAATAGGTCTCACTCGGTTCATTCCCCTTCCCAGCTAATTTGGGTCAGTGATTTGAAATTAATTCTCAGAAAGAATTAACCTCATAAGAAATGAATCAACTATTTAGAATAATAGAAAACACAGAATGGTTACAGCACAGAAAGAGGTCATTTGGTCCGTCGAGTTTTTGCCAGCTCTCTGCAAGAGCAATTCAGCTAATGCTACTCTGCTGCCCTTTCCCTTTAACCCGTACTTTTTTTAATCTTCAGTTTATTTTCCTTTGAAAGCCTTAATTGAGTCTGCCGCATCTCATACTCAGGCAGCGCATTCCAGATCCTGACCACCTTTAAGAAAAAAGCTTTTCTTCATGTCATTGTTGCACCTTTTGCCAATCACCTTAAATTGGTGTCTTCTAGTTCTTGACCCTCTTGCCAATGGGAAGGATTTCTCTCCGTCTCGATTTTGAATACCTCTATCAAATCCCCTCTCAACTTGAGAACAGCCCCAGCTTCACCAATCTATATACATAACAAGTTCCTTATCCATTTTTGTAAATATTTCCTGCATCCTTTCTAAAGCCTTCACATCATTCCTACACTGTATTGCCTAGATTTGGGGACACTGTTCCAGTTGAGGCTAAACCAGTGTTTTATAAAGGTTCTCCGTAACCTCTCTGCATTTGTTCGCTATTAGATTTCTCATCTGCCAATGATGTGTGCACATGTATCCCCATGTCTCTCTGTTCCTGTACCTCTTTTAGAATTGTTGCTATTATTTTATATTGCCTCTCTTCATTCTTCTTAGTTTCGCTTCTCGGCCTTTTGGCTAAGATCAAGTGTAGTATGGTCGGCAGCCCATGGTCGGCCGCACTTGGTCGAGGTCATTAGGTTACACTGAAGCTTCATATGTTTCATATGAAGCAATTTTTAAAAGCGGCATCTCGGCCTTTTGGCTAAGATGCAAATGAGCTCAAGTCTTGGAGGAGGAACCTCCCCCTTCTCCAATCAGCTTGGCTCATGTAGATCAGGCCCAGGACAGGGTGGTTTGGTCGCTCGCCCTGTCTTGTCAGCCTGGATCGGAAATGTCTCAACTTGTTGAGACTCTGAATTGGATTTGATTTGATTGAATTGGAAAAGTATTTAAAAAAAGTGTATCACTTCTCTGCATTAAATTTAATCTGCTACACGTTTGCCTATTCCACCATAGGAACATAGGATTAGGAGCAGAAGTAGGTCATTTGGCTCTTCAAGCCTGCTCTGCCATTTGATAAGATCATGTCTAATCTGGTAGTAGTCTCAACAGTTTCCTGCTTTCTGTCTGTATCCTTTCTTAAACAGAGGGGTTACATTTGCTATTTTTCAACGTGATGGAAGCCTTCCAGAATCTAGGGACTTCTGGAAAATTACAACCATTATTGTGTAGGCAAAACAGATTTGCATAGAGTAAGATCCCACAATGAGCAGCAGTGAAATGAATCCGTTTCCTTTGTTTTTAAGTGATGTCTAACATTTGCCTATATTAAAACCACATTTGCCACCTTTTGTCCAATCACTTAATCCATCAATGTCGCTGTAATTTAATGCTCCTATGTACACTGCTTACAATGCCACCTGTCTTTGTAAAACTGACACAACGTTTAAATGCTCCTAAGGTGATGAGCTGCAATTCCTCAGGAAGGGATGGGGTGGAGTGTTACAAAGCTTATACTGACGAGAGTGGGTTGGCACCTCTTGTAGAGTTTTAAATTAACCTCCTCTCCACTCTTTCCTCCGATCTCCAAACTCCTTTTGATTTTTTTTAGTGTCACAAGTAGGCTTTTTGACATGAAGTACAGAGCTAGCCAGAATAAAGTGGCATCTGATTAACCAGCCCGTTCCAAACTGTTCCTTTCCAGTGGGACCGCTTCCAGAATGATGCTGACTAAAGAGGACCGTGAGGCGGCTAAGCTTGGACTGGCTATTTTTACGGTAAGAAAAGAGGCATTGGTCAATAATGTTAAAGATGGGATGGGAGACTGGATTACTAAAGTGAGGAAGTTGTCCGACAGTTGTACAGAATCTTTGTCGGAGCAGAAAAGATATTCGGACACAGCATCCATGAGTGATGGATCCTTTATTGCCGAGGAGGCTTCATCAAGCTGCTCTGCCCAATTGTGTACAGTCAGCCTTTTTTATAGGGCAATTCTTACAACTTCTACTAAAGATAATTGTTTCTAGTCCCATGCACTGTTAAATTATTTACATATGATACAAAGAGGTAGGCCTGAGACAATAGATGTTTAATTGCGTCCCCGGTAATGTCATCATCTTTAGTGGTGGATGGATGGAATGGCCATTCAGACAATGGTCATTTAATCATGTCTTAATCGTTTTAGTGCTGTTATCAAGGATATTCAGCTGTGTCCTGTCGATATAGTGAAACATCCCCTTTGTCTGCGCTGACTATTTCATGTATATGTAGAGACAGCAAGTCTACAATGTAGGTGCTGCTAATTTTCTTGGCCCCCTGGCCGACCTCCTGCTGAGCTCAGTTCTCCTCTCCCACACCTTGATCAGACCTTGCAGATCCATTCAAATGATATCAACATTTAAATGATTAAATTATAAGGAAAGATTGCATTAATTTACGGTATATTCCTTTGAACAAGGTTTGATCCAATCAAAAAGATTTTAAATGATAAAGGGATTTTATAGGGTAGATGCAGATAAGACATGTCCTCTGGAGGATCCAAAACAAGGGAGTAGAATCTTAAACTAGCGCCATGCCATTCTTTGATTTGAAAGTATTGTTTCTTGCGCGCTATACAAACAAAACATACCGTTCATAGAGAAGGAAACGAGAGAGTGCAGAATGTAGTGTTACAGTCATAGCTAGGGTGTAGAGAAAGATCAACTTAATGCAAGGTAGGTCCATTCAAAAGTCTGACAGCAGCAGGGAAGAAGCTGTTCTTGAGTGGGTTGGTACGTGACCTCAGACTTTTGTATCTTTTTCCCGACGCAAGAAGGTGGAAGAGAGAATGTCCGGGATGCGTGGGGTCCTTATTTATGCTGGCTGCTTTACCGAGGCAGCGGGAAGTGTAGACAGAGTCAATGGTTGGGAGGCTGGTTCTAAAGATAAACCAGAAAGCACTTTTTCACACAAAGGGCAGTGATCACAGATGGTTAAATGGAGCTGCGATGCAGATCAGCATGGAATGTATGACTCCCATATTGATGTAGTCACGACTCTTGATCATATAAAAACTGAACATGTAAAGTGGGTTATCCAAAATGCTGCAGTTGGAATGATAAGTTCCTTGTTTCCGTGGAGTTTCGGTTTTCAAAATGTGGCCTCCAGAATTTAAAAGGAGCACGCAGTGATTCTGAGGGAATCTCGGACATCAACAGCCATTCGCCTGATTCCCAGCATGTTTGTGTTTTACTAATTTACTAGGCCATTGTTTCTGGTACATAGTCATTTTTGCGATAATGGTTTGGGAAGCTGATGCTGCCTTTCAGAAATGAAGACATGGAGTCTCTGAGTGTGTGTGTGCCAATATTGGTGGGAGCTCCTAGAGGATGTGCTCATACTGGCGCAGGTTTTCTGGAGTGGTAGGTGTTCATAGCAAGTATGTCAGTAATAATGTACGGTTCCCTAAATGCCCAGTCCAGGTGATACCAGTGTATTCAGAGGTGCCCCGGGACTGGACTGAGATTAATAAGGGTTCCACATAAATTTCATGCTGAGTTGTGATTTGCTCCATAAAGTCATCGTATCTTTTATTAGTCACGCCATTTCATAACAGAACTTTAAGGTTTTGTGGTGTGCAAACTGTCCATGCAACTTCCAAATAATAATTTCTTTGTCCACCAAATTCTTATTCCCAGAAGGTAGCAAAACATAATGAACATTTTGACGAGAAATATCTGGCTTCCTACATAGCAGACAGTAAAGGCCTGACTGAGTAAAATGTAGTTGCACATTTTCCCCCAAACACAACAGCTTTATCATTCTTTATTTCTAGCATCATTTGAGCCTTTTTCATCATGGATCAACTTAACAATAGAGGTACCTCGCTAGAGACCACATCAGTAGTGATGCACAGACTGATGCCTGCTATTCTGCAAGGAACATAGAACATAGAACATTACAGCGCAGAACAGGCCCTTCGGCCCACGATGTTGCACCGACCAGTTAAAAAAAAACTGTGACCCTCCAACCTAAACCAATTTCTTTTCGTCCATGAACCTATCTACGGATCTCTTAAACGCCCCCAAACTAGGCGCATTTACTACTGATGCTGGCAGGGCATTCCAATCCCTCACCACCCTCTGGGTAAAGAACCTACCCCTGACATCGGTTCTATAACTTCCCCCCCTCAATTTAAAGCCATGCCCCCTCGTGCTGGATTTCTCCATCAGAGGAAAAAGGCTATCACTATCCACCCTATCTAAACCTCTAATCATCTTATATGTTTCAATAAGATCCCCTCTTAGCCGCCGCCTTTCCAGCGAAAACAATCCCAAATCCCTCAGCCTCTCCTCATAGGATCTCCCCTCCATACCAGGCAACATCCTGGTAAACCTCCTCTGCACCCTCTCCAAAGCCTCCACATCCTTCCTGTAATGTGGGGACCAGAACTGCACACAGTACTCCAAGTGCGGCCGCACCAGAGTTGTGTACAGTTGCAACATAACGCTACGACTCCTAAATTCAATCCCCCTACCAATAAACGCCAAGACACCATATGCCTTCTTAACAACCTTATCTACTTGATTCCCAACTTTCAGGGATCTATGCACACATACACCTAGATCCCTCTGCTCCTCCACACTATTCAAAGTCCTCCCGTTAGCCCTATACTCAACACATCTGTTATTCCTACCAAAGTGAATTACCTCACACTTCTCCGCATTAAACTCCATCCGCCACCTCTCGGCCCAACTTTGCAACCTGTCTAAGTCTTCCTGCAAACTACGACACCCTTCCTCACTGTCTACCACACCACCGACTTTGGTGTCATCAGCAAATTTGCTAATCCACCCAACTATACCCTCATCCAGATCATTAATAAATATTACAAACAGCAGTGGCCCCAAAACAGATCCCTGAGGTACACCACTTGTAACCGCACTCCATGATGAATATTTACTATCAACCACCACCCTCTGTTTCCTATCCGCTAGCCAATTCCTGATCCAATTTCCTAGATCACCCCCAATCCCATACATCTGCATTTTCTGCAGAAGCCTACCATGGTGAACCTTATCAAACGCCTTACTAAAATCCATATATACCACGTCCACTGCCTTGCCTCCATCCACCTCCTTGGTCACTTTCTCAAAAAACTCAATAAGGTTAGTAAGGCACGACCTACCTGCCACAAAACCATGCTGACTATCACCTATCAATTCATTACTCTCCAAATAACTATAAATCCTATCCCTTATAATTTTTTCCAACATCTTGCCGACAACAGAAGTGAGACTCACCGGTCTATAATTCCCGGGGAAGTCTCTGTTCCCCTTCTTAAACAATGGGACAACATTCGCTAACCTCCAATCTTCTGGTACTATACCAGAGGCCAACGACGACCTGAAGATCAGAGCCAGAGGCTCTGCAATCACTTCTCTTGCCTCCCAGAGAATCCTTGGATAAATCCCATCCGGACCAGGGGATTTATCTATTTTCAGACCCTCCAGAATATCCTGCACATCCTCCTTATCAACTGTAATACTGTCTATTCTACTCCCTTGCAACCCAGTGTCCTCCTCAGCTATATTCATGTCCCCTTGCGTGAACACCGAAGAGAAATATTGGTTCAATGCTTCACCAATCTCCTCCGGTTCCACACATAACTTCCCTCTGCCATCTATAACTGGCCCTAAACTTGCCCTAACCAACCTTCTGTTCTTGACATACCTATAGAACGCCTTAGGATTCTCTTTAACCCTATCCGCCAAAGTCTTCTCATGTCCCCTTTTAGCCCTTCTAAGCTCGCTCTTCAACTCCCTCTTAGCCAATCTAAAGCTTTCTAGTGCACTACCCGAGTGCTCACGTCTCATCCGAACATAAGCCTCCTTTTTCTTTTTAACCAACAAAGAAACTTTTTTGGTGCACCACGGTTCCCTAGCCCTACCAATTCCTCCTTGCCTGACAGGGACATACCTATCACAGACTCGCAGTAGCTGCTCCTTGAAAAAACTCCACATGTCGGACGTTCCCAGTCCCTGTAATCTCCTAGTCCAACCTATGTTTCCTAATTCTCTCCTAATAGCCTCATAATTACCCTTCCCCCAGCTAAAACCACTGGCCCGAGGTTCATGCCTATCCCTTTCCATCACTAAGGTGAACGTAACCGAATTGTGGTCACTATCACCAAAATGCACACCAACTTCCAAGTCTAGCACCTGGTCTGGCTCATTTCCCAGCACCAGATCCAATATAGCCTCACCTCTAGTTGGCCTGTCTACATACTGAGTCAAAAAACCTTCCTGCACGCTTTGAACAAAAACTGACCCCTCTAACGAGCTAGAGCTATAACAATTCCAGTCAATATAAGTCAAGTTAAAATCCCCCATAACAATTGCCCTATTACTTTCACTCCTAAGCAGGATTGACTCCGCAATCCTTTCCTCAACCTCTCTAGAACTTTTAGGAGGTCTATAAAAGACTCCCAACAGGGTGACCTCTCCTCTCCTATTTCTAATCTCCGCCCATACTACCTCAACAGGACTACCCTTTTTGGAAGACATTAGTGTGTTATCATCTCCAGTCCTGAAGCAGGTAGAGCTTTCATACTCCTTGACCTTCTGATCTGCCTCATCGACAGACTTCAGGTAGCAGTTAAGCTTATCCCTCCGACACACTTTTGAAGTGCAACTGCTGTCCAGAATTGCACAGTACAATGAATCAACCAACAAGATACTCAGTACTGGATTCAATCTCTGACCAACACATGACAGTAACCACCACCATTTTCAACCTCAGATGCATCCATTTTATGGATTAATTCAAAAACACTTTCGCTGCAGGTGGTTCATCGTGTAATGACACTCAGAATCACACCGATTGACCATTCCCTGTGGATTTCAGGGATTCCAACGTCCACAGTCACTGCCCCAGACCTGATTTCTGTCTCAACTCGCAAATTGACAAAAGATACTACCAGTCTCAGACTGCCTGTCAGCAACCTTGCCTTTGTACTGGAATCTTCTTTTAAAATGGTGTTGATCTTGAAATTCAGCTATTGTGAAATCCTCCATCCTTTGTTTCATGGCACTGTTGTCTGTATTTGCTAAGCAATTGGCTGGAGTGACTGTTTTCCCACATTTTTTATTAGAGCAGCAGCCGTTTGGTTTAGGTGAGTCTTTTAACCAACGGCAAAACTAAAAGTCTATCGACATGAGAAATGCCGCAATTGAGTAATGCCAATACTCAGGGATGTCAGCTGCTTAGAAGGCAGCTTTGCTCACCACTATACCATCACTTTGCATGGACAAGTTGGGCTGAAGGGCCTGTTTCCATGCTGTAAACCTCTATGACTATATATACTTATATATAATCATACTCAATTGTGTATAAGGAACAGCCAGTACTGGCAACCTTTCTTTTGGGACGGGCCAGCATTTATTGCCCATTCCTAGCAGTCCTTGAACTGAGTGGCTTGCGAGGCCATTTCAGAGGGCAGTTGAGAGTCAACCACATTGCTGTGGCACTGGAGTCACATGTAGGCCAAACCAGGTAAGGATGTCCTATTTCTTTCCCTGGAGGACATTAATGAACCAGATGGGTTTTTCCTGACAATCGACAATAGTTTCATGGTCATCAGAAGATTCCAGATATTTTTTATTGAATTCAAATTCCACCATCTGCCGTGGCGGGATTTGAACCTGGGTCCCCAGAACATTAGCTGAGTTTCTGGATTAATAGTCTCATCTTAATAGATAATACCACTAGGCCATCGCCTTCCCCTGGTGTGTTAGAGAAGAATATGCTGAGATAGCTTATGAGTCTGCTCAACAGGCTTGAAAATAAACCTGAATCAGGTAAAGGCTACCATTGGATTCATTCTTCTATCATATGCATTAATCAGAATTAACTGGGTAGCAGAGGAAGAAGAGAGCCATCTCATAGTGGTATGTGGAACCAAAGTAGGTCTTCACCTTGAGTGAACAGGATGTCCAAAGAGGGTATATCTCTCTGTTTACAAAACCTCAAAACCTCAGAAGTCTTTGCCCCTTGACCTAGCTTATAGCTTTGTATGCAAATGATTTCCATATCAAGTCCACTGCTTTGTTCAAACACCTACTGAAAGTTTGCTGCCAGTTCACCAATTTCCATTTAAGAAAAAGTTTTGAGACAAACATAATGATTTGTTTCGTCTTGTCTATAACTCCTGAAATCGTCTTGTTGAATTCCTTTTCCCATTTGTTCAGGTGGTCACAGGATTTATTTGGATGGAACCCTTTCTGTTTGACCTGTTGTTGGCTTTTCTCCAGAGTTGGGAAGTGTTCAGTAATTTTGTTCTTTAACTGGGAGAAATTGAACAAATTCACTGCACTGATCGTGTGATCAGTCTCTGCAGTTCACAATTCAGCTCGTTCAATTTTGCACTTGTGTCCATAAGAAATGCCAAGTCCAGAACTATGCGTTAAATCATAGAAACCCTACAGTGCAGAAGGAGACCATTCGGCCTATCGAGTCTGCACCAACAACCATCCCACCCAGACCCTATTCCTGTAACTGCACATATTTACCCCACTAATCCCTCTAACCTAAGCATCCCGAGACACTAAGGGGCAATTTAGCATGGTCAATCAACCTAACCCGCACATCTTCAGACTATGGGAGGAAACGGGAGCACCCGGAGGAAACCCACGCAGACACAGGGAGATTGTGCAAACTCCACACAGACAGTGACCCAAGCTGGGAATTGAACCCAGGTCCCTCAAGCTGTGAAGCAGCAGTGCTAACCACTGTGCCACCCTAAATGACTATAGAGTCATAGAGTTTTATGGCACAGATAGAGGTCATTTGGCCCATTGTGTCTATGCCAGCTAACAAACATTTATCTATTCTAATCCCATTTCCCAGCACTTGTCCGTAACCTTGTGTGCTATGGCATTCCAGGTTACTCATCTAAATGCTTCTTAAATATTGACATTTCCTGCCTCTACCACCCTTTCAGGCAATGAGTTCCAGATTCCCACCACCCTCTGGATGAAAATGTTTTTCCTTAAATCCCCCCTCAAAATATCCTGCTCCTTAATTAAATGTATGTAAAGATGTGAAAGCAGTAGAAAGTTGATTCACTGGCAGAGAGAAGTGATTTGTAGCGAGCATCTGCCAAACAGGAAAGGAAACACAATCAGGGAGTTGGAAAAGGATTTTGTTCTTTTGAATTATTGCAGGCTTCCACCCTAAAGAGCAGAGACTGCACTGTTTCTGGAAGGATTGAGGTGTGGAGTGGACATGTTTTAGAAAATTCTTATCACCTTTGAGAATAATTTATTGAAGAAGAAACTGATTGGTGCACGTCAATAAATATTAAATGGCTCAGTATAGTTTTATAATGCAGTTCCTGTGAATTTGATAGATCATTAAATTAGTTTATTTCAGGATGATTGGATATCTTTATTAAAATGCTTACTTTTCCAATCAATGCAATTTCAAGAGTATCAACAGAAAAATCACCCCTTTCCCACTCTCAAATATATCATGGAACACTTTCCCATGGGAATAAAAGAATTGCTTTCTATTACTCAGCCCATTTTTAAAATTGTGGATGTGGACTTTGCTGCATGGGCCAGCATTTATTGCCCATTTATAATTATTGCCTTGAGAAGGTGATGGTGAGCTCCAAAATACAATTGTGTTGGCTCATGGTAAATTCGTCATGAGTCTACAATGCAGAAGGAGGCCATTTGGCCCATCGAGCCTGCACTGACCACAATCCCACCCTATCACTGTAACTCCAGGCATTTACCCTGTTAATCGCCCTGACACTAAGGGGCAATTTAGCATGGCCAATCAACCTAACCCGCACATCTTTTGGAGTGTGGAAGGAAACCGGAGCACCTGGAGGAAACCCACGCAGACACAGAGAATGTGCAAACTCCTCACAGGCAGTTAACCAAGGCCAGAATTGAACCTGGGTCCCTGGTGCTGTGATGCAGCAGTGCTAACCACTGTGCCACCGTACTGCCCATGATGATGCATTTAATTAATGTTAATGTAACATAATGTTAACTACTCACCTAAACTGTACAATTTCAAGTGCTATTTAGATAGGTTTTGTAGATCAAAACCACCCTGCCCTGTTTCTGTGCCGTAAACATGTGTGCAGATGGCTGAGATGCTCAGCCAATGGAAAAGAAGCATTGAAGAAATTAAAGACATTAACAAAACAAAGGAGACCTGAATAGCCATGACACTGACAGACACACTGAAGAAAGAGGTGAAAAAATAAGACATTGAAACAAAAGATCCTCCAGACAGCTCTGAAATTAACACAGAGAATGATGGAATAACAGGGTGGAGTCAAATCACAAACAGCAACACAGCTGCACATCCCAGGAAAGCTGTTAGCTGGTGGCTGTGAAATGGATGTGAACACAGTAAGAAGTTTAAC
This sequence comes from Mustelus asterias, assembly GCF_964213995.1. Classification (NCBI taxonomy): domain Eukaryota; kingdom Metazoa; phylum Chordata; class Chondrichthyes; order Carcharhiniformes; family Triakidae; genus Mustelus; species Mustelus asterias. The sequence continues at coordinate 37,319,802 of NC_135807.1, read as the reverse complement.
AACACCAGGTTAAAGTCCAACAGGTTTATTTGGTAGCAAAAGCCACACAAGCTTTCGGAGCTCTTAGCCCCTTCTTCAGGTGAGTGGGAATTCTGTTCACAAACAGAGCTTATAAAGACACAGACTCAATTTACATGAATAATGGTTGGAATGCGAATACTTACAACTAATCAAGTCTTTAAGAGACAAAACAATGTGAGTGAAGAGAGCATCAAGACAGGCTAAAAAGATGTGTATTGTCTCCAGACAAGACAGCCAGTGAAACTCTGCAGGTCCACGCAACTGTGGGAGTTACAAATAGTGTGACATGAACCCAATATCCCGGTTGAGGCCGTCCTCGTGTGTGCGGAACTTGGCTATCAGTTTCTGCTCAGCGACTCTGCGCTGTCGTGTGTCGCGAAGGCCGCCTTGGAGAACGCTTACCCGAATATCAGAGGCCGAATGCCCGTGACCGCTGAAGTGTTCCCCAACAGGAAGAGAACAGTCTTGCCTGGTGATTGTCGAGCGGTGTTCATTCATCCGTTGTCGCAGCGTCTGCATAGTTTCCCCAATGTACCATGCCTCGGGACATCCTTTCTTGCAGCGTATCAGGTAGACAACGTTGGCCGAATTGCAAGAGTATGTACCGTGTACCTGGTGGATGGTGTTCTCACGTGAGATGATGGCATCTGTGTCGATGATCCGGCACGTCTTGCAGAGGTTGCTGTGGCAGGGTTGTGTGGTGTCATGGTCACTGTTCTCCTGAAGGCTGGGTAGTTTGCTGCGGACAATGGTCTGTTTGAGGTTGTGCGGTTGTTTGAAGGCAAGAAGTGCGGGTGTGGGGATGGCCTTGGCGAGATGTTCGTCTTCATCAATGACATGTTGAAGGCTCCGGAGGAGATGCTTGATAGCGTCCCTCAGCACGTAGTCCTGGACCTTGGAATGTGCCAGTCTGCAACACTCGGTCGAGGACAATGAATTGAATGGATGTGAAACAGACCATACATTTAGAGATTTAAACTGACCAACAGGAATTTAGTTTATACAAATATAATTCCAAATTCCCAGTTCAAATCCAAGTTTGGGCTCTTGCTGTGCACAAATTAGCTGCCACATTGTCAGCAACATAACAGATTTGAACAACTTTATGGAATATGATTGATTCGAGTGCTTTTCTTACATCTACCAATGAGCAGAAACAAGTATGAATGCCTCTGTTAATTCAGAGACTGAACTGTTCCTCCTTCCCATAAATCAAAGCAAGGAAAATGATCTAAACAGGTTTGAATTCTGAATGCAAAACTGGTCAGAAACTGAAGAACAGACTGGGGGATGTGGAGCAGTTAAACCTGTTGGGTTTCTACTCTAAACATTCAAACTAACAACATTAAAGTGTTTGCAGCATTGTTGTCCTCACAATTGCTAGAAATTACATTTCTTTTGAAATGTTTGCATTTCCTGGATAAAGATTACTTCAATTTGCAATTAAAATCACTTGTCACGACAAAATCCGCAATATTTTGATGATTTAAAAGCTATCCAGATTGTGAACATTTTTTAATTTCAATAATATACTTTATTCAAAAAAAACCTCTGAAATAAGCCATTGCAAAACAACATATCCGATAATTACAAACGGTGCAAAAAAACCAGTCACACTTACAATACTTTACGATGCTTAGTTACAAGACATTACGTTCATTTCATTTCAGTTCTTTAAACTATATACATTCATCAGATTTCACTGTGCTGTTGTTTTTTCAGATCAGCACACAGTTACGCAGTCCGAAGACGTTCTACAGTTACCGGGCCCTCGGTCTACCTCAGTTGAAAGGCTTTAAACGGTGGCCTTTCCCCATTGTGCCTTTGCGGCGGCTGCCCCAAGCTTGATAGCGTCCCTCAGCACGTAGTCCTGGACCTTGGAATGTGCCAGTCTGCAACACTCGGTCGAGGACAAATCTTTGCACTGGAAGATCAGCAAGTTTCGGGCGGACCAAAGTGCGTCCTTCACCGAGTTGATGACCCTCCAGCAGCAGTTGATATTTGTCTCGATGTACGTCCCTGGAAACAGTCCGTAGAGCACAGAGTCCTGCGTCACCGAGCTGCTCGGGATGAACCTCGACAAATACCACTGCATCTCACTCCAGACCTTCTTTGCAAAAGCACATTCCACAAGGAGGTGTGCGACTGTCTCATCAGCCCCGCAGCCGCTTCGAGGACAGCGTGCGGTGGTGTTGAGACCTCGAGCGTGCATAAAGGATCTGACGGGAAGTACTCTTCTCACCACCAGCCAAGCCAGGTCTTGGTGCTTGTTTGTAAGTTCTGGTGATGAGGCATTCTCCAAGATGACACTGACAGAGAACCATCCGACAGGATCTGCCATCTCCTTTTCTCTCAGAACCTCAAGGACATTACGTGCTGACCACTGCTTGATCGCCATGTGGTCAAAGGTGTGTTTCCAGAAAAATTTCTCAACAAAGGACAGGTGCTGTGGTACGGTCCAACTACTTGGAGCGTTCCGCGGCAGTGTGGCCAGACCCATCCTCCACAACACTTGGGACAGGTAGAACCTCAAAGTAGTGGCACTTGCTGTTAGCAAACCGAGGATCTACACACAGCTTGATGCAGCCGCACACAAAGGTGGCCATCAGGATGAGGGCGGCGTTGGGAACATTTTTCCCTCCATTCTCTAGAGATTTGTGCATCGCTTCCCTCCGGACACGATCCATCTTTGATCTCCAGATAAATTTGAAGATGGCCTGGGTCACTGCTGCTGCGCAGGATTTGGGGATAGGCCAGACCTGCGCCACGTACAACAAAACGGACAGTACCTCACACCGGATGACCAGGTTTTTTCCGGTGATAGAGAGGGAGCGTTGCTCCCACAAGCCCAATTTCTGCCTTCCTTTGGCGATGCGCTCTTCCCAGTTTTTGGCGCACACCCCCACTGCTCCAAACCATATCCCCAGCACCTTAAGGTAGTCTACCCTAACGGTGAAAGGGACAAAGGATCTGTCAGGCCAGTTCCCAAAGAACATGGCTTCGCTCTTGCCCCGGTTGACTTTGGCTCCTGAGGCCAGCTCGAACTGCTCACAGATTTGGAGGAGCCTGCGAGCAGACGACGGATCCGAGCAGAAGACAGCCACGTCATCCATGTGCAGGGAGGCTTTGACCTGTGTGCCTCCGCTGCCTGGGATTGTAACCCCTTTGATGCCTGGGTCCCTTCTGAGGGCCTCGGCAAAGGGTTCAATGCAACACACAAAAAGGACGGAGGAGAGAGGGCAGCCCTGCCTGACTCCAGACCTGATCTGAAACCTATCTGATTCCCACCCATTGATTGAAACTGCGTGACTGATGTCTGTGTAGAGCAGTTGGATCCAATTGCGGATTCCCTCCCCAAAGCCCATTTTGGAGAGCACATCCATCATATAGCTGTGCGATATTCTGTCAAACGCCTTCTCCTGGTCTAGGCTGATGAGGCAGGTATCCACCTGCCTGTCCTGCACGTAGGCGATCGTATCCTTGAGGCTATCAGATATCTTCCTGCCGGGTACAGCACAGGTTTGATCAGGATGGATCACTGACCCCAGAGCAGACGTGACCCGGTTGGCGATGACCTTGGCCAGAATTTTATTGTCCATGTTCAACAGTGAAATGAGTCGTCAATTTCTAATTTCTTCCCTTTTCCCCTTCTGCTTGTAGATGAGGGTAATGATGCCTTTTCTCATGGATTCTGACATGCTGCCTTCCAGAAGCATACTCTCGTATACTTCCAGCAGGTCCGGGCCCGTCAAGTCCCACAACGCCGAGTAAAACTCAGCCGGTAAGCCGTCGCTTCCGGGAGTTTTACCCTTCTGAAAGGACTCGACGGCCTTTGTCAGCTCATCCAGAGATAATGGTCTGTCCAGGCTCTCCCGCTCGCCGTCGTCTAAGACCTCCGACGACAGGAAAGACTGGGAGGCCGTGCTGTCTGTTGGCTTCAGGTCATACAGTCTGGCATAGAAGGATTTGCAGATCCTCAGAATGTCAGACCGCGATGACCTTACAGAGCCGCCATCTTCCTTCAGGCTGCTGATCATGGAGGTTTCCCTGTGCACCTTTTGGAAGAAGAAATGCGAGCATGTTTCATCCCGCTCCACGGAGCGGATCCTGGATTGGAAGATGACCTTGGAGGCCTCCGAGGCAAAGAGCAAGGCTTGCTGGCTCTTCACTTCCCAGAGAGCCTCCTTGATGTCAACGCCCATTGACTGCAGTTGGAGCAGATTGTGCATGCTTTTCTGGAGTCGAGACATTCCCCCCCCCCTCCCCCGTCTCTCCCTGGCTTTCTGAACCCCTTTGCGGATGAAGAACCTTTTGATGTTCTCCTTGATTGTTTCCCACCAGAGCAATGGAGACTCAAAGAAGGGTTTCACGATTCTCCAACCCTGGTAAACCCTTTTGAGTTCCTCGAGGTTCTCTGGGGTCAACAGTTCTACATTTAGCTTGCAGGACCCCCTGCCCACTTTCTGGTTTTCCTCTAGCTGACAGTTGGCCAGCAGGAGGCAGTGGTCAGAAAAGAACACTGGCTTGATGTCGGTGGACCTGACCGTTTGCACGCAGGATACAAACTTGGAGCGGACATACCCGTCTGGCCGCGATCACATGTATCTACGCTGCGCTCCGTCTGCAGGGTTGCTGAAGAGTCTGGATGTAGCGTCCAATTTGTTTTCAGCCCTGCTGGATCACCTGGCCGTGTTGATGATACAGTTAAAGTCCCCACCCAGAATGATTGGCCTAGAGGTGGTGAGCAGCAGTGGCAGCTGTTGAAAGAGTGCCAGCCGTTCACTCTTAACGGCAGGGGCATACACATTGATCAGCCCGAGAGGGCAGTTCTTCTACGTGACATCTGCTACGAGGAGGTGTCCTCCCACCACCTCAACTTCGGAGATGGTGAAGTTGGTTCCTCGCAGCAGAATGCCTAGCCCGGAGGAACGGCAGTCGTTCCTGCCTGACCAGATGGACGGTCCATGGGATCACACACTTGACCAACGCCTGTAACTGTTGAGGTGAGGTATCCCACATTCCTGCAGGAACAGCAGGTTGGTCTTGACATTGGCCGGGTAGGTTAAGTTGGCTGCACATCGCAAACTGTCTTTAATGCTTCACACATTAATGGATGCAAACTTCAAAGACATTTTAAAAATTTAAGAGTTGACGGTTCTTACATGTCTGGAGTCTTTCAGTCAGCATGCTCCAGTTGCTGCATGCCTGTGGTGCTGACAAAGTTCTGCAGGGCTGAGGTAGCAGTCTGACACTGCCTCAGATCCCTGACCGCGACTGGGTGACATCAGCGGTGTTGTGTAGCCCTCGATTGGTGCCGGGGTTGCAGGCCGGTCTCCGCCTTGGACGTTGTTGCTGCTGTCAGTGTCCTTGTTTCTGTTTCCCGGGATCAGGGGAGCCTAGGCCGCACTGCTGCTTCCGTCGGCTGGATGTTCCCCGGCTGTTTCGATGTCTGTGGTCTGTGCCTGCTGTGGTTCCCGTGCAGCTTGTGAACATTTTTAATCTAAGTTTTAAAACTCAGATGCATAAAGTCAAAAGGTAGCATGCATACCTGAACCTGCGTCACAGTCTTTGCTGCCCATCTCACTCAGCCTTTTGTTCTTTTGTCAGTGGAACCCTGGGGTTTCTTGTTCTTTTTGAAGTTCCTCCTTTATATCAGTGTTCTGAGCCTGTGACATTTCATAGAGCAGCTCTAAAAATCTCTGGAGGACTTTTCCTTGACTTTAACCACCTCACATCTGCATAAAGGATTAGCTCACCATAGGTGGCATCAAACTCATCGGGAAACGATTTGGACAAGCCATGCTGCAAAGCTCTGACATGAATTGAGTTGACGATCTTGACAACAACTGTCATTACGTGAGAGATGTCAATAACTTTGCTCGCTAGTGCTTGTTGGTGGATATCACAGTGGTAATTGACAACAGTGGGGATTTCGGGATCATTTCTGCAAAGCCTGCATTGACACCCAGCATTGACGATGCACCATCGTGATTGAAACCGGTTTCTTGATCAGAATATTCTTCTCTGTTATATACCTTTTGATTTTGTTTTAGATATCCTCACCTCTTGTCTTCATTTTGAGTGGCAAGGGAGTGAGAAAGTCCTCCTTTGTTGAGTCTTTGAATGCCATGCGAATGAAAGCAATTGGCTGGGCCGTATCAGTCATGTCTACTGACTCATCAAACTGCAGTGAGAAACATCCACCGCCTGATCAGTCTTGGTGTATTTGCTGAGACAAGTCCTCGGACAACTTTTAAAGAAAGATTTGATGAAATTTTGCATGCATTGTCTTGTGACGCCATTCCAAATGACCTCTTACTCAAGGCTGCACTGTGTCGACAAGTGAGACAAATGTTCTTGCCTTTGACATCTGTAAAGAGGAATTCACTTTCCCATTCCTGGCCCTCTTGGCGGTCCCTGGCACCCTGCTCGTCATTTTGTCTTCACCCAGCTTATTCCAAGTTTTGATGCCTGCGAGAATCTTTTCCGAGTCGGCGTGGATTTTTATCATGGTTCGACGGGCAATGACAATCGGCTTTTCAAGACTCTGGGATCAACCTGGCAATCGCGATCAACTATTTTGAGATCACGTATCTAGCACCTCTTCACCTTATAATCCCCAAATACTCGGTGTTTAACATTTATATATCATCCAGGATGGCTGCCCAGGGCTCTGCCATTCTTACCGGGGGAGGGAGGGATCTTCTGCTATCACCGGTGGCTCTGTCGCTCTCACCGGTGACTTCCTGAGGGCTCTAACGCTCTTGCCGGGGTCTCTGCCACTCTCGCTGATGGCTCCCCGGGGACTCTGCCATATTTACCGGGGTGTCTTAAATCTCAGCTGTCTTGTTCAGGATTTGCTGCAGTATATGCTGATGTTGGGAAGGATGGGATCTCCAAAGAACACTTAAATCACCGATATGCAGAAGGTCACTTCCCTGGCATCCCATACAGAGTGACCTCTCGAATAAATTGCACTGCTCACCTGGGAATATATTTCAGTAGTATCGCAGGTTAAACGGAATATACGTAGCTCAAAGATCGATCAGAAATGAAAGCAGGCAAGTGATGGAAATGAATAGGAGGCTTGCAGGGTGCATTTGATTAACCAAGTTCCAACCTAAGACCACTGCCCCATAGGTTCAACCTGCCATGTATTTGCACCTGCTGTTAATTTGAAAATTGTATTTAATTCTCAGCTTTCTGTTTCTCTCCAGTATTCATGTTCTTTGCTCTCTTGTTACAGCACCACAAATCTGATCATATCGGGGAATCATCGAGCCAGAAGCGGAAAGCAGAGCGGGAAAGAGAAGGGGCTGAGGATGTGAGGTGAGCTGCCATGAATAGCTGATGCTGACCCCTGTGCTTAGAACCATCTCCTTCTGAAGATATTGACTCTTGTGTAATGAAAAATGAGAATGGAAAGTTCTTTGCTTTACCTCCAGGGGCTGGAGTGGAGCAGGTTATGTGCAGAGCCTATCATAGAAACATAAAAGATAGGAGCCAGGAAGAGGCCATTTGGCCCTTCGAGCCTGCTCCGCCATTCATTACGGTCATGGCTGATCGTCCAACTCCATAGCCTGATCCTGCTTTTTCCCCATAACCTTTGATCCCATTCGCCCCAAGTGCTTTATCCAGCTGCCTCTTGAATACATTCAATGTTTCAGCATCAGCTACTTCCGGTGGTAATGAATTCCACAGGCTCACCACTCTTTGGGTGACGAAATGTCTCTTCATCTCCGTCCTAAATGGTCTACCCTGAATCCTCAGATTGTGACTCCTGGTTCTGGACTCCCCCACCATTGGGAATATCCTCCCTGCATCTACCCTGTTTAGTCCTGTTAGAATTTTATAACTCTATGAGATCCCCCCCCCCCCCCCCCCCCCCGCATTCGTCTGAACTCCAGCGAAAACAATCCTAACCGAGTCAATCTCTCCTCGTACATCGGTCCCGCCATCCCTGGAATGAGCCTGGTTTAAACCTTTGCTGCCCTCCTTTGAGGGCAAGAACATCCTTCCTCAGTAAAGGAGACCAAAACTGCACACCTGGAGCAATGTCTTCAGTTTTCAGCACTGCACCTGCAGAAGGGTATTTTTATTTATTGGTGTCACAAGTAGGCTTACATTAACACTGCAGCGAAGTTACTGTGAAAATCCCCATGTCGCCACACTCCGGCACCTGTTTGGATACACCTGAGGGAGAATTTAGCATGGCCCGTGCACCTAACCAGCAAGTCTTTCAGACCGTGGGAGGAAACCGGAGCACCCGGAGGAAACCCATGTAGATATGGGGAGAACGTGCAGACTCTGTACAGACAGTGACCCAAGCTGGGAATCAAACCCGGGTCCCTGGCACTGTGAAGCAGCAGTATTAACCACTGTGCCATCGTGCCACCCTATATTGGCCTTGCAGACGATGGGTGCAAATTCATCAGAATGATTGAGTTTTTAAAGGGTTAAATTGTGAGGATGGGTTGCATAGAATTGTACTGTATTCCTTCAACTTTAGAAGGTTGAGGGTGGTCTAAGGGATCCTTTGTTTGATTAAGCCAGAACAGTTGATAGGAAGTGACCAATGGTGTCTTACAAGGATCTGTGTTGGGACCTCCAATTATTCACCATATTTATTAACAACTGGGATGATAGGATCTTAGAATGGTTTCTGCACAGAGGGAGGCTATTTGCCCTGCTGTGTCTGTGCCATCTATCTGTAAGAACAACCCTAATCTGACTCCTTAATCTTTTCCCCGTGGCACTGCAATTTCTTTCTCTGTAGGTAATTATCCAATTCTCTTTTGAAACCTGATTGAATCTGCCTCTGCCATACTTTCAGGCAGTACATTCCGAGTGCTAAACTCTCACTGCGTAAAAAGATTGCTTGTCACTGTTGCCGATCACCTTACCCCTGTGTCCTCTGGTTTTTGACCTTTCCGCCAATAGGAAATTTGCCCCTGTCTACTTTGTACAGACCCCTCATGATTTTGAACACCTTTATCAAATCGCCTCTTAGAGTCATAGAGGTTTACAGCATGGAAACAGGCCCTTCGGCCCAAATTGTCCATGTTGCCCTTTTTTAAACCACCAAGCTAGTCCCAGTTGCCCGCGTTTGGCCCATGCCCCTCTATACCCATCTTACCCATGTAACTGCCTAAATGCTTTTTAAAAGACAAAATTGTATCCGCCTCTACTACTACCTCTGGCAGCTTGTTCCAAACACTCACCACCCTCTGTGTGAAAAAATTGCCCCTTTGGACCCTTTTGTATCTCTTCTCTCTTACCTTAAACCTATGCCCTTTACCTTTGGGAAAAGATATTGACTATCTAGCTGAACTATGCCCCTCATTATTTTATAACCTCCATAAGATCACCCCTAAGCCTCCTATGCTCCAGGAAAAAAGTCCTAGTCTACCCAGCCTCTCCTTATAACTCAAATCATCGAGTCCCTCTTAATTTTCTCCTCTTTAGAACAGCCCCGACTTCTCCAATTTATCCATGTACCTGAAGTTCCTTATCCATGGAGTCTTTTCTCCAATCTTCATGATGCCTTCACATCCTTCCTAAAAGTGTGATGCTGAGAAGTGGAGTCAATACTCCAGGTGAATCCAAACAGTTGTTTTATGATTTCCTTCATTTTTCTTCTGTGCCCTAACATTAAGCCCAGGATGTTGTATGCTTTATTAACTGCTTTCTCAAATAGCCTTGCCACTTTCTACTCGTGTCCCCCCTCTATTTTACATTGACTGTTTCCGTGCGGTATATCTCTGACTCTAAGACTCCTTGTTTCTGCCTTCCATTCACTACCCTCTCAAACGTGTTACCACACTTTTCTGCATTTAATTTCATTTGCCCATTCCACCAGTCTGTCCTCTGAAGCCAGCAGAGTTCACCAGACAGTCTCCCAATATGGTGGGGGGCCCGGCTGAGAGGACTGTACTACATTATGCCCCCTGCTGTTGGCAAAATGCTATGGTGGCAGGAAGCAATGGGACTCCATCCTCCTCGGCCTTCCCTCCTGATTTTACGTGCACCTCCCCCACCTCACCTCTCTCCTCCTCGCCCTGGAGGTTTGGCGAAATCCTGCTCTGTACATTAAATACCCTGGAATTTAGACGTTTACGGTGTGATTTGATTGTAGTTTTCAAGGTATTATTTCAAGGAAATTTTTTCCAGTGGTTAGGAGTAGGAGACATTCTAAAAATTAGGAAACACTTCTAGAGGCCCAGGTTGGTAAAAGTTTAGAAGTCTCTTCCGCGGATAGTAATTGATGCCAGGTCAACTGTTAATTACCTCCACCACTGAAATTGGACAGAGGTAATGTTTTCACCCTTGTTAGAGTTTCAACAAAATATCTCAAAAACTAAAGGATGGATTTCAACAAACCTTGATTCCCAGATAGGGAATGGCCCAGGGAAGAACTGCTTAGTTTTTGGTAAAGAGTCGAAACTGGAACTTGGAATTTTAATAAAGGTTCCATCTGTTACATGGAGACGGGGCAAATTGACTTTTAGAATGCTGTAGATTGCTTTAGAATATTGTAGATTGTTTCAGTTGCTGTGGTGAAATTTCTCACAGCTGTCAACATGTGAGCAGAGTTTTCGGAGCAGGTTGTTAGATGTGGGTAGGCCTAAAGCCGCCTCGATGAGGTGGAAGCTCTTAATAAAAAATTTTTTTTCAGCTTTATAGTTACAGAGCATCAGTCAGACAGGAAAAGCCTTTAAGGAAGAGCCATTTAACTATAATAACTAACTCAGCATGTCTGAGGTATGTATGTCTGCTAACTCAAACACCATGGTCATTGCCAGACAGGTGTGACAATGTCTGTAGATATGATTCTTGGCATTTTGGTTGAAGTGACCAGCTTTGTTTGCTGGTCACTTCAGGTTAAGTGGAAGCACTCTTGCTGTGGAAGAAGTTTCTGGCTACAAGTTCCGCTATAGTGAACTAATGAAGAAGTACAGCCCTATAAACAATACTAAAACTGAAGCTCCATTGGCCTTCAGGTTGATGTAAAACATCTTGGGACACAGGAGAACGTAACCGTAAGGTTTTCACCAAGAGAAGCAATTGAATTGACAAAAGCTGACTGTTTCAGAGTGTCATTGCATATCTCCCTAGGGGCATCTCTCCACTCTCTTTCCTTCTCTCCCTCTCTCTCCAGAATGAAAAGAATTCTTTAGTAATTTAAAATACAGCCCTTTAAACTACATGCAAAACAAGATCACAATATTAATAAGGTACACAAAACTTACACACATTCCTTTATTATCTTTTCCAACAGCATCTTAACATACTTTGATGCTTAAACTTTGTTCCTCCTAACTCTTCTATGACCCCTTTTTGATGTCCTTATTTGACTATTCCAAAACTTCCCCTTTTCCACATGCCTCTGCAGACTGGCTTTTAATATTCCACGTTTCCTGCCCAATGGTAGCATATCTTTTTCTGTTCCTCTTTCTTCCTTCACTTTGCACTTGGAGCTGACCTCGGGTATGTTCTGTAACTGCACACTGCCCTTCCAGTTTAGTATTATACTCCTTCAGCTCTTGCTCCTTCTCCTTGCACCTTGCTAATCTCCTGCATCTCTCCCATGGTGCTGACAAGCAGACTTCTTTTAACAGCTCTGTTTTACATGCAGATTCTCCCATCCAGAGATCTGCCTCAAAGACAGGAGCATCGGACTGCGTCAAATCCATCTCCTCTTCAGGAGTAACTTAGCTGGAAAATACTTCTCTGTAGCCTCGTCCATGTTTGTCTCTGAGTTCCTGGCAGCTTGCCAAAATCTGTAAGGAGTCAAGAGAGTTCCTTTCGGAGTCTCACTTCGGTTTGGAGCCATACTCCGGACATAACAAATGAGTGACTATTATGTGCTAAAAAATTTTTTATTGAATAATGATTATAAAAAATAAGACCATAAGACACAGGAGCAGAATTAGGCCACCCGGCCCATCGAGTTTGCTCCACCATTCAATCACGGCTGATATTTTTCTCATCCCCATTTTCTTGCCTTTTCCCCATAACCCCTGATCCCCTTATTAATCAAAAACCTATCTATCTCTGTCTTAAAGACACTCAATGACCTGGCCTCCACAGCCTTCTGCGGCAAAGAGTTCCACAGATTCATCACTCTCTAGCTGAAGAAATCCCTCCTCATCTGTTTTAAAGGATCGTCCCTTTAGCCTGAGGTTGTGCCCTCTGGTTCTAGTTTTTCCTACAAGTGGAAACATCCTCTCCATGTCCACTCTATCCAGGCGTGGCAGTATCCTGTAAGTGTCAATAAGATCATAGAATCCTACAGTGCAGAAAGAGGCCGTTCGGCCCATTGGGTCTGCACCAATCACAATTCCACCCAGGCCCTATCCCCATATCCCTACATATTTACCCACTAACCTATGCATCCCGGGACACTAAGGGGCAATTTAGAATGGCCAATCAACCTAGCCCACACATCTTTGGACTGTGGGAGGAAACTGGAGCACCTGGAGGAAACCCACGCAGACACAGGGAGAATGTGCAAACTCTACACAGACAGTGACGCGAGCTGGGATTCGAACCCAGGTCCCTGGAGCTGTGAAGCAGCAGTGCTAACCACTGTGCTGCTGCGCCGCCCGCGATGCCCCCCTCATCCTTCTAAACTCCAACGAGTACAGACCCAGAGTCCTCAACCGTTCCTCTATGACAAGCTCTTCATTCCAGGGGTAATGACAATTAAAAATAAGAAAAAGAAACTTTATTGAAAGGATAAAGCACTTGTATATATCAGAAGAAAAAGACCAGTGAAAACAGTAATTTCAATTTGGTCTGTCCCATGACAGCTCCCCAAATTGGTACATACATTACCATCCCCTTGGTACACATATTACCATCCCCTTGGTTCACATATTACCATCCCCTTGGTTCACATATTACCAAGTTGCTGAGTAACCTTATGGATAGGCACTACAGTCAGTCACTCCGTTCCTGACCATTCCTCCTGTCTTCAGTGGTGAACATTCCACAATGGCTGCAGCAGCAGGTCCTTGAAGCAACATCCCTCTTAAGCCAAATTTTTGGCTCCATTCCAGTCTTGAGGCCCAGAACAATTCTTTCCCAAAACAAGGCTCAACTCACAGACACTAAGGGCGGGATTTTGTAACCTCGTTGTACCTGCTTTTGGGCACGAAAATGTCATAAATTCGGACACGAAGCGTCCAGCAGGAATGGCGCCCGTTCCCACTTTATCAAAGGAAGAAAATTGGCGAGATCGTGAGCCCGCCCAAACCGGACGAGATATCAATTTACATGTTTTTGCATTCATCAAAATGCCATTGACAGCCTTCATGCTCAATCATCCCAGCTCGCCTGCCTTTACCACCTCGCTCGTCGCAACTGGATCTGTCTGGAAAACACCTCCTCTATATACGTCGGAGTGAGGAGGCAAGTCTCTGCGTTCAAACTGCTCCGTGCTGCTCAGAGGGGACTATTTTGTGGCGGCCATTTTGCGTTTCCGATCCGGTGGGGGTCGGTGGTGGGAGGGGAGATTAACGTCGGAGTGCTGACCTCGGATCATAGGGATTACTCCTAGTCCTAGTGCACGCAGCTGGAAGCACTGTTGCAGGTGGGGGTTTGCTGAAAACTGACAGTGATGCAGTCTCGGGGCTTTTAAAGCAGCACCATCTGTGGCCACGACTGCACGGGTTCTGGGTCTCTGCCTGTGCGTTGGGGGGGGGGGGGGGGGGAATTGCGTTACCACTCTGGAACCCTGTGGGGGAGTTATGGACAGTGTGTGTAGCTGGGAGCTGTGAGGGAGTGTGTGTTGCTGGGGGGCTATGGGGGTGGGGTTGGGTGGGAATGTGTGTTGCTGGGAAGCTGTGGGGAAGTGTGTGTTGCTAGAGGGGGTGGGTGGGGTGTGTTTTTTCTGGGCTGGGGGGTGAGCAGCATTCTTTAACCTCTCCATCTGTCTCTCCCCTATCCTAATTTCGCCCCACCCCAGTTCACATTGAGATGGCTTTTGCGATGCAACCAATTGACCTTCTTTTGGAGAGGTGGCAGATGGAGTTTAATCCAGATAAATGCGAAGTGATGCATTTTGGAAGAAATAATGTAGGGAGGAGTTATACAATAAATGGCAGAGTCATCAGGAGTATAGAAACACAGAGGGACCTAGGTGTGCAAGTCCACAAATCCTTGAAGGTGGCAACACAGGTGGAGAAGGTGGTGAAAAAGGCATATGGTATGCTTGCCTTTATAGGACGGGGTATAGAGTATAAAAGCTGGAGTCTGATGATGCAGCTGTATAGAACGCTGGTTAGGCCACATTTGGAATAATGCGTCCAGTTCTGGTCGCCGCACTACCAGAAGGACGTGGAGGCGTTAGAGAGAGTGCAGAGAAGGTTTACCAGGATGTTGCCTGGTATGGAGGGTCTTAGCTATGAGGAGAGATTGGGTAAACTGGGGTTGTTCTCCCTGGAAAGACGGAGAATGAGGAGAGATCTAATAGAGGTGTACAAGATTATGAAGGGGATAGATAGGGTGAACGGTGGGAAGCTTTTTCCCAGATCAGAAGTGACGTTCACGAGGGGTCACGGGCTCAAGGTGAGAGGGGCGAAGTATAACTCAGATATTAGAGGGATGTTTTTTACACAGAGGGTGGTGGGGGCCTGGAATGCACTGCCAAGTAGGGTGGTGGAGGCAGGCACGCTGACATCGTTTAAGACTTACCTGGATAGTCACATGAGCAGCCTGGGAATGGAGGGATACAAACGATTGGTCTAGTTGGACCAAGGAGCGGCACAGGCTTGGAGGGCCGAAGGGCCTGTTTCCTGTGCTGTACTGTTCTTTGTTCTTTGCTGCTGGAGCTGAGGAGGAGCAGAAGGATGGAAGATGAAGTGCAGGCAGAGGCAGCCCAGACCTTGCCACTCGCAGGAGGAGAGGGAGTTGGCCACAGGAAGGAGGATGTGTCTGTCATTTGGCCTAGTGGGGGCAGGAAAAGGAGGGAACGGAGACCCCGGATTCCGCACGCGAGTGTCCTTCGAGCAGCTTTCGGACATCGTGTGCTGCCGACGGTTCCGGCTCTGAAAGGAAATAACACCTGTGCCATTTGTTGCAGGACCTGGCATTTCGGGGCATGGGGGCACCCAGTCCCCTGTGGATGTGAAACTGATGGCCACCTTAAACGTTTATGCCACCGGGTCCTTCCAGACCACCAGTGGAGATCTTTGTGGCATCTCACAAGTATTCGTCCTCAAGTGTGTGAGGGGAGTCACAGATGCCCTGTATGCCCGGGCTGGCCATGATATCAAATTTGACCTGGACCAGGACCAGTAGGAAGCCCGGGCTGCAGGATTCGCAGCCATCGCAGTGATGCCAAATGTGCAGGGGGTTATAGACTGCAACCACGTCGCCCTCAAGGCCCCGGTCAGGAATCCAGCAAGATTCACGAATAGAAAGGGTTCCATTCAATAAATCATAGAAACCCTACAGTGCAGAAGGAGGCCATTCGGCCCATCGAGTCTGCACCGACCACAATCCCACCCAGGCCCTACCCCCACATATTTACCCGTTAATCCCTCTAACCTACGCATCTCAGGATTCTAAGGGGCAATTTTTAACCTGGCCAATCAACCTAACCCGCACATCAGTTGGTGTGTGACCATCAGCTCAGCATTATGCACGTCTTTGCCAGACATCCCGGCAGTGTGTATGACAGCTTCATGTTGAGGAACTCAGCTATCCCAGAGGTCTTTGAGGAGCCCAGGGTGCAGGGATGGCTTGTGGGGGCATGGGGTACCCGCTTCAGACTTGGCTGATGATGCCTGTGCGGAGGCCTGAGACTGAGGCAGAGACCCGAGATAATGAGGCCCACGTTGCCACCCATTCAATAGTGGAGAGATGCATAGGGCTCCTCAAAATGCAGTTCAGGTGTCTAGATCGCTCTGGTGGGGCTCCAATATAACCCACTGATATCGTCCCGCATTGTGGTGGTATGCTGTGCCCTTCGCAACCTGGCACAGCACTGAGGAGATCTGCCTGAGGAGGAGGAGGATTTGGAGGTCGACCAGCCGGGTGTCGCTGGAGAGGAGGATGATGACAATGAAGAGCAACTGGAGGGCAAGCGGCAAGTGACAGGCATACAAGGGCAGTGAGGGAGGCCCTGATCAACATGCGGTTTGGACACTAGGAGCCTGTGTTGCCACACGTTGATTCCATTCCCCCACCCCTCCCCCAGAGTCATATAATCTCTGCAACATTGGAACACCAGAGTGCTGGGCCTGGGTACGCTGTGTTAGCGAGTTTCTTTGGCAGACTGGAGAGTAATGATGACTCACTGTGCACCATTGTGATGATGCCCTGGTGCAAACTAGTCTGACTCCTACCTGCGCTCCCTCTGCAAGCTGGCACCTGGGTCCATAGCTGGGTGATGGGTAAGGGATCACTAATCTCCCATTCAGGGATGGGGGAGGGGAAGGAATCTCGTGGGTTCTGAGGATGCCATGGCAGATGGTGTAAGTTGCTGCCAACGCGTGCCACCCATCGTAGCCAGTGATTTCTTTGAGCGTCTTCATTTTCTCAGAATGTTGGAGGGGCGTCCCCCCAGTGACATCAACATGGAGGTTCCCTCTGGGGTAAGGACGTTCCTGCTGGAAACAAATTAGTCACAGGTGGGTGGTGAAATGACATTTATTTGTGCCAGTAAAAGTGTCTTAACGATAAGTAATAACATACAAACATGTGGACATGAGACTTTAAAGTGAATAACTTCTATCTACCTAGTGCTACCCTTCACCTGTGCAATCTTGGTGCCGCTACAGCTTCCTAACTTTACGTGGACTACTATGACGTCCCCAGGATGTACATTGGAGGTGTAGGTGGCCAGTTGTCCACTGCCCCTCCTTGGCCGGTGATGCCCTTGGCAAGTATCCTCTGGAGGGCCTGGACCTTGATGGCCCTGGCCGACTTCCAGGTGTCTGGGACATTTCCATGACATCCTCTTCATCCTGCTGCACCTCAGATGCCCTAGTGTCAGGAAGGGGGGGAGCCATAGCCGCTGTCTCCTGCATGGAGGTGCCCAGCATAGGCTGCAGCCCCTTCTCCTCCCTCAGGATTCCTGTGGGTCCCTGGGTCACTCCCTGGGACGTCGGTCCTTCTGTAGTGATCATCAGAAGCTCAGGCGTCCTCAGGTGAGAAGGAGCAGTGCTCCGAAAGCTCGTGATACCAAATAAACCTGTTGGACTTTAACCTAATGTTGTGAGACTTCTTACTGTGTCCACCTCAGTCCAATGCCGGCATCTCCACATCATGATGCTCTGAGTCCTGTCAATGGCAGCAGCAAGTGTCCTCTGAGACTGGGCCATGCTCAGCAGCCCCACAGCCAGGACCCTCTGTGACTGGGCCACATTGTCAAGGGCTGCTGCCACAGCTCGCTGGGTCTCCTGCAAGCTCTTGAGCCTCTCAGCCATGGGCTGCAGAATCTCGAAGCCTGTTGAGTCCCTCAGCTGTGGCCTGCTGTGACTTGGCCATCGCTTGGACCCTGCCACTCATGGTGAGGATTCCCTGTCCCAGGCTTTCCACTGTGAAAACCACCCTTGCAGTGTTGGCTTCGGAACCACGCAAGACAGGCAATACCTGGTCCACCTGAAAGCCTTGGGACTCCTCCCAACAGCCTCACAGTCAGTCCATTGTGGCCGTCAGCCCCTCCTGCTTTCCTTGGCTCTGTTGCTGTATCTCCAGCAGTTGAGGGAGAAGTGATCTCAGAGGCCCAGCGTGTAGCCTGGGGCCAGCTGAGTCCTCGCCTCCGGTAGGCCCCGACGTGCCAGAGGCCTCGGACGTTCCCTCCTCCATCAGAGAGTGACCTAGATGCCTTGCCACTAACTTCACCCACCGATGTGAGAGTTTCTGGGATGGTGATTTGTGAGGTGGAAGCTAACGCAAAACTGGTGCCAGCCTCGGAGGTTCCTTCATCGGCTCCTCCATTGAGTCGTCCGAGCTGTCAGGAGCAGGATGGGTGGCAGCAGCAGTGGGGGCTGAGATGCCAGATGGCCCGGGCACGACAGGGTCCCTTGCTGCAACACAGGACACAAGGTCAAGTGCAAGGGAGGGAGAGGAATTAGGGCTGCATGCAACTTACTTGACATTTTTCCATTGAGTGGAGGATTGACAGGTGCTCACTTCTATATGCCAGCTTGACCATGCTGTTGCTAATGGTCCGCATCCCCTCATTTCCTGCAAGCTCCAGTGCCCGCTCCTGGAAATCCACCACCCCTGTCTTCATCATCGCCCCATGATTTTGGGCATTCTTCTCCTGTGGGGGCAGAAGGAGCCATGAAAAATCTGATGGCATGACTGCTGTAGGGTATCGGGGGTGCCCTCAGAGGGCAAGTGCCATGATACTCTTGGCGGGTGGGGTGGGGAGAGCTTGGGAGTCGGGGCTGGACACATGCTGGGTTTGGGGATGATTTGAGGTAAGATGCTAGATGGGGTTAAACACTCACCCGTGCTGCCCGGATGAGGTCATTTATTTTCTTGTGGCACTGCTTGCTGGTTCTCCTAGCCAGTGCCATGGCACTCAGATGCGGCCACTGCCTCCCAGGCTGTTCTTTCCATCGCTTCCCCTGGGACGACGTCCTGCTGGGGGGGGGGGGGGGGAGGGGCTGTCCCGTCTTGTCTCCACCGCCTTCAGCAACCTAGCCAGGTCAGATTCCGAAAATCTGGGAGCTGCCTTTCTGGATGCTATTTCTTCCTGCACTGTCTGCTTGTCTGTTCATCCTTGGGGTTTTTATGGAGCTGCCCCTTGTTAGAGCAGATCAGCTATAGGCAGTTTGGCAGAGCATTCCAGCAAGGTAAATGCAGTTTGCCTTGTTAGCATTGAGGGGAAGGCGAGTGAGCACTTGCAGGTGTGCTGACGGGGGAGGGGTGGTGAATTTGTGGCTCGATTATGATTGGGGGCAGGGGGGAGAGAGGGTCGTGTCAGACAGCCATTGGGGCCAGGGGTGATGGGGGCCATGTGCAAGTGGGTCCAAGATGGGGGGGATAAGTGGATCAGTAATGTTGGGGAGCATCTAATGTCCATGGGGGGGGACAGGGGGGAGGCTGTATCTGGCATGGGGAGATAAGAACATAAGAACATAAGAAGTAGGAGCAGGAGTAGGCCATCTAGCCCCTCGAGCCTGCCCCGCCATTCAATAAGATCATGGCTGATCTGACGTGGATCAGTACCACTTACCCGCCTGATCCCCATAACCCTTAATTCCCTTACCGCTCAGGAATCCATCCATCCGCGCTTTAAACATATTCAGCGAGGTAGCCTCCACCACCTCAGTGGGCAGAGAATTCCAGAGATTCACCACCCTCTGGGAGAAGAAGTTCCTCCTCAACTCTGTCTTAAACCGACCCCCCTTTATTTTGAGGCTGTGTCCTCTAGTTTTATCTTCCTTACTAAGTGGAAAGAATCCCTCCGCCTCCACCCTATCCAGCCCCCGCATTATCTTATAAGTCTCCATAAGATCCCCCCTCATCCTTCTAAACTCCGAGTACAAACCCAATCTCCTCAGCCTCTCCTCATAATCCAAACCCCTCATCTCCGGTATCAACCTGGTGAACCTTCTCTGCACTCCCTCCAATGCCAATATATCCTTCCTCATATAAGGGGACCAATACTGCACACAGTATTCCAGCTGCGGCCTCACCAATGCCCTGTACAGGTGCATCAAGACATCCCTGCTTTTATATTCTATCCCCCTCGCAATATAGGCCATCATCCCATTTGCCTTCTTGATCACCTGTTGTACCTGCAGACTGGGCTTTTGCGTCTCATGCACAAGGACCCCCAGGTCCCTTTGCACGGTAGCATGTTTTAATTTGTTTCCATTGAGATAGTAATCCCATTTGTTATTATTTCCTCCAAAGTGTATAACCTCGCATTTATCAACGTTATACTCCATTTGCCATATCCTCGCCCACTCACTCAGCCTGTCCAAATCTCTCTGCAGATCTTCTCCGTCCTCCACACGATTCACTTTTCCACTTATCTTTGTGTCGTCTGCAAACTTCGTTACCCTACACTCCGTCCCCTCCTCCAGATCATCTATATAAATGGTAAACAGTTGCGGCCCGAGTACCGATCCCTGCGGCACGCCACTAGTTACCTTCCTCCAACCGGAAAAACACCCATTTATTCCGACTCTTTGCTTCCTGTCGGATAGCCAGTCCCCAATCCACTTTAACACACTACCCCCAACTCCGTGTGCCCTAATCTTCTTCAGCAGCCTTTTATGGGGCACCTTATCAAACGCCTTTTGGAAATCCAAAAACACCGCATCCACCGGTTCTCCTCCATCAACCGCCCTCGTCACATCTTCATAAAAATCCAACATGTTCGTCAAGCACGACTTTCCCCTCATGAATCCATGCTGCGTCTGATTGATCGAACCATTTCTATCCAGATGCCCTGCTATCTCCTCTTTAATAATGGATTCCAGCATTTTCCCTACTACAGACGTTAAACTGACCGGCCTATAGTTACCCGCCTTTTGTCTCCTTCCTTTTTTAAACAGCGGCGTAACATTAGCCGTTTTCCAATCAACCGGCACTACCCCAGAATGCAACGAGTTTTGATAAATAATCACTAACGCATCCACTATTACCTCTGACATTTCTTTCAATACCCTGGGATGCATTCCATCCGGACCCGGGGACTTGTCCACCTTCAGTCCCATTAGTCTACCCAGCACTGCCTCTCTGGTAACATTAATCGTATTAAGTATTTCTCCTGCTGCCAACCCTCTATCGTTAATATTTGGCAAACTATTTGTGTCCTCCACCGTGAAGACCGACACAAAAAACGTATTTAAAGACTCAGCCATATCCTCATTTCCCACTATTAACTCCCCCCTCTCGTCCTCCAAGGGTCCAACATTCACTCTAGCCACTCTATTCCTTTTTATATATTTATAAAAACTTTTACTATCATTTTTTATATTAATTGCTAGCCTAGCTTCATAGTCTATCCTTCCTTTCTATATCGCTTTCTTAGTCTCTCTTTGTTGTTTCTTAAATTTTTCCCAATCACTTGTTTCTCCACTATTTTTGGCCACTCTGTACGCAGCTGTTTTTATTTTAATACTCTCCTTTATTTCCTTCGTTATCCACGGCTGGTTCTCCCTTTTCTTACAATCCTTGTTTTTTGCTGGAATATACTTTTGCTGAGAACTGAAAAGGATCTCCTTAAAAATCCTCCACTGTTCCTCAGCTATCCTACCTGCCAGCCTGCTCTCCCAGTCTACCTTAGCCAATTCATCCCTCATCCTATCATATTTCCCTCTGTTCAAACAGAGGACACTGGTTTGAGACCAAACTTTCTCCTCTTCCATCTGAATCAGGAATTCGACCATATTGTGGTCACTAGACCCAAGAGGGTCCTTCACAATAAGATCCTTAATTCTACCTACCTCGTTACACAATACCAGATCCAAAATAGCTCGTTCCCTCGTCGGTTCCGTAACATGCTGTTCAAGGAAACTATCCCAACAGCATTCTAAGAACTCTTCCTCCATTCCACCCTTACCGACTTGAGTCTGCCAATCAATGTGCATGTTGAAGTCCCCCATGATTATTGCCGTTCCGTTTTTACACGCATCCCTTATCTGCTTGTTTACAGCCCTCCCTACCTCAACATTATTATTTGGGGGCCTATATACCACACCTACTAGTGTCTTTCTCCCTCTACTATTCCTCATCTCTACCCATGATTCCACGTTTTGTTCCTCAGAGCCTATGTCATCCCTCAGTACTACCCTGATATTATCTCTTATTAATAGCGCGACCCCACCACCTTTTCCTTCCTGTCTATTCTTCCTAAACGCCTGATACCCCTGGATATTCATCTCCCAGTCCTGGTCACCTTTCAGCCACGTTTCTGTAATGGCCACTAGATCGTACCCACTTGTGCTGATTTGCACCATCAACTCATTCACCTTGTTCCGAATGCTTCGTGCATTCAGGCAAAGTGTCCTTATTCCAGCTTTTATCTGAACCCGCTTTGATGAGTCGCGAACACCGTCTCCCTCTACTCCCTTATCTAAATTACCGCCTTCATTCACTTGCACCCTCTCCTCTACCATTAATTTTGTAATTCCCCTTACCCCTGCATCCTCCCCCCCATCAATTAGTTCCTTGATCCTAGTCAACTCTTCTAGCTCCCCTCCCCCCAACCTATCTAGTTTAAATTCTCCCCAGTAGCCTTAGCCAACCTACCGGCCAGGATATTGGTCCCCGTGTCATTCAAGTTCCACCCGTTTTTTGTATACAGATCACCCCTGCCCCTAAAGAGGTCCCAATGGTCCAGGAACCTGAATCCCTGCCCCCTGCACCAGTCCCTCAGCCACACATTCATCCTCCACCTCACTCCATTCCTGCCCTCACCTTCCCGTGGCACAGGCAGTAATCCTGAGATTACTACCTTTGCTTTCCTCTTTCTCAGCTGTCTCCCTAATTCCCTGTACTCCCTTTTCATGACCCCTTCTCCCTTCCTACCCACATCAGCGGTACCAATATGTACCGCTACCTCAGGCTCCTCTCCCTCCCACCTCAGGATTTCTGGGACGCGACTAGCGACATCCTGGATCCCGGCCCCAGGGAGGCAGACCACCATGCGAGAATCCCGCCTACCTCCGCAGAAACGCCTGTCTGTCCCCTTCACCATCGAGTCCCCGATTAATACCGCCTTCCTCCTCTTTTCCTTAGCCCTCTGAGTTACAGGGCTGGACTCCACTGCGGAGACACGGCCACTGCTGCTTCCCCCAGGCGGGCTGTCCCCCCCAGCAGTACTCAAGCAGGAGTACTTGTTGTGCAGGGGCAAATCCACCGGGGTGCTCTCAACCACCCTAGCCTTACCCTTCCTGGCCGTCACCCACTTGGCCTCTTCCCGTGGCCCTGGTGTGACCACCTGATGATAGCTCTTGTCTATCACCTCCTCATTCTCCCTCATCAGCCTAAGATCCTCGAGTTGTAGTTCCAGCTCCCTAACACGGTCTCTCAGGAACCGCAGCTCGACACACCCCTCACAGATGTGGATGTCCGGGAGGCCAGATGCCTCCAGGACCTCCCACATCCTACACTGGGAACAACACATTGGTTTCACACTCATACTGGACACTTTATTTTGATGCTTTATTTTATTATTTTTCTGTGCATGCGCAATTTGAGGCTCCAATCGGAGCTGCAGGCTTTCGGGTGCGTTAAGCCCCGCTCACCGCCTTCTGTAGCGAGAAATGGACTCGACCAAAATTTTCGACAGACTGCATAAGATTGGACCTGAAAACGTGCCCAAAAAACAGATCTGGAACTCTCCCAATTTCACGCCCGCCCGACACTCAGAAAAAAATCTTGTAAAATTCCGCTCCAAAGGTCTATGCAGACCTTGATTGTGTCTTCTCATCTACCATCAATCAGGTCGTATGTCCATCAGTCAAACTTCCATCTTCTGAATCTTCAGGTAACTACCCCATATAAGGTTTCTTATTGTCCTGTAATCCAAGGATCTCTGAATGCAGTTTTCAAAAAATGACTTCTGTTAAACTGAAGACAACTTATTTTAGTGTTCTAACTTGAAAAATGGAATATGTAGTCTAAATACTAGTTGTGCAGGGCTAGTACAAAAAAGCAAGGTGTGGGAAAACAAGTAACTACTGATTATTATTGAATAATTAATCAAAGGACAATCATAACTGGGCTAAGATCAATGTCTGCCAAGTAAGATTTAATATTAAATGATTTTAAATGTTCACTATAGGCTTAAAATCGAGCAAAGTAGAAATAAAATGCAAAATACAAAATTAGTGGCTGCAGGCCCCACATTGGTGTCTGACTAAGTGCCACATGGACAAATGGGGTCAACATGGAAGCTTGTGTATGCTTCAGTTACTCAGTATAGGCTGTTGGTCCCACATTCTAGGTTTGAAGGCCAGAAGCGACACAAAAAAGAGAAAAAGAGCAAAAAGGAAAAGAAGAAAAAGAAGGAAAAAAAGCACAAGCATAAGAATCGTGCAAAATCGTCACCATCTGCGTCAACCCATCGAGACAGGTAAATAGTGTGCGAGGAAGAAAAGGGATGGAAGGATGGAGAGACTGCACCTTTTCATAAGTGGAAGTGAACAGGATTGGTTTGGACGTGGCAGAAATTTCTTTAAACTAAACATTCACTGGAAATTATGCTTCAAAAAAAGTTGCAACAACCTTTGCCTGCAAACAATTTCACCTTCCGCCATGTGATGGCTCTGTCAACAAAGCTTTTAACCATTGCCCTCTGATTAGAAAATAAATACTGTTTTGGGCAGTTGCCAACATGAGTGCTAATTGTGTTGGTTTTCTGAATGGATTTTTGTGACTTTAAGTTTCTGTTCAAATGTGTTTTACATAATCACAATCAAACATACCTGTGATCCAACACATTAGAACATAATTCTTTCACATGTTGTGTTTAAGGGTGAAACACTGGTGCAGTTTTATTAATGCAGCTGTAATGTGTTTAATGCCAAAATAAGTATGCTTAATAAATGAGTGACCTCTTTTAAATAACCGAAAATTACTTCAAAAATGCCAGCTATATAGTTGAAGCAGTTTTTCACGAACTAAATATTTAGCAAACAAAATGATCTAATCTTTAGAATGTGCTTGTTTACACCCACAAACAAATCTTAGTTTTAAGAAGCTTCGTAAAGGCACACACAAATAGGCGCAATTTACCAAGAACTCATTAGGATGATCAATCTGAGACCATTTTAGAAGGCAAGGTTTATTTAAACCAAATTAAGTCACGGAAATGTATTTTGTGCCAGACTTGCACGATGGCACAGTGATTAGCACTGCTGCCTCACAGCTGGGTTCGATTCCTGGCTTGGGTCACTCTGTGGAGTTTGCACGTTTTCCCCGTGTCTGCGTGGGATTCCTCCGGGTGTTCTGGTTTCCTCCCACGATCTGAAAGACGTGCTGGTTAGGTGCATTGGCTATGCTAGATTCTCCCTCCGTGTACCCGAACAGGCGCCGGAGTGTGGTGACTAGGGGACTTTTCACAGTAACATCATTGCAGTGTTAACGTAAGCCTTACTTGTGACGCTAATAAGTAAACTTTAAAACTTGATTTGCACCTGAAATTCCATAAACCTTTGGCTGTTTGCACTAGAACCAGATAAACTTACCCGTACTGTTTTTGCAGTGTTATCGTTGGAACCAGCTATCAGTTCCCCAACATTCTAACCCAGCCGTAGGAGTGTAACCTCATCGATTAGTCTGCATTATGATGGAATGCACCCCATGGTAGTAAGAGATGGCAGGGGGAATAGCAAATGCGCTCGTAATTTATCAAAATTCGCTGGACTCTGGGGTGGTTCCAGCAGATTGGAAAACAGCAAATGTGATGCCACTGTCTAAAAAAGGAAGTAGACAAAAGGTGGATAAGTATACGCCGGTTAGCTTAACTCTTGTAGTGGGGAAAATGCTCGAATTTATCAAGGAAAAAATAGAGAGACATCTGGATAATTTACAGGAATTTTTTGAGGACATTATGAGCACGGTGAACAACGGGGAATGTGGTGTATTTGGATTTCTAGAAGACATTCAACAAGGTGCTGCACAAAAGGCTGCTGCATAAGATAAAGGTGCACAGCATTGTGAGTAATGTATTAGCATGGATAGAGGATTGGTCAACAGAGAGCAAAGAGTGGGGATAAATGGGTCATAAAGGTTTACATCATGGAAACAGGCCCTTTGTGTTTTTCTGGTTGGCGATCAGTGACTAGTAGTGTGCCTCAGGGATCAGTGTTGGGAGTGCAATTGTTTACAATTTACATAGATGATTTGGAGTTGGGAACCAAGTGTAGTGTGTCAAAGTTTGCAGATGACACTAAGTGGTAGAGCAAAGTGCGCAGAGGACACTGAAAATTTGCAAAGGGATATAGATAGTTTGAGTGGGCAAGGATCTGGCAGATGGAGTACAATATTAGTAAATGTGAGCTCATCCATTTTGGCAACAACAGCAAAATGGACTTTTATCATTTAAATAATTGCAGCATGTTGTTGTGCAGAGGGACCTGGGTGTCCTTGTGCACGAAATCACAAAAAGTTGGTTTACAGGTAATTTAGAAGGAAAATGGAATTTTGTCCTTCATTGCTGGATGGAATTTAAAAACAGAGGTTATGTCACCTGGAGTATCGTGTACAGTTTTGGTCTCCTTACTTGAGAAAGGATGTCCTGGTACTGGAGGGGATGCAGAGGAGATTCATTGTGTTGATTCTGGAGTTGTAGCCTCAAAATAAGGGGAGCAGATTTAGGACCAAGTTGAGGAGGAACTTCTTCACCCAAAGGGTTGTGGAATTCCCTGCCCAGTGAAGCAGTTGAAGTTACCTCAGTGAATGTTTTTAAGGCAGATAGATTTCATCATTCCAGTAAAGGTATTAAGGGTTATGGTGAGCAGGTGGGTAAGTGGAACTGAGTCTGAAAATATCAGCCGTGGTCTTGTTGAATGACAGAGCAGGCTTGAAGGGCTAGATGGCATATTCCTGCCCCTAATTCTTTTAAGATACAGGTTCTGACCATTTAAAAATATTCCTCAGTAAGTATTAAATTGATATGTCACATCAGTGGAGCTCACACCTGAGGCATGTTGTTTGAATAGTGTAGAATGAGCTTTACTCTATCTAACCTTACTGTATCCAGCTCCAATGGGGTTTGGGGTCATGAGTTTTACCCCTCTGAGCAGTGGTGACACTGGAGAGATTGCCCAGAGGCTATGGTAGATTGACCCTGGACCCCATTGCATGTCACTATACAGCAAAAGGCAAATAGTGAGTCCAAAAAGTGAAGGGAAAATTGTTGGGGTTGTCATGGAACAATATGGAGAGCTTAACTGAAACCAACATGTTTAAAATGGCATTTACAAAGAGCTTTAAAAATTTATTTTCATGAACTTTAATAGGAGAATAAAATTACTATGCTGCTTTATCAGATTGCTCAATTGAATCATTGGTGGAACAGCATGTTAGCCACTGCAGTGTGAAATAGCTTGCTTAATCTGTTCAAAGTTCAAAAAAACATTCTGCCTGCCACACAATTGAGCGACATTGTGCATGAATTCCAGTGCAGGTGTAATCCAGCTATGTCCCAACATTGGCTGGTTGCCAGCACATGGCTCATTTCCTGGTAGTGTACACTCATACACAGGAATCCACCTTCTGCAAACAGAAGAAATATTACAAGCCTTCTACTTTGGGGAGTTTTATTTCCCTGTAGCTTTCTCCATGGCAATACCTCTATCAAAGACCATCCTTGTCACTGCTGTATTTGTCCTGATGAGTGCAAGATGGAAAGTTTGTAACATTTAAAGAGGAAAATAATTTTCAAAGTACTGCTCTAACATCTCTCCTCCTGTGATCTTCCAGAAAGTATCATTCATCATTTGAACAGAAGAGGCACAGTAGACAACGACATGATACAGATTCTTCTGTAGGTAGTGGAACCTCAGTTCATCATGGCCAGGGGTCACAGTAATACAGGGAAACATTCAGCAAACCATGCTCAATAATACGTGGCAGCTCATGTGTATTGCCACCTGGTACTGGAGCCTTTTGAAAAATTAACATCCCAGATCTAGTTATGTTTTTATGCAATGTCACTAGAATTGTCTTAATTCTCAGCAGCACAAATCTGGACTAGTCAGTACTGCTCAGTGTTCAAGGTGTCCACCTCTATAGCTGCAGTATCTATAATGGAAAGATGTAAATATTTTTAAACTTTGTTTTACTGTGTTTACATTAAACAAAAATGCTGTTCACCATTTCTACGGAGTCATTTTCTCTTTCCTTTCCCTGCCCCTTGATTATTGGATAACTGATCTCAAAGTTGAGGTAATCCTAATCCCAGTATCTATTAGAATGCTAATTTATCACCTTATACCAGACAGCTGAGCCCACTTGAGCTTTCACTTAATGTAAAGTGCAAGAAATTAAGATTTTCAATATCATACCTTTACTAGTTTAGTAGCATTTAACTGAAATTTATTTATTTAAAAAAAAGCCAGTCAAGGGCAGGAACCAAAATTCAGGAATCTTAAGAGATTTTTATTCTAACAGCTTTAATTACAGTGCTTGTCAAAATGAAAATTGAAACAAGTATACAAAACATTTGATTTGTAGTGTGTGTAATGAACGGATTAATTTCACCACTAACTCATCCTGATCAGACCCAGGTATTTACTGTCCATATATTTCTCAGCCTTAACTAAGGTAAAGAAAAAAAAGCTTTTCTGCTGGCAAACCAGGTCCTTGCAGTATTCATGTAGCAGGTGGATGGGGTCTTGCTTTGGGTTCCAAACATTCAGGATGGCATGGGGAACAGGGAGGAAATAGGAATTGATGGAAATATGTCTTGCACAACACCAAAAATGGAATGACTCAGATGCAGTATCAACACACTGGAAAACAAAAAACGTCAAGGGGAGGTGTTTTAGGTGCATTCACTGGACATTGCTACCTACTATACACTAGCCAAAGGACAAGCTAATGAAAGCCAAAAGATCCATTTTTCATCTGACCCAACAGTGCCTGCATGCTGCGGTCAGCTTACTGTCAAGTATGGGGCAAGCCATAAGCAAGAGGAAGAGTCAGCACAAGACTCCAAATTCAAACAGATGATATAAATTAGGCATTCTTGGCTACTCATCTTTGTGCTTCACTTAACAGTTCAAGACTTGTTCTCTTCCCTTTCTCTCTCGCTCTTCCCCAACACAATGATATTGTGAAAGTGGCTTCTTGTTCATAACTAACTCCAGCACTTCACTGTAAAATATAACTAATCATCATTATCGGCTCAGAAGAAGCCTTAAGAGTTGGACTTCAATTATTCAGAAGGCAGAAAAAATGTGGGTTAGAATATATTTTATTCTGTTGAATTTCAAATGCAGCCTGTATAGGTCTAGGAAAGGGATACTTGAGCAACCTATGAGACTGACTCACAGAATAGTGCAAGAGAATCTGAACCTAGAAATCACTTCAAAGTGTATGTTAAAATTTTAAAATAAAATCACAAGCAGTCCTTCACTCCTGAAATCACAGATTTAGGAAAACAAGTTGAAAAAAATCATAAGTCACATGCAAGCTTCCCTCCCTCCAACAAAAAGCCATACCCCACACCATGGAACAGCCTTGTTCCAGAGCTAGCAAGCCAAATCTGTTAACATACTTTGCAGTGCTTTGTACTGTTGGGAGCATACATAAGCATCTCCCATTTCTAAGATGTCTGTATATCCCTTTCCTACACTTAATACTTACAAGTCAGTTTAAACTTTCAAAAGAAGGGGAAAATAAAGAACAACCATGGGGGGGGGGTATATATTGCATAGGAGTAGCAAGAAACTGCCTCATTACAAAAAGAGGGACGATATATACACATTTAAATAAGAAACCACATATTTCCTTTCAAGTCTGTACTTCTCACCCATACAGCGTGATATTAGAGTTCTAGTGATTGGATGTAATGAAGCAGGTTCCTGGCACCCAATACCACAAAGTAGCAGTTTGCCACACTACATAATAAAGCAGGGAAGAAGGGACGGGCAGGAGGGGAGGGAGGAAGGGAAAAAGGTGGAGCTATTTGTTGCTTTTGAGTTGGTTGGACAGCCAGTCCAGTCCTTCATACAGGCCGTCACCGCTGGTCGCACAGGTTGCCTGGATGAACCAGGTCCTCTGACGGAGTTGATGCAGACCCAGTTTATCTGTGATCTCTGCAGCATTCATTGCATTAGGCAGATCCTGGAGGGGGAAAAAAATGCAGAATTGAATACATCAACATATTCAAATCCAGGCCTACCTCTTGCTGATGAAGCGTCATCTTTGGGAAAAGAGCAGAGTTTGACAGGTGGCACTTAGCAGTTAAAAGTAGGCATACAAAAGCATGCAGGTGGTTTAAATTGAAAGAGAAATGCCCATGTAAGCAGCAACCAGATCAAAACTAATACTATGATGACATGGGAGTACAGCACACTGTTCAAAACACCCAAATTCCAACTACCCAAGCACTCCCATGTAGCTGGCATGTTCGAGCCAGGATGACAAATCAGAAAGGAGTGATACATCTACAAGGCAGCTCAGGATGCCATCACAAGATTGTGCAGCAATGCAACAGTGGCTGACAGGTGTCACACGAGGATGCTGTTCGAAAGGCCAAGACCGCAATGTCGACTATCCTATCATAGTCTAACACTTACCTGTTTGTTTGCAAAAAGTAACAACACAGCATCTCGTAGCTCATCTTCAGCTAGCATTCTCATCAACTCTTCTTTAGCTTCATTCACTCTCTCCCTGTCATTACTGTCCACCACAAAAATCAAACCTGGAACACAAGTAATTGTTAATAGGTAAGGCAGTTTCTCACCGCCATCACTGACGAAGTAGAGATCAGAGGTTGTAAGATTCTGCATTTGCTGCTGTGCATCTTGAATAAGGTACACGCTGCTGCCACTGTAGTGGAAGGGGTGCTAATCAAGCACACTGCTTTGCCCTGGATGGGATCAAGCTCAAGTATTGTTGAGTTGCACTGATTCAAGCAAATGGACAGTATTACAACACTCCTAACTTGGTCAGGCTTTGGCAATGCCATTAAATGTCAAATGGGGGATGGTTAGATTCTCTTTGTTGGAGATGCTCATTGCCCGGTACTTGAGGCATGAATGTTACTTGCCACTTAACAGCCGACACTGTCCAGCGTTTTGCTGCATACTGCTTCAGTGCAGAAGGAGTTGTGTATGAACACTGCCATCATCTCCAAATTTCCCATTTCTGATCGAGGGAAGATCAGTGCTGAAGCAGCTAAAGATGATTGGGCTCATGACACTAGCCTGAAGTAACTCCTGCAGCAACATCCTGAAACTATGATTGGCTTTCAACAATTTCAGCCATTTTCCTCTGTGCTAGGTACGACTCCAACCAGCAGAGTTTTTCCCAGATTCCCACTTACCTCCATTTTGTCAAGGTTCCTTGATGCCACACTATCAAGTGCTGCCCAATGTAAAGAGCAGTCACTCACCTCTGAAAGTCAGCTCTTTAATGGACCATGGTTGTAAGATGATCAGGAGCCAGGTAGTCCAGGCAGAACCCAAACTTATCAGTGAGCAAGTTATTGCTGTACAGCTGCTGCTCGATCACACTGTTAATGACACCTACACCTTCCATCAGTTTCCTGACAAGTACAGACAGGTGGGATAGCAATTGGCCGGATTGGATATGCCCTGCTTTTCAGGGACAATACATACCTGGTCAATTTTCTAAATTGCCAAGTGAATGCAGTGTTGTATCTGTGCAGGAACATCTTAGCTAGGGATGCAGTTAGTTCTGGAGTACAAGCCTTCAGTACTACTGTCACATTATGTGAAATCAAGGCTATGGGCCCTGACAAAGTGAATTAAATTGGTTGAAGACTGGATTCTGTGATGCTGGGGAGCTCAGGAGGCCGAAATGGATCAACCACTTAGTACTTTGCATTGATGTGCTGGACTCCCCCATCATTTAGGATGGGGATATCTCTCCCACCATTCACAACTGAATGTGGCAGCACTATTGAGCTTCAATCTGATCTGTTGGTTGTAGGATTGCTTAGCTCTATTGCATGGTGCTCCCACTGTTGGCATGCACTTTTTCCTGTGTTGCATAACTATCAAGACTTGTTTCATTTGTCTGTTGGATAGTTCCTAATTTTGGAACAAGCCTCCTAATGTTAGCAAGGACGTTAAGACAGTGCTGCAAAGGTTGAAACTGGGTCGTCTATCTGGTTTTGTTCCTTTTCAAATTTTCTGTAATAGAAAATAGAACTGCTGTGGATCTGGAGTCTCAGATCAGACCAGGTTAAGTTTAGCAGCGTTGTTTCCCCAAAGGACATCAGCAAACCAGACAAGTTTGGGTTTTACGACAATGAAAGATTTCATGGTCACCATAACTGAGGATAGTTTTCAATTCCAGATTAATCAGATGTATTAAATTAAAAGGCAGTGTGGGAAGCAGAGCCAATCAGGAGCAAGGGCACATTTCCTGGGAGGGGGAGGTACTACAGTTGGAGCTGGGAGAAGACAAGAGTAGACATGTATTGCAGGTTTGTCAGATCCTTATTAAACACACACACAATAAGTTAATTACTTGAAACCACAAGTCACCTTCAATTTTACTATTCACCCAAGTGACCATGTAGCATCAGAAGACAGACTATTGGTGGCAGAAGCTCTACTGAATATTACTGAAACCTTAACTGGAACAAACTGGACAATATCCTTGCATGGCACTGAAACTAGTGGCATCTTCATGGGTCAACCTTACTGGATCTCCAAATTGTGGATGGGTTACAATAAGAGATAATAGTGTCTGCCATTGGCTGAATATCTCTAGTGAAAGGTCTCTAATGATTGGGGTTAAAGCACATGTAATGGAACAGTAGAGGAGGTCACTCTGCACCCTTTCTATATAACTGATCTGGGTATTGGGTCAATGCAATGAATTAAAGAGGCGACTCCATCTCAGGGCAACTAAAGCCATTCTTGAGTAGAAAGATCCAAAAGAATGATAAGAAAGGAGTAAGCTGTGAACCCTCCGAGGGCTACGACTGCTTGTGATTCTGGGAGGTGTCAATTGTTCAGTTTCATATTATATCCAAAGCTGAGAAAAAAGATTTTAACCTTGCACTATTGCACACCCGGAGCTTTCAGCAGCACCAAAACCTGCCTGTTGCCAGTCTTTAATGGAATTATTTTGTAACTATTTTATTTCATGGGATGGAAACATCACAGGCCAGCATTTATAATTGGTAATTGTTCGTGAGAAGGTGGGGTGAGCACCTATTAGAATTATTGCTACCATCTGGAGTTAAGTACATCCACTGTGCTGTTAAAAGAATTCCAAGATTTTGATCCAGTGAAGGAACAAAGAACAATACAGCACAGGAACAGGCCCTTTGGCCCTCCAAGCCTGCGCCACTCATGTGCCCAACTAGACCATTCGTTTGTATCCCTCTATTCCCAGTCTGTTCATGTGGCTATCTAGATAAGTTTTAAAACGATCCTCGTGTGTCCACCTCAATCACCTTGCTTGGCAGTGCATTCCAGGCCCCCACCACCCTCTGTGTAAAATACGTCCCCCTGACATCTGTGTTGAACCTTGCCCCCCCTCACCTTGAACCCGTGACCCCTTGTGTTCGTCACCTCCGACCTGGGAAAAAGCTTCCCACTGTTCACCCTATCTATGCCCTTCATAATTTTATACACCTCTATTAGGTCGCCCCTCATCCTCCGTCTTTCCAGGGAGAACAACCCCAGTTTACCCAATCTCTCCTCATAGCTAAGACCCTCCATACCAGGCAACATCCTGATAAACCTTCTCTGTACTCTCTCCAAAGCCTCTACGTCATCTGGTAGTGTGGCGACCAGAACTGGACGCAGTATTCCAAATGTGGCCTAACCAACGTTCTATACAGCTGCAACATTATGTGCCAACTTTTATATTCTATGCCCCGTCCAATAAAGGCAAGCATGCCATATGCCTTCTTCACCACCCTCTCCACCTGTGCTGCCACCTTTAAGGATCTGTGGACTTGTACACCCAGGTCCCTGTGTCTCTATACTCCTGATGGTTCTGCCATTTATTGTATAGTTCCCCCTTATATTAGATCTACCGAAATGCATCACTTCGCATTTATCTGGATTAAATTCCATCTGCCATTTCTCCGCCCAATGTTCCAGCCTATCTATATCCTATATTCTCTGACAATGTTCATCACTATCCGCAACTCCAGCAATCTTTGTGTCATCCGCAAACTTACTGATCACACCAGCTACATCTTCCTCCAAATCA
The DNA here is from genome assembly GCF_964213995.1 of Mustelus asterias. Classification (NCBI taxonomy): domain Eukaryota; kingdom Metazoa; phylum Chordata; class Chondrichthyes; order Carcharhiniformes; family Triakidae; genus Mustelus; species Mustelus asterias. The sequence continues at coordinate 37,285,926 of NC_135807.1, read as the reverse complement.
TTTATATATATCACAAACAGCAGAGGTCCACGTACAGAGCCCTGCGGAACACCACTAGTCACAGACCTCCAACCGGAAAAAGACCCCTCCACTGTTACCCTCTGTCTTCTATGGCTAAGCCAGTTCTCCACCCATCTAGCTAGCTCACCTTTTATCCCGTGAGATTTAACCTTTTGCACCAGCCTGCCATGAGGGACCTTGTCAAATGTTTTACTAAAATCCATATAGACGACATCCACGGCCCTTCCCTCGTCAATCGTTTTTGTCACCACCTCAAAAAACTCAACCAAATTTGTGAGGCATGACCTCCCTCGTACAAAACCATGCTGTCTACCGCTAATGAGATTATTCAGTTCTAAATGCGCATATATCCTATCTCTAAGAATCTTCTCCAACAATTTCCTTACCGGCCTATAATTACCCAGGTTATCCATACTACCCTTCTTAAATAACGGGACCACATTTGCTATCCTCCAATCCTCTGGGACCTCACCCGTGTCCAGTGAAGAGACGAAGATTTCTGTTAGAGGCCCAGCAATTTCATCTCTTGCCTCCCTGAGGAGTCTAGGATAGATGCCATCTGGCCCTGGGGATTTGTCTGTCTTAATGTTTCCTAAAAAACCTAACACTTCCTCCCTTGTAATTGAGATTTTTTCTAACGGGTCAACACATCTCTCTGAGACACTACCAGTCAACATGTCCCTCTCCCTTGTGAATACTGATGCAAAGTATTCGTTTAGGATCTCTCCTACTTCCTTTGAAGCATAATTCCCCTCCTTTGTCCCCGAGAGGTCCGATTCTTTCCCTAACAAGCCTCTTGTTCCTAACATATGTATAAAATGCCTTAGGATTCTCCTTAATCCTGTCTGCCAAGGACATTTCGTGACCCTTTTTGCCCTTCTAATTCCCTGTTTGAGTTCTTTTCTACTTTCTCTGTATTCCTCCAGTGCTCCATCTGTTTTTAGCTGCCTGGACCTCGTGTATGCCTTTTTTCTTTTTGATTAGACCTACAATTTCACTGGTTATCCACGGCTCCCGAATCCTACCTTTCCTATCCTTCCTCTTTACAGGCACATGCCTGTCCTGCAGTCCTATCAACTGCTCCTTAAAAGACTCCCACATGCCAGATGTGGATTTACCCTCGAACAGCCTCTCCCAATCAACAGCCACCAAATCCTGCCTAATCCAGCTGTAGTTAGCCTTCCCCCAATTCAGCACCGTACCCATAGGACAACACTCATCTTTTTCCATTACTATCCTAAAGTTCACAGAATTGTGGCCACTATTTGCCACATGTTCCCCTACTGCAACTTTGATGACCTGACCGGGCTCATTCCCCAGTACTAGGTCCAGTATAGACCCCTCTCTAGTTGGACTGTCAACATATTGTTCCAAAGAACCTTCCTGTACGCATTTTATAAATTCTTCCCCGTCCAGGCCCCCAGCCTTAAGTGATTTCCAGTCTATACAAGGGAAATTAAAGTCTCCCACTACAACAACCCTATTTTTTCTGCACCTGTCCAGAATCTCCTTACATATCCGTTCCTCAACTTCCCGTGGGCTGTTGGGAGGCCTGTAGTATACCCCCAGCATAGTGACTGTACCCTTCCTGTTTGAGCTCCACCCACAGTGACTTGTTACCTGACCCTTCCAAATTGTCCACCCTCTGTACCACTGTAATATGCTCCCTAACCAGCATTGCTACTCCCCCACCTCTCCTAGTCCCTTCTCTGTCTCGCCTAAAACACTTATACCCCGGAATATTCAGCTGCCAGTCCTGTCCTTCTTTCAACCAAGTCTCCGTCACTGCAACCACATCCAAGTTCCGCGCAAGCATTAAGGCTCTAAGCTCGTCTGTCTTGCCTGTGACGCTACTTGCATTGAAGCAGATGCACTCCATACCTCCCCCCGAATGCTCTTCCTCTTAGATAGCCTTGTTTTGGCCCCAACCTCGTCCCCAGCCTCTATGCTTCTTGACCTATTGTTCTGATCCCCACCCCCGTCACATTAGTTTAAACCCCCCGAACCACACTAGCAAAACTCCCAGCTAGGATATTCGTGCCCCTCCAGTTTAGGTGTAACCCGTCCTTCTTGTACAGGTGCCATCCTCTCTTGAAGACTTCCCAGTGATCCACGAATTTGAAACTCTCTCTCCTGCACCAGTCCTTTAGCCACGCGTTCAGCTGTACAATCTCCCTGTTCCTAGCCTCACTAGCATGTGGCAATGGGAGTAGTCCAGAGATCACTACCCTAGAGGCCCTGCTTTTTAGCCTACTACCCAACTCCCTGAATTGCTCTCGCAGGACCTCCCTGCTCTTTCTGCCTACGTCATTTGCACCAATGACGCCTGTCTGGTTACCCGCCCCTTTTAGGATGCTTCCTACCCACTCAGAGACATCCAGGACCCCGGCACCAGGGAGGCAGACTACCTTCCTGGAGTCTCGTTCGCGCTCACAGAACTGCCTGTGCCTCCAACTATTGCATCCCCCACTACTATTGCTCTCCTAGTCCCCCTCTTTCCCTTCTGAGCCACAGAGCCCGATTCCGTGCCAGTGACCTGGTCACCGTGGCTTACCCCTGGAGGGTCATCCCCCCCCCCCCACAGTATCCAAAACGGTACACTTATTTTGGAGGGGGACAACCACAGGGGATCCCATCACTGACTGCTCTCTCCCCTCCTCTCTCCTGTCTGTCACCCATCCCTTACTGTTAAGGGGGACAACCACCAGGGTACTCTCTGGTATGTGACCTTTACCCTTCCTAACCGTGACCCCACTTGTCTTCCTCTTGTGGCTCTGGTGTGACGACCTGCCTGTAACTTCTCTCTATTAACTTTTCATTTTCCCTGACTAGACCAAGGTCATCGAGCCGCAGCTCCAGTTCCCTAACGCGGTCTCTCAGGAGCTGCAGTTCGACACCTGGTGCAGATATGGACTTCCGGGAGACTAGGTGACTCCATGAACTCCCACATCCGACAGCAACAAGCTGGCCTCCCACTCAATTACCCCTTTCTTTAAATTACTGGAAAAAAACGAACAGAACCTACCCTGCCTCTACCCGTTTCCTCCTAAGCCTGTTGAGCCAAAGCCCTTCAGCTCTCACTCTGCTGCCCGCTTTTAAACCTCCCATGCGCTAAAAAAACACTCCAAAAAACCCTTCCCAGAACACCCCACAGCCTACTTCCGGTTTACAGTTTGAAACTTTAATAAATAAATAAAGCCCGCGAAAATGTAATTTAAAGGTCAATTTTGCACCCTAGCACTCCTGCAACAAATCGCTCCTCCTTGCCTCGCTGCAGAAGAACAAATGAGGACTATCCCCCCAGGTAACTAGCTTTTATATAAAAAACACTCCAAAAAACCTTCCCAGAACAGTGATATAGTTTCTAGTCAGGATGCTCTGTGCCTTGGGAGGGGAACTTGCATATCTTGCCATTCCCATGTATCCATTTCTTTCTAGGTGGTAAAGGTCATAGGTGTGCAAGTGCTTTCAAACGAGCCTTAGGAAGATGCTGACCCAATGTTCTGTTCTTGATAATGGATTATCTTCCTGCGGGAAAATGTAGGGACCTAGTTCCTCTGTGGCTGACAACAAGAGCCATGATGTGGAGATGCCAGCATTGGACTGGGGTGGGCACAGTAAGAAGTCTCACAACACCAGGTTAAAGTCCACACAGGTTTATTTGGAATCACGAGCTTTCAGAGCACTGCTCCTTCATCAAATGAGTGGCTTTGGTCCACTCACTTGAAGGAACAGCGGTCTGAAAGCTCATGATTCCAAATAAACCTGTTGGACTTTAACCTGGTGTTGTGAGACTTCTTATCAAGAGCCATGTAACTGAGCACAAAGCCCACATCAAACTGTGCTTGCCACACCAAACCTTTTCTCCAAAGTTAAAACTAGCCAATCAGCAGCAAGAGCGAAAAATATAACAATGCATTTGCCTAGATCCTAAATATTGAACAACAAGGTCACAAAAATCAAAGCAACAGCAAAACACTCACCTTGTGTATTCTGAAAGTAGTGGCGCCAAAGTGGACGGATCTTGTCCTGTCCACCCACATCCCACACTGTAAAACTAATGTTCCTGTATTCCACAGTTTCTACATTGAAGCCTAGGAAAAAAACAAAACATTTATACCAATATATGTAGAATTGACAGCCCTTGCATCTTCTAATCATTACCTCCCAGATCATCTCCTGCTGTGCAACATCCTTGGGGGGCAATTCCCCCCTACTGTATTCCACGTTAGTCTTTTGTTCAAGATGGTGCATGGAGCCCACTCGCAAGGAGTGACTCCTTAAAAGCAGATCAACTTGTAAGAGCTGGATCGTATTTCCCTCCCTCCATGATGTCACCCACATGTACTTTAAACACTGTTTTGAAACCATTGATCCAAAATTGCATCCAGTACATAGGCCATTTGGTGCTTCAAGCTTGCACCACCATTCATTATCATCCAACTTAATAGTGTGATCCCACCATCCCCCCCGCCCACCCAAAACCCTCTGATTCCCTCTGCCCCAAGAACAATACAAGACCCCTTTTAAAAACATACAGTTATTTGGCCTCAACTGCTGAAAATGGTAGCAAATTCCAATGTCTCACCACTCTAGAAGAAAATTCTCATCTTCATCACAAAAGATTTACCCCATATCCTAAACTATGACCCCTGGTTCAGGACACTAGGAACATCCTTCCTGCATCTACTCTGCCTAATCCCGTTAGATTTTTATAGGTTACGAGATTCCTCCCCCTTCATCCTTCTGAACTCCAGCGAATATAATCCTCACCAACTCGATCTCTTCTCTTACGTCAGTCCTGCGATTCCCAGGAATCGGTCAGGTAAACCTTCACTGCACTCCTCTTACAGTCATATCCTTCTCAGAGAAGGAAACTAAAACTACACACAATATTCCAGGTTTGGCCTCACCAAGGACCTGTATAACTGCAGCAAGACATTCCTGACTGCACTCCTTCTACAGTAAAAACATCCTTCCTCAGGTAAGGAGATCAAAACTGCACACAATATTCCAGGTGTGGCCTCACTAAGGTCCTGCATAATTACAGCAAAACACCACTGCTCCTGTACTCAATTTCTCTCACTATGAAGGCCAACATACCATTTGCCTTCTTTATCTGCATGCTAACCTTCAGCAACTGGTGTACAAGGACAACGAGGTCTCATAGCACATTCCCCTCTCAATTTATAGCCATATAATCTTGACTTCCTGTTTTTGCTACCAAAGTGGATAACCTCAGATTTATCCACATTATACTGCATCCGTCTTGCATTTGCCCACTCAGCTTGTCCAAATCATACTGAAGCATCTCTGCATTCTCAACTCACCCTCCGTCACAGTTTTGTCTCATCCACAAATCTGGAGATATTACATTTAGTTCCCTCATTTAAATCATTCATATATATTATGAATAGCTGGGGTCCCAGCACAGATTCCTGCAGTACCCACTAGTTACTCACTGTCTGCCATTTAGCAAATGATGCATTAATTTCCTGTCTGCCAATGAGTCTTCTATATATCTCGATACACTACCCCAATGTGCTTTAAGTTTAAACACTAATCTCTTACGTGGGGCAGTGTCATAAGCCTAAAGTCCAAATAAACAACACCTCATCAACTCTACTAGTTACATCCTCGAATTTCAGTAGATTTGTCAAACATGATTTCCCTTTTGTAAATCCATGCTGTCTCCATCTGATTCTACCACTGTTTTCCAAGTGCTTTATACATTTTTTGATAATGAACTCCAGACATTTCCCCATTACCGATGTCAGGTTGACTGTCTATATTTCCCTGTTTTCTCTCTACCTTCCCTTTTTAAAATAATCAGGGTTACATTCGCAACCCTCCAATCTGTAAGAACTGTTCCACAAAATACAGAATCTTGGAAGATGACCACCAATGCATCCACTATTTCCAGGATTAAAGTACTCTGGGATGTAGATTAACAAACCCTGGAATTAATCAGCCTTCAATCCCATCAATTTCCCCAATACCTTTTCTCTACTAATTATTTCTTTGAGCTCATCTCGCTCACTAAATAGTGTTCCAACATCTCTGGTATGTTACTTGTGTCCTCTTTTTGAAGGCAGAACCAATGTATTTAGTTGGTCAGCAATTTCTTTGCTCCCCATTATAATTTGACTGTAAGGGACCTCCATGTGTCTACACCAAATCTTCTCTTCACAATCTTCTCTTATGTGCCCACAAGCTTACTCTCATTTTCCCCACTGTAATCAATTCTTCGATCCAACTGTGCTGAATTCTAAACTGCTTCAAATCCTCAGGTCTGTTGTTTTTTTCTGACCAATTTGTATGCCTTTTCCTTGATCTAATACTATCTCTTATTTCCCTTGTAAGTCATGGTGTGGCCACCTTTCCTGTTTTATTTTTGCTTCAGACAGGAATGAACAATTCTTGCCGTTCACCCATGTGCTCTTTTGAATATTTGCTATTGCCTATCCACCGTCATCCTTTTAAGTAATGTTTCCTAATCCATCATTACCAACTCATGCCTCATATCATCATAGTTTTCTTTAGGATTCAGGACCCTTGTCTCAAACACCTATGCCACTCTCCATCTTGAAGAATGCTATCAGATAATGGCCATTCATCTCCCAGGGGTCATAGAATGTCAAGGATGTCATAGACAATATGGCCAACATGAAACAAAAATTTAAGTGCCATTAAAAGCAATCGCTTCAGAGCAATGCATTATGTGAAGTGCTTTGATAAGATGCAATATAAACAGTCTTTTTTGTCCCAACTTACTATGGTCAGAGGTTGGACAAATTTTTCTACTACAATCTCATATGCATAAAAATCTCAATAATAAAAGCACCGTTATAGTTCACGTCAACAAGTTTAATATTCAAACTAAACTCACTTACCTATAGTGGGAATAGTGGTTACAATTTCACCCAATTTCAGTTTGTATAAAATCGTGGTCTTGCCAGCTGCATCTAGACCCACCATGAGAATACGCATTTCCTTTTTTCCAAGAAAGCCTTTGATGAATGAGCTAAGTGCACCCCCCATGGCTCAAGCTTCTGGTTAGACGAGGTTTAATGTTAAGCTGAAAAAGATTTGAAAGTGTCAGGCAAATACAGACAGGAAACATGCATTTTGAGACAATAATGAAACACTCCTGCAAGTTCTCTCACACTGACCAATGCAGATTTAATTGCCCACTCAGAGCACTGCAGTCTGAATATAAGCATTTGTATAATGGGTTTTACTTCTTTAACACTTTGATTTGACAAATAGGTTATTAATATCCTTCACCTACACAAGAACAGTAGATTGGTAGCCATCAGATGAGTAGTAAGAGATAGGCAGTGCAAGAGTATTCAGGATGTGTGCTATTCAGTACTGGAGACCCTTAGGAACAACAACAGACGATAGTCCAATGGGCAAGGGAAAAGGAGTAGGTTGGAGCACGGAGTGCAGGGGAACAGAAAAGTGTAGAAATGCAGTCAAACAAAATTCTGTAGTCCGGGGGATTAGACAGGTGTTTCTGCATCATTTAAGTCCTGCAAGGCGTGTTGCCCCTCTGATGCCATCAGTGTGCAGGATATTCTGCATGGGAAAAGAAACAGGCCAGAAGTTGTGATATCTGTGATACAAGGGTATCTGAGAGGCAGGTATTAAGACCACACAAAGCTAGGGAGGCTCAGAAAAGACTCATCTCTAGATGAGTCCCAGTAATACACACCTCAAGGGTAGAAATATGATAGGAGGATCAAATCTCGACTCGAAGTATTGAGATTAGTTCTAAAGCAGGAGGTAACCTGTTCAAGAGATAGTTCATACCACAATAGGACTGGGACCAATATCTTCACAGGGAAGGTTTAATTAAATTAGTGGAAGAGTGAGCACCCACAAATAGAAGCAGAAGAGAGAAATAGGGTGCAGACTGTGTTGGATAGTACTAGAGAAGAAAGTAGTACTAAATTAGATTGGAATGGAAACAACAGGTTTAGAATGCATCAATATAAACACACAGTATAGGAAGTAAGGCTACAAGGGCAAATAGTCATATTGAAATAGGATGTAGTGGTGGTAACAAAAACATGGTTAAGAGTGTTGGGTACTTAATATTCACAGATTAGAAAGTGTTTCAAAAAGATATGGAAGGGAAAAAGGGAGGCGAGGTGACAGCACTGATTAGGAAAGACATTGGATATCCACGAGGGAATAAGGAGGAAATCCAACTGGTTAGAGTTAAAGACAGATAGGTATGTTCACTTTACTGGTGGTATTCTGGAGACTTCCAATTAGTGACGGAGAAAAAGGGGACCAAAATCTGCAGGGAAACCCACAGATGTGCAAGAACTATAGCAGTGACACTGGAAAATGATCTATATATCGGTTAGGACATAGGGTAAAGTCATTTCCAGCTTTGGGGGCGGGGGGGGGAGGAGAGAATGGGACGACAGGAGCATCTGCAACCCTCTGGGGTAGATCATTCCAAGGATTCACAACCCTCTGAAGAAATTTCTCCTGTGTCATAAATGATTTGCCCCTTATGAACTGTGCTTTCTTTTTAAGATTCCCCATCCAAAGGAAATAACATCCAAATATCTATCACGTTCAGCCCTTCATAATATACAGAACCCTTGATCAAGAAAGGGTACAAGGACATTCCAGGTTTAACCGGTCTGTAGTTACATCAGTGATGGGTAATTTAGAAACAAAAGTCAGGGAAAATATTAACAGGGACTTGAGGGTTGAGTTAATTAGCAGTAAGGAAAGCAAGTATGAAGTTTTAAAGTTTGACTAATCTAATCAAATTATTTGATTAAGTAACAGGTTATGGAATGCAATACATGTTGTCTCTAAGAATTTTAGGAAGGAGTTTGAGAAAGTACCACATAAAAGGTTGATTCACAAAATGAAGGCTCATGGTTTAGAGTCAGTCAGTGCCAGCTTGGATGAAAGTGACTTAAGGATGGTTTTAGAACAGTAAGACATGGCAAACAAAATGACAGAAAATGCTGGGAAAACTCACGTCTGGCAGCATCTTAGAAGACAGACAACTCAATATTAACTGTTTCTCTGCACAGATGCTGCCAGGCCTGCTGAGTTGTTCAGCAATTTGTTTTTATTTCAGATTTGCAGTATCTGTAGTATTTTGCTTTCAAGACGTGGTGCTTGTCCAAGCTGGAAATGGTAGCAAGTGGTGTTCTAAGAAAATAGAGGTAAATTTCAAATTCTGCTGATGATTCCAGGAGATTGGGAAGTGTGATATCAACTGACTGTAACAAGACATGAGCTGGTAGAATGGGCAGACAAAAAGGCAGATGAAATTTAATAGAGAATTGAGAGGTGGTGCATTTTGGCAGAAGTGACAGAAGCAACATAGATTTAACAGCAGAGACCTGGGGAGGTTCATGTGCATTCACCTTTGAAGGTGGCAGGACATGGAAACGTAGAAAATATGAGTAAACTATTTGAGTCTGCTCCGCCATTCAACACAATCACAGCTAAACCTCTATCTCAACACCATACTCTCTTGCTCCCCTATACAACTTTAGAATTTAGAAATCTATTTCCTTCTTGAATATATTCAGTGACTTGGCCTCCACAGCCTGTGCTAGAGAATTCTACAGGTTCACCACCCTCTGAGTGAAGAGGTTTCTCCTAATCAGTGCTAAATGGCCTACCCTGTACCCTGAAACTATGACCCCTTGTTCTAGACCCCCCACAGGAAACAACAAACCTGCATCCAATCTATCCAGCCCTGTCAGAATTTTACAGCCTTCAATTAGATCCCATCATTCTTCCAAATTGCAGCAAATATCAGCTTGGTCAACCTAATCTCTCCCTGTATGACAATCCTGCCATCTCAGACATATTGAGAGTCATTAGCAACATATATAAAGCTTTGTGCTCAAAAGCAGAGAAGTTGCACTCAACCGTTATAAAAGATTGGGAGGGGGGTGGGGAGAAAGTGTGCAGCGAGACCTGGGTGTCCTTGCGCACCAGACACAAGGTAAGCATGCAGGTGCAGCAGGCGGTAAAGGCGACAAATGGCATGTTAAGACCATAAGACCATAAGACATAGGAGCGGAAGTAAGGCCATTCGGCCCATCGAGTCCACTCCACCATTCAATCATGGTTGATTTCAACTCCATTTACCCGCTCTCTCCCCATAGCCCTTAATTCCTCGAGAAATCAAGAATTTATCAATTTCTGTCTTGAAGACGCTCAACGTCTCGGCCTCCACAGCCCTCTGTGGCAATGAATTCCACAGACCCACCACTCTCTGGCTGAAGAAATTTCTCCTCATCTCTGTTCTAAAGTGACTCCCTTTTATTCTAAGGCTGTGCCCCCGCGTCCTAGTCTCCCCTGTTAATGGAAACAACTTCCCTACGTCCATCCTATCTAAGCCGTTCATTATCTTGTAAGTTTCTATCAGATCTCCCCTCAACCTCCTAAACTCCAATGAATATAATCCCACGATCCTCAGACGTTCATCGTATGTCAGGCCTACCATTCCTGGGATCATCCGTGTGAATCTCCGCTGGACCCGCTCCAGTGCCAGTATGTCCTTCCTGAGGTGTGGGGCCCAAAATTGCTCACAGTACTCCAAATGGGGCCTAACCAGTGCTTTATAAAGCCTCAGAAGTACATCCCTGCTTTTGTATTCCAAGCCTCTTGAGATAAATGACAACATTACATTTGCTTTCTTAATTACGGACTCAACCTGCAAGTTTACCTTTAGAGAATCCTGGACTAGGACTCCCAAGTCCCTTTGCACTTTAGCCTTCATTGAGAGAGATTTCGACGACAGGGGCAGGGATATGTTGTGTGCAATCATACAGGGCCTTGGCGAGGCCACACCTAGAATATTGTGCAGAGTTTTGGTCTTTTCTGAGGAAGGATGTTCTTGCTCTCGAGGGAATGCAGCAAAGGTTTACCAGGTTGATTCCACGGATGGTAGGACTGATATATGAGGGGAGATTTATTATGCTAGGATGGTTTCCGCTGGAGTTCAGACGAATAAGGGGGGAATCTCATGGAGATTTATAAAATTCTAACAGGACTAGATAAGGTAGATGCAAGAAGGATATTTCCAATCAGGGGGGGGAAGGGGGAAAGAGAGAAAGAGTGTCCAGAACCAGGGGTCAGAGTCTGAGGATTCAGGTTAGATCATTTAGGATGGAGGTGAGGAGACATTTTTTCACCCAAAGAGTGGTGAGCCTGTGGAATTCATTACCTGATGCCAAAACATTGAATGTATTCAAGAGGCGGCTGAATATAGCACTTAGGGCGAATGGGATCAAAGATTATGGGGAGAAAGCAGGATTAGGCTATGGAGTTGGATGATCAGCCATGATCGTAATGAATGGCGGAGTAGGCTCGAAGGGCCAAATGGTACGTTACCGGTGCCACGTGATAGCGAGTTGAGGAACAGGGAGAGAGTGTAGTTAAACATGTGGTTGCAGGGATGGTGTAGGAGGGAGGGTTTCAGATACGTGGATAATTGGAACACATTCTGGGGAAGGTGGGACCTGTACAAACAGGACGGGGTGCACCTGAACCAGAGGGGCACCAATATCCTGGGAGGGAAATTTGATACGGCTCTTCAGGGGGGTTTAAACTAATTTGTCAGGGGAGTGGAAAAAGGAGTTGTAGTCCAGAAGTCAGTGTTGAGGGTGGTGAGGTATTGGGGAAGGTATCAAGGTCAAGGGTGGGTACCGGTAGACAGGAAGGTGGGTTGAAGTGTGTCTACTTCAATGCAAGGAGCATCCGGAACAAGGTAGATGAACTTGGGGCGTGGATTGGTACTTGGGACTACGATGTTGTGGCCATTACGGAAACGTGGGTAGAACAAGGACAGGAATGGTTGTTGGACGTTCCAGGGTATAGATGTTTCAGTAAGTGTAGGGAAGCTGGTAAAAGAGGTGGAGGAGTAGCATTGTTAATCTAGGATAGTTTAATGGCTGCGGAAAAGCACTTCGAGGGGGATCTGCACACTGAGGTAATATGGGCTGAAGTTAGAAATAGGAAAGGAGCGGTCACGTTGTTAGGAGTTTACTATAGGCCCCCAAATAGTAATAGAGATGTGGAGGAAGAAATTGCTAAGCAGATTATGGATATGTGTGGGGGTCACAGGGTAGTTGTCATGGGGGACTTTAACTTTCCAAATATTGATTGGAACCTTTGTAGGTCAAATAGTTCGGATGGGGCAGTTTTTGTGCAGTGTGTGCAGGAGGGTTTCCTGACACAATATGTAGATAGGCCGACAAGAGGTGAGGTCACATTGGATTTGGTACTGGGAAATGAACCGGGCCAAGTGTTAGATTTAGTTGTGGGAGAGCACTTTGGAGATAGTGACCACAATTCGGTCTCTTTTGTTATTGCAATGGAGAGGGATAGGGCCGTACAGCAGGACATGGTTTACAATTGGGGGAGAGGCAAGTATGATGCGATTAGGCAAGAATTAGGGGGCATAAGATGGGAACAGAAACTGTCAGGGAAAGGCACTAATGAAAAGTGGAACTTTTTCAAGGAACAAATACTGGGTGTCCTTGATAGGTATGTCCCTGTCAGGCAGGGAGGAAATGGCCGAGTGAGGGAACCGTGGTTCACAAAAGAGGTGGAATGTCTTGTGAAAAGGAAGAGGGAAGCTTATGTAGGGATGAGGAAACAAGGTTCAGATGGCTCGATTGAGGGTTACAAGTTAGCAAGGAATGAGCTGAAAAAGGGGCTTAGGAGAGTTAGGGGGGGACATGAGAAGTCCTTGGCGGGTCGGATCAAGGAAAACCCCAAGGCTTTTTACTCTTATGGTGAGGAATAAAAGAACGACCAGGGTGAGGTTAGGGCCGGTCAAGGACAGCAGTGGGAACTTGTGTATGGAGTCAGTAGAGATAGGCGAGGTGATGAATGAATACTTTTCTTCAGTGTTCACCAAGGAGAGGGGCCATGTTTTTGAGGAAGAGAAGGTGTTACAGGCTAATAGGCTGGAGGAAATAGATGTTCGGAGGGAGGATGTCCTGGCAGTTTTTAATAAACTGAAGGTCGATAAGTCCCCTGGGCCTGATGAAATATATCCTAGGATTCTTTGGGAGGCAAGGGATGAGATTGCAGAGCCTTTGGCTTTGATCTTTGGGCCCTCACTGTCCACAGGGATGGTGCCAGAGGACTGGAGAGTGGCGAATGTTGTTCCTCTGTTTAAGGGAATAGAAATGACCCTGATAATTATAGACCGGTTAGTCTTACTTCGGTGGTTGGTAAATTGATGGAAAAGGTCCTTAGGGATGGGATTTACGACCATTTAGAAAGATGCGGATTAATCCGGGATAGTCAGCACGGATTCGTGAAGGGCAAGTCGTGCCTCACAAATTTGATTGAATTTTTTGAGGTGGTAACTAAGTGTGTTGATGAAGGTAGGGCAGTTGATGTCATATACATGGATTTTAGTAAGGCGTTTGATAAGGTCCCCCATGGTCGGCTTATGATGAAAGTAAGGAGGTGTGGGATAGAGGGAAAGTTGGCCGATTGGATAGGTAACTGGCTGTCTGATCGAAGACAGAGGGTGGTGGTGGATGGAAAATTTTCGGACTGGAGGCAGGTTGCTAGCGGAGTGCCACAGGGATCAGTGCTTGGTCCTCTGCTCTTTGTGATTTTTATTAATGACTTAGAGGAGGGGGCTGAAGGGTGGATCAGTAAATTTGCTGATGACACCAAGATTGGTGGAGTAGTGGATGAGGTGGAGGGCTGTTGTAGGCTGCAAAGAGACATAGATAGGATGCAAAGCTGGGCTGAAAAATGGCAAATGGAGTTTAACCCTGATAAATGTGAGGTGATTCATTTTGGTAGGACTAATTTAAATGTGGATTACAGGGTCAAAGGTAGGGTTCTGAAGACTGTGGAGGAACAGAGAGATCTTGGGGTCCATATCCACAGATCTCTAAAGGTTGCCACTCAAGTGGATAGAGCGGTGAAGAAGGCCTATAGTGTGTTAGCTTTTATTAACAGGGGGTTGGAGTTTAAGAGCCGTGGGGTTATGTTGCAACTGTACAGGACCTTGGTGAGACCACATTTGGAATATTGTGTGCAGTTCTGGTCACCTCACTATAAGAAGGATGTGGAAGCATTGGAGAGAGTGCAGAGGAGATTTACCAGGATGCTGCCTGGTTTCGAGGGTAGGTCTTATGAGGAAAGGTTGAGGGAGCTAGGGCTGTTCTCTCTGGAGCGGAGGAGGCTGAGGGGAGACTTAATAGAGGTTTATAAAATGATGAAGGGGATAGATAGAGTGAACGTTCAAAGACTATTTCCTCGGGTGGATGGAGCTATTACAAGGGGGCATAACTATAGGGTTCGTGGTGGGAGATGTAGGAAGGATATCAGAGGTAGGTTCTTTACGCAGAGAGTGGTTGGGGTGTGGAATGGACTGCCTGCAGTGATAGTGGAGTCAGACACTTTAGGAACATTTAAGCGGTTATTGGATAGGCACATGCAGCACACCAGGATGATAGGGAGTGGGATAGCTTGATCTTGGTTTCAGATAAAGCTCGGCACAACATCGTGGGCCGAAGGGCCTGTTCTGTGCTGTCCTCTTCTATGTTCTAAATGGCCTCTTCCTGCTCCTTTGTTCTATGTTTCTATCCAGTTAGATCACAACTAGAGTATTGCATCCATCTCAGGTCACCAGATTTTAGGAGAGCAGAGTGGCCTTGAGAGGATGCAGAGGAGATTGCCAGAATGCTTCCATAGATGGGGGATTTTAGCTACATGGTTAGGTTAGAGAAATTGACATTGCTCTTGTTGGAGCAAAGGAGGAGGGGTGAAATCTGATAGTTGTGCAAGACGACAACAGGTTTAGGAAGGATAGATTTTAAAAATCTATTCCCATTAGCTGATGGCATCAGGACTGAGACACAAATTTAAGATTGAGATGGAGGTGGTGAGAGGCAGATTTTTTTTTTTTAATATTGCCCAAGCGGCATTGACCTGAACACACTGCCTAAAAGGATGGTAGTAGCAGAGTTGATCAAGGATTTCCGAAGGAA
This sequence comes from Mustelus asterias, assembly GCF_964213995.1. Lineage (NCBI taxonomy): Eukaryota > Metazoa > Chordata > Chondrichthyes > Carcharhiniformes > Triakidae > Mustelus > Mustelus asterias. The sequence continues at coordinate 37,270,882 of NC_135807.1, read as the reverse complement.
ATTAAATATATACTTGGAGGTAAGCAAGCTTGTAGGACTACAGAGATGTAACTGGGAAAATGGGACTCTGGAGTGCTCTAGAGAGAACTGGCATAGAAATGGGCTGAATAGCCTCCTGTGAGATATAATGACTACAACCTGCAAAAAAGATGACAGCTTTAATAGTACCCGAAGAAATTGGGTTTGGGACAATTAAGAAAACCTAAAATTATGTTTTGCAGATCATGGTCTCAATTATAATTTCCAGAAAATGAATGCAACAAACAATGGAAAAACCTGGTTGGAGAACAGCACAAATATAATTCACCAGAGCAATGCCCATAAGTGAGTGGAAGACAGCACTAAACTATAAACTAATGGTTAAAATATCTCGGAATTATTTTGGAAAGACAGGTTTAAATTGTTAGTTAGGGCTTAAGGTATTTCAGTACTGTATCTTTAAATTTAGGGTAAATAAAGGCAGTTATGCTCGAAGGTCTGCTGGACAGTAATCCTCAATAGTCTGCTTGTTAAGGATCGAAAGGAGGCTTGGATTGTTTTACAGAGAAGGTGCAATGTGTACAAGTTTGAAGAAAATGGTAGCTGTCTTATAACTCATCACGAGTAGACAGAATCTCCCAAAGTCCCAGAAAGGTGTCAAAGGTACCAGGTTCTAAATGGTTGCACTGTAAACTGTCCATTTACTTCTAAGATGAAAGTGAGAAAGGATCAAAGATAGCCAATCATTTTTACCTGAGGAAGCCATTTTTGAGATCAAATTAGAAGCTTTCCTACAAATTAATACCACAGACATTCTGTATGGTCAGTGGAGAAAGACTGCATGGCTTTTGTGAACTAGCACAGCCACGTGCAAAGCACATGGTTCCCTAGTTAAAGAAATGCATCCTGCAGCCGTCAAAGGAAGAAATCATGGAACAGACTTCGCTGTAGGCTGTGGATTAAGAAGCTTTTTGAAAATTGAGAAAAGCACCTGGAGATGGTCACTCGGTCACCTATTCAGTGAAACAGGAACCCACTGGAAGCAACTGTGGATTTTTGCCGCAAGAACTGTAATTCCAAGGGGACTGCAATGTGTGAAAAGTATAAACGGGGAACGTTCTTCTCTTGTAGTTTAAAGCATAAGTTGCCTACAAAAGGAAGAGAGTGTTTAATCAACAGTGCTTTCATTATTTGTTACAATAAAAGTTTTAAAACATGAAATCTTGTGGTGTCATTCTTCAGCTATTAACTGGAAGTTTGAATCTCAAGCTTGGCAGTGGAAATAAGATCAGCGTCAAGGAATAGCATTACAGAAGTGTGAAAGGATATCTCAGCAGCAGCGCTTACATGTATGGGAGCTGTTAGTTTCTCCTTGAATTTCACAGGCCTGGGAAAGGCCTCCTACTAATCCCAGTCCTACTATTACACAATTCCCAAATTGACCAAAAACACACAATACCAACCTGCCAAGCTGGTGAAATTCCAGTGGCAAACACAGTAGAGCAAGAAAATACAATTAGGTAATGTCAAAGGCACCATATTAGAAAAAGAAAGCAGACCAGCACATGGAAAACAAAAGATGTCAGCACATGGGACATGGAGCCAAGGTGTTTGGCTGCAAAATTACATTATAATTGAAAGGCGATGACCCTCAGATTGGCAGGTCATCTTTTAAATTCTGACATTCTACCCGTCTCCTTTCCATGGTTTTAAAACTCCCCATTGTTAATGTGTATATTTCAGTACACTCTACAAGTTAAAGCTATGAATTTGTGCTGTTTAAAAAAATGTGACTCTGCTCACATTTCCTTGGTTCTTCTGCCTATATTGCTCTGCCAGATTAGCCTTGGCTGCCATGACTCTGCTTTGGTGCTGATTTCAAGTTTAAGATTATCTCTTCCAGCCTACCTGCTAGAAACCAGAACTTTACTGTACTGGACAGAAACTTGTTCGAATCTTTGGTCAAATTATATTGCTCCATTATCTCAAGTGCTTTCCTGTGACCTTTAACATCACCCTACAACTTTCTACTGAAACTACATTCTATGGTGAATTGGCCATCCTCCAAAACTCTGAAGTTTTGTATTCAAGTCCAAGAGACCCACCTACTGCTCCTTTGGTTTACATCTGCCCTTCTGTACACCCTCTTGCCCCACCATTGGTAATGTTTTCAGTCAGAGGCTTCATGCCTATAAATTTCCTCCATAAACAGCCAATTGCTGTGTCTCAAAACACCAAGCTTTTGGCCACCCTTCAAAATATTTCCTTTTGTTAGTGTCCATTTTGTCAATAGACCTCAAACACTTTGTACGTTTTACAACTGCAGGATATTATTGTCCTAATGCATCAACTTAATTTGCTCCTATTATTAGTCATTATTAACATGGCCACCCCTAGAGTTACAAACTCTTGACAATCTAAGAGGGTGAATTTGGTAGCTTGTGTGTGTTTACAGTTCATGAACATCACTTGTTTCACTGGCATGTGGGGTAATATTTACCTAGTCATAAGTGAATAAACATCCAGCCTTATGAGTCTTAAAAGCATTCAGTGATGCCATACAACATTAGGTAAACATTTGATGAAGTGGTTCAAGGACAGGTTTAAACTCCTTTTGAGGTTAGGTTCCAATATGGCCGGAGGCAGCGCAAATGCTCAATAGGCCCCGAATTGTTTGGTGCTAGTTTACAAAAATCCAACCTTTAAATGAGAAAGCAACCAACCAGTTTCAAAATTTTGATGGGAGAAATTGGTTAAGCTGAATCAAATTATTCAATGACCAGGGACTCAAAACAAGATACCATTTTTCAAAATTTTGTAAATACAAATTGAAGGATGACTGCTTTATACATATATGTTCATATCCTAAAATTAGACAAGCTGTTCCGCCCGGGTCCACAAAAGAACAATCTAATCACCTACACTCAAATCAGTGCTAAGAGGTGGCTTTTAACAAAAATTACTAGATGCTCAGTTTGGGTTCCATCAGGACCACTGTTCCAGACCTTATTACAGCCTAGGTGCAAACATGACAAAACACCAAATTCATGAGGTGAGGTGGCACTGGCTGCCTTTATATCATGGAGCCCAGCAAAACTGATAAATGAGATCAGTGAAAATCTCCCATTGTTTGGAGTCATGCCTAGCATAGATTGCTGTTGATATTGAAACCCCAAATAGCTCAGCCCCAGGTCAGTGCAGAAAGTCAGGATAGTGCCCAAGGCCCAACTTCTCTCCATCACAAGGTCAGAAATAGGAATATTTGCATATATGATTGCTTCAGTATTCACATCCTTCAGACACAAACAGTCCGCATCCACAATGGAAGACCTGAACGACAATCAAGCTTGGGCTGTTAATACAAGTGAGCGCAGGGCCATTTCCAACAATAGACAATCTGACAACTCTCCTTGGTATTCTCTGGCATTATCACCAAATGCCCTATCATACCCTGTGGGTGTGGGGTCATTATCAAATTTTACTGGACAAGCCTCCAGAGGTCAGCTCCTAAATTTCTGCAGCAAAAGTAACTCATCTTGGTTTCCCAAAGCCTGTTCACCATCCACAAAGCAAAAGTGTGATGGGATATCCTCCACTTGTGTGGAGAAGTGCAAATTCCATCAACAAATTATCATGCAGGACAAAGCAGCCAGCTTGATTGGCATTTCACCCACCACCTGAAAAATTCACTCCCTCCACCACTGGCATAGTGGCAGAAGTACCACATGCAAGATGCACTGAGGCAACACAAAGCTTCTTCAAGAACACCTTCTAAATCAGTGCCTCTACCACCCAGAAGGACAAGGGCAAGAGATGCAGAACAATACCATCACTTGCAATGTTCCCTGCAAGTCACTCACCAATCCAACTTGGAACTATAATCACTGGATCAAAAAAAGCAGACAGGATTCCCTTCCCAACAGCACTGCAAATACATCTAATAGATCAAGTGAATCTCAGAAATCCTGTAGAGTAGAAGAGGCCATTCAGTCCATCAAGTCTGCATCCACACAGACTCAGTAGCTTACTCAGGCCCACTCCCCTATCCCTGTAACTCCACACATTTACCATGGATAATCCATCTAACCCACACATCTTGGGCTACTAAGTGGCAATTTAGCACGGCCAATCCACCTAACCAACATATCTTTGGACTGTGCAAGGAAGCCAGAGCAACCAGAGGAAACCCACGCAGACATGATAGAATGGCCCAGGGCCAGAATTGAACTGGGGTCCCTAGTGCTGTGAGGTAGCAGTGCTAACCACTGCCATTGTACCAAGGTTCAAGAAGACCAACATGCAGCAGAGTGTTTAATTTGGAGCAGAAGACAGGCCAGTTCTTATGCCAGAAAATAATCCTGTGTAAAGTGAAATGTACATGCACGTCATTTTTTTCTTGAAGTAGGCCATTTGACTCTGGGATCACAACAATTAGTGTCTCTACTAACTGAGGAAGCTCTGGTTAAAAGCTGAAGTATATTGCTTGCTCTCTTCCTCCTACCCAAATCTTGGGTGAAATTCACTTCAGAATCAACTAATAGTACTGGCACATTTTAAGACGTCTCACAACACCAGGTTAAAGTCCAACAGGTGTATTTGGTAGTTGTATTTGCTACCAAATAAACCTGTTGGACTTTAACCTGGTGTTGTGAGACTTCTTACTGTGTTCACCCCAGTCCAACGCCAGCATCTCCACATCACATTTTAAGAGAACCAGGAGTCTCAAATGGCATTGTATCCTTAACGTTAAGCTGAAAGACAACAATTGGAAGTTCCCTGGACAGTAGCCAAAAGTTGCTATCTATGTTGTAATCAACACCACGGATCAAAGTACATGACTCTTGTAGAGGACTTTTTGGAATTAGAAAAAGATAGGAGCATGAGGCGGCCATTTGGCCCTTTGAGCCTGCTGCGTCATTCATCACGATCATGGCTGATCGTCCAACTCAATAGCCTAATCCTACTTTCTTCCCATAACCTTTGAACACATTCGCCCCAAGTGCTATAGAAACAATTGAAAGACAAAACTCCCAAGGTGGGCAACCTCTTTTCTATGCTATAATCCTTAAGAGGTAATGGGAAGATTAAGACGGTCAGCATGAGGCAGCATAGCAGCGGAGGAAGGAAGGATTTATATTGGAGTGAACATGGTGTAAAGAAAATGTGTACTGAAGAGAAGGCTTTAACTTGAGCTGTGATAGCATCAAATGAACTTGATAAATTGAGAGCTATGATTTAAACTAATGTAGCAAGGGCAGGAAAGTCAAAGTTTGAGACTAGAAAGGGGGAGCAAGATTCATATAGATGACAGAAAATAGCAGTAGGCCATTGAGCCTTTTGAGCCTCATTCTTTTTGATCAAATTCAATATCCCGGTCCAGCTTCCTCCCCCCACCCCCCATATCCCTTTAGCCCCAAGAGCTATATCTAATTTCTGCTTGAAATATCAGAAAGCTTAGCTAATTGAAATAGAAACAAGGGAAAAAGGGAAATAAAAACACTAGTAGCAAGGCAAAAAAAATTGAAATATTAAGCTAAGACCTAAGGAGATTAATGTTCAAAAACTAGAGTCGGGACTGGGAGCTACCATGTGAAATAAAATTGCAACCACAAGCACTAACTGAGCTACAACATGGGCATGCCTAGGTTTACAGAGAACTGTTGAATTACCTAGTGAAATAATTTTTTTTGGGGGGGGGGGGGAAAGAGGAGAAAAGAAGAGAATGCAGGGCAATTTAGGAGTTATGAAATAATAAATTAAGTGACACTATCCAAAAAAATGATGAGAGAACTGCACTTCATTGAAATATAGAATAGAAATTTGAACTATTTCCTGCAAATGACAGTTACTGGATCATTTGTTGGTTTTAAATTATAGACTGGAAATGTTAAAAGTTGCATTTAAACTGCTAAATTAAAGTACAAAATTACAAGTGCAAGTTCTGATATTTTACAGGGCCATAGCCAAGTCAGAGTGATGAATTCTGGCCAATTGCACACATTCCACCAAGTATTTCATGCCCATAGACATGTGGTCACATGAAGCCAGTATTGACCAGTCAATTGATGCCACAGGCCTGCCCTATTCGTGCAGGAATCAAAGTGTTGTTTGCCTTGTGCTCTGTCAAGGAGACATGTTTTTCCTTTCCTTACATCATTTTACTATCTCCAAAGACCCATTGGTTCTAACCACAGATCAAATTTCATGGGAGATTTTACACTCAGACGTATTACATTTCTTTGAATCATGGAGTGTAAAAGTAGGGTGGGGGGATGACATGACTGAGGAGATTGGCAAAAGACACTGATTGAATGGACAATCATGTGGCTGGAGCATTTTAATGTGGATAAGTGTAGGGTCAAAGATTTTGGAAGGAAAAACAAGGAATGGGAAAGTGTACATTCAAAAGATACTTAAGGCCATGGCTGACCAGGTGTAAAAATGTAATCGCTGGAAGTGCATGTTGATTGCATCACGCAAACCAGCCTCCCAACCACTGACTGTCAAGGCAGTAGGAAGTGTGGACAACGCAGCCAGCATAATTAAGGACGCCACGCACCCTGGACACACTCTCCTCCACCTTCTTCCGTCGGGAAAAAGATACAAAAGCCTGAGGTCACGGACCAACCGACTCAAGAACAGCTTCTTCCCTGCTGCCATCAGACCTTTGAATGGACCTACCTTGCATTAAATTGATCTTTCTCTACACACTAGCTATGACTGTAAGTTTCCTTCTCTATGAACGGTATGCTTTGTCTGTATAGCACACAAGAAACAATACTTTTCAGTACATGTGACAATAATAAATCAAATTGAGTTCCATGAATATGGAATTAAGAGAACACAAGTAAAATACATATAACACATCGATTTGGTCACAGTTACAATTACTGCATAGTTTTAAGCAGCCCATTAAAATCATGAAGGGCATACAACTTAGAATCATACCATGATGGAATCTGAAGTACTGGAACAATTTCAGGCTAAGATTTAATATATTTTCGAATGAGTTCAAGTATACAATTTCCTGCAAGTGCTAAAGCATGTAAAGCAATAAAACAGCACTTTTAAAAATTGGCAGAACCAAATTTATTAAAAGGAAGATACAGGGTTATGTGGAGAGTTTGGGGCAATGGAATTAGCTCAAATGTTTCAGCAAGATGCTTTCACAGATGAAATAAGGCCTGCTTCAGTGCTGCAAACTTCAGTGGTTCTATGGCATTGAGAGAATGACCCCGTCTCAACTTTCTCATGTTTCAAGCATCACCCACAGGCAGTCATGGTGCAAATTTTATTTCCAACAGTAACTATTTTGGCTGTAGGATTTAAACTAGTGTATAAATTCAAATGCTTTCCTTTACACTGACCTAGGAGAAATTAGTTCAAGACTGCAATACATGTAGAATGAAGACCAACACACATACATCCCCTCTGTAAAACAAGCTGAGGTAGGTTCTCTTTTAATTCATCCATGCAACAAGCACACAATTAACCCCTTTTTACTCACTCCCTTGGCAAATAGCACCTTCCCCTGTTCAAAATGCCTACCATTTGATGCTAGTTTGCATGTCTAGTGTATTTCACAGGAAACAATATTCCTGCATTATTGATTCTCCAACATTAATCTATTCAGCAGAATATGTGCCAATGATTTTGTAATTATTTTGCTGCAGTAACAGTGGGATGGGGGAGAAGATTAGAGAAGTCATACATGTCCTGCCAGATGAATAAGGAATGTAGCTCCCAAAGCATGATGGTTGAAGTGAATGAACTGCAATCCAGGTTTCTACTAGTACAGCATCAGTAAGAGGCTAACTTGAGAAGGGATCTGACTTGTGTATCTACGCAACTGATACTTAGCTACAAAGCATTAATAGTTTATGATGCCCAACAATAATCAAAATAGGGGAGGATGGGAGAGCATAATTACCATAAAGGAAAAGAGAGCCAGACCTCAGGTGAAAAGACGTGCTCATTATCACTGTTTTTGTTTGATGGTATGGAGGATATAGATTCAGGGAAGAGTCAGCTAACATGGAACATTCAAAACACTTTGAACTAAGCTCATGCACCTCTTTTAGTGCTGCAATGTAAGATTTAGAATCAATTTTCAGTTCATTTTAATGAATCAGTGAGAGACGGAACACAAAATTGCACATTGCTCTATATTTTTTGTAGTCTTGAAAATTAAGCATCCATTCACATTATTTGTAATTGGGATAGCTGACCCACCTGGACATCCAAGACGGACAGATAGGTAAACCATCAATTCCCTCAAAATTACCAAACAAATGGAACTGCTCATTATGGTAGCTTGCCCACAGATTTGACGATGCTTTGTTGGTAAACCATTACAGGTTTACCAACAAAGCAAAAAACACTGCTATTATACTGTAAATTTAATGATGCTAGAATACAAGTATTTCTTACCAAGCAGTCTTCTCCAAAACTTAAATTCCTATTATCAGAAATTCCACCCTGCTCCTAACACTGATAAAGTGGAAACAATTTAACTGAACAGGTCTGTGACATGCAAAGAGTTACATCTAACTTTGAATTGCAGCTGAATGCTGTTATGTATTAATGCACTTGTATTCAATTAATAGAGGCATGTAGTCTTACACACCTCTGATCACATGCAACGTTAAGCAGATTCAATAGATATTTGCAAGATTTTGCAATGGACTATAGCACCAAACATTTGGTCTACCTACTTGATAAGGCTGGTTGAAACTATTCAACCTTACAATTCATATATCAGTGTTACAGCTTTAATAATTCATAGGTTGGCAAGTCTGTAACTAGGTTAAATTTAGGAGCAGCAAAAGGAAGAAATTGTCTTTCACCAGAATTAAGGCAATGAATATCCAACAGAAACAGTGATTAAAGCAAAATCCTGAATAGGTTTGAAATGAAGTTAATAAATATCAAAAAAAAAATGTTAAAACGATCTGTGGTACCATTTGAGTGTTTTGCTTGTGGACAGACCAATACTTGCACCTCACCCAACATCACTTTAAAAAGATTAGCTGTCATCAGATTTCATTACTGTCTATAGGAACTTGCTGTGAACAAATTGGCAGCCGCAATTCTCCACACCAGAGTGACTACACTTCAAAAACAGTCCATTAGCCATGTAGTGCTAAGGGATACACTTGACGCTGTCAAAGACTCTGCAAAATTTTGGCAAAGCCCACATAGAGCAGAAGTAGTCTCAAGTGAAGTAGTATCAGAGGCAAGGGCTGCAGAAATAATTCAGCCTGTACTTATCCATATAATCTTAAAAGCACAGAAAACTCCATTTAGCCTAAACAAAAACAGAAAATGCTGGAAAACCTCTGGCAGCATCTGTGGAGAGAATAGAGTTGAGTCTGGATGACCCTTCGTCAGAAAAAAGCAAATCAAAAGATTTAAACCATAGAAACCCTACAGTGCAGGAGGCCATTCGGCCCATTGAGTCTGCACCGACCACAATCCCACCCAGGCCCTACCCCCACATATTTTACCCACTAATCCCTCTAACCTACGCATCCCAGGACTCTAAGGGGCAATTTTTTTAACCTGGCCAATCAACCTAACCCGTACATCTTTGGACTGTGGGAGGAAACCAGAGCACCCAGAGGAAACCCACGCAGACACGAGGAGAATGTGCAAACTCCACACAGACAGTGACCCAAGATGGGAATCGAACCCGGGACCCTGGAGCTGTGAAGCAGCAATGCTAACCACTGTGCTACCGTGCCGCCCCATGGAGGGGAGTTGGAATTGGGCAAAGGAAATGTAAATGATGATGCTGTCAGACCTCAGATTTTCCAGCGTTTTCTGTTTTTGTTCTGGATTCCAGCGTTCCCAGTATTTTGTTTTTATCTATTTAACCTATGGTGGTTGTGCCAGTCTATTGAAGAACTGTTCCAATTGTCCAGCTATTTTACACCACAGCACTACAACCTAAATTTATAGGCAGCGCACTCCAGATCATTGCTCACTGCCCACATGTTGTTTTGTCTATCTAGTTTCTACGTTTCCATTATAAATTCCGACATTTACAGTGGAAACTGCCCGAGTAAACTTTTGCTTTGACTACACTCAATGAGGCAGGCAGGCAACAGCACCGCCACTGACAAGCGCTGGCAACTACAGCAATGAGGTGTTTCGTCCCGGGGACGAAACAAGGAAGGATGTGAAGCGAGTCAGGGAATTAGAAGCTTTTTAAAACGTGGACAGAAGGGGGGGGGGGGGGGGTCTGTAAAATTCCAAAACTCCTGTCAATCGTGTGTGTGTCAGCCCCGATAGGGTTCAATGTAATCGAAATCTAACGCGAGATGAAAATATATAACCACCACGAAGGGGGGAGGGGGGGAATCCGCTTTCCCCTTCAAACGGTGGTTGTACCGGCGGCAGGGAAGCTTCCCCCCAAACACTTCAACGTGAATTGAGACACTCCATCCCGGTCTCTTCAACCCAAGATGGCGGCACTCACCCTCCCCCCCCCGACACCACCACCACCACCACCTGCGCGCCGGAATGGAGCTCCGACAACTGGGCTCCGACACCCTAAGCGCCTCAACGAACCATTGGGACAACAGCGACGGGGGTGATATTTAGGAGAGGGGGACAGGCTGCCAAAACCTCCCCGTCCCCTTCTACACACGGCCAAACTGAACAGGCCACAACCCCACCCGAAACCGTTAGCTCGGGATTTTCTATATTTCTTTGCCTCCTCCTCGGTAATCGAGTCCGCTCTTTGCATCGTTTGCCGCCGCGTTTTACCCGTCACTCGTCCTTTTTTACTCGGGAGATCCGCCTCTCATCCTCGACCCCCACCAAAGCCACCGCCGCTTGCCCGCTCAGCTCAGTGCATTTCCTCACCTCGACTCTAAGATGGAGGCCACAGCTCGCTGCGAGCTTTCTCCGCTCTCTCTCCGCTCCGCCCCCCCACCTTTGCGCCACGTCGCGAGGGCGGGGCCCAGGCTCCCGAGCCTCTCCAATGGCACGACGCAGGACGCCCACGATTGTTGTCAGGTGACCATCCCCAGGTCACCATGGTAACCCAAGGACGGCCAATGTCATGCCAACGGTGGCCGGCCTGAGAGGCCGATTGGTTGCAGAGCAACGACCTCCTGATTTAATTCCATACCCCCGTCTCTCCTTTTGTTTCACTGCTATTATTTCATTTATCGTGTGTGCCCCTCTTTAAAAAGGGGGACACTTTTGTTTAAATTGATGGGAAAACCGTCCTTTGCCTCTCAGTTGGCAGTTAGAAAGAGGAAGGGAAGATGGCTGGACTATAAATGACTGCATATGACTAATACAATGACAGCCTCCCCACATGTACGCTGATGACATCCAGCCACCAAACACCACCGTCTCTCTCTACTCCTCCACTGTTGCTAATTGAGGATGGCACGGTGGCGCAGTGCCAGGGAGCCAAGTTCAATTCCGGCCTCGGTCACTGTCTTTGTGGAGTTTGCACATTCTCCCCGTGTCAGCTTGGGTTTCCTCCGGGTGCTCCGGTTTCCTCCCACAATCCAAAGACGTGCAGGTTAGGTTGATCGGTCATGATAAATTGCCCCTCGGTGTCAGGGGAAGTAGCAGGGTAATTACGTGGAGTTACAGGGATAGGACCTGGGTGAGATTGTTGTCGGTGCAGACTCGATGGGCCGAATGGTCTCATTCTGCACTACAAAGAACAAAGAACAGTACAGCACAGGACACAGGCCCTTTGGCCCTCCAAGCCCGTGCCGCTCATTGGTCCAACTAGACCATTCGTTTGTATCCCTGCATTCCCAGACTGTTCATGTGACTACCCAGGTAAGTCTTAAACGATGCCAGCGTGTCTGCCTCCATCACCCTACTTGGCAGTGCATTCCAGGCCCCCACCACTCTCTGTGTAAAAAACGTCCCTCTGATATCTGAGTTATACCTCGCCCCTCTCTCCTTGAGCCTGTGACCCCTCGTGATTGTCACCTCCGACCTGGGAAAAAGCTTCCCACTGTTCACCCTATCTATACCCTTCATAATTTTGTACACCTCTATTAGGTCTCCCCTCATTCTCTGTCTTTCCAGGGAGAACAAGCCCAGTTTGCCCAATCTCTCATAACTAAGACCCTCCATACCAGGCAACATCCTGGTAAACCTTCTCTGCACTCTCTCTAAAGCCTCCATGTCCTTCTGGTGGTGTGGTGACCAGAACTGGATGCAGTACTCCAAATGTGGCCTAACCAGCATTCTATACAGCTGCAACATCAGACTCCAGCTTTTATACTCTATACCCCGTCCTATAAAGGCAAGCATACCATATGCCTTCTTCACCACTTCTCCACGTGTGCTACCACCTTCAAGGATTTGTGGACTTGCACACCTAGGTCCCTCTGTGTTTCTATACTCTTGATGGCTCTGCCATTTATTGTATAACTCCCCCCTACATTAGGTCTTCCAAAATGCATCACTTCGCATTTACCTGGATTAAATTCCATCTGCCATTTCTCCGCCCAATTTTCCAGCCTATCTATTGTATTGTCCGACAATGTTCATCGCTATCCGCAAGTCCAGCCATCTTCGTGTCATCCGCAAACTTGCTGGTAACACCAGTTACACCTTCTTCCAAATCATTTATATATATCACAAATAGCAGAGGTCCCAGTACAGAGCCCTGTGGAACACCACTGGTCACAGACCTCCAGCCGGAAAAAGACCCTTCGACTGCTACCCTCTGTCTCCTGTGGCCAAGCCAGTTCTCTACCCATCTAGCCACCTCTCCTTGTATCCCATGAGCCTTAACCTTCTTAACCAACCTGCCATGAGGGACTTTGTCAAATGCCTTACTGAAATCCACATAGACAGCATCCACGGCCCTTCCTTCGTCAACCGTTTTTGTCACTTCCTCAAAACACTCCACCAAATTTGTAAGGCACGACCTCCCTCTTACAAAACCATGCTGTCTGTCACTAATGAGATTGTTCTGTTCTAAATGCGCATACATCCTGTCTCTAAGAATCCTCTCCAACAACTTCCCTACCACGGACATCAAGCTCAGTGGCCTATAATTACCCGGGTCATCCCTACTACCCTTCTTAAATAATGGTACCACATTCGCTATCCTCAGGGACCTCACCTGTGTCCAATGAAGAGACAACGATTTCCGTCAGAGGCCCAGCAATTACATCTCTTGTCTCCCTGAGCAGTCAAGGATAGATGCCAACAGGCCCTGGGGATTTGTCAGTTTTAATGTTACCTAAAAAACCTAACACTTCCTCCCTCGTAATGGAGATTCTCTCTAACGGGTCAACACCTCCCTCTGAGACACTCCCAGTCAACAAGTCCCTCTCCTTTGTGAATACCGATGCAAAGTATTCATTTAGGATCTCCCCTATTCCCTTGGGTTCTAAGCATAATTCCCCTCCTTTGTTCCTGAGAGGTCCGACTTTTTCCGTGACAACTCTTTTGTTCCTAACATATGAATAAAATGCCTTAGGATTCTCCTTAATCCTGAAAGCCAAGAACATTTCGTGACCTCTTTTTGCCCTTCTAACTCCCTGTTTGAGTTCTTTCCTACTCTCTATTCCTCCAGAGCTGCATCTGTTTTCAGTTGCCTGGACCTAACGTACGCCTCTCTTTTCTTTTTGATCAGATCCTCAATTTCCCTGGTTATCCACGGCTCTCGAATCCTACCTTTCCTATCCTTCCTTTTTACAGGCACATGCCTGTCCTGCAGCACTGTAGAGTATCTATCCTATGATCAGACTGCTTATCCAACCTCCAGTAATTAGGTGAACAGAATTTGCCTCCGATTGAATATTGATAAGACTGAAGCCATTGTCCTTCTCCTCTGCTTCAAACTCTGTATTTTTGCTGCCCAGCCCATCCCTCTCTGACAAATGTTGGTGGCTGAAGCAGACTGTTTATAACCTTACTATCATATCTGACTTTGAAATGAGTTTCTGACCACATTTCCCCTCCATCATTCCAACAGAATTGCAGAATCTTTATAGTGCAAAAGGAGGCTACTTAGCCCTTCGAATCCACACTGACTCTCTGAAATAGCCTCTACCTACTTCCACTCCCCTGCCTTATCCCCGTAATCTTGCACCTTCTCTCTTTTCAGAAATTATCCAATTCCCCTTTGAATACTTCAATTGAACCAGCCTCCCCCACCCTATTAGGAAGTTTGGCCCAGATTCCAACCACTTTATTATTAAGGCCGAGGCCTTAAACAAGTTTTTTTGTGTCGGTCTTCACGGTAGAGGACACAAATAGCTTACCGAAAATTGATGGTCGTGGGACTGTAGGGGGTGAGGTCCTTAAAATGATTACTATTACTAAAGAGGTAGTGCTTGGTAGGCTAATGGGACTAAAGGTAGACAAATCCCCGGGCCCGGTTGGAATGCATCCCAGGGTACTGAAAGAAATGGCAGAAGTAATAGCAGATGCGTTGGTTGTAATTTATCAAAATTCGCTGGACTCTGGGGAAGTGCCGGCTGATTGGAAAACAGCTAATGTGACGCCATTGTTTAAAAAAGGAGGTAGACAAAAGGCGGGTAACTACAGGCCGGTTAGCTTAACGTCCGTAGTTGGGAAACTGCTGGAATCCATCATTAAAGAAGAAATAGCAGGACACCTGGAAAAAAATGGTTTGATCAAGCAGACGCAGCATGGATTCATGAAGGGAAAGTTGTGTTTGACGAATTTACTGGATTTTTATGAAGATGTAATGAGTGCGGTTGACAGAGAGGAACCGGTGGATGTGGTGTTTTTGGATTTCCAGAAGGCGTTCGATAAGGTGCCTCACAAAAGGTTGCTGCAGAAGATTAGGGTACACGGAGTTGGGGGTAAAGTGTTAGCGTGGATTGAGGATTGGCAATCTAACAGGAAGCAGAGAGTTGGAATAAATGGGTGCTTTTCTGGTTGGCAGTTGGTGACTAGTGGCGTGCCGCAGGGATCGGTGCTGGGGCCTCAACTGTTTACCATATACATAGACGATCTGGAGGAGGGGACCGAGTGTAGGGTAACAAAGTTTGCGGATGATACAAAGATGAGTGGGAAAGCGAATTGCGTGGAGGATGCGGAAAGTCTGCAGAGAGATTTGGATAGGCTAAGTGAGTGGGCGAGGATCTGGCAGATGGAGTATAACGTTGACAAGTGTGAGGTTATCCACTTTGGAAAGAATAATAGTAAAACGGACTATTATTTAAATGCTGAAAAATTACAACATGCTACTGTGCAGAGGGACCTGGGGATCCTTGTGCATGAATCGCAAAAACTCAGTTTGCAGGTGCAGCAGGTGATCAAGAAGGCAAATGGAATGTTGGCCTTTATCGCAAAGGGGATGGAGTATAAAAGCAGGGAGGTCTTGCTGCAATTGTACAAGGTACTGGTGAGGCCGCAACTGGAGTACTGTGTGCAATTTTGGTCCCCTTATTTGCAGAAGGATGTATTGGCCTTGGAGGGAGTACAGAGAAGATTCACCAGGTTGATACCGGAGATGAGGGGGTTAGCTTATGAGGAGAGATTGAGTAGATTGGGCCCGTACTCGTTGGAGTTTAAAAGGCTGAGGGGATATCTTATAGAGACATATAAGATAATGAAGGGGCTCGACAGGGTAGAGGCAGAGAGATTCTTTCCACTTAGAAAGGGAACAAGAACTAGAGGACACAGCCTCAAAATAAGGGGGAGTCAGTTTAGGACAGAGTTGAGGAGGAACTTCTTCTCTCAGAGGGTAGTGAATCTCTGGAATTCTCTGCCCATTGAAGCAGTGGAGGCTACCTCGTTAAATATGTTTAAGTCACAGGTAGATAGATTTCTGATCAATAAGGGAATTAAGGGTTATGGGGAGCGGGTGGGTAAGTGGAACTAAACCACTATCAGATCAGCCATGATCTCATTGAATGGCGGGGCAGGCTCGAGGGGCTAGATGGAATACTCCTGCTCCTATTTCTTATGTTCTTATTGGTAAAAACATTTTCACATCACTTTTGCTCTTTTTGCCAATTATTTGGAATCTGTGCCTTCTAGTTCTTGATGCTCTCCTGAGTGGGAACAGTTTCTCACTATTTATCCTGCAAATACCTCTTAGAATCTTGAATACCACTATAGTGTCTCCTCTTCTCCAAGGAAAACAATCCCAACTTATCCAATCTATCTTCATAGCTAGAGTTCTTTAACCCTGGAATCAAACTTCTAAATCTACTCTGTACTCTCTCCAATGCCTTCAGCGAGCTTTGCGCATGGACAGTGGGAGAGAGCACATTGTGAATGAGACACAGCCAAAGTGAGCGTGGGTATCAGGAATTTGGAGCACAGTGGGAAATGGGTGCAGAAGAGAAAATGGTGCTTCTTTCTTTGCTTTCTAACTTTATGATTGTTCAGAGTGGTCTTACCCTGCCGGAGCAGTAGAGGCGACAAGGGAGAGAGCTGATTGGTAAGTAGTGGAAAAGGTGAGGGAAGTATTTGCCACTTTTATCGCATATAGTTTGTAAGGGCTATATTCTGTAGTAATGAGGACCAGAAAAGAGTGGCCGTAGAGTAATTAATATTATGCATATTTCAAAAGTTTAATTTAAAGGGGTATGTCATGGCAGGAGAGCTCAAAAACTGTGATGTGCTACTCATGCTCCATGTGGGAAGCCAAAACATTTCCAGTGCTTGGGGCCAACATATGTGCAAGGAGTGTCTCCAGCTACAGCTCCTGGAAGCCTGGGTTTTGGAGCTGGAGTGGCAGCTGGGACACAGTGGAGCATCCACGAGGCAGAGTACCATGAATAGCACATAAAGAGAGGTGCTCACACTGCAGGCTCAAACTCCACAGGCCGGAAGGGGATGGGTGACCACCAGGCAGAGCAAGAGGACTAGGCAGGAAGTGCAGGGATCATCTGTGACTATTGCCCTGCACAACAGATATACCGCTTTGGATATTGTTAAGGGGGAAAACAGCAACAGCCAAATTTGTTGCATCACACAAAGTTCAAAAATGGATGGCACAGAAATGTAGTGTCAGTTCAGACAGTAAGTCTGATAGTGAACGTGTCCATAGGAAGAGATCGAGAACTATATAGAAAGAACATCCCACAACAGGAGGGAAAGATCAAGCAGTGGTAGTACAGAACGAGACATCAGGCGGGATAGGGGGCATAGCTTGACAAGGTAAGACTACGAATGCTACTAGGAGTAGAAGCCCACGTGCTCGTGAGATTTTGGTGGCTTCCAATAAATTAGATGAAAATGTTATGAAAGATGTCAAACAGCAAGAACTGCATAGTTGGAGTGAATTTGTGGTATACACGGAGGTACCAATTAGGAGACAAACAGCTCTATCTCACAGATGGATTTGCGCAGAAAAGGTGCTTCCTGATGGAACTTATAAGGCCAAAGCCAGGCTCATGGCAAAGGAATTTGAAGAAAACTTAGAAGACCAGGATTTAAGGCGGCACGGTAGCACAGTGGTTAGTACTGCTGCTTCACAGCGCCAGGGACCCAGGTTTGATTCCCAGCTTGGGTAACTGTCTGTGTGACACCAAGCCTTGTAGAGGCAGCGGATATGGCCTTTTACATATCCCAGATATTAACAGAAACTTTGGGGTTAGGGGATTTGGGTAAAATACCCATTGAGTGTCACATTGACAATAAATCCCTGTGGAAAAAAGTGTAAATGAGAAAAGGTTGAGGATCGACATAGCTTAAAGCAAATGTTAAACAAAGGGGAAATATCAAAAATTAAGTGGGTCGATAGTAGCTATCAGTTATCCGATTGCTTTACTAAGAGCAACATTCGAAGAAACTTTTGGACATTATTAAAGAAGGGCGTATCTGTCTGTGAATAAGTTTTTTTTCTTCAAGACATGTATGATAAAAAAGGAAGGGGAAATAGAGGGTTTTGTGTTTTCTGTTTTTTTGTTGAAAACAATATCAAAATATTTTTTTTTTCTCCAAGGAAGGGAAAACTATTAGGAATGGGTTAACAGACCTTCCAAATTAAATCCTAATTTGATGTCAATTATTCAATAGAAGTCATTGATGTATAAAGGGGCCACAGGTGGCATTGTTTGTTGGTGGAGAGTTGTGTGTGTAGTTGGATCAAATAAATAAAGGTATTTCTTATGAAGAAGTAGAACTTGTGTCTCCTTTACTGAACAGCAACTGAGAGGCTCAAACACAATTGGTTCTGCTGCACATAGGAGAAGTTAAAAAGTGTGAGAATGCAATATTTCTAGGGGATTCAATTGTAAGGGGAATAGATGGTTGTTTGTGGCCGCAAACAAGACTCCAGGATGGTATGTTACCTCTCTGATGCTAGAGTCACAGATGTCTTGGAATGGTTACAGGATATTCTGAAGGGGGAGGGTGAACAGCAGGTAGTCGTGGTACACATTGGTACAAACAACATGGGTATAAAAAGGGATGATGTCCTAAATGGAGAATATAGGGTGTTAGGAAGTAAGTTTTTGAAAAGTAGGACCTCAAAAGTAGTGATCTCAGGATTACCACATATGCTATGTGCATGTCAGAGTAGAAATAGCAGGATATATTGGATGAATACCTGGCTGAATAGACGGTGTAAGGGGGAGGGTTTCAGATTCCTGGGACATTGGAACCGGTTGTGGTAGAGGTGAGACAAGTAAGTACAAACTAGATGTTTATACCTGGGCAGGATCGGGTTGATGTCAGAGGGGGAGTATTTGCTTGAGTGGTTGGGGAGGGTTTAAACTAAAATGACAGGGGAATGGGAATGTATGCAAGAAGTCAGAAAAGGGGGAATCAAGGACTGTACAAGATACAGTAAGGGTAATAAGAAAAATGGTAGGCAGAGAAATCAAGGGCCAGAATCAAATCAGATCACGGTGAAAAATAGTGAGAATGGGACAAGTAATGTTAAAAAAGACAAGCTTTAAGGCCTTAATGTGCAAAGTATTGTCAATAAAGTGGATGAATTAATTGCACAAATAGGTGTAAATGTGTACGATATAGTTGGAATTATGGAGACATGGCTGCAGGGTGACCAGGGATGGGAACTGAACATCCAGGAGAATTCAGAAATTAGGAAGCACAGGCAAAAAGGAAAAGGCAGTGTAGTTGCATTGTTAGTTAAAGAGGAAATTAACGCAATAGTGAGGAAAAATATTAGCTCTGCCAATGTGTAAACTGTATGGGTGAACTGAAAAACATCACGGGGCACAAAACCTTCATGGAGGTTGTACATAGATGTCCGATGTTGGAAATGGCATTCAAGAGGAAATTTGAGATGCATGCAATAAAGGAACATCTGTAATTGTGGATGACTTATAGATTTGGAAAATCAAATTATTCACAATGCCATAGCATAGGAATTCCTGGTGTTTATGGGATGGTTTTCTGGACCAATACGTTGAGGAACCAGCTAGAGAACAGGCCATCCTAGACTGGGTATTGTGTAATGAGAAAGGAATAATTGGCAATCTAATTGTGCGTGACCTCTTTGGGATGAGCGACCGTAATGTGATAGAATTCTTCATCCAAGATGGAGTGTGATGTAGTTGATTCTGAGACTAGGGTCCTGAATCTAAAAGGTGGTCTGAGGCGTAAGTTGGCCATGATGGATTGGGAAGTGCTACTTAAAGGGATGATGGCGGATAGGCAATAGCAAACATTCAAAGGGCAGATGGGTGAACTGCAACAACTGTTTATTCCTTTCTGACACAAAAGTAAAATGGGAAAGGTGACCAATCATGACTTACAAGGGAAATTAAAGATAGTACAGTGGAACCCCGATTTAATGCGCCCTGATTTAGCGTGAATTCAGATATAACGCGATGAATCATTGGACCCTTTTTTCCCCGCAAAAAATTGGCACATTTAGCGTGATCCCGCTTTTTTCGCGGTAACATTTTATGGACCCCAACCATCGCGTTATAACGGGGCCGCACTGTATTAGAAACTAGAAGCAAGCGTAGGCCATTCAGCCCTTTGAGCCTGCTCTGCCATTCATTTTGATCATGGCTCATCATCAAATTCAATATCCTTTCCCCATATCCTTTGATCCCTTTAGCCCCAAGAGCTATATGTAATTTCTTCTTGAAATCAGACGATGTTTTGGCCTCAACTACATTCTGTGGCAGTGAATTCCACACATTCACCACCCGCTGGGTGAAGGAATTTCTCCTCACCTCAGATCTA
This sequence comes from Mustelus asterias, assembly GCF_964213995.1. Classification (NCBI taxonomy): domain Eukaryota; kingdom Metazoa; phylum Chordata; class Chondrichthyes; order Carcharhiniformes; family Triakidae; genus Mustelus; species Mustelus asterias. The sequence continues at coordinate 37,250,758 of NC_135807.1, read as the reverse complement.
AAAGGTTTACCCCTTATCCTCAAATTATGACCCCTAGTTCTGAACTCCCCCACCATTTCTGAATTTATCCTGTTGAACCCTGTTAGAATTTTATAAATTTCTATGAGGTCTCCTCTCACTCTTCTAAACTCAATGAATATAATCCTAACCGACTTAGTCTCTCCTCAAAGGCCAGACCTGTTATTCCAGGACTCAGCCTGGTAAACCTCTGTTGTACTCCTATAGCAAGGACATCCTTCCTCCGATAAGGACACCAAGACTGCACACAATATTCCAGATGTGGCCTCACCAATGCCCTATACAATTGCAGCAAAATATCCCTATTCCTGTACTCAAATCCTCTCGCTATGAAGGCCAATATACCATTTGCCTTCTTTACTGCCTACTCTACCTGCGTGCTTACTTTCAGTGGCTGATGCATGAGGACTCCAAGGTCTCATTGAGTATCCACCTCTCTCAATTTACACCCATTCAAGTAATAACCTGTCTTCTAATTATTGCTACCAAAGTAGATAACCTCACATTTATCCACATTATACTGCAGCTGCCAAGCAGATGCCCATACACTCAGCCTATCCAAATCATGCTGATGCATCTCTGCATCCTCCTCATAGTTCACCCTCCCACCCAACTTAGTATCATTTGAAAATTTGGAGATAAGACATTCAGTTCCCTCTTCCAAATCAATAATATATAACAGTTGGGGTCCTAGCACAGATCCCTGCAGAACCACTCCCCCCAGTCACCTACTGCCAATCAGAAAAAGACTCAAGTGATAGGCAGAGAAATCAAGGGCCAGAGTCAGATAAGGACCGAGTAAAAAATAGTAGGAAAGGGAAAAGAAATGTTAAAAGTGCCAACCTTAAGGTTTTGTGCCTGAATGCTTCGAGCATTCAAAACAAAATGGATGAATTAGTTGCACAAATAGATGTAAAGGGGTATGATATAGTTGGCATTAAGGAGACGTGGCTCCAAGGTGAGCAAGGATGGGAACTAAACATTGAGGGCTATTCAGTGTTTAGGGAGGACATACGGAAAGGAAAAGGTGGTGGAGTTGCATTGTTGATTAAAGATGATATTGATACGATATTAAGGAAAGATATTAGCATAGATGATGTGGAATCTGTATGAGTTGAGTTAAGAAACATCAAGGGGCAAAAAAACATTGGTAGGGGTGTGCAGACCACCAAACTTTGGTGATAATTTTGGGAAAAGCATTAGACAGGAAATTAGAGATGCATGTGTTAAAGGAACATATGTGATTATTAGCGACTTTAATCTGCATATAGATTGGGAGACTCAAATTAGTCACAGTACAATGAAGGAGGAATTTCTGAAGTGCATACGGAATGGTTTTCTGGAGCAATACATTGAGGAATAAACAAAGGAGCAAGCCATCTTGTGTTGTGCAATGAGAAAGGATTAGTTGACAATCTAATTGTGAGAGAACCTGTAGAGATGAGTGACCACAAGATGGTAGAATTCTTTGTCAAGGTGGATAATGATGTAGTTGATTCTGAGACCAGGGTCCTGAATCTCAATAAAGGTAACTATGATAGTATGAGGCATGAATTGGCCATGATGGACTGGGAAACATTACTGAAAGAAAAGAAAGTGGACAGGCAATGGCAGGCATTTAAAGAACGAACAGGTGAACTCCAGAAGTTGTTTATTCCTGTTTGACGCCAGCTCTGTAAGGGAATTGTGGCCAAATCATGGTTTGCAAGGGAAATGAGAGAGTATCAGATTCAAGGAAGAAACATTAAATTAGCTAAAAAAAAAGCAATAGGCCTGAGGATTTGGAACACTTTAAAATTCAGCAAAGGAGGACCAAAGGATTGATTATGAAGGAAAAAATAGAGTATGAAAGTAAGCTAGCGGGAAACATAAAAAGTGACTGTAAAAGTTTCTAGAGATATGTAAAGAGAAAACGATTGATAAAATGAATGTAGGCCCCTTACAGTCAGAAAAGGGAGAATTCATAACCGGGAATAAAGAAATGGCTGAGGAATTAAGTTTGTACTTTCCTTCAGTCTTCGCAAAGGAAGACATGAATAATGTACCAGAAGTGCTGAGAGAAATATGTTTTAGCGAGGAGTTGAAGGAAATCAGCATTAGTAGAGAAATGGTTTTGGGGAAATTGATGGGATTGAAGGTGGATAAATCTCCACGTCCTGATAATCTTCATCCCAGAGTATTTAAGGAAGTAGCCCTGGCAATAGTAAATCCATTGATGGTTTTTTTCTAAAATTCTTTGAACTCTGGAATAGTTCCTACAGATTGGAGGGTAGCTAATGTGAGCCTGCAATTCAAAAAGGAAGGTAGAGAGAAAACAGGGGACTATAGACCAGTGAGCCTAATGTCAGTACTGGGGAAGTTGTTAGAGTCTATTATCAAGGATTGCATAACTCGGCATTTGGAAGGCAGTGGTATAATCAGACAAAGTCAGCATGGATTTACAGAAGGGAAATCATGCTTGATGAATCTTGCTTGACGCCTGTCCAGGTACACTGAGGGAGAATTTAGAATGGCCAATACATAGGGCGGCACGGTAGCACAGTGGTTAGCACTGCTGCTTCATAGCTCCAGGGACCTGGGTTCGATTCCTGGCTTGGGTCACTGCCTGTGTGGAGTTTGCACATTCTCCTCGTGTCTGCGTGGGTTTCCTCCGGGTGCTCCAGTTTCCTCCCACCGTCCAAAGATGTGCAGGTTAGGTTGATCGGCCATGCTAAAATTGCCCCTTCGAGTCCTGAGATGTCTAGGTTAGAGGGATTAGTCGGTGGGATATGGGGATAGGGCCTGGGTGGGATTGTGGTCGGTGCAGACTCGATGGGCCGAAGGGCCTCTTTCTGCACTGTAGGGTATCTATCTATCTACCTAACGAGCACGTTTTTCGGACTGGGAGGGAACTGGAGCTCCCGGTGGAAACAGGGAGAATGTGCAGACTCCGCACAGACAGCAACCCAAGCTGGGAGTCGAACCTGGATCCCTGGCGCTGTGAGGCAGCAGTGCCAACCACTGTGCCACCCATAAGGAAAAGATGCTTCCATCCAGGAATGATTCCACTGATCTTTATGTAAAAGTTTATTTAAATCGCCGTTTAAATATAATTCTAACAAATGAAGTAACTTGTATGTAAAAAATGGAAAGGAAACAGCTTTAATTTCCAACTTATCATTTTTTCATTTCCAAATAAGCAACATTCTTCTTAAAGACTTAAATGCCACTTTAAATACAGTTAGCAACCATATCTATACTTGTTATAATGAGTGTAGACAGTCTTGAAGCTTTCAGAGAGAGATAGAGTTCCAGAAGCCATCAGAATCCTTCTACCTTTAACCAGCGTTGAGCTGCAAACTAAACTGCTCTCTGAAAAAGCTTTTTCTCGCTGCTACAGACCCAGGACTGCACGTAAACCACATAATCACAGGACCCTGTCAATCATTCTTTCTGAAATCCCAGGGGAACTTATGTAAACAAAAATCCTTCCAGCATCTGAGTTGCATTCTCACCTGACATACCTACTGCCTGTAGAATAAAGTTGATTTTTTAAATGTTCCCCTTAAACACAAATATATATATATATCCTTATTAATTGCACTACTATCATCACATTCTATTGTTCCTAGAGCTGACAAGGAGTATTCTAGACTTGAAACATTAGCCGTGTTCTCCCTCCACAAATATTGTTTGACCTGCTGAGAACTTCCAGCATTTTCTTCTTTTGTACTAGTTAAAAAGAAACTAGAGAAATTTCTAACCAGTCTGAAGTAAAAGTGAAAAAGAGGAACTGCGTTTGAGAACAGGACACTGCTCATAAAAGTCAAAGTCAGATTGGGAAGAGCTAATGAAGTTGGCTACAGACAAGCCACATATCTGAAGCAATTGCAAGGTTTGATGTCTTTATTTCCAATGTTTGAAGCAATAATATTCCGTTGGGGACTGAGTACCTGTATTTGTGTAAAAGCATTTAAGATAATGGAAACCTGAAAGGGGAGGTGGAAAACCTGGAGCTGGGTTCCTTTGGAGCAGAGGCTTTGTTTGAAAAACTAGCTGGAAAATCTGGAATGGATTCTTAATGCAACAGCAAATGGAGAGCATTGTTTGAAAGAAGATTTAAGGGGTGGAGTTTGGAAACCCTCATATGACAATCATCTGGGGGGGATTATGAGTGAAATCCATGGAAGATCGGTTGATTTGTGAAGCTGGGGGAGGGGTGGAGTAAAGGAATTTCATAATCAAACTTTTCATGTTTGATTAAAAAATTTATAAAGTCCCTCCAGATCAGGAGGAGGCCATTCGGCCCATCAAGCCTGCACTGACAACAATCCCACCCAGGCCCTATCCTCATAATCCCATGTATTTACCCTGATAATCCACATATTTACCTTGATAATCCCCCTGACACTAAAGGTCAATTTAGTATGGCCCATCCACCTAACCCTTACATCTTTGGAGTGTGGGAGGAAACCAGAGCACCCAGAGGAAACCCACGCAGACACCGGGAGAATGTGCAAACTCCACACACATTCACCCAAGGCCAGAATTGAACCTGGATCCCTGGAGCTGTGAGGCAGCAGTGCCACCGTGCTGCCCCAAATTCTTGTTGATAAAAGTAGTTAATAGTCCTGTAACCCTGTTCCTCCATATTTTCTAAAAAAAAGTTAAAAGTTACAATCTTTTAAGCCAGGATTTGTTCTGGAATCTTCCCATCTGGTAGTAACAACAAGTGGGATCGTAAAACCCTTACCAACCTTCTCTGTTACCTCCTCAAACAACTCCAGCAAGTTAGATAAACATGAATTTCCCTTAATGAATCTATGTTGGTTTTTAACAATTATCCTGAACTTGTCTTCTCTATTGACTTTCTCCTGTACTAGTTTCTAGAAGTTTCCCTACCACTGAAGTCAAACTAACTGGTAGTTGCCAGCTTAATCTTTGCACCTTTTTTTGAACAAGGGTGTAATATTCACACCTGTATCTACAGAGGACTGGAAGATTATCACTAGTGCCTCTTCAATAATTGTCTTTGAGAAGATGGTCGTGAGCCACCACCTTGAACTGCTGCAATCCATGTGGTGCAGGTACACCCCGGTGATATTAGGCTTTCAGGATTTTGATGCAACAGCAATGAAGCAAAGGAGAACTAATTCAAGTCAGAATAGTGTGCGATGTACATTGGCGCCTCATCTGCCAATGCCTCCACTTTAAAATTTCCAAATCCTTCCATGACCTCACCCCTCCCTATCTTTGTGGCCTCTTTCAGGCATACAAACCTTTGCAATATCTGCGTTCCTCCAATTATGACCTCTTACGCATTGCCTGGCAGCAACTGAGGGGAGAGAAACCGACTTAACGGGCTAAATTTTCTGGTCCCACAATGGCAGGCTTGGACATGGGGGCTGGAAAATTGCAGAGAGGGGATGGAAGAGGTTTCCCATGGGTGGGTGGGACCAAGATCGGCTGCCATAGAGGCAAGCCATTCGCTAAGCTGATAACAGATAGAAGTAAGTGCCAACATACAGAGGTGTCAACATTTTGCCATGAGTGGAGCAGCCTTGCACCTCCTTGGAGATGGCTTTCCTGCAACAGGTTGGGGGCCACATGGGAGCCGAAGGCTCCATGTCTCAGAGGAGGCTGTGGCAGGAAAGACCATATCTGTAGCCCAAACAATACGCTCAGAAGCTTTCCAAATTGCACACAACAAACTCCTACGGATAGCAGTCTGATATTGAGGTATATATATCGTCCATAGTATCAGAGATAACTGCCACGCTCATAGTGCCATGAGATCCTTTACATCCATTGTCACGTCTGATGAATCAACTGAATTTATTGAAGAGGTGACAAAAGTCATAGTTAGGGAAGTATCCAGTGATTATTTCTCACTTTAAAAAAATTAATCATTCATGGGAGGCAGATACCACTGGCAAAACCAGTATTTGTTGCCCATCCCCAATTGCCCTTAAGAAGGTGGTGGTGGACCTCTTGAACTACTGCAGTCCATCTGCTGTAGGTAGACTCACAGTGCTGTTAGGAAGGAAGTTCCAGCATTGTGACCTAGAGATAGTGACATAGTTCCAAGTCAATATGGTGTGTGACTCGGAGGGGAATTTGGAAGGGTTTGAAGTTCCCTCTAAGTTGTGCTGCGTCTACCGCTCAGGAGACAGTTTGGCTGTGTACAAGAAACAGTCACTTTAAGATGTGCAAATCTATGGTCATGTGCCAATCTTAAATTGACTGAAAAGTGCAATAGTGAAGGGAAATTTGAGGGAACACTGTTGTTCTCATCTATCTTGGTGCCCTTGTCCTTTTATGTGGTAGAGGTTGTGTGGATTTATGGTGTTGTTTGTCAAAGGAGCCATGGCAGGTTATAGCAGTACATCTTGTAGAGTAGATCGTGCTGCTGTCACAGTATGATCTACTCTACAAGACCAGCACATCTGGTGAACTGGTGCAATGACAATAATCTCTCCCTCAATGTCAGTAAAACAAAGGAGATAGTTATCAACTTCAGGAAGTGTAGTGGAGGACTGTCTGCATCAACACGGATGAAGTAGAAATGGTTGAGAGCTTCGAGTTTCTAGGTATGCAGATCACCAACAACCCGTCTTTGTCCCTCCACACCAATGCTATAGTCAAGAAAGCCCACTAACGCCTCTACTTTCTCAGGAGGTGAAGGAAATTTGGTATGTCTGCTTCAACTCTCACCAACTTTTACAGATACACCATAGAAAGCATCCTTTCTGGTTGTAACACAGCTTGGTATGACTCCTGCTCTGTCCAAAACTGCAGAAACTACAAAGAGTCTTGAATGAAGCCCTGTCCATCACGCAAACCAGCTTCCCATCCACTAACTGTCTAACTTCCCGCTGCCTCGGAAAAGCAGCCAGAATAATCAAGGACCCACCCCATGCACCCTGGACATATTCTCTTCCACCTTCTTCCATCGGGAAAAAGATACAAAAGTCTGAGGTCACATACCAACCGATTCAAGAACAGAATCTTCCGTGCTGCCATCAGACTTTTGAATGGACCTACCTCACATTAGATTGACCTTTCTCTACACCCTAGCTATAACTCTAACACTACATTCTGCACTCTCTCCTCTATTGTTACAAGTCAGGTCAGATACTTCAGGGTGTTCGATGAAGCTCACCTGACCTGTAATGTTTTACGTTGAATTTGGCTAGGATAAGAGGTTTCACTTCAGGTATGATTCAACTGACCCATAAGGAGCTTTTATCAAAATAAAGTTTACTTAAGAATATTGTTGACATGTATAGTAAGACAATTAGCAAGAACTTTTAACAATTACACCAAGAAACACAACAACCACAATAATGTATAACTCTTAAGGAATGTTTCTAATGTGTTCCAACCAAAGCCAACATCCAATACACAAAGCCCTCCAAATAACCACAATACAGCATAGGTTAATGCCCACTTGTTACAGGAATCCAGCCTCCTGAGTTGAATCCTGAAAATCCCTTGTGAAGAAACTCAGAAGAGGTTGTAATCAAATCTGTTTCTCAAAACACAGCTTGTTTAAGGCAGGATGGCAATAAGCCTCTCCTTCAGGTAACTGATAATAGTTTCAGAACCAAACAAAGAGAAGAACAGAAAGCGAAGGAGAGAGTGCTTCTTAGCTTGCTGCTAAATTGCTTGAAACACTCCCAAAAATTAAACTGAAAGCCCAGGCAGAGTGGCAGCAGACTCCCCCCTTCCCCCTCACTGATCATAGGCAGAGTGGCAGTGGACCCTCCTTCCCCCCCATTGATCACAAGCAGAGTGGCAGCGGAACCCCCTTCCCCCTCACTGATCACAGGCAGAGTGGCAGTGGATCCATCTTCCCCCCCCCACCAATCTCAAACTGAGAGCCGTCGAACCCACCTTCCCACCCGCCAACGATCTCAAGTAGAGAGCCATTGGACACTTGGCACTTACCTCCTCAATAACCCTCACTGATGGAGCACCCAAATTGGACTTATATGGAGCATGTCTGTTTTGCGCCGATTCTGGATGGACGAACACAGTGGTAAAAGAGGAAGTGCCGGTAAAGTTGGGCGTGCAACCCATGAAGTCAATTTAAATGCATGCAACTGCATTTAAATGGCCATTGCCCCCATTTCGGGCATGGTCCTGAGCAGCCATTTTCGGGCCTTGGTAAAGGGGCAATCGGCGTGGAGAATCACCCAACTTTACCAAGTTTTTGTGCCTGAAAACGGGCGCAACTTGATGGTAAAATCGGGTTCCCTGTCTTTCCCTCCCTCCAAACACCTGGCTGTCAGTGCCTTGAAGTGGCAGGTTAACAGCTTATAAAATATAATGGTCTAAAATCCACTAGCCTACTCAGTACTCTCTGCAGCTTGAAGGCTTTAGTCAAAATTGCTAACAGCTGCTCCAGAAGCAGGACAATTTATACAATCTCCAAGCTCAAGAGACTGTGATATGCGTAATTAGTGGAAACAAAACAACCAAACCATCAAATCTGCCTGATAACAGCACAATGGCCACAAACCAAAGCAAAACTTCCTCCTTTTGTAGAGAAAGTGAAATAAAGAACATTCGAGTGCTGTCAAACTGAGTGATGAGGGAGAGACCTGTGTTGCAACTGCCTCAGATTGAAAATTGACCTTGCAGTGTGATACTGAAACTGAGCTTGCTTGATACATTGACAGGCCTGTCTTTTTCCCTTTTCGGATGTGTGGAAAGGGGAAATATGGAATAGGAAAAAAAGAGAGATGTGCTTGGTTAGACTTTAAGGATGAAAAACTTGAGTATAAAGTGTGTGCAGATAGTGGTAGCTATTATATATTTAAGTGGTTGCATGATTACTTTAAGAGCTGTTCACATGATTTGATGGTGACGTCTTTGGGATGTTTCACAGGCTCCTGTTTAGTTTCATTTGGTACTCTGTACAGGTCACAACAGCTCCTGCAAATAGTCTGTTGTTGTTACTCTGAATCCACATGTGCAAACCACATCTTTTTCTTTTTGTTTAAAACCCACAACCCCTAACATAGTTAGAACATTACAGCAGCAAATCACTTCTAATGTCCAAGAGATTGAGACTTTCAAATGAATGGTGTTTGTACCAAGTGTCCATAAGACATTAAGATGTAGGAGCAGAAGTAGGCCATTCAGCCCATCGGGTCTGCTCCACCAATCAATACGATCATGACTAATCTTTCATACAATGGATCTAACCAGAGTGCAGGTTTAGAATCCCTCAGGGAAAAAAAATTAGAGAATACAAATTGTCAAAAGCTCACATCATTTCACAATGTGTCGCTGAAAAAGTAAATTCTTAGGAAAATATGTGACAACCTGAATGCATCTTATCTAAAGGCAGCTTGTGAAGTTTTCAACTCTTGATGCTACGGCTTAAAATAACAGACCTTACTCTGACCACTTTGGCTTGCCGGAACTTCAAAGTGAAAATGCTGTTGTCATGGGAATTGGGTTGCATTCCTGCTGCAGTGCTGCAGAAATTATTGACCACATAGCTACTGAGATACACAGCTACTTTATACCAGAGGTAAGTGCATATTGTCGGGTTCCTAGACTTGAAGAAAAATCATGTTCTTCCTGGAGGAAAGTGAGGAGCAATGTTTTTGCTGTTTACTCCAATGTAATATCATTTATTCAGCTGATGAATCAGGGCATTTTCTGGTCCATGAAATGTAATTATAAATATAAAAGCTCCTTCTCGAATAGCATGGTGGGTGGTATGAATAGAGATCTGAGGGTGGAGGGTTTCCAAAAGGAGTTCACAGTTAAGGACCACCATCTACGCATCTGCTAATGTCTGGTGCCTTGTTGATAAAGACACCTTGACCAATGACTGGCACAAGCTTTGGCCCGCAACAACGTTCATTGACGAGGATAATATTGACAAAGACTCTGAAAATTTTCATGTGAACAAGGAAAAAAGTCTGGTAAACCAACTCCTTGAGTCTGTAAAAGGTATACCAATGGAATGTGCGATTACGCTGGATGCCGAGGATATCAAGGAAGTGTTTTGTTAGAATGTAACCGGTGACAACTTTGTATTGGATGTAATGTGACCAATGGGAACTAGATATAAGGGTCAGCTGAACATAAGAACATAAGAAATAGGAGCAGGACTAGGCCATCTAGCTCCTTGAGCCTGCCTCGCCATTCAATAAGATCATGGCTGATCTGAAGTGGATCAGTTCCACTTACCCGCCTGATCCCTATAACCCCTAATTCCCTTACCGATCAGGAATCCATCTATCCGTGATTTAAACATATTCAACGAGGTAGCCTCCACCACTTCAGTGGGCAGAGAATTCCAGAGATTCACCACCCTCTGAGAGAAGAAGTTCCTCCTCAACTCTGTCTTAAACTGACCCCCCTTTATTTTGAGGCTGTGCCCTCTAGTTCTAGCTTCCTTTCTAAGTGGAAAGAATCTCTCCACCTCTACCCTATCCAGCCCCTTCATTATCTTATAGGTCTCTATAAGATCCCCCCTCAGCCTTCTAAATTCCAACGAGTACAAACCCAATCTGCTCAGTCTTTCCTCATAATCAACACCCCTCATCTCTGGTATCAACCCGGTGAACCTTCTCTGCACTCCCTCCAAGGCCAAGCTGACCCAGTAAACCAATTACAGAGTGATGTAATAGTCAGCTGACTAGCTGATTCACTATAAATAAGAAACTATGTAGAATTGTAGAGAGTTTGGAGTGGCCCAGGGCTAGGCCCCAAGTTTGGAGTAATGATGTTAAACCCTTTCTTTGATTTATAAGTTGGAATAAGTTTTGTTGTATTTTCATTATCTGCATTTTTGAAGAGTTCTTTCTGAGGAAACATGTTTAATATTGATAACAGTGCTCCCTTTGTGCATTCTTTGACTGTTGGGCGGGGTTACAGACATGGTGTTACATCAAGATAAATTAGATAAAAACAGTGATGACGAGGATGACATAGTGAATCTGGTAGAGTGCCCATTGATTATATTAAGATGTGCGAAGGGTTGATAGATGCACTGGAATAATGTGCATTTATAAGTGAGTAAGAAATGATGTCAATCTATAAAATAAAAGACAAACTTCTGAAATAAAAAATAGCTATTTTGGACTATTATTTAAATGGTAAAAAAAATTGCAGCATGCTGCTGTGCAGAGAGACTTGACTGTCCTTGTGCATGAATCATAAAAAGTTGGTTTGCAGTTGCAGCAGGTAATTAAGAAGGCAAATGGAATTTTGTCCGTCATTGCTAGAGGGATGGAGTTTAAAAACAGGGAGGTTATGTTGCAGCTGTATAACGTACTGGTGAGGCCACGTCTAGAGTATTGTGTACTGCTTTGGTCTCCTTGAGAAAGGATATACTAGCACTGGAGAGGGTGCAGAGGAGATTCACTAGATTGATTCTGGAGCTGAGAGGGTTGGCTTATGAGGAGAGACTGAGTAGACTGGGACTATACTCACGAATTCAGAAGAATGAGGGGAGGTCTGATAGAAACATATAAGATTATAAAGCGAATAGATAAGATAGAAACAGGGAGGTGGTTTCGACTGGCAGATGAAACTAGAACTAGGACACTAGAACAAAATAAGGGGGAGCAGATTTAGGACTGAGTTGAGGAGGAACTTCTTCACCCAAAGGGTTGTGAATCTGTGGAATTCCCTCCCCAGTGAAATAGTTGAGGCTATCTCATTGAATGTTTTTAAAGCAAGGATAGATAAATGTTTGAACAGTAAAGGAATTAAGGGTTATGGTAAGTGGGTGGGTAAGTGGAGCTGAGTCCACAAAAAGATTAGCCATGATCTTATTGAATGGCTGAGCAGGCTCGAGGGGCCAGATGGCCTACTCCTGCTCCTAGTTCTGATGTTCTTATGTTCTTATTCGAGAATGTCTCCCAGCAGAGTATGTCGACTCTCTGAACCCTCCCCTACAAGTAGGTTCGAAGATGGTGTCACGAATGGAACTTATTACAGAAACCCTGCATCTACTATTCAGTGATACAGCTTACCTTTCTAGCCATTTTATTGACTTGAGATTATAGCTAGCCTAGTCTTAGACTATTGTAATGCAAGTAGTCCTAAATTCTATAAGCGGCATTCAAAAACCCAAATGATCTGAAATGTAAAATGCTATTGGCCCTGAGGATTTCCGATAATGGCTACACAACCTGTAAAATTCCATACATTGAAATTCTAGCGACGCTAAAGGTTGAAAATACCACACGGTTCCAAATAAAACTGATTTTTAGGGACTCAAATGATTAGTACATAGGACAACAACATAACTAGATTTAATGATAAATGATATGGCTAATGCATTTTCTTGGAGTGCCTGCACCTCAAACATTGGCACTGTACCTCTGGCTGGGCCCTCTGTCCCAGCAGATGTGTGGACTCTGGTTGGCCAAGCTGGGTATGAAATGTAGATGGCCTTTATATAGTTCTCCTTGAATTTCATCTTTGCATACCACAGGGGGCATTCGTGTTTAATCAAAGATATTGAACACAATTTTCCATTCTTTGCACAGAATGCCAGCTGGGGCAAGAAAACCAGCTTGCAGCTCGCCGGCTGCACTGTCATATTTCCTTGCCACATTGTGCAGCACACTGTGCAAAAATAAATCTACAGGCGTGGCCCACGCTGTCACACTGGCGGGCTGTGGCTGGAGAAATCCGACCACGCTGAGAATCCTGAGATCAGGGCTATCTCTGTTGTTCCAAGGTAAAGCAACATCCCACAGAAATACACCTTTCTTCAGACTTAGTTAGCACAAAAACAAGTATGTTCATGTGATGCTGGGTTTTCAGCTTTGTAACATCTATGGACAGAAATCCAAGCCAGCAGTTGAACAAAGAACAAAGAACAGTACAGCACAGGAAACAGGCCCTTCGGCCCTCCAAGCCTGTGCCGCTCCTTGGTCCAACTAGACCAATCGTTTGTATCCCTCCATTCCCAGGCTGCTCATGTGACTATCCAGGTAAGTCTTAAACGATGTCAGCGTGCCTGCCTCCACCACCCTACTTGGCAGTGCATTCCAGGCCCCCACCACCCTCTGTGTAAAAAACGTACCTCTGATGTCCGAGTTATACTTTGCCCCTCTCAGCTTGAGCCCGTGACCCCTCGTGATCGTCACCTCCGACCTGGGAAAAAGCTTCCCACTGTTCACCCTATCTATACCCTTCATAATCTTGTATACCTCTATTAGATCTCCCCTCATTCTCCGTCTTTCCAAGGAGAACAACCCCAGTCTACCCAATCTCTCCTCATAGCTAAGACCCTCCATACCAGGCAACATCCTGGTAAATCTTCTCTGCACTCTCTCCAATGCCTCCACGTCCTTCTGGTAGTGCGGCGACCAGAACTGGACGCAGTACTCCAAATGTGGCCTCACCAGCGTTCTATACAGCTGCATCATCAGACTCCAGCTTTTATACTCTATACCCCGTCCTATAAAGGCAAGCATACCATATGCCTTCTTCACCACCTTCTCCACCTGTGTTGCCACCTTCAAGGATTTGTGGACTTGCACACCTAGGTCCCTCTGTGTTTCTATACTCCTGATGACTCTGCCATTTATTGTATAACTCCTCCCTACATTATTTCTTCCAAAATGCATCACTTCGCATTTATCCGGATTAAACTTCATCTGCCACCTCTCCGCCCAATTTTCCAGCCTATCTATATCCTGTTGTATTGCCCGACAATGCTCTTCGCTATCCGCAATTCCAGCCATCTTCGTGTCATCCCCAAACTTGCTGATTACACCAGTTACACCTTCTTCCAAATCATTTATATATATCACAAATAGCAGAGGTCCCAGTACAGAGCCCTGCGGAACACCACTGGTCACAGACCTCCAGCCGGAAAAAGACCCTTCGACCACTACCCTCTGTCTCCTATGGCCAAGCCAGTTCTCCACCCATCTAGCCACTTCTCCTTGTATCCCATGAGCCTTAACCTTCTTAACCAACCTGCCATGTGAGAAGGATATATCCTCAAAACAGCCAAAGTTCAGAGAGATAAAGTTAGGGCAGAATTTTCCCGTGCTACCCACCACATGAATTGTAGGGTGGGACACGGACCATACAACAGTCCGTTGACCTCGGGTGGGATTTTCTGGCCTTGGGGCGAGTGCGACAGAAAATCCTGCTCATAGTCTCTGGTGGCTTCCAGTCTTCAGACTCCAGAGAGGGGAGTCACTTAACTCAAAAGCAGCATCTAAAATGCCAACACTTGGACAGCAAAAACTCCACCTCCAGAGAGGGGAAAAACACTGCTGTTTCTCTCAGCTCCAAGCAGCTTCTAAAAACCAAAACTAAGACTGGAATGCTCTGTGAAAAATAGCTGGCCCCAGTCATATCACCTGACCTGTCAATTATTAAACATTAAAAAACACTGCATTAGTTCAGAATGAAACAACCATGATGTCAATTATACTGCTTCAGTAACAATAAAGGGCACCAGCTGCAGACAGCATGGCGCCAACAAAATCCCAGGGTCTGCTAAACCATCCTGCAGAGAAACATGAGAAACAGTCATTGGTCCTGTAAAACTGAACCCAAACTGAGCATCAGTGAACTAGCTATTGATGAGTAGGTGCCGTGTAATAGTGCTACCATTGACATCTTTTATCACTTTGCTGAATATTGAGAGTAGCCTGACAATGCAGTAATCGACTGGATTGGATTTGTCCTCCCTTTTGTGAACAGGACATACTGGCAAATTATCCACATTGTTGGGTAGATGCCAGAATTGTAGGTGTGTTGGAACAACCCAGCTAAGTGCACACCTAGTTCTGGGCCATAAGTCTTCAACACTACAATCGGTTTGTCAGGATCCATAGCTTTTTCTGTTTCTGCTGTGCTGAGCATTTCTTGATATCACACAGAGTAAATGAAATTGACTGAAGACTGTCAATTGTAATGGTGAGGACCTTAGGGGAATCATAGAATCCCTACAGTGCAGAAAGAGGCCATTCTGCCCATCGAGCCTTCACCAACAGCAATCCCACCCAGCCCCAATCCCTGAAACCCTACATATTTATCCTGCTAATCCCTCTAACATACACATCCCGGGACACTAAGGGGCAATTTAGCATCTTTAGACTGTAGGAGGAAACCGGAGCACCTGGAGGAAACCCACACAGATAGTGCGGGAGAATGTGCAAACTCCACACAGACAGTGACCTGGTATCGAACCCAGGTCACTGGAGCTGTGAAGCAGCAGTGCTAACCACTGTGCCACCATGCTGCACCACTGTGCCGCCCCAAGAAGGCCAAGATAAATCATCAACTTGACATTTCTGGCTGAAGATGGTTGCAAAAAATAAAATCAGCCTTATCTTTTGCATTCACATACTGAGATCTGCCATGATTGAAGGTGAAGATGTTTGTGGAGCCCCCTCCTGCTATTTAATTTTCCATCACCATTCATGACTGTTTGTAGAGCTTTGATCGAATCTGTTGGTTATAGGATTCCCTTAGCTTTGTCTATCGAATCCTATTTCCTCTGTTTAGCATGCATGCAATCCTGGGTTCAGTCACCTTGGTTTTTTTTTTGATAGGTCAGGTGCTGTTCCTGTCATGATCCCCCGCATTCCTTCCTAAAGGCATTTGTTAAAATTCTTCCTAAAATATTGTTAGCTAAAGTTGAAGCCCATGTAATTGAAGAAAAACTATTGACCTGGTTTGTAACTTGGCTGAGCAGCAGGAGTCAGAGAACAGGAATAATGGACAGATACTGTAATTGGCAGGATGTGATGAGAGGTGGCCCTCAAAATTATGTATTGGAGCCTTACCTATTCACCCTATTTATTAAAGACTTAGTTTATGGGGTAGAAAGCTATATTTTCAAATTTACTGATGATGCAAAGGAAGGAGGCATTGTAAGCATTGTAGTTGGAACTGTAAAGTTACAAAGATATACTGATAGATGAAGTGAATAAGCAAAACTGTGGCAAATGGTTTTCAATGTACTCGAGTGTGAGGTGATCCACTTTATATCTAGAAAGCATAAAACGTAGAAACATTGAAGATAGGAGCAGGAGGAGGCCTTTTGGCCCTTTGAGCCTGTTCTGCCATTCATTACGATCATGGCTGATCATCCAACTCAATAGCCTAATCCTGCTTTTTCCCCATAACCTTTCATCCCATTCGCCCCAAGTGCTATATCCAGCCGCCTCTTGAATACATTCAATGTTTTGGCATCAGCTACTTCCTGTGGTAATGAATTCCACAACTCCAGAACAGGATATGTTATAAATGATAAGAAAAAAAGCCATGAGGAATGGAGGTTCAAAGGACATTAAAACAACATGAACAGTTATAAAGCTAATCAGAAAGGCGAATGGAATGCTAGGATCAGAATACAAAGGTGGAAATCATACTACACGTCCTGTTTAGATCATTAAAGTATTTCTTTTACTGGGTTGGAGGGGGGAAGCATACTGCACATCCTTCCAGAAAGAAAGTCAGTTCTAAAGTAAACAACTTTGAAAATGCCCCTCCTCCAACAACGATAACACACTTCAAGCAGCCGAAAGAGTAAGAGACAGATCTTCAGGAGTGAAATTAGGAAGCAATTCTGCACACTAAGGGTGGCAGCAATTTGGCAATTTCTTCCCCAAACAGCGAGATCAATTGAAATTCTAAAACAGATTAATAGATTCTTGTTGTTCAAAGATATTAACGACTATGAACAAAGACTGCAGAGCAACCAAGATCCTATTCTGTGTCAGGACGGGATCGAGGGGCTGAAGAGCTTACTCCTGTTGCCGTGTTTATCCGAGAGAGTAGGTGGATACACAGTTTAATGTCTCACCCAAAAGACAGTGGCTGAGATCTTTTGCAGGCATAAATGGTGACAGGGGCGCAAAATCTCGTGAAAAGCTGAAAACAAGATTCTTGCCAGCAAGATCCTGTGACGCAATTGTCCTGGCCACCCGTCATTGATGTATGCGGTTCACACTCAGAAAGGTCGGGAAACCTTATTTAAATACATTTCAATATCAGTAGTAGCTTCACCACCGTATCGTCCCCCACATTTGGATCCTGTTAGCGACATTTACAACAGGTCTGGAGCAACATGAATAAAGAAAAGAGAACCCGTCAGTGCACAGGTAAGTACAGCCCCCAGGGAGAGGGGGACATGCCCAGGCAGTACCCTAGCAATGTCCTCTGGCATTGGGGGATCAGTGTCAGATGTGGGGGGGATGATTACCTCTGGAGAGTGGGGGAGCTTCTGCATGTCCTTGGGGCAGGGGTGGGGGGGGGGGGGGGGGCGGTCTCCATATCCATGAGGGGAATCATGATGAGGAGATGCCAGCATTGGACTGAGGTGAGCACAGTAAGAAGTCTCACAACACCAGGTTAAAATACAACAGGTTAATTTGGAATCACAAGCTTTTGGAGCGCTGCTCCTTCATCAGGTGAGTGAAGAGGTAGGTTTCACGGCATATATAGAAAAAGGCACAATTTCAAGATAAAGGTTGTATGAGGGGAATTTGTTCCCCATGTTCGGGGGTGGTGCAGGGAGGCCTCCCCATGTCCTTGGGGTGGTCCCATGTTCGTGGGTCTGTGTTCCCCATGTCCTGACTAAATTCAGACAATTTGCAGCTCAAAGGTAGAGAGATGCACCACCAGATGGAGTTATAAGTACCTCTTCATCCATCAGAACACCAACACCAAGTTACATTGAACCACCAGATGGAGCTGTTGTGCCTTGCCATGCCCCCAGTTGCCAAGCTGAAACAATACCATTCCAAACTCATAAAAGTTTTAAATAAATTTAATTTAACATTATAAAACCATATTTCAACGGATATGCCTAACTCTCATTCACCTCTGTAATTGCACCAACCTGTGCTTCACTTCTCTCCTGTCTACATCCATGATAGAAAAGTGTGATTCGATTATCTGTCACCTGCCTTGGACCTTGTTTTGATATCGAGTCTCGTGTTACTTTTGATTCTCCTTAATTTCTCACTGATAGTTATCCAGTAGGACTTGCTAGCAAGGGTGTATGAGAGAAAAGCATTACGCTCTTCAACAATGCCCTCCCTCCACACAGTTGAATAATCTATTGACATTGAATGGTGCCCATGAATCTTTGCCTCCAGATGATTCAATACTTTTGGAAAGCAGAGAGAAAAATTGGGAGTCAGGAAGTAAAACAACGGCAATAATTCATTGTGGTAACTGGACATACCCAATGAAGCATTTTTATGATTGACTTAAAGTAAAAATGTAAGAAACCACTGTGGAAGAATAACAAACCCACGACCGGTACCACCAAGAAGGACAAGAGCAGCAGACACGTTGGGGGGGAATTCTCCCTTCCCATCCGCCATGGGAATCAGAGTGGGTGGGGGGCTGACTATACAATGGTCCATTGACCTCAGGAGGGAGTCTCCAGTTTTGGAATGAGCGTTGCTGGAGAATCCCACCCGTGGTGTCCTACAATTTACTGTCAAGCCATACACCATCTTGACTTGGGACTATATAGATGTTCCGTCACTGCCGATGGATCAACTTCCTGGAACTCCCTTCCTAATAGAATTGTGGCTGTACCTGCGGTGGTGAAAGAAAGTGGCTCACCACCACCTTCTCAAGGGTAATTAGGAATGGGCAATAAAAACTGGCTTGGCTAGGAATGCCCACATCCATGAAACAATTAAAACTAGCACCAGCATATAATCAGCAGCAAGTTAATGTTTCTGCAAAGTGTGTCTTCCTACTTACCCAACATCCCAAATACAAGAAGATAAAAGCAAAATACTGTGGATGCTGGAATCTGAAACAAAAACAGAAAGTGCTGGAAAATCCCAGCAGATCTGACAGCAGCTGTGGAGAGAGAATAGAGCCAACGTTTTGAGTCAGGACTACCTGGACTACCTAGATCCACTACAGTTTGCCTACTGCCGCAACAGGTCCACAGCAGACGCCATTTCCCTGGCCCTGCACTCAACCCTGGAACACCTAAATAACAAGGGCACCTATGTCAGACTCCTATTTATTGACTACAGCTTAGCCTTCAACACTATTGTTCCCACGAAACTCATCTCCAAACTCCATGGCCTGGCCCTTGGCACCTCCCTCTGCGACTGGATCTGAACTTCCTAACTCACAGACCACAATCAGTAAGGATAGGCAACGCCTCCTCCATGATCATCCTCAACACCGGTGCCCCACAAGGCTGTGTTCTCAACCCTCTACCCTTTGTATACCTATGACTGTGCGGCCAAATTCCCCTCCAATTCGATTTTCAAGTTTGCTGACGACACCACCGTAGTGGGTCAGATCTCAAACAATGATGAGACAGAGTACAGGTATGAGATAGAGAATCTGGTGAATTGGTGTGGCAACAATAATCTCCCCCTCAATGTCAACAAAATGAAGGAGATTGTCATCGACTTCAGGAAGCGTAAAGGAGAACATGCCCCCGTTTACATTAATGGGGACGAAGTAGAAAGGGTCGACAGCTTCAAGTATTTAGGTGTCCAGATCACCAACAACCTGTCCTGGTCCCCCCCATGCTGATACTATGTTAAAGCTCATCAATGCCTCTACTTTCTCAGAAGACTAAGGAAATTTGGCATGTCAGCTACAACTCTCATCAACTTTTACAGATGCACCATAGAAAACATTCTTTCTGGTTGTATCACAGCTTGGTATGGCTCCTGCTCTGCCCAAGACCGCAAGAAACTACAGAAGATCGTGAATGTAGCTCAATCCATCACGCAAATCAGCCTCCCATCCATTGACTCTGTCTATACTTCCCGCTGCCTCGGCAAAGCAGCCAGCATAAGTAAGGACCTCATGCATCCTCCTTTCCACCTTCCGTTGGGAAAAAGATACAAAAGTCTGATGTCACGTACCAACTGACTCAAGAATAGCTTCTTCCTAGCTGCTGTCAGACTTTTGAATGGACTTACCTTGCATTAAGTTGATCTTTCGCTACACCCTAGCTATGATTGTAACACTACATTCTGCACTCTCTCGTTTCCTTTTCTACGAACGGTATGTTTTGTCTGTATAGCGCGCAAGAAACAATACTTTTCACTGTATGTAAATACATGTGACAATAATAAATCAAATCAAATCAATGTAAGGATGACCCTTCGTTAGAGCTAAGAGTGGTTGGGTTTTTCCATGTCTCCATTCTTGCTCTCCATCTTGTCCCCAACCACTACCCCCACCAATGATCGACCCCTTATCGTGAGATGGTAACCCCGTGTTTTAGATGTTCCGACTGGTAGAAATAATTTTTTTGTCCACCCTATCAAACCTCTTCAGAATTTTGTAGACTTCTATGAGATCATCTCGCATTCTTTTAAACTCCAGAGAATATAAGCCCACAGGGTTTGGTCCTCGGGCCCCAACTATTTACAATCTATATCAATGACTTGGATGCAGGGTAGAAGGTACCATAGCCAAATCTGCAAATGACGCTAAAATAGGTGGGATAGTAAGTTACAATAATTAAATGGCAACTTTACAAAGTTTAGTTTATTAGTGTCACAGGTAGGTTTACATTAACATTGCAATGAAGTTACTGTGAAAATCCCCTAGTGCCTGTTCGGATACACTGAGGGAGAATTTAGCATGGCCAATGCACCTAACCAGCACATAGTTTGGACTGCGGGAGGATACTTGAGCACCTGGAGGAAATGGGGAGAATGCAGACATGGGGAGAATGGGCAAACTCCACACACGGTGACCCGAGCCAGGAATTGAACCCGGGTCCCTGGCGCTGTGAGGCAGCAGTGCTAACCAGTGTGCCACTGTGCCACCCCAAATGTATATGGATAGGTTAAGTGAATGGGGCAAAATGTGGCAGATGGACTTTAGCATGGATTAGTGTGAGGTTATCCATGTTAATAGGAAAAATGCAAAGGCTCATTATCTAAATGGAAAGA
This sequence comes from Mustelus asterias, assembly GCF_964213995.1. NCBI lineage: Eukaryota > Metazoa > Chordata > Chondrichthyes > Carcharhiniformes > Triakidae > Mustelus > Mustelus asterias. The sequence goes on along the minus strand of NC_135807.1, from coordinate 37,229,849 downwards.
AACTTTGCATTAATTCAGTGCAGAAGGATCTGGGTATTCTCATGAGTGAATCGCAGAAACCTAGTATGCAGATAATAAGGAAGGTAAATGGAATATTGGCATTTATTGCTAAAGGAATAATGGAGTGAAAGAGAGAGATTCTGAAAGGAGTTTATATAAAATCTTGGACTGGATTCACTGTTAAAAGTGAGTGGAAACTTGAGTGTCAGTTGTAAAATCTGGACTGGATTCCGGAATGCAACCTGCGAAGGGAAAGTATTTTGGGAGTGGATTCTGAGGAGAAATCCACAGAAAACTAACTTAGATTCAGAAAGGAGTGTGCACTTTACCACAGTCATCTTGTGTGCATCAAAGCGACGGCATGGACAAGTTGGGCCAAAGGGACTGTTTCCATGCTGTAAACCTCAAATGTACTGTGTTATCTGTGTTAACCTTAAACTCCGGGGGGAGGGGGGTGGGGGAGATATTGGGGCTGGGAGACCAGTGATTGGGGGCTCTGCAAGGGGCTTTGCAAGGCCAGTGATGGGTTGCGGGCTGGCCAGTGACTGGGAAGGCCAGCGATATGGAGGCTGGCAATGGGGGGCTACTGCGCATGCGCGATCTCTGCTCTGACAGATCAGTGCATGCGCCATGGCCCACTCAGCACTATGCTACCGGCCTCTTGGGTGGTAATAGGCCCCGCCCCCTGATTTTCAGAGGGAATCATGCTAGGGCACTCTGTGACGCACAGGGTGTCAGAGATTCTCTCTGGAAATCATGCTGTAAAACCAGCGGGAATTACTCCCATTTTCCCACAAATTGGGGACTTAGACTTTTTTGGGCGAATCTCAGCCATGGTCTTTTCAGCCATGGTTCTATTCTGGGATCTTCCAGTTCTAACAGCAAATGGGATTATAACACAGGTAAAGATGGAAGGGGCATTTGTGAATCAGATAGTTTTTTTACAACAATTGATGGTAGTTGGTTATGGTCATCATTACTTTATAATTTAAGATTTATTTAACTGAATTTAAATTCCACGAACTTACGTGATGGGATTTGAACCCATGTCCCCATAGCATTATTCTGGGTCTTTGAATTACTACTCCAGTGACACTACCACTTTGCCACCATCTTCCCTCTCCCCAATACACTGTGTCTCCCAGTCATTCCTTGTTACCCAACAGATACCCATTCAGCATATTACAGTATAGAAAAGTAAACAGTGAACAATACAATACCTTCACTTTCCACATTAAATATTTTCACCAGCCGCAATAGAGATTAATGTCTAGACATCAACTTAATTTACAAAGCAACTTGATGCTGCAACGAGTAGATGGTGGATTCAATATTTCTGGTAGAAGGAGTTCAAGTTGACCGAAGGGTCTTCATCACCTGATCTTACTTTGTGATCTTGTGACCTAATATGTTTTGTTGATTGCCTTCTTGTATGACATCGCCAATAACATCATAAACGAGGTTCCTATCCAGAATCTGTCTGAGCCACCAATCCCTGGGGTTAATAGGTGGGCATGATGTGGAGATGCTGGCGTTGGACTGGGTGGGCCAGCTGGACAAAGGTTTTCTGTCTGAAAATGTTATGGTAGTACAACATTGGGAGTGAATCTTGTGGCATAGAGGTAGCATCCCGACCTCTGGGCTAGAAACTCTGGATCTAAGTCCAACTTCAGGACTTGATTGCCAAGGAAGGTGCATTCATGACATGGTTAAACAGGCAGCTTCTCAGTCTGTAAATCCTTCCAATTTGCCTGAGGGCAGGCAGTAAGAGCAGGAGAGTTTACTGATCAGCCAAACTACAAAAATCAACAGCAAATCAACATTTTACTTTGCCAAGGACCATTTTGTTGGAAGTCCATGGTTGCCAATGTGACCATTAAGGAATGGTAACTGAAGGAGCGAAGCAGAGTGGAATTGGATGGGCAGGGTGGGAGTTAGGGTGACCCACCAACCTCCCACAGTCCTTGGCACGGTCCAGCACACAGGCCCATTCTACTCTCTCTCTCATCATTCACTAAAAGCCCTGTCCTTCAATGATGTCCAATGCGCTTTGGTTACTATGGTGAAGTTTACTGACACCCTTGATAATTGAGGACAGGCAGGCCACACAAATCACCACGTGAGGTCCTACAAAGGCTTCAGCCAAATGCACACATATCTCTTAAATCCAACACACAACTCCCTCTTGCAGTCAAAGCTAAATTACCCATTGCCTCTTTACTTGCAGCCTTCACCTGCATGTTAGCTCAAAATGACTATCATCAAGGAAGGATATTCAAGGTTGAATGTGCCCACTACAGTGTCCTACACTGGAAGTGGCTGGCTGGCACTCCTCCACCCTATAAGTGCCCAGTGGCACCTCTCTGACTCCTTGAGGAGAAGGGACACCTGGAGGGACATTGAGGTGCCCTATTTCCCTCTTAAAGTTTTAAAGTTTATTTATTAATGTCACAAAAAGACATATTAACACTGCAATGAAATTACTGTGAAATCCCCTAGTCGCCACACTCCGGAGAATTTAGCATGGCCTACGCATTTAACCAGCACGTCTTTCAAACTGTGGGAGGAAACTGGAGCACCCAGAGGAAACCCACATGGACCACAGGGAGAACATGCAAACTCTGCACAGACAGTGACCCAAGTTGGGAATCGAATCCCAGTCCCTGACGATGTGAGGCAGCAGTGCTAACCACTGTGCCACCGTGCTGCTCTTGTCAAGTGCTCGAATGATGGAGCCATCACAGTGGACCGAATGTGGACTGAATCTTCCAGCCTTCGATCCAGTCATGCTGGATTTTTAAAAATTCATTCATTGGACATGAGTGTCACTGGCTGGCCAGCATTTATTGCCTGTCCCTAGTTGCTTGAGGGCAGTTAAGAGTCAACCACATTGCTGTGGCTCTGGAGTCACATGTAGGCCAGACCAGGTAAGGACAGCAGATTTCCTTCCCTAATGGACATTAGTGGTATCTCTGAATGAGGTTCTCTGCCTGTCTCTGTGTCTCCAATATGTCTCTCAATATGCCCAGTCCAGAAACTTGTGGCTCAGCAGGGGAGAGTCAGGGACCTCGGCTGTCACTGCCTCCGGCAGCTGTGAACATGTGTCAGTGATGGGCTCATCTAATTATGACCCTGAGCCTACTCTAGAACTTGGACCCACTACGGTGTGTGTAACTGCATTGATGGAGGCTTCAGGTGAACATTGTGACAGTGCAACCCTAAGGATTCTGAGGCCCTTTCCTCAGAGGTGGGCTTGGGGCTGGGGCTTGGTCTGTGGTGTGACAGAGAGAAGTTTAACAACACCAGGTTAAAGTCCAACAGGTTTATTTGGTAGCAAAAGCCACACAAGCTTTCGGAGCTGCAAGCCCCTTCTTCAGGTGAGTGGGAATTCTGATCACAAACAGAGCATATAAAGACACAAACTCAATTTGCATGAATAATGGTTGGAATGCGAATACTTACAACTAATCAAGTCTTTAAGAAACAAAACAGCATGAGTGGAGAGAGCATCAAGACAGGCTAAAAAGATGTGTATTGTCTTTTGAAAGTCACACACAGTGTGACAGGGACGCAGTCCTCCCCCTTTTCTTGCTGGTAGCTGGAATAGAGAAAAGAAAGCTATTGTGACTGACAAAGTAAGTTCATAAATTAAAGAAAGGTCTCATAATCAGTGGGAGTGTGAAAGTACAGTGTAGTCCTGCCTGTGCCCCACACCAGTCTCTTCAGCCCACCCCACCTTGAAAGAGCAGCTTTGCCAGCTGCTTGACTACCTAATTTTAATGAACATACATGACATGCAAATTAAGGCAAATAGGGTTCCCGACATGGATTAGCAGGAAAGTCGACCCACCATGAAGTCCTGAGGTGAAAAGTCCAATTTATTTTCCCGCATACTCAATTTTGCTTTCCTAGCTGTCTGGGTTATCACCACTGGCTGGAGTGGAAAGTTCCACTCTGACAGTTGTTAAGATCCGGAATGTCCTATCTGAAAGAGTGATCCAAGCCTATTCAATAGAAACTTTCAAAAGGCAAGCGTTGCAGAGGCCTAGCTTTCAGGGTTATGGGGAAAAATCTTGAAATTAAATTGGACAGCTCTTTCAATGAGCTAGAACAGGTATGATGGGTTGAATGACTGTAAGATGCCTTGATTGTATCAACATTTATTCTCATGTGTTTTATGTCCCTAACCAACCAGTGAGAGAAACCTTCCATTTTTTAACCCTTGAAAGCAGTTTAGAATTTTTAAAAGTTCTATTAGATTTCACCCCTGGTCTTAATCCTCCCTTCCAGTGACGACAGCTACGCCTCTTCAAGCCCCTAACTTTAACTTTTTATTCCTGGTATCACACTACTGAAACTCTGAATTTTCAGGACTCTTTATACCTCTTGTTATGGAATGATTGATACAACACGTAATACTCCACAGGGCGGCACGGTAGCACAGTGGTTAGCACTGCTGCTTCACAGCTCCAGGGTCCCGGGTTCGATTCCCGGCTCGGGTCACTGTCTGTGTGGAGTTTGCACATTCTCCTCGTGTCTGCGTGGGTTTCCTCCGGGTGCTCCGGTTTCCTCCCACAGTCCAAAGATGTGCGGGTTAGGTTGATTGGCCAGGTTAAAAATTGCCCCTTAGAGGCCTGGGATGTGTAGGTTAGAGGGATTAGCGGGTAAAATATGTGGGGGTAGGGCCTGGGTGGGATTGTGGTCGGTGCAGACTCGATGGGCCGAATGGCCTCCTTCTGCACTGTAGGATTTCTATGATTTCTATGTTCCAAACTTAATATCACTCCCTCATTTAATATCCTTAGTTGTAACCCCCCCAAAAAAAAATCCACGTCAGTTGTCTAAGCCCATGTAGTAATCACTAAACAGCTGATTCTAGTCCTTGTTTAGTCTGCTCATTTCATAATGTGAATGACTTAGAGTTCCAGTGGGTGTTTTACACCTGACAACCTTCTTCATAAAGACAGGTGTGATTATCCCAAGTTGCAATATGTTTTGACGAACACTGTTATTATGGTTTCAACAGCTCAAATACAACTTCTGCGTGATATTTTTTGTAGATATTTAATTTTCCGAAAATAGCCCTTAGAAACGGAACATGAGCCAAACTAAGTGCATGTCAAGTGGAAAACATAGCAGACGGAATAAACAATGAAGTGGCGCGCATGTCAAATGGAGTTTACGTCTCGTAGAATGCATGTCAACCGGAGGACACATCAAGTGGAACACATGTCCAGTGGAGTACATGTCAAATGGAACGCAAATTCAATGTAGAGAAATGCAACATGCTTCACATGGGGGTAAAAAAAATTCCAGGAAGGGGCTATTACTGAAATGAAAGAAAATAAAGTGCTTGGAAAATGAAAGTGATATGGTGGACCTTAACAACAATAAGATGAAGCCATCGACAATGCTCAGTGAGTTACAGGGCTGCATTAGCCTACAGCCAGGGAAGCTAGGGTAGAATAATGCCAGCTCACCAGACAATGAGGTTGCACATGAGTTCTGCTGCAGCGGGCTCAGATGTGGACTTTGGTGGGATGGTGCACAGGAAAAGGCACGCACACAGGAATACTTGATGCAATCAAGAAACCTGTGTCTGCAATAATCTTACTGAGGCCAGTCTTCCAACTCCATCACCCTTTATTTACGATGTGGAGATGCCGGCTTTGGACTGGGGTGGGCACAGTATGAAGTCTCACAACACCAGGGTTAAAGTCCAACAGGTTTATTTGGAATCACGAGCTTTTGGAGTGCTGCTCCTTCGTCAGGTGAGTGATGAAGGAGCAGTGCTCCGAAAGCTCGTGGTTCCCTATAAACCTGTTGGACTTTAACCTGGGTGTTGTGAGACTTCTTACTGTACCCTTTATTTAAAATATGCTCAAAGTGCCGTTCGGTGGCTACAGAGTACAAGTCAGCCCCAAAATCCTTCGACTGCCGGCATGAATGGAGCCAGCTGGTTTTAGCTGCTCCTTCCCTATTGGACAAAATTCCACTCGTCTAACACAGACACTTGTATTCTCGTATTCCCCTGTGGCCATCATAACAGTGTCAAAGATCACGGAAGTGTCTGCCACCAGCCTGGCAGAGAGATTTGTGCAGAACTTGGAGTCCATCCTTTCAAGTATGGGAGTCAAATTAATGAGAATGCTTGTGTACTCCTGAATGATGCAGTATCTGATGAGGGGTTTCTCAGCTTCCATTGCAGCACAAGCAGAAGCCCTCCGCCATTGGAGTGCTGTAGTGGAACACAGACTGAAATCATGCAAGCTCAGTTTGATGTCGTGTAAGCTGCCTGCATGACTGGATACCAGTGCCTAAAGGGGCTTGCAGGGTTTCACAACAATTGAGCAATCTGACCTCCAGCAGATTACTATGATTGCCGTGGTGCTGCCTCAGGGAAATGGCAGAGTCAGTGTTATCCACTCTCAGAATGACTGCATTCATTCTCCACCAGCTGTCAGTGTCCTTGCTGTTGCCTGTCAGCCAGCCAGCCCAGGCTGCTGACGTCCCGGCTGAGGTGAAACACTCCAAAACTGAGCTTTCTAAGGCAAGAGCTGTTCGGAGACATCCTCCAGGTCCTTCCACTCAAAGTCACTTTCACTGGCCATGCTGCAACTAGGTGGCTAGCACTATGTTGAATAAGTGACATTTGTATGGAATATTGGATGATTTGTTTGGTAAAGTTGGTTTGAAATGTTTGTTTTCTGGTGGCTTTTGGTTGAGCATTGTGGCCAGCATGGAACCTGTACGCTGAAAAGTGGGCACTGCAGAGACATGTAATGGGGCATGTCGTTTGTGTGCCTGACAAGACCTCGACTCAGAACTCAGCTACAGCAAGAGTCCCCCAGGAGAACAAGGAGCAATAATCTTAAAATTACAGCTAGACCATTTAACTGGGAAATCTGGAAGTATTTTCTTGCAAAAACAGTAGCAGGGATCTGGAATTCTCATCCTCAAAAGGCAGTGGATATAGGGACAATTGAAACCCTCGAGATTGAGATTTTTAGATAAATATATCAAAGAATATAGAGCTGAGGAGGTAAATGGAAACTGTCAGGGAAAGGCACTGATGAAAAGTGGAACTTTTTCAAGGAACAAATACTGGGTGTCCTTGATATGTATGTCCCTGTCAGGCAGGGAGGAAATGGCCGAGTGAGGGAACCGTGGTTCACAAAAGAGGTGGAATGTCTTGTGAAAAGGAAGAGGGAAGCTTATGTAGGGATGAGGAAACAAGGTTCAGATGGCTCGATTGAGGGTTACAAGTTAGCAAGGAATGAGCTGAAAAAGGGGCTGAGGAGAGCTAGGAGGGGACATGAGAAGTCCTTGGCGGGTCGGATCAAGGAAAACCCCAAGGCTTTTTACTCTTATGTGAGGAATAAAAGAATGACCAGGGTGAGGTTAGGGCCGGTCAAGGACAGTGGTGGGAACTTGTGTATGGAATCAGTAGAGATAGGCGAGGTGATGAATGAATACTTTTCTTCAGTGTTCACCAAGGAGAGGGGCCATGTTTTTCAGGAAGAGAAGGTGTTACAGGCTAATAGGCTGGAGGAAATAGATGTTCGGAGGGAGGATGTATTGGCAGTTTTGAATAAACTGAAGGTCGATAAGTCCCCTGGGCCTGATGAAATGTATCCTAGGATTCTTTGGGAGGCGAGGGATGAGATTGCAGAGCCTTTGGCTTTGATCTTTGGGTCCTCACTGTCCACGGGGATGGTGCCAGAGGACTGGAGAGTGGCAAATGTTGTTCCTCTGTTTAAGAAAGGGAATAGAAATGACCCTGGTAATTATAGACCGGTTAGTCTTACTTCGGTGGTTGGTAAATTGATGGAAAAGGTCCTTAGGGATGGGATTTACGACCATTTAGAAAGATGCGGATTAATCCAGGATAGTCAGCACAGATTTGTGAAGGGCAAATCGTGCCTCACAAATTTGATAGAACTTTTTGAGGAGGTAACTAGGTGTGTTGATGAAGGTAGGGCGGTTGATGTCATATACATGGATTTTAGTAAGGCGTTTGATAAGGTCCCCCATGGTCGGCTTATGATGAAAGTAAGGAGGTGTGGGATAGAGGGAAAGTTGGCCGATTGGATAGGTAACTGGCTATCTGATCGAAGACAGAGGGTGGTGGTGGATGGAAAATTTTCGGACTGGAGGCAGGTTGCTAGCGGAGTGCCGCAGGGATCGGTGCTTGGTCCTCTGCTCTTTGTGATTTTTATTAATGACTTAGAGGAGGGGGCTGAAGGGTGGATCAGTAAATTTGCTGATGACACCAAGATTGGTGGAGTAGTGGATGAGGTGGAGGGGTGTTGTAGGCTGCAAAGAGACATAGATAGGATGCAAAGCTGGGCTGAAAAATGGCAAATGGAGTTTAACCCTGATAAATGTGAGGTGATTCATTTTGGTAGGACAAATTTAAATGTGGATTACAGGGTCAAAGGTAGGGTTCTGAAGACTGTGGAGGAACAGAGAGATCTTGGGGTCCATATCCACAGATCTCTAAAGGTTGCCACTCAAGTGGATAGAGCTGTGAAGAAGGCATATAGTGTGTTAGCTTTTATTAACAGGGGGTTGGAATTTAAGAGCCGTGGGGTTATGCTGCAACTGTACAGGACCTTGGTGAGACCACATTTGGAATATTGTGTGCAGTTCTGGTCACCTCACTATAAGAAGGATGTGGAAGCGCTGGAAAGAGTGCAGAGGAGATTTACCAGGATGCTGCCTGGTTTGGAGTGTCGGTCTTATGAGGAAAGGTTGAGGGAGCTGGGGCTGTTCTCTCTGGAGCGGAGGAGATTGAGGGGAGACTTAATAGAGGTTTATAAAATGATGAAGGGGATAGATCGAGTGAACGTTCAAAGACTATTTCCTCGGGTGGATGGAGCTATTACAAGGGGGCATAACTATAGGGTTCATGGTGGGAGATATAGGAAGGATATCAGAGGTAGGTTCTTCACGCAGAGAGTGGTTGGGGTGTGGAATGGACTGCCTGCAGTGATAGTGGAGTCAGACACTTTAGGAACATTTAAGCGGTTATTGGATAGGCACATGGAGCACACCAGGATGGTAGGGAGTGGGATAGCTTGATCTTGGTTTCAGATGAAGGTCGGCACAACATCGTGGGCCGAAGGGCCTGTTCTGTGCTGTACTGTTCTATGTTCTATGTCTATGTTCTATGGGATCAAATTAACATGACGGAATTAAATTCAACTCAGTAAATCACCAAGGCTCCTCCAACAGTACCTTCCAAACCCACGACCTCTACTACCTAGAAGGATAAGGGCAGCAGATGCATGGCAACACCACCACCTGCAAGTTCCCCTCCAAGCCACACATTCTGACTTTTTGATTTGATTTATTATTATCATCATCACACATTTTAAGTTTATTTATTAGTGTCACAAGTAGGTTTATATTAATACTGCAATGAAGTTACTGTGAAAATCCCATAGTCACCACATTCCGGCACCTGTTTGGATACACTGAGGTAGAATTTAGCATGGCCAATGCACCTAACCAGCACATCTTTTGGATTGTGGATGGAAACCGGAGCACCCGGAAGAAACCCACGCAGACACGAGGAGAATGTGCAGACACCGCACAAACAATGACTGAAGCCAGGAATTGAACCCAGGTCCCTGGCGCTATGACACAGCAGTGCTAACCACTATGCCATCGTGGTATACAATGAAAAGTATTGTTTCGTGTGTGCTCTACAGATATGGCATACCATTCATAGAGTACATAGGGGAGAAGGAAAGGTGAGGGTGCAGAATATAGTGTTACAGTCATAGCTAGGGTGTACAGAAAGATCAACTTAATATAAGGTAGGTTTGAAACTATATCCACATTCCTTCCCTGTCATAGAGTCAAAATTCTGGAACTTCCACCCTAACAGCACTGTGGATGTACCTGCACCACATAGACTGCAGCAATTTCAGAAGGGAGCTCACCACCACCTTCTCAAGGACAGATAGGGATGGGTAATAAATGCTAGCCTAGCCAGAGACACCCACATCCCATGAATATAAAATATATTTTACATATAAATATTAAAAGTTGAATTGACTTGAAGGGGTCAAATGATTTTTTTTCTCTATTCGGATGTTCCTTCCTGTAGCATTGAAAGTGTAGCATTTTGAATGGGAATCTGCAAGAACAGTAAGAAGTCTCACAACACCAGGTTAAAGTCCAACAGGTTTATTTGGTTGCAAAAGCTGCAAAAGCTGCAATCTGCAAGAAGTCAACCCTCCCCTGAAATGCACTTGATATAGCACCAGAATGGCCTCTGGATTCTTTGAATAAATTCTAATTTCTAAAATTGATCGATGGGTTCCAAAGCTGGAAAATAGGAATCATTCCTTCAGTTAGAATTACTTCCTTTAGCCTGCCTGTTTACATTGCATCGCTTTTAAAATCTATTAATGGATCTGAGGTATGTGGCATTGGTCAGTGAACTGAAGGATGTGTAACATGTGTATGATCCGGCTGCATCAATAAAGCAGGTTAGCTGCTGATTATCTCACTGCTTTTTGTGGCTGTGCACTAATTAGTTTCTGTATTTCCTACATTACAAGAGCTCTGATGAAAAGTCATCGATCTGAGATGTTGGCCGGAATTCTCCAGCTGTTCATACCCTGCCGCCGCCACCAATGAGAACGGAGAATTTGGTGCTCAGCCAAATCTCCATTCACTGCAGTGGGACCGGAGAATCCCAGCTGCAGGCGAGGTTGGAAAATCCGGCCTGTTAACTTCGTTTCTTTCTCCACAGATGCTGTTGGCCAGTTGAGCATTTCCAGTATTTACTGTATTTATTTCAGATTTCCTGCATCCACTAAGTTTTGCCTTTGAACTATTCTTATTTCATTGGCTGTAAAGCTCTTTATGTTGATTTTAGGTTGTAAAAGATGCTATATTTAACATGTCTTTTTTGTTGTTAAAGGGTGCTCTCTGACTTTAGGACCATAATACGTCAATCCTGTTAAGTTAGTGCGGTGACTTCAACTAGAGTTTCATTTCAGATTGGAATATTCTTGGTCAATGATTGTTTATTAATCTCGTATTTTAATTAATCGTTTTATATTTGTAATGAAATGCTATGTGTGGAGTGTGACCTGGTATGTGATGTATAACTTCTGGTATGTGATGTGTGACTTTCGTATGTGATGTTTGGCATGTCATGTGCCTCCTGGTGTGTGCTGTTTTGGATCTTACATTCTGGTGCATGTGGCACCTGGAGTATGTGTCTAGTGTGTGACATCTGGAGTATTCGAATTATTGTGCAGCAGGAGACCATTTGGCCCATCAAGCCTGCACCAACAACAATCCTACTCAGACCCTATCCCCGTAACCCATATATTTACCCTGCTTGTTCCCCTGACATGAAGGGGCAATTTAACATGGCCAATCAACCTAACCCGCACATCTTTGGACTGTGGGAGGAAACCAGAGCACCCAGAGGAAACCCACACAGACATGGGGAGAATGTGCAAACTCTGCACAGACAGTGACCCAAGCCGGGAATCGAACCCAAGTCCCTGGTGCTGCGAGGCAGCAGTGCTAACCACTGTGCCGCTGTATCGCCCTGTATGTTTGAAATCTGATGTTTGGAATATGTTATCAGGTGTATGACGGTTCGAATGATGTCTGACACCCTGTAAGTGTGACATCCACAATATGACATCTGGTGTTTGATGCCTGGATTTTCCCAGGCCCAGTTGAGCAGAAACAGAGGTGGCCTGAAGAAAAAAAAGTGGCCTTTGAGCTGTGCAGCCAGAGGTCTCCTTTCATTTCTACCCTCTCCTGTTTTCTCAAGGGTGGGGGAGGGAGCTGGCCCCAAACAGGCTAATTTGCATTGTTGTGGGCTTCAAGGGCCTGTCTCTGGTAAGTTGCTTAATTCTCAGTGAGGCAGCTGGAGCTACCCACCTGTCTGCTTTCAGACCAGCTGTACAAAGGCTACAGCTATGAAATGGAGGTGAGAAGAGTTTTACAAGGTAAGTTAAATGGTTTTGGATTTCCGAATTAACAAATTCAAGTTTTCAATTTTCAAATGTTCAAAAGGGAAGTTTTTCTTGATTTGTTCATGGAATGTGGGCATCACGCTGGTTAGGTGCATTGGCCATGCTAAATTCTCCCTCAGCGTACCCGGAGTGTGGCAACTCGGGGAATTTTACAGTAACTTCATTGCAGTGTGAATGTAAGCCTTACTTGTGACTAATAAATAAACTTTAACTCACTGGGCCAGCATTTATTGCCCATCCCTAATTTCCCTTGAACTGAATAGCTTGCTAGGCCATTTAGGAGGGCATTTAAAAGTCAACCACATTGCATAATTATGATGTGGAGATGCCGGTGTTGGACTGGGGTAGATACGATGAGAGGTCACACGACACCAGGTTATAGTCCAATAGGTTTATTTGAAATCACAAGCTTTCGGAGCGTTGCTCCTTCATCAGATGAAGTCACCTGACAGGACTATAACTTGGTGCCGTGTGATGTCTCACATTGCATAATTAGACTTACCTGAAAAGGAAGAATGTGCAGGGTTACAGGGAGAAGGCAGGAGAATGGCACTCGGTGAATTGCTTATTTGGAGAGCTGCTGCATACATGATGGGCTGATTGGTCACCTTCTGTGCTGTAACAATTCTGTGATTCTGTAAAAGTTGTCTAGGTTGGATGGAATATTCAATAGAAAACAGCAGGGCTGGATTCTCCTGCAGAACGGAAGTGGGTCTTTTAACCTGCCCCTTCCTGAGAAAGCCCACCTTTGTTCCCATCTTGGGTCTGGCTACTCGGGTGGCAGATCTTTCTTTGGGCCAATTATGGCTCCGACCCGCAGAAAATTCTGCTTCTCAGAAGGCTGGTGACAGAGGCAGGTTTGCAATCTGGAACTGATTCCCTTCTCTGAGGGGAAATCTGGACCATGGAATGTGTCTTTTCTAAACACAAGACCAGAATATACACACATAGCATTTGTGATACATTTATGGCCTGCCGCTGTCAGCAGGGTTCTGTGCGAGGGAAATGATAAATTAAAATACACCAGAGAAAATAAAAAGCTGAATTCTGGTCAATCATTCACTTAACCAAAGCACCATCTACTGTCACTGTAATAAATTATACACAAGAAGGAATTAAAATAGATTCCTGTCAAAACTGTTTAATACAGGAGGCAATTAATACAATTTAATAGTAACTCAATCCTCTTCCTACATGGTTTGAATTGAAATTTCAGCAGATAGGTTGGGTTTGGCTGAAATCCCTGGCTCGTGTTCAAAGTCACCAGCCACAAGGAATGATCAGGTGTGGAATGAAGCTGTTTCTGTAACCCCCGCCGTACCAAATCCAAGGACAGGATGAAGAGAATATCAAGTGGAACCGTCCACCCCAAGAATGCTAGCACCCTGAGTGATGCCTTGTCCTCTGGCTCAGTTATTAAATCATCGGTCCAGTGCTTCTGGTGGAAAGGTGCCACCACCATTGCCACCTCGAGATATTTAATGCTGTGGTGATTGTCACTTTAAGACAAGCCTTACTGAGTAAGGGTCAGCTGGTCTGACCAACCAATCAACATCCAGCATGGGGAATCTCTCTAAGGGGAGGAGTTCTCCTGGTTAGAAAGAGCATCCTATGGATTAGCTTGTAAGTTTAAGTTAAAGTTAATTGACTTGTGTCACAAGTTGATTTATATTCACACTGCAATGAAGTTACTGTGAAAATCCCCTAGTCGTCACACTCTGGCACCTGTTCGAGTATACTGAGGGTTAATTTAGCTTGGCCAATTCACCTAACCTGTAAATCTTTGGACTATGGGAGGAAACCAGAGCACCTGGAGGAAACCCACACAGATACAGGGAGAATGTGCAAACTCCACACAGGCAGTGACCCAAGCTGGGAATCGAACCCAGGTCCCTGGCGCTGTGAGGCAGCAGTGCTAACCATTGTGCCTCCGTGCCACCCTAGTGGCATGAGGCATGGAGCTCATGAAGTAACCTCATGAATAAAGTTTGCTTAACTTAAGAAGCCTCCGGGGGTACATGAGATAAACGATCATGGCATTGTATCCAGCCCAACACCTATGAGTATTGTGTTTTAAACAAAAACTGAAGGGAAAAATATACATACTAGCAAAAACAGACCCACTCAATGTCTCCTCAGAGGACTGGAGTCAATATGTCAAGCGCCTCAGGTTTTATTTCCAGGCAAATGAAATAGGAAAGGTGTCAAAATGCAAACCATTTCTGCTGAGTGCGGAAGTTGGACCCACCATCTTATTTGCAGCCCCTAGCATGCCCGATGCCAAATCATTCAGTGAGCTCATGTAATTAATGAAGAGTCATTTTTAACCTAAACCATCAGTTATAATCCAGAGATACAAATTTAAGTTGAGGATGAGAGCCCCAGGTGAAACTATCACAACTTACATTCCAAAAATAAAGCAAGTATCAGAGCATTGTGATTTTGGAGCGACCCCAAATAACATGCTGCAGGATCGGTTAGTCAGTGGTATGTCTAATTATGGCGGTGTATAACAATTAGGGCAGGAACCTGCACCCAGCCATGGCGCCTAAACCGCCACTGAAAGTAAGAAACATTTCCATCATCAACAAAACAAAAAGATATAGCGGAGGCAATCAGATAGTGATGCTTTAGGTGAAATGTTTCCAATGTGGGGGTAACATGCTCCTCCATCAGGGAGGTGGTGGCATAATGGTATTGTCATTGGGCTGGTAACCAGAGACCCACGGTAAGACTCTGAGGACCCAGGTTCAAATCTTGCCATGGCGGATGGTGAAAATTTAATTCAATAAAAATCTGGAATTAAATCTAATGATGACCATGAAACCATTGGCAATTCCCATAACAACCCATTCGGATCACTAATGTCCTTTAGGAAGGACATCTGCCATCCTTAACTGTTCTGGCCTACATGTGACTCTGAAACAGCCTAGCAAGCTACTCAGTCCCATGGCAATTAGGAATGAGCAATAAATGCTGGCCCAGCCAGCGACACCCACATCCCATGTTAGAATTAATAAAATATATGTTTAAGGAGACTGAGTGCCATTATCCTCACCAAAGAAGGCTTTTGGTAAAACAGTACAGAGCTAAATCAAGACTGTCAAGTAACAAATCAGCTAAGGAATGCCAGGATGCACAAAATACTGGGATGGACAGAAAACACTGGTTTAGAGAATAGTAAGTTAATGAGTGAAGTCGGAGTAAGGGAGAAAGTAAATACTAAATCAGAATTATTGTGCATGTATGTGAATGCACAATGTATAGCAAATAAGATTGGGGAGTTATAGGTGCAGATTGCTTTGTGGAAATATGATCTTGTGCTGATTAACTGGCTCAAAAGGGCAAGACTGGGTGTTAAATATTCCTGGTTACAAGGTTCAGAAAAGATAGGAAAGCAAGAAAGGTGGTGGTGGATTTGGTTAAGGAGAGCATTGCTGGAGAAAGAGGATGTCCCAGAAAGTTCAAGTCCCCAATAGGGCTCTCTAGAGGGCCCACATCTGGCACTGCCCCCGGCACAGGTTGACACAGCCTGGACATGTCAGTCTCTCCCCAGGGGCTATACTTAACTTGGCAACCCCCAGCGAGGAGGCCATTCGGCCCATCAAAGATGTGCGGGTCAGGTTGATTGGCCATGCTAAATTGACCCTCGTGTCAGGGGATTAGCAGAGTAAATGTGTGGGGTTACGGGAATAGGGCCGGGTTGGGATGTGGTCAGTACAGACTCAATGGGCCAAATGGTCTCCTCTGTGCTGTAAGTATTCTATGATACTATGAGACTGCACAGATTCTGAAAAGCATCTTACCCAGGCCCATTCAACCCCCGACCCCCACACCGTTCTATCCCCATAACCCCACGCAACTACCATGGCTAATCCACCTAACCTTTGGACACTGCAGGACAATTTATTATGACCAAACCACCTACACATCTTTGGACACTAAGGAGCAATTTAGCATGACCAATCCATCTAACCCGCACATCCTTGAACTGTGGAAGGAAACCGGAGCACCCAGAGGAAACCCACGCAGGCACGGGGAGAACGTACAAACTCTACACAGACAATCATCCAAGGCCGGAATCGAACCCAGGTCCCTGGCACTATGAGACTGTGCCACCGTGCCATTCCTGGCACTGTGAGACTGTGCCACCATGCCGTCCTACTGCAACAATAAACTTTAACTCCAATCTTGTAAAATACCTCAACTGTAGCTGACATATTTTCAGCATTGGAATATAAGACGTAGGGCAGATGTAAACCATTTGGCCCTTTAGCTTGCTCTGCCATTCAATAAGATCATGGCTGAAATGATTGCGGTTTCGACGCCACTTCCCTGCCTGCCGCTAATAACCTTCAACTCTCTGGTAGATCACAAATCTGTCCAACTCAGCCTTGAATATATTCAATAACGCAGCCTCCCCGCTCTCTGGAATGGTGAATTCCAAAGATGAATGACCCTCATAGAAGAAATTCATCCTCATCTCCCTCTTAAGCAGGAGACTGCTTATTTTGTAAGGGTGCTCCCTAGTTCCAGATTCCCCCATAAGGGGAAAATCCTTTCAGCATCTACCCTATCAAGCTTCTCAAAATTTCACTTCTAATGACTTCTCCAAAGAAACTTTTCCACACTGGTGATTTACATATGGGGTAGGTTTACACAATGATTGTCTTACATTTATTTCACACGGTGGTGTTACAACCAGCCAAGAGGGATGAAATAAGTCAGCGGAGGCCAGTATCCCTTCATCAGATTCCCTTTTATTTGCAAGCTCTATTTAAGTTCATAGAGTTTTGGGGTCTGCTTGGGCGGCATGGTGGCACAATGGTTAGCAATGCTGCCTCATAGCGCCAGAGAACCGGGTTCAATTTCGGCCTTGGGTCACTGTCTGTGTGGAGTTCGCACGTTCTCCCCGTGTCTGTGTAGGTTCCCTCCAGGTACTCCGGTTTCCTACCACAGTCCAAAGATGTGTGGATTAGGTTGATTGGCCATGCTAAATTGATCCTAGTGTTGGGATTAGCAGGGTAAATATGTGGGATTACAGGAATAGGGCGTGGATGGGATTGTGGTTGATGCAGATTTAATGGGCTGAATGGCCTCCTTCTGCAGTGTAGGATTCTATGATCTATGTTCTATGAGTATTACAAGCTCCGAGTCAGCATTCAGATTTCATATTCTAAGAGGCAAACCTCAATGGCCTCATTGAAGCCATTACAAGATAATTCTTTGATTCTATCGCTTTAGGTTGGGTGCCAGAAGGTTAAGGGACAATTTGTTAACATATCTACTACACCCACTGTGAAACCCAGCCACCAAAATATTGACAAGTGGAATAGGTTGGATTGGAGTTGAGGAAAGCTGGAAGAATTTGAGATGAAAGGCACATTGTTAGTGGTCACATTTCAGGCTAATAGGATAAGCTGTGTCTCAAAGGGAATGAAGGAGCTTAACCTGGTGTTGTTAAACTTCTTACTGTCTCAAAGGGAATCCAGGCTACCCGGAACAATCAGGGCAACATCATTAAAGCCACTTTGCAGCCCTTTTTACACCCCATCTGATCCACTCACTGTGCAAAGGAAAATCAGCCAGATGGTAGCACAGACTACTGATTCACTATCACCCATTTTGTACTAACAGACAGGATCAATTTCAACCCTTACGGCTGACATTTGAGGCAATATCAGGTTGTGTACTTGGCAGAGAACGATGGCATTCACTGACTTTTTTTATCAAGTGCCAATACCACCAGCCAATATCTTGCTGGAGGGTGTGTGTGGGCATTGTTGCAATGAAAGAGCAGTGGCAGAGCAGCACTGAGAGTGACTGAGAGTGAGAGCACAGTGAGACTGATGGAGAGGATAAACGCAGGGTGGCAGAGCGGCGCTGAGAGTGAGAGCCCAGCAATGGGAAGGATGAAGGAGCTTGTGTGGGTGTGCTGAGCTGGGGATTTGGGGAGGGGTGGTGAAATTGGCAGGGGTGGGGAGAGAGTTAAGAGCGAACTGACTGCATTTAAAATATAAACAGAATGTGGCATCAGAAGAAAGTAGTAAGTGATTGGTTGGAGACAATTTTGCTTTTTCTCTCTACACTTCATTCATTTAAATGAGAGTTTGAGAAATTAAAAATTTCAGCCCAGGTAAGTATAAAAGTAAGTGAAGTATTCAAATAGAGCAGGTCTAAATTAAAATGAATAGTTTAAACAATGTAGTAACTAGGTTGTAAAAGATGGAATCGAGTTATTTTTCACGGATGGGCAGCTGAGACGCAGTTCTTGCAATTCCCGTGCATGAGGAAACTTCAGGACCTACACGTGTCTTGAGGGCATCGCCAGTGTAGGAAGTGTCTCCAGCTGCTGCGACTCAAGCTCAGGATTTCCGTGTTTGAGGGGAGAGCAGGAGTTACTGCAGAGCATTAGAACAAGTGTTTGCTGAATCTCGGAGGTGATCACCCCACTGGCAGTGAGAGTTTAGGATATTTGGTAGGTGTGTACCTGTAAGAATAGGGATTGAAATGAAGTACAAGACTCTTTGTGGTATCTGCCACTCTCAAATGGGTACCCTGCATTGGAGGCTGCTGAGAGTGATGACACCTTGAAGAAGGGTAGTTGAGGCCATGGAACTATTGGGCAAGGCATAGGGGGAGAAGCAATGAGTACAAATGCAGTCATTAGAAGAAATTCCATTGTCAGGCATATCTGCAACCATTATCCTGGGTCCCATATACTATGTTATCCCCATTGTACCAGGGTGAAGGATATCTTGGGGAAGGTGCAAAATATTCTGCAGAGGGAAGGGAATGAGCCAGAGGTTGTGGTACACATCATTACCAATGACATTGAGAGAGCTGGCACTGAGGTCCTCCAGTTGGACTTTTATGAGCTAGGGAGGAAGTTAAAAAGTGGGACCTTGAGGATGGTAATCTCTGGATTACTCCCAGTGTTGCATGCTAGCAAGAGCTGGAAAAGGAAGAGAGCGAGGATCACTGAATGGCTTGAGGCATGGTACAGGAGGCAAGGTTTCAAATTCCTGGGGCACTTCTACTTGAGGAGGCATCTCAAAAGAGACCAGCTACTCATCAGCAGGGCTGAGACTGCTATGCTGGCAGGGTGGTTCACCAGTGTGGCTGGGGAGGGTTTAAATTAAATTGGCGGGGGCATTAGCAAAAAATGAATGTCACAGTTAATAAAAGTGTACAAGTTTTTGATGATGGATTCACAGGGGCCTACTGCTTGCAGTGGCAGATATTTTGGTTGGAATTTTCCCGTCCCACCCGCCATGGGAATCATAACGGACTGAACAGGACCATGCAAAGGTTCATTGACCTCGGGTGGGCTTTTCTGGTCGTGGGGAAAGCATGGCTGGAAAATCCAGCCCTTTGTTTCACTCCAGTTAAGGTGTTGTTGATCCCCTGTAGCAGAAATTTGGTTTTGTTTCAAAATGGTAGATAAAGGCTAGTCCCAATTTTGCATTTTAATGTTCTGCCAAGAGAAATTGGCTAACTTCGAGCCATGTGTATTGGCAGAAAAGAAAAGAGGTCACCTGACCTCTCAACTCCATTTTCTTTCAAAGTAGAGTGTCAATTCTCCATTTTGTTTTCAAATGTAACATGTCCATTTTCTATAAATCCATGCGTATAACTGTGTGAACGCGACACCTGGTCAATTGGAGACCAAATGGTTTCTGGGATAAACTTATATTCTTACAACATTCCCTCACCTTCATTTTCCTGGCATTAAGAACAAGAGATTGAATAATACAGATCCAAGGTCATTGAACGTCCTTCGAACGGGAACAACAATGAGTGCAAGGCCAAACATATATGAAGTACCACATGTTCTGAGGGCCACACGAGACACTTGAGGTGGGCCACTAATGGGCTTGGAGCTGTATTAAAAGAATCACTGCAATAGAATAATCAGCATGGACCAAGCTGTGTTGACAGAACAGAAGGGAATGATTACTTCAGAAGCAGCTGCATAAACAATGTAGAGTTCCCTCTGCATGAACAGTGTGTATTTCCAGTGCTTTAGCTGAAGTCTTGCAGACAACAGTCACCTTTTCTGCTTTTCCACAACCTCTTTCACTTGGCAATAAATTGTTGTGCTTTACTGGAGATGCATCTTTTTGTTTTTATTGGCCAAAAGCCACCTAGGTGTGGTTTGGATTATTTATACCAATGGGAACCCTGTTATTATGTCAATAATGCTTCATGTCGGTCAAATTAAAAACATGACCTTTCAAATACTTGTGTGTTGGGAAAGATTGCAGGATTTTGCCCAATATTTCAATACAATGGAGTTCCTTATCTCCATTAATTTTTCTCTTCCTTAAACGTTGTACAACTATTTAAAACATGGCCCTAGCATTGCCTAATAACTTTTTTATGCTGCACCTTCTCGAGTCATAGAGGTATACAGCAAGGAAACAAGCCCTTTGGCCCAACTCGTCCATGCTGACCAGGTTTCCTAAACTGAACTAATCCCATTTGCCTGCATTTGGCCCATATCCCTCTAAACCTTTCCTATCCATGAACCTGTCCAAATGTCTTTTAAATGTTGTAATTGTATCCACCTCTACCACCTCCCCTGGCAGCTCATTCCATATACTCACCACCCTCTGTGTGAAAATATGCTCCTCAGTTCCCTTTTAAATCTTTCCCCTCTCACTTTAAACCTATGCCCTCTAGTTTTGGACTCCCCCACCCTGGGGAAAAAACCTTGACTATTGACCTTATCTATGTCCCTCATGATTTTATAAACCTCTATAAGGTCAGTCCTCATCCTCCTATTGCATGAACAGTGTGCATTTCCAGTGCTTTAGCTGAAGTCTTGCACACAACAGTCACCTTTTCTGCTTTTCCACAGCCTCTTTCCCTTGGCAATAAATGGTTGTACTCCAGGGAAAATCCAGCCGCTCCTTATAATTCAAACTTTCCAGTCCCGATAACATCCTTGTAAATCTTTTTTGCACCCTTTCCAGTTTAATAGCATCCTTTCTATGGCAGGGTGATCAGAACTGTACGCAGTACTCCAAATGTGGCCTTACCAATGTCTTGTAAAGTTGTAACATAACGTCCCAAATCCTGTACTTAATGTCCTGATCGATGCGATCCTAATCATTTTGACTAATCATTTTTAATTTCTTCACTGAGACTTGGTGGATAAAAATAAAGTTTGCTGCGGTTGTTATGAAGAGATTAGCTGCTTTCCACATCTGGAAATCCCTACCTTTGCCATCTGTGCTTCACTTGCAAAACAGTTTGCAAGTCATGGCAGTTACAGCAGACTATCCTGTCGCAGTAATGGCCCTGCCTCTTTCAAGTGAAAATAAGTAAGGAGCTCCTAAGCCACTAGCAAATAACATTTTGGACCAGCAGAGATCCGCTGTTATCAAAGAAAAGACACAAAATATTGAGAGGTCGGCAAAATGCTCTTCACCCTATCTGTAAAGTGAACACTTTATTTTGCACTCTATCCTTTTCATTTTCCCCCATGTACTCTATATACGATATGTTTTGTCTGTACAGTGCAAGAAACAATACTTTTCACTGCATCCCAGTACATGTGACAATAATAAATCAAATCAAATCAAATCAAAGGAATGAAATGCTTTCCAAAGACATGGAACCATACCACATTAAGAAAGGTGAGCTTAAAGGTGAGGATGGCATCATCCTGTGGGGAGTGAGAGAAGTCGTTTCCTGTGTTAGGGAGGGAAACACTCCTTGCAAAGTTGCATTGTGCCCATCCAAATGTGTCAAAAAAGAAGATGCTTACCAGAAGCTTTATTTGGTGGCCAGGCATCAATGGCAATATTGAAAGGCTGGTGAAGCGTTGCGATCAGTGCCAGCAAAAGTTACCTGCGACAGCCCCTTTGCACCCTTAGGAATGGCCAGGCTGACCATGGTTGTCCACATAGATTATTTAGGACCATTTTTGAGCACCATATTTCTACTATTGGTAGACGCCCATTCCAAATGGATGGAGGTATTTTGAGATGACATCCACAACCGCACATACTACAGTCTTTGTATCTCATGGAGTACCTGAAGTACCAAGATAGATAAGTCGCCGGGTCTGGATGGGATATACCCCAGGTTACTGTGGGAGATGAGGGAAGAGATTGCAGAGCCTCTGGCGATGATCTTTGCGTCGTCGATGGAGACGGGAGAGGTGCCGGAGGATTGGAGGATTGCGGATGTGGTTCCTATTTTCAAGAAGGGGAATAGGGATAGCCCAGGTAATTACCGACCGGTGAGTCTAACCTCAGTGGTTGGTAAACTGATGGAGAAGATCCTGAGGGACAGGATATATGAGCATTTAGAGAGGTTTAGTATGCTCAAGAATACTCAGCATGGCTTTGTCAAGGGCAGATCGTGCCTTACGAGCCTGGTGGAGCTCTTCAAAAATGTGACTAAACACATTGACGAAGGGAAGGCGGTAGATGTGGTTTATATGGATTTGAGCAAGGCGTTCGATAAGGTCCCCCATGCAAGGCTTCTAGAAAAAGTGAGAGGGCATGGGATCCAAGGGGCTGCTGCCCGGTGGATCCAGAACTGGCTTGCCCAAAGGAGACAGAGAGTGGGTATAGATGGGTCTTTTTCTAAATGGAGGTTGGTCACCAGTGGTGTGCCCCAGGGATCTATTCTGGGACCGTTGCTGTTTGTCATTTTCATAAATGACCTGGATGAGGAAGTGGAGGGATGGGTTGGTAAGTTTGCCGACGACACGAAGGTTGGTGGGGTTGTGGATAGTCTGGAGGGATGTCAGAAGTTACAGAGGGACATAGATAGGATGCAAGACTGGGCGGACAAGTGGCAGATGGATTTCAACCCAGATAAATGCATTGTGGTCCATTTTGGTAGGTCAAATGGGATGAAGGAGTACAATATAAAGGGAAAGACTCTTAGTACTGTAGAGGATCAGAAGGACCTTGGGGTCCGGGTCCATAGGACTCTGAAATCGTCCCCGCAGGTGGAGGAGGTGGTTAAGGCGGCGTATGGTGTGCTGGCCTTTATCAATCGAGGGATTGAGTTCAGGAGTCCGGGGATAATGATGCAGCTATATAAGACCCTCGTCAGACCCCACTTGGAGTACTGTGCTCAGTTCTGCTCGCCTCACTATAGGAAGGATGTGGAAAAGATTGAAAGGGTGCAGAGGAGATTTACAAGGATGTTGCCTGGATTGAGTGGCATGCCTTATGAGGATAGGCTGAGGGAGCTCGGTCTTTTCTCCTTGGAGAGACGAAGGATGAGAGGAGACCTAATAGAGGTGTATAAGATGTTGAGAGGCATAGATCGGGTGGACTTTCAGAGGCTTTTTCCCAAGGTGGAAATGTCTGCTACGAGAGGACACAGGTTTAGGGTGCTGGGGGGTAGGTACAGGGGAGATGTTAGGGGTAGGTTTTTAACACAGAGGGTGGTGGGCGAGTGGAATCGGCTGCCGTCAGTGGTGGTGGAGGCAAACTCAATAGGGTCTTTTAAGAGACTCATGGATGAGTACATGGAGTGTAATAGGATGGAGGGTTGTAGGTAGGTCTAGAAGGTAGGGATGTGTTCGGCACAACTTGTGGGCCGAAGGGTCTGTTTGTGCTGTATTTTTTCTATGTTTCTATGTTTCTACCTATCAGATAACAGAACGGCATTCACAAGTGTTGAGTTTCAAAGTTTCATGTCTTTCAATGAGATAAAGCACATCAGAATTGCACTGTATCATTCCTCATCCAATAGACCTGCTGAGCGAGCAGTCCAGACTTTCAAAGCTGGCTGGAAGAAACAGTCAGGTGCATCTTTGGAAACAAAAATAGCTCGTCCTTTTAGCCTACAGGGCCACCTTCATTTCGTCACCAGAGTTGCATAGTGCCCATCTGAGTGTGTCAAAAATGAACCTTGATGGGTTGTCGACGAAGGACCAGGTTAAGCCTGGTATTCCCAAATTTAACAGAGAGGATAGAGGCAAGACAATGCAACTAAAAGAAGAAACCTGATTCAACTAAAACTGCAAGATCATTTGAAATAGATGACCCAGCCTAAGTGAAAAAGTTCAGAAGTGGCTGGGTTCCAGGAATTGTTACGGCCAAGACAAGACCCTTATCTTACAAAGTGAGTGTGCAAGACAGGATTTTGAGGAAACATGTGCAACAATTACATGGACATAGAGCCAGTGTTACAGCCTGATTTGTTGTTGCAATCTGGAAATGTTGTTGGCTGCCCGAGAAATGAAATGTCCATTCAGCCTATGACAGCCTGTTCCAACTGAAACAGAGGAAGTTGAAGCATCAGTCCCAGAAGAGAGACAAATTGTGATGGTTTCCACAGAAAGTACCTCAGTCAGTGGACTTGCATCGCTCTACGAGGAAGAGGAAGTCGCCAGAGGGACTGAGTTTTTGATGGACTGATTAAAAGTGTTTGTTGTTGTAAATTATGGGGGGCTGTGTAAGTTACCAATCATTCCATGCATAAAGGGGCATAGAGGGGGAGGGACGTTGTGCCTGGCCCCTTAAAGGAGTGATCTTCTGAAAGGAACACATGATCTGGGCTGACCAATTGGGAACCGATTTGGGGCTTCACTCCAACTTGTCAGAGCTTGTCCCAGCAGTTAGATCCTAGAGTCATGCCTGGAACATTGAATCTGCATCACAGTTGTTGTTCATTAGTAAACATCTGCATCTTGATCTTAACTGGTGAAGCCAAGTTACTAGAGTTACATTTAAAATAGAGATCAAATCAGGGATTATAATATTTAAATGTCAAACCTTCCTCCCAGGAGTGGATGATTGGCCATCCCACCTCCCGATTCTGTTAAAACCAGAAGCAGGCAGGTTTGAGGCAGGTTGGACTTGGGTTTAACATTTTAGCAATGGATTTGACCCAAACTCACCTATTCTGGAGGGTTAAAATTCCTCCCAACCTGTCAGTTGCTCGACTAAGAGTGCTGGTGGATTGACTCAGTTTTTCTGACACTGGAACAGCCACTGTTTGCACTCATCCCTCATCATGTTTCTTGTCTGACACCAAACGGGATTAGAAATGGACTAAAAATAAACAATGGATTACTTGAAACAACTTGACAATGCATGACAGCTCATTAATGCTGAAGACAAACTATGTTGATTCCGGAAGGATTTTCTTTGTGTCATACCCAGTGAAGGATTGTCATACTCATAACTTTAAACATAGAATTTTGTCCTATGGAAGCTTCTGGAACTGTCATTTTTCTATTAAAAATGAAGACTGATGAACTGTTATGAAGCCTGCTAAGGGGTCAGATGACCTTTGCTTATTTATCCTGGATTTCCCTCCCTAACAACATTGTGGGTCATCCCACAGCACATGGACTGCAGCGATTCAAGAATGAAGCTCACCATCGCCTTCTCAAGGGCAACTGTTAACTTTAGGATAGTAATGGACAAGGATGAGTGCTGTCCTACGGGCAGGGTGCTAAATTGGGGGAAGGCTAACTATAGCCAGATTAGGCAGGAATTGGTGGATGTTGATTGGGAGAGGATGTTCGAGGGTAAGTCCGCGTCTGGCATGTGGGAGTCTTTTAAGGAACTATTGATAAGGCTGCAGGATAGGCATGTGCCTGTAAAAAGGAAAGATAGGAAAGGTAGGATTCGAGAGCCGTGGATAACCAGGGAAATTGAGGATCTCATCAAAAAGAAAAGAGAGGCGTACGTTAGGTCCAGGCAACTGAAAACAGATGGAGCTCTGGAGGAATACAGAGCGAGTAGGAAAGAACTCAAACGGGGAGTTAGAAGGGCAAAAAGAGGTCACGAGATGTTCTTGGCAGGCAGGATTAAGGAGAATCCTAAGGCATTCTATTCATACGTTAGGAACAAAAGAGTTGTCAGGGAGAAAATCGGACCTCTCAGGGACAAAGGAGGGGAATTATGCTTAGAACCCAAGGGAATAGGGGAGATCCTAAATGAATACTTTGCATCAGTATTCACGAAGGAGAGGGACGTGTTAACCGGGAGTGTCTCGGAGGGAGGTGTTGACCCGTAAGAGAAAATCTCCATTACAAGAGAGGAAGTGTTAGGTTTTTTAGGGAACATTAAAACTGACAAAGCCCCAGGGCCTGATGGCATCTATCCTCGACTGCTCAGGGAGACGAGAGATGTAATTGCTGGGCCTCTATCGGAAATCTTTGTCACTTCTTTGGACACGGGTGAGGTCCCTGAGGATTGAAGGATAGCGAATGTGGTCCCGTTGTTTAAGAAGGGTAGCAGGGATAACCCAGGAAATTATAGGCCGGTGAGCTTGACGTCCGTGGTAGGGAAGTTGTTGGAGAGGATTCTTAGAGACAGGATGTATGTGCATTTAGAACGGAACAATCTCATTAGTGACAGACAGCATGGTTTTGTAAGAGGGAGGTCGTGCCTTACAAATTTGGTGGAGTTTTTTGAGGAAGTGACAAAAACGGTTGATGAAGGAAGGGCCGTGGATGTCGTTTGTATGGATTTCAGTAAGGCATTTGACAAAGCCCCACATGGCAGGTTGGTTAAGAAGGTTAAGGCTCATGGGATACAAGGAGAGGTGGCTAGATGGGTGGAGAACTAGCTTGGCCATAGGAGACAGAGGGTAGTGGTCGAAGGGTCTTTTTCCAGCTGGAGGTCTGTGACCAGTGGTGTTCCGCAGGGCTCTGTACTGGGGCCTCTGCTATTTGTGATATATATAAATGATTTGGAAGAAGGTGTAACTGGTGTAATCAGCAAGTTTGCGGATGACACGAAGATGGCTGGACTTGCGGATAGCGAAGAGCATTGTCGGGCAATACAGCAGGATATAGATAGGCTGGAAAATTGGGCGGAGAGGTGGCAGATGGAGTTTAATCCGGATAAATGCGAAGTGATGCATTTTGGAAGAAATAATGTAGGGAGGAGTTATACAATAAATGGCAGAGTCATCAGGAGTATAGAAACACAGAGGGACCTAGGTGTGCAAGTCCACAAATCGTTGAAGGTGGCAACACAGGTGGAGAAGGTGGTGAAGAAGGCATATGGTATGCTTGCCTTTATAGGACGGGGTATAGAGTATAAAAGCTGGAGTCTGATGATGCAGCTGTATAGAACGCTGGTTAGGCCACATTTGGAGTACTGCGTCCAGTTCTGGTCGCCGCACTACCAGAAGGACGTGGAGGCGTTATAGAGAGTGCAGAGAAGGTTTACCAGGATGTTGCCTGGTATGGAGGGTCTTAGCTATGAGGAGAGATTGGGTAAACTGGGCTTGTTCTCCCTGGAAAGACGGAGAATGAGGGGAGATCTAATAGAGGTGTACAAGATTATGAAGGGGATAGATAGGGTGAACAGTGGGAAGCTTTTTCCCAGGTCGGAGGTGACGATCACGAGGGGTCACGGGCTCAAGGTGAGAGGGGCGAAGTATAACTCAGATATCAGAGGGATGTTTTTTACACAGAGGGTGGTGGGGGCCTGGAATGCGCTGCCAATTAGGGTGGTGGAGTCAGGCACGCTGACATCGTTTAAGACTTACCTGGATAGTCACATGAGCAGCCTGGGAATGGAGGGATACAAACGATTGGTCTAGTTGGACCAAGGAGCGGCACAGGCTTGGAGGGCCGAAGGGCCGGTTTCCTGTGCTGTACTGTTCTTTGTTCTTTGTTTAACTGGGGATGGGCAATAAATGCTGGCCAGCCAGCAATGCCCATGTCCCATAAATGAATTTCAAAAAACGTAGGCCATCAAGCTTCCGGAAAGTTCCAATTGAATTCCCCCAAATGTGGACCCTCCCCCTGTAATGAACATCCCCATTCGGCTCCCCTCTGTTGAATCCGGGTTTGCTCATGTGTGAAGACTTTTCAAAACAGAGCGTCAATGGACTCCTAGGCCTGATGGGCTGAATATTTGTTCCTGGATCAGGAATGCAGAGTTGGGACACTTTTTCCCAGCTCTCAAACCAAATTTGGGGAAAAGTGTCCTAAAAGCTCGGATTTTGAGTCCAGGGAGGATGGGTGAAAAAATAGTTGCGATGGGCAAACCCTGAGAGAGTTTGGAGGCTGTCCAATGCGGAGGCAGGCTGGGCGAAAGGCTATCCTCACTTTGTCAAAGATATGAAAGAATGAATAAAACAAACAATAGCCCCCAGCCCTCACACTCCCTCAACCCCCACACACTCCCCATGCCCCATCCTACAAACCTTTCTTTTATTCATTTATGGGATGTGGGCATCGCTGGCTAGACCAGCATTTATTGCCCATCCCTAGTTGCCCTTGTGAAAGTGGTGGTCAGCTGCCTTCTTGAACTTCTACAGTCCCTGTGGTGTAAGTACACCCACAGTGCTGTTAGGGAGGGAGTTCCATGATTTTGACCCAGCGACAGTAAAGGAATGGCGATATACTTCCAAGTCAGGATGGTGAATGACTTTGAAGGTAACCTCTAGGTGGCAGGGTTCCCATGCATCTGCTTCTCTTGTCCTTTAAGATTGTAGTGGCCGTTGATTTTGAAGGTACTGCCTAAGGAACTTTGGGGAGTTCCTGCAGTGCATTTGTAGGTGGCACATATGGCTGCCACTATTCATCGATGGTGGAGGAATTGAATGTTTGTAGAAGGGGTAGCAATCCAGCAGGCTGCTTTGCCCAGGATGGTGTCGATCTTCTTGAGTGTTGTTAGAACCACACTCCTGACTTGTGCCTTGTTGATAGTGAACAGGCTTTGGGGAGACAGGAGATGAGTTATTTGCCACAGGATTCCTAGCCTTTGACCTGCTCTGTTAGCCACAGTATTTATATGGGTAGTCCAGTTCAGTTTGTGGTCATTGGTCATCCCCAGGATGTCGATAGTGGAGGATTCAGTGATGGTAATGCCATTAAATGTCAAGGGGTGATGGTGAGATTCTCTCTGGTTTGAAATAGCAGATCCATCATTTGGGTAGGCAGCTTCAACGTTAGCTGAGTTATTTGGAGAGGTAAGATACACCTTTGGATATGGTCCCAGGTCATCTTTGGGAGAGGGAAAGTTCCCTTGTGGATTGTTAAAAGTAGACATGAATGTAAAAAGTGGAGCAGCTTATTGAAACTGTCAAAATGAACTGTCAAATGGAACCAGTAAATGGAACTGTCAAAGGGAACTGTCAAGTTTTCAATGATTTAAATCTTCCGTACTGTAACTATTTGAAAAAAACTGTCTGCAATTAAAAACATGAGTGCTGTTGACACAAGCTTGAGGACTAGCATTTGTAGGATTAATAATGCACGACTGATTTCACAACCCATTATTATCACAGTGGGTGCGTGTCAGTTCACAGTTTGAGTGATAGTCATAAAGCCTTTGAAGTGAGACTATGAATACAAATGCTTGTTGTTTTAAGGGATTAAGTATTTGAAGGAAGTTAAATGTGGTAAGTGTGGTGAATTAGACTCTTTTAAAAACAAAAACAGTAACTTCATCAATAGACACTTAAGAACTTTAATATCGTCATAACCCCTGAGGTTTTCCCATGATGGAAACTGGGTAAATAGGCAAAGAAGCTGTAAGGGCAAAGGGATTTGGGGGCATGGATTGGCATAAATTGGCACTAAGTTTGTAAGGGACTGTTAAGGTCCACGCAGGGTGGGTAGAGGGACATAGGCTGGCATGGAGAGTATGTATTAAATTCCAACAGACTTCATTTTGGCTGTTGGAAGCACTTTACCCTGCAGTGTGGAAATCAGATAATATCTGTAGAACTATCATGGTATGAAGGCTTTAAAATCTCTTACTCTTTAAACTTAAACAGGCTGCTGCTGCCAATGAGAGTTTAAAATAACTCTCAGCTGAATTGCTTTGATTGAAAAGCCATCAGCTGCAGTTTAGAAAAGAATGTGCAGGGATTTGGGGAGAGGGTGGGGAATGGCAGTACAGTAATTGCTCCTTAGAAGAGCTAGCACGGACATGATGGGCTGAATTACCTTCAGTGATGTAACTATTCTATAACTCTGACAACAAAACTTGCATTTATATAGCTCCTTTAACATAATAAAAACCCCCATCCACAAGAGCAGGTATTAGGTCGGGCAATCAAATCCTGGTAAAAGAGGCTGGCTTTAAAGCGTGTCTTAAACAGAGAGTTGGAGAGGGTTTGAGAGGACGAAGGGAACTGAAGACATGGCCACCAAAGATGGAGGGAAGAAAATTGCGGTTCTCAAGAAATCAAAATTGGAGGGGTGCAGAGGTCTCAAAGAGCTTTGGTGCTGGAGGAGATTACATAGAGTGGGCAAAACCATGCAGATTCAAGATGGCACCGGAGTGTGGTGACTTCTTGTGACCTGTGCCCAGCATGCCCTCTAATTCTGTCTTTTGCTCTCATTCTATGCTTTTAAAACTCTACTCTAACATTTATAAACTCTCGAACAATGCTTTCATTCAATCCCTTACATGCTTAGCGATCCTTAGGTTACTAAGTTGATCTTTCTCTACATCCTAGCTATGACTGTAACATTATATTCTACCCCCTCTCCTTTTTTTCTCTCTATGAATGGTATGCTTTGTCTGTATAGCACTCAATAAACAATACTTCTCACTGTATACTGATACACATGACAATAATAAATCAAAATCAAATCAAATCAAAAAATGGCGGGATTTGGAAAGGAGAATGAGAACGTTAAAATCAAGGTATTGCCAATGCAGGACAGCGAGTACAAGGGTAATGGTGTATGGGATTTGCTGCAACTAAGGACATGGACAACACAGATGTGGATGAACTCAAGTTAAGTATGAATGAGGATAATTGATTAAAGGAACATTTCCAGAATTGCTTCTCAGGATGGGCCTAACTAATAAGATAAGCAATAGGTACGATAGGCCTTTTCTTATTCTAACCTCTGTTCCTATATAAATGTGAATTTAATGAAAAAAAGCTTATTCCATGCTATGTACACAAACTTAGAATAGCAACAAACTTGTATCAAAAGTGAGAGTGTAGGCCACCAAGAAAGATCAGCGCATATTCTCAATGTTGCTTTAAGAGCTCATCAGGTATCTCTTTTAAGATGTCAACTTAATAAACTAACTCAAACTAACTTAGGGACAAATTAAGAGGGGCAGCTCCCCAAAAGAAAGGGGGAACAGCCCGAACCAAAAACAAAGTCGAAAGGAAACTTAAAACATCAAACCAAAAGCTGATTATTGGGGTCGATAATACACCCCAGCCCCTGTGGCACCCAGCGGTCGCGGAAGGCGTCAACCGCGCCCGTGGACACCGCATGCTCCCTCTCCAGAGACACCTGGCCGCGAATGTAGCCGCGGTAGAGGGGCAAACAGTCGGGATGGACGGCCCCGTCGATCGCCCGCTGCCTGGACCTATTGATGGAAGAGCTCATCAGGTAGCTCTTTCGGGTACCAACATAATAAACTAACTCAAACTAACTTAGGGACAAAGTAAAAGGGGCAGCTCCCCAAAAGGAAGGGGGGAACAGCCCGAACCAAAAACAAAGTTGAAAGGAAACTTAAAACGTCAAACCAAAAGGTGATTATCGGGGTCGAGAATACACCCCAGCCCCTGCGGCGCCCAGCGGTCGCGGAAGGCGTCAACTGTGCCCGTGGACACCGCATGCTCCCTCTCCAGAGACACCTGGCCGCGAATGTAGCCGCGGTAGAGGGGCAGACAATCGGGATATACGGCCCCGTCGATCGCCCGCTGCCTGGACCTATTGATGGAAGAGCTCATCAGGTATGCTCTTTCCATTTCTGGATCAGTTGTAGGCTAATTGATCAAGACTGTTTTCAATGATTAGTTAACAACTCTATTATCATTGTATCATGTGTCTCCCAGGTGGGGAGAAAGATGGAACTTAACCTTACTTAGTCGAGCAATTCTGATGTTCATCTGAGATAAGAAGAGGGTGATGTGACTTCAGGCAATTGTAATATGGCCGAGATGTAGAGGGATCTGGGTGTCTTAGTGCATGAATCGTGAAAGGTTAGTGTGCAGGTACAGCAAGTATTTAGGAAAGCTAATAGAATGTTATCATTTATTAAGAGGGGAATTGAGTACAAAAGTAGGGAAGTTATGCTTCAGTTATAAGAAGTGTGAGTGAGGCCACATCTGGAGTATTGTGTACAGTATTGGCCACCTAATTGAAGGAAAAATGTAAATGCTTTGGCAGCAGTTTAGACAAGGTTTATCAGACTAATACCTGGAATGGATAAGTTGTTTCATGGGGAATGTTTGGATAGGCTAGGTTTGTATTAGTTGGAGTTTAGCAGAGGAAGAGGTGACTTGATTGAAACAAATAAGATCTTGAGGTTTCTTGATGTGGAGAGGATGTTTCCTGTTGTGGGACAATCTAAAACTAGGGGTCTTTAAAAATAATGGGTCGTCCATTTAAAACGGAGATGATTTTCTTTTCTCTCAGATGGTCATGAGTCTTTGGAACTCTCTTCCTGAAAAGGTAGTGGATGCAGTCTTTGAATATTTTTAAGGCAGAGGTGGATAGATTCTTGATAAGCAAGGGGGTGATAGGTTATTAGGGGTAGGCAGGATGTGGATTTGATACTATCAGATCAGCCATGATATTAAATGGCCAAGCAGGCTCAAGGGGCCAAATGGTCTATTCCTGCTCCTTGTTCGTATGTACTGATTAAGGAGCTGACAGAATCTCTACAATGCAGAAGGAGCCCATTCGGCCCATTGAGTCTGCACTGACCACAATCCCACCCAGGCCCTATCCCATAACTCCGCATTTACCCTAGCTAGTCCCCCTGACACTGAAGGGCAACTTTGCATGGCCAATCTACCTGACCCGCATATATCTTTGGGACAGTGGGAGGAAACCGGAGCACCCGGAGGAAACCCACGCAGACACAGGGAGAATGTGCAGACACCACACAGACAGTGACCCAAGCTGGGAATCGAACCCGGGTCCCTAGCGCTGTGAGGCATAATCAAAGTGGAGAATGTGGGCATCGATCCCACTACCTCTCACATGCAAAGCGAGCGCTCTACCATTTGAGCTAATTGCCCCAACTTTACTCAAGGAAGAGGAATCAGATTATGAACTCTGAACATACAGACATAGTAAACAACTAAACCTTAGCGAGATTTGGAAACAGAAATCTAGATCTAGATCCCTAAAGGGATCAAGGGTATGGAGAGAAAGTGGGAGTGGGATACTGAAAATGCATGATCAACCATGATTATGTTGAATGGTGGTGCAGGTTCAAGAGGCCGAATGGCCTACTCCTGCACCTATTTTCTATGTTTCATTCCCAGCCTTTCTGCCTCCAACAATGATTTGTCAACCTAGATTATATGCTCAAATCATACGGATTTGAAAGCGCTACTAAATGAGTCAAGCTGACATTTACGCTTGGCAATTCCCAGGTGAGTTTTCCATTTGTAGCTTGATATAAGTCAGAGCATGTTGAGGAATTTAGTGCTCATTTACTGCCATAGCTCATCTGAAAGGATGAATTGATGTCAGCAGCTCTGGAAACAGTTGAAAAGCTGGATTGAGTCGGTGATAAGAAGACAAATCAAGGCGGCTCCCTTTTAAATGAATTTTGCATTTTGTCGTTCCATCTTTCTGTCAAAGGCCCAGCTGTATTAAGTCAGAGCTCAGAGCTTCGATTCTGTTGTTCAGTGACTGTACTGGCAGCTTGAGGTTTTGCATAAAAGGCAAGTTGCCTCATGCACAGTTGCACAGCACACCTGCAGACCTCGAGTCACATGACATCTGACAAGGAACTGACATGTTTATGGGACACGTGTAAGATGCAAAGAGGGAGAAATTTAACTTTGCTTCATCGGTGCTTTGCTATAATGAAGGATAAGGTGATGGATTTTGCTTCATGATCTCCTGTGCTTGATCTCTTCCAGAAGTGTGCCAATTTCCAACACAAAAGTCTGACATTTTTAAATCTCTGGGGTGCCACACATATGCAAATTGGGGTCTTAACATTTATATCCCGATTGAAATATGTATGTAGGTGCCAAACCAGTCCTCAAAGCGACAGAAGTGGGAACAAAACATTTTTCAGAGATTTATTTCTGTGGGGGCAAGAAATGTCCTCCAACTGCTGTGAATCTGGATTTGTCCACTTTGGTTCTCCTACTTCCATCGCCATTGCTCAGAATGGAATTTGATTCTGATGGACAACATTAGTTCTCTTTAATTCTTCTTGTTCATTCTATCTGAATATTGCTTTTAGTTCAGATATAAAGGGCAGAATTTAATAACCTACCCTGTGGTAAGTTTGGTGGTGGTGAGGGGAGGGGGGGGAGGGGTTGGGGGTGGCATTGCCTTCCCGCCACTGCCCTGATTAAGTCTATGCCAGGAAGGCCAGTGGACGGCTACCAGCCCACCACCAATTGAAGCCCTTAAGTGGGCTATTAATGTCCACTTAAGAGTATCATTCCATCACTACTGGTATTAACTCAGTGGCATATGAGGGGCTTACACTAAAAGCAAACATTGACATATTTTCTTGCAGGTTCCTAGGGTGTGGCAGCCTTGTTTATCAAGCTCTCAGTGCCTGATCAAGGAACCCTGCATCAGGAAGGGGACAAGAGTCCTGCTGAGAGCCACCCCCTGCCGTTGCTTCCAAACTCCCTCCCCTATGCCCCCACACCGTGACGCCCCTCATGCCATCACTCATGTGTGCCTGGTTCCATGACAATGCCGTGGCCTTGGATAGGTGTAGTGCTAGCAACCGCCATCTCATCCCTGGCGGTTCTGCTGGGCAATGCACAGCTGTGAGTCTCTGATTGGCTGGTAGCTCTCAGGAGCAGGACTTCTGTCCCCAGGGTGTCCTTGGTTCCGGGAAAGACCCACTGCTGCCCGATTGAGTGCCTGATTGACTGCCACATAATACAACAGTGACTACATTTCAAAAGAATGTCATTGGCTGTAAAGTCCTTTAACACGTCCAGTGGTGATGGAAAGCGCAATTAATAATGCAAAAATAAATCTGTCATGTTGGCTGGGAAGGGAATATAGATCAAGGAGAACTCCCTGTCCTTCCTTGAGTTATGTCATAGAGTATTTAATGTTCATCTGAAAGGCAGATAAAACCAATCGGAAGGATTGGTCCCTTTGATGTTTAGTTAATTATTTATTAGTGTCACAAATAGGCTTACATTAACACTGCAATTAAGTTACTGTGAAAATCCCTTAATCGCCACACTCCGCCAACTGTTTGGTTCAACTGAGGGAGAATTTAGCATAGCCAATTCACCTAACCAGCAGGTCTTTTGGACTGTAGGAGGAAACCGGAGCACCTGGAGGAAACCCATGCAGACATGGGGAGAATGTGCAGACTCCGCACAGACAGTGACCCAAGCGTGGAATTGAACCTGGGTCCCTGGCACTGTGAAACAGTAGTGCTAACCACTGTGCCACTATGCAGGCACCATTTCCTCTGTTACATTGGATTAAGAAATGAGGGGTTCTACTTCAAACCGTATATGGGAGGAGGTTGCCCGAAGGTGAGAAGAGAGAGCAAGAGCATGGCGATGGCAACACTTTTGGGGGGGCGAAACACCGGCTAAGGGTTTTGTTTGATTACTAACATTGTTAGAATGTCATCACCTTGAAAAATGACTTTTAATGTAGAAGTATTTCCCAGGGCACTTCAGAGAGGTTTAATCAAAGAATGGATGCTAAACCAAAAAAGAAGGCATTAAAAAGGGTGACTAAAACCTTCATCAAAAAGATGGTCTTAAAGGAGATAGAGGAGGTGAAGAAGAAAATCCAAGGGAAGTGGGGAAAGATGTGGCGATTATTCTCTTGGGAAGGTGTACAATACTTTCACACTGCAATAAGCTGCGGTGAGGTGGAATGATACAAGGAGGAAGTTAACTAAGTAACAATGAATATGTAAACCGCTTCTCAATCTGAATGAACTGTGTATTCTATTCTATAGGATGGAGTAGGCCATTCAGCCCTGTGCACCTATATGCCATTTAATTAGAGAGTGGCTGATATGTACCCACTTAACTTGCTTTCTGTTTTATCTCCAGGACATTGTGTGCAGCCCTGGAGTAAAGTCATTGGGCCATTAAAAAAAAATTGTTTTTCAGTTATTTTCTTTGAACTTTTCTCTTTACTTGCTATAAAAATATAGAAAAATTGGGGACTGAAGGCTGTTTGGCTGACAGTCAAGCATCATTTAATTGGGTCATGAGTCTTTTTGTTTTCCAATTGGTGTAGGAAGGCAGTGCGTCATAAGAAAGGGTGTGCTGGCCAACCAATGGCTGGAGCATGGGGGGCAAGTCATGTGATGAAACCTCCAGGAATATATTTAATCACAGTTGGTGATTCTTAGTACCACCAACACAGAGAAACTAGGAATGGGTGTTAAATGTGCATCCCGCCAAACAAATTAAAAGAAGAAAGTGCACCATGCAGGCCACAGGTAGAAAGACCATGGGATATATGGCCAATCACAAAAAAGTTGGAAACATTTCACTATCTCTACATTCTCCTTTGATAGTTTATGAGACAGGAACAACAAACATGGGGAAAGTACCCACACACGATTAAATACATACACTCAGCTCACAGGAAAGCTACCAGCACAATTTACCAATTCAGAGCTCTCAATACCGAGAAATTCGGTTGACATGTTAGTTAATTGAAGGCAGTTGAGTTATTCTCCCAGACAGTTTTGTTTAATTAATCCAATTTAGTTTGAAGAGAGGGGTTGTTAACTTGTGGGCGGAGGGCTGAGGTCCATATTCATTTGGAGCGCACTAATATGAAAATGCCATTCCCTGGGATTACAGCACAGTGTCAGTCACTGTCTACACACAATGCCCACACTGTCTCTGTGACTTTCCTTTCAAAAATACTTTTCAATTAATGAAATATTTTGCTGACTGGTCCTAAAGTGCAAGTTGGAGAGTGAGATGGATGTGGGGGGGTGGGTTGGTTTACACAAATGATGTCAAGACAGAATGGGACCTCAGACTTAAAATTTAAAATTGCAGGGTTGAAAGCCCTGTGACTGTTCTGGAATGCTCTCTGCCTTAGCTTCAGCTATGATGGTTGGAAACAAGGCCATGTCAAATCTAACCTAGCACCACAGAATCTGGAATAGCTTGTGGGGTGGAGTCTCCAAACCATCCATGAAAGCACTTCCATTGTAAAGGACATGCAGACCCCATGGGCGGAATCTCATCAAAGAATAGCAAAGTGTCAAGATCTGAGAGGAAACCGGCGAGTTCCTCACCAGAGAAACAGGCAAGCACCTTCTCCAGATCTTATGGCATTTTGTCAAAAAAAGATGCCCCCTCCCCCCACACATGTTTCATACCATCATTTTGAGGGGCAGCGCCTAAACATGCCAGTAAAGCCCAACTCCATAGAGATTGTAAGAGTGGCCCAATCAGAGCCAAAAATAACCTTCCCTGCCCACCAAACCACAGAGGTATCAGCGGCTTACACACCCTCTTTCACCAGTCATTGTTGGCATCTCCCTCTCCACCTCCCCCACCCCTCCCAACATCATCGCCAGCATCTCCCTCCTCTGCACTCACCCCTCCCCACCCCCCAGCCCCTGCCACCTCTCACTGTATGCTCAGCACAGGCATCCACCTCTCTCCCTCACCAATCATCGCCTTCATCTCCTACCCCTTCAGTGCATGTTCGCTTGCCCCCCCGCCCTGCACTACACATACATGTTCCCACCACCTACCCCACTCATGAGGCTACCACTAAGGCTGCCCCGAGACTTCCCCTGGCACAGTTTCAACCTGGCAGTGCTAACCTGTGCCAGGGAGCAGTACCGGGGGAGTGCCATGGTATGTCCAACTCCCCTGAGGGCTATACTCACCTTTGTGCCCCATGACAGGTTCATATTTGGGTGAACCTGTTGTAAGCTTAGCCGATGTGGTGGGTGTCATGTCAGTGAGATTTGAAAATATGGCAAGGGGGGAAAACATGGCATGGGGGGGGGAGGGGGGGTGGCGGGGGGGGGGGGGGGCTGATGATTATATTTAAGTTTATTTAAACCATTTAAATTAGGATCTTGCCCTTTGTAGGAATGAACCGCATGACATCACCCCTGAGAAGTGAGGGAATTCGTGGAACGCAATCTCTCCAGAGAATCATGTTTCCCAGTTCTCTCCGGATTTTCAGCCTGTGTCGCTGTTCTCTCTGAACACAGGCTGAAAATCGCTGTCCTACACCATGAACCATTCCATGCCTTGGGCGTTCTGTGAGATGTTGGCTATGGTTTGTGAGACTTCTTACTGTGTTTACCCCAGTCCAACGCCGGCATCTCCACATTATGGTTTGTGTTACCAGATGATTCAGAGTGAACGTGAACCTCTGAAGAAAGGGCAAACCTTTTCTTTAGTAAAATATGTTTCTTGTAGCCCCCTTATTAAAGGATCTACTTTGGAAAGTATGGAATACTATCAACGCACCCCACTGGCTCTTGGGCAGAGTCAGCAGCTGCAGTCTAAGGCGGGTGCATCATGTTAGTCAAGATATAACTTTTGCTTTTTAGGGCTGAGATGTTTTACTCCTTTTACATAATCATAGAGCAGTGCAGAAGAAGGCCATTCAGCCCATTGAGTCTACCCCAACCCCTTTAAAGAGAAGTCCAGTCCCACTCCCTGGATCTTTCACATACCTACAATTTTTTTCTTCATTATTCAAATACTTTTTGAAAGTTGCTATAGAATTGTCCCATTACCCTTGTGCATTGTAAATCCTAACCACTCGTTGAATAAAAAAGGATTTTTGACATGTCGTTTCTGGTTCTTCAACTATTGGAAATTATTTGTCTTTATTTAATCTATGTAAACCCTTTTTTATTTTAAACACCTTTGAATCTCCCCTTAGTGTTCTCTGTTCTAAGGAAAATAGCTCCAGCTTTTCCAGTGTTGCTCCCTGGAACCATTCCAGTAAATCTCTTCCATATCTTCTCCAAAACCTTTAAATTCTTTCTAAATTGTGGTTTCCAGAATTTGACGCAATATTAGAAGTAGGGCTGAGCTAGTATTTTACATATGATCACATAACTTCCTGGCTTCATGTCTGTATTTATGAAGCCCAGAATGCCAAATGCTTTATAGATTTAATTAGTAACTTATTCTGGAAACCTTTACTTTTTGCTTGTCAGCTTAAATGGTCCTTTGTTATTGAACACTAGCCAGAATTTTACATTCCCCACCCACTCACCCTGGGCGGATTCTGAGGCCGGGAAAGGGGTGTAAAATTCCATAGGCGGGATTCCCTCCGGGATCCTGCCTGCCCCGACCCAGACACGATTTTAAGGTGGGATAGGAATGGCCCCCAAACGGGAAGCCCACCTAAGCCTCTAATTCCCGACTTGGGTCACTGTCTGTGCGGAGTCTGAATGTTCTCCCTGTGTCTGCGTGGGGTTCCTCTGGGTGCTCCGGTTTCCTCCCACAGTCTGAACAAAATGCTGGTTAGGTGCATTGGCCAAGCTAAATTCTCCATCAGTGTACTTGAACAGGTGCTGGAGTGTGGCGAGGGGATTTTCACAGCGAGCTCATTGCAGTGTTAATCTAAGCCTACTTATCGTTGGATTTTTATGAAGATGTGACTAGGGCGGTTGACGGAGGAGAACCGGTGGATGCGGTGTTTTTGGATTTCCAAAAGGCGTTTGATAAGGTGCCCCATAAAAGGCTACTGAAGAAGATTAGGGCACACGGAGTTGGGGGTAGTGTGTTAAAGTGGATTGGGGACTGGCTATCCGACAGGAAGCAAAGAGTCGGAATAAATGGGTGTTTTTCCGGTTGGAGGAAGGTAACTAGTGGCGTGCCGCAGGGATCGGTACTCGGGCCGCAACTGTTTACCATTTATATAGATGATCTGGAGGAGGGGACGGAGTGTAGGGTAACGAAGTTTGCAGACGACACAAAGATAAGTGGAAAAGTGAATCGTGTGGAGGACGGAGAAGATCTGCAGAGAGATTTGGACAGGCTGAGTGAGTGGGCGAGGATATGGCAAATGGAGTATAACGTTGGTAAATGCGAGGTTATACACTTTGGAGGAAATAATAACAAATGGGATTACTATCTCAATGGAAACAAATTAAAACATGCTACCGTGCAAAGGGACCTGGGGGTCCTTGTGCATGAGACGCAAAAGCCCAGTCTGCAGGTACAACAGGTGATCAAGAAGGCAAATGGGATGTTGGCCTATATTGCGAAGGGGATAGAATATAAAAGCAGGGATGTCTTGATGCACCTGTACAGGGCATTGGTGAGGCCGCAGCTGGAATACTGTGTGCAGTATTGGTCCCCTTATATGAGGAAGGATATATTGGCATTGGAGGGAGTGCAGAGAAGGTTCACCAGGTTGATACCGGAGATGAGGGGTTTGGATTATGAGGAGAGGCTGAGGAGATTGGGTTTGTACTCGTTGGAGTTTAGAAGGATGAGGGGGGATCTTATGGAGACTTATAAGATAATGCGGGGGCTGGATAGGGTGGAGGCGGAGAGATTCTTTCCACTTAGTAAGGAAGTTAAAACTAGAGGACACAGCCTCAAAATAAAGGGGGGTCGGTTTAAGACAGAGTTGAGGAGGAACTTCTTCTCCCAGAGGGTGGTGAATCTCTGGAATTCTCTGCCCACTGAGGTGGTGGAGGCTACCTCGCTGAATATGTTTAAAGCGCGGATGGATGGATTCCTGATCGGTAAGGGAATTAAGGGTTATGGGGATCAGGCGGGTAAGTGGTACTGATCCACGTCAGATCAGCCATGATCTTATTGAATGGCGGGGCAGGCTCGAGGGGCTAGATGGCCTACTCCTGCTCCTATTTCTTATGTTCTTATGATACTAAGAAATAGACCTAACTTAATAAGGTCCTTAAGTAGTCACTTAATGGCCATTAAAAGGCCTTTTCCAGCTCAGCCTTAGTTTTTAGACTGGCGCAGATTTGACGACTGAGGGTGGGGAACAAAAAAGATTTTCACCCTCGATCACCGTGGGCGTGTCAATCGGAAGGTCTCTCAGGGATCTAGGAGCTCCCCCCTTCCCTCCCCCACCTTCACCCCTAACTGCATCCCCTCCCTAACAGTGGAATTGCCCCCCTCCTGACCTCTGAGGATGACGGGTGCTGAGCGCTCACCATCCTCAAAATTCAGGCCATTGTTCCAAGTTAGGCATCCAGTGACAAAATCTGGTGAAATCCTTCGTAAATCTCCCTCTATATTGCTCCACCAAACTCTCCAAGGGAAGGCACACTGGGGATATCTCCACACTGATCCATCAAAGTTAAAGTAAAAGGTTCTTTATTAGTCACAAGTAAGGCTTACATTAATACTGCAATGAAATTATTGTGAAATTCCCCTAGTCGCCACAGTTCAGCACCTGTTCAGGTCAATGCACCTAAACAGCACCTCTTTCAGACTGTGGGAGGAAACTGGAGCACCCGAAGGAAACCCATGCAGACACGGGGAGAATGTACAAACTCCACACAGACAGTGACCCAAGCCGGGAATTGAACTCGGGTCCCTGGCACTGTGAGACAGCAGTGCTAATCACTGTGCCACTCTGCCGCCCAAAAACACTCCCAGATCGTGATAAAAACAAAATACTGTGGATGCTGGAATCTGAAACAAAACAGAAAATGCTGGAAAAACTCAGCAGGTCTGACAGCATCTGTGGAGAGAGAATTGAGCCAACATTTCGACTCTAGAATGCTAGACTCGAAATGTTGGCTCTATTCTCTCTACATAGATGCTGTCAGACCTGCTGAGTTTTTCCAGCATTTTCTGTTCTTACTCCCAGAGCATGTACAGGATGGGTTAGATATAGAGTAAAACTTCCATTGCATTATCCCAACAACCACTGCCTGATCAGGCACAGCATGGTTTAGATAGCAATGGTTCTCAAACCTTTGACCATCTGTGAACAATGTAAGCAGGGCAAGAGATTCCCTACTGGTCCTACCCACTGGCTTTTACTTACCACTGCGCAAAACCTCATGACAATGAATGGGTCGAATGGGATTTATTTTGATGAGACAGCAGTGAGGTGATGTCTGGTTTCCCCGCTGAAAAGCACAGGTCTTATTTCAAGCTCCATATTCAGCCAGTTTCAATGTTTCTGGGCCCACAAGTGTTGAAAATCTGATCACACAGTTTTATGTCATAAAACTGAAATAAATCTTGCTTATAAAACTATACAACCAATACTCAACGATGAGAACTCGTGCTGCATAAGTTGGAGCCGGTCTAGTTGCGTGACATCACACGACTGGTCAGGGTGAGGATTCTGGCCTGTTCTCTGTCTTGGCCATGACATTGTGTATCAGGAACTTACATTTTGGACAAGCCAATGGAGCATCTGGAGGACCCACGTGGATCACTTGAGAACCACTGATAAAGAGTAAAATTCCCTTCACGCTGTCCCCATCAAACATTGCTGGAGAAAATTTGATACAGAGTAAAGCTGCCTCTATAACATTGTATCAAATGTTCTAAGTCAGCTACGGTATGAATTGACATTCAGTGCCATACTGAGGCAGTGGCAGATGAGATGTTAAAC
The DNA here is from genome assembly GCF_964213995.1 of Mustelus asterias. Lineage (NCBI taxonomy): Eukaryota > Metazoa > Chordata > Chondrichthyes > Carcharhiniformes > Triakidae > Mustelus > Mustelus asterias. The sequence goes on along the minus strand of NC_135807.1, from coordinate 37,187,369 downwards.
TAAAGTCTCCATCTGTCCTTTCAGGGTGCATGATACACCCCAAGGCATGGTTCAAAGAAGAACAGAGGACTTCTCCTTAATGTCCTGGCCAATACTTCTCATTCAATCAAAATGAATAAAACAAATTATCTGGTTATTATCTCAATGAGGGTCCTTGCTACAGTGTTTCCCTATATTACAACAATGACTACATTCAGAAAGAACTCCAGTAGATCTGAAGCTGTTTATAACTCACTGAGGATATGATAAGGTGCAATATAAATGCCAATTATTCTTTTTTGCATTCCCGTTCTGAGAAGCTGTCTTTGAAAACTGCTTGTCCTCACTCTCATTTCCTCTTCAAAATCTTCCCTTTGGTCTCTTGCTTCATTGATCTTCTCCAAATCTCCATTGGAAAGCATTCAGGTATTTTTTTCCACATTGAGCAAGGTATAAACTCAAACAATTGTGGATCTGCGTCTTATAAAAACTAAATACCTTTTTGTAGTTACCTTCTCCTCCTCTTTAGCTATCACTATACCAAGAACCTGTGTGTGAGATGGTGCGGCCCATGACCCCAGTTTATTGCCAATTCTCCATTAATTTCTCATGAGATCTGTCTGATGCACTTCTCATTTCTTGTTGGGGGGCGGTCTTCAGTACATCTTCAAAGAATGTTCTGTTTTATGCCAAATGATTGATCAATTTAATTCAGGTCAATGGCATTTCTTTTGGAAAAATTGTCAGGATTGAGTGGCCAGCCACATATACACATGTATATTTATTGCTATGTTAGGGTGACTTGGCTGCACCATATCATTTTATTTAAGCCAAGGGGTGGGTGTAAATGGTTCAGTAACTTAGGCACTGACTGACAGCTGGAATGATTTCAATCACAACAATATAAACTATCTTTCTAATAACTTTAATTGTGAGTAATTTCCTTTGTCCGCTTGTCTCCTGAAGGCACTGACTCAAGTTGTGATACAATCCTTGATAGATTAACAGGCCCTTTCATACCATGACCACAAGGCCACTCTTCGCATAGGAGTCCTTAAAATTAAATTCATGAAAACACGATTTATTTTCACCTGGCTTTTGGCCATCCCACCTAACAATTCCTTCTTTGGCTCAGTTAATCAAGGAAAATATTCTATATACCTACCCTGTATGCATTCTTAATTGCCTTAAATACTTTCCCTTTTAGCTCAGGGATCTGTGATATTTCAATGCCCCTCCATTGCTCCACATTTCCCAATATCCCGTAATTTAGTGACATTCCCTTTCCATGTTATTCCCCTCCAAAGCTCAGGGACACTGAGCCTGAGGACAGTGGACAGGTTTCCATGAGCAGTCGCAATGGCACTTGCTGCTGACCTTGAAGAAAGCTGCCCATAAGGATCTACTGATCTCTGTGCTGTGGATGTCCCCTTCCCTGACCTCAAAGTTGAATTTGATGCCAAGTCCTGGGGATGACTAACAACAGTAATGTCATCAAGCAGCCTAAGAGACCGATCACATTGAAGTATCCTCCCAGACAGCAAACCAGGAGGCCTTTCACTTTGAATTAACACTTCATTGAGAATGAAACAAATATTAATGGATCATCCACAAGGGACCAAAATATCATATGCAAACTTGTCATTTATTACATTTTAAAATTGTGAATTCTATGATAATGGAGAAGTTTGTCACAGCACAAATGTAAAATTAGGTTTTCAGGACCAAAAAAGCTGTTCATCAAGAATTATGAACCTAGACCACCATTAAAACCTTATTCAACATATTGCAAGTTTTTAAAGGGTTTTTACTGTAAGAAGGACAAAAGAGGAAGTTTTTTCTGTTCAGTGATTTCCACAAGTTTTCAACAGAACTCCCTGTGTGAAGTTTAGAATTACTGACAACAACGCCTAGATTTCCATGTTTAACTGTGCATGTCCAAATTCAGGAAGTTGCTGTCACTTTCAGAAGCATAATCGCGGCAAATGCCGAGAGTTTCACCATCATTACTGCTGCACTTTGGGGACCGTATCCATCTATTCCCATCCTATTCATGTATTTGTAAAGATGCCCCTTAAAAGTCACTATCGTATCTTCTTCCACTACCTCCCCCCAGCAGCGAGTTCCAAGCACCCACCACCCTCTGTGTAAAAAAACTTGCCTCATACATCTCCTTTAAACCTTGCCCCTCGCACCCTAAACCTATACCCCCTAGTAATTAACTCTTCCACCCTGGGAAAAAGCTTCTGACTATCCACTCTGTCCATGCCCCTCATAATCTTGTAGACTTCTATCAGGTCGCCCCTCAACCTCTGTCGTTCCAGTGAGAACAAACCAAGTTTCTCAAACCTCTCCTCATAGCTAATGCCTTCCATACCAGGCAACATCCTAGTAAATCTTTTCTGTACCCTCTCCAAAGCCTCCACATCCTTCTGGTAATGTGGTGACCAGAATTGAACATTATATTCCAAGTGCGGCCTAACTAAGGTTCTATAAAGCTGCAACATGACTTGCCAATTTTTAAACTCAGTGCCCCGGTCGATGAAGGCAAGTATGCCGTATGCCTTCTTGACTACCTTCTCCACCTGCGTTGCCACTTTCAGTGACCTGTGTACCTGTGCACCCAGACCCCTTTGCCTATCAATACTCTGAAGGGTTCTGCCATTTACTGTATATTTCCTATCTGTATTAGACCTTCCAAAATGCATTACCTCACATTTGGCCGGATTAAACTCCATCTGCCATCTCTCCACCTAAGTCTCCAACCGATCTATGTCCTGCTGTATCCTCTGATGGTCCTCATCACTGTCTGCAAATCCACCAACCTTTGTGTCGTCCGCAAACTTACTAATCAAACCAGTTACATTTTCCTCCAAATCATTTATATACATATTACAAACAGCAAAGGTCCCAGCACTGATCCCTGAGGAACGCCACTTGTCACAGCCCTCCATTCAGAAATGCACCCTTCCACTGCTATCCTCTGTTGTCTATGACCCAACTAGTTCTGTATCCACTTTGCCAGCTCACCTCTGATCCCAAGCGACTTCACTTTCTGCACCAGCCTGCCATGAGGGACTTGTCAAAGGTCTTACTGAACTCCATGTAGACAATATCCACTGCCTTACCCTTATCAATCATCTTCGTCACTTCCTCGAAAAATTCGATCAAATTAGTGAGGCATGACCTCCCCTTCACAAAACCGTGTTGCCTCTCGCTAATATGTCCACTTATTTCAAAGAATCCTCTCCAATAATTTCCCTACCACTGACATCAGGCTCACCAGCCTGTAATTGCCTGGATTATTCCTGCTATCCTTCTTAAACAAAGGAATAACATTGGCTATTCTCCAATCCTCTGGGACCTTCCCTGTAAGAAGTCTCACAATACCAGGTTAAAGTCCAACAGGTTTTTTTGGTAGCACGTTTGGTTTATTTGGTGAGACTTCTTACTGTGCTTACCCCAGTCCAACGCTGGCATCTCCACATCATGACCTTCCCTGTACCCAGAGATTTCTCTCACGTCCCCACCAATTTCCTCCCTTGCTTCTTTCAGTATTCTGGGGTATATCCCATCAGGCCCTGGAGACTTGTCTACCTTAATGTTTCTCAAGAACCCCAATACCCCCTCCTTTTTGATCTCAACATGACTCAAACTATCTACACATCCTTTCCCAGGCTCATCATCCACCAAGTCCTTCTCTTTGATGAATACTGATGCAAAGTACTCATTTAATAACTCAACCATTTCCTCTGGCTCCACACATAAATTCCCTCCCCTGTCCTTGAGTGGGCCAACCCTCTCCCTGGCTACCCTCTTGCTCTTTATATATGTATAAAATGCCTTGGGATCTTCCTTAATCCTGCTGGCCAATTACTTTTCATGACCCCTTTTAGTCCTCCTTACTCCTTGTTTAGAACATAGAACATTACAGCGCAGTACAGGCCCTTCGGCCCTCGATGTTGCGCCGACCTGTGAAACCAATCTAAAGCCCATCTAACCTACACTATTCCAATATCATCCATATGTTTATCCAATGACCATTTAAATGCCCTTAATGTTGGCGAGTCCACTACTGTTGCAGGCAGGGCATTCCACGCCCCTACTACTCTCTGAGTAAAGAACCTACCTCTGACATCTGTCCTATATCTATCACCCCTCAATTTAAAGCTATGTCCCCTCATGCTAGCCATCACCATCCGAGTAAAAAGGCTCTCACTGTCCACCCTATCTAATCCTCTGATCATCTTATATGCCTGTATTAAGTCACCTCTTAACCTTCTTCTCTCTAACGAAAACAGCCTCAAGTCCCTCAGTCTTTTCTCATAAGACCTTCCCACCATACCAGGCAACATCCTGGTAAATCTCCTCTGCACCCTTTCCAATGCTTCCACATCCTTCCTATAATGCGGCGACCAGAACTGTACGCAATACTCCAAGTGCGGCTGCACCAGAGTTTTGTACAGCTGCAACATGACCTCATGGCTCCGAAACTCAATCCCTCTACCAATAAAAGCTAACATACCGTACGCCTTCTTAACAACCCTATCAACCTGGGTGCCAACTTTCAGGGATCTATGCACATGGACACCGAGATCTCTCTGCTCATCCACACTACCAAGTATCTTACCATTAGCCCAGTACTCTGTATTCCTGTTACTCCTTCCAAAGTGAATCACCTCACACTTTTCCGCATTAAACTCCATTTGCCACCTCTCAGCCCAGCTCTGCAACTTATCTATGTCCCTCTGTAACCTGCAACATCCTTCCGCACTGTCCACAACTCCACCGACTTTAGTGTCATCCCCAAATTTACTAACCCATCCTTCTACGCCCTCATCCAGGTCATTTATAAAAATGACAAACAGCGGTGGCCCCAAAACAGATCCTTGCGGTACACCACTAGTAACTGAACTCCAGGATGAACATTTCCCATCAACCACCACCCTTTGTCTTCTTACAGCTAGCCAATTTCTGAACCCAACTGCTAAATCACCCTCAATCCCATGCCTCCGTATCTTCTGCAATAGCTTACCGTGAGGAAACTTATCAAACGCTTTACTGAAATCCATATACACCACATCAACTGCTTTACCCTCATCCAGCTCTTTGGTCACCTTCTCAAAGGACTCAATAAGTTTTGTGAGGCACGACCTATCCTTCACAAAACCGTGTTGACTATCCCTAATCAAATTATTCCTTTCTAGATGATTATAAATCCTATCTCTTATAATCCTTTCCAAAACTTTGCCCACAACAGAAGTAAGGCTCACCGGTCTATAATTACCAGGGTTGTCTCTACTCCCCTTCTTGAACAAGGAGACAACATTTGCTATCCTCCAGTCTTCTGGCACTATTCCTGTAGACAATAACGACATAAAGATCAGAGCCTAAAGGCTCTGCAATCTCCTCCCTAGCCTCCCAGAGAATCCTGGGATAAATCCCATCCAGTCCAGGGGAATTATCTATTTTCACACTTTCCAGAATTGCCAACACCTCCTCCTTATGAACTTCAATCCCGTTTTAGTCCAATAGCCTGTATCTCAGTATTCTCCTCGACAACATTGTCTTTTTCCTGTGTGAATACTGACGAAAAATATTCATTTAGCACCTCTCCTATCTCTTCGGACTCCACGCACAGCTTCCCACTACTGTCCCTGACTGGCCCTAATCTTACCCTAGTCATTCTTTTATTGCTGACATACCTATAGAAAGCTTTAGGGTTTTCCTTGATCCTACCTGCCAAAGACTTCTCATGTCCCCTCCTGGCTCTTCTTCGCTCTCTCTTTAGGTCCTTCCTGGCTAACTTGTAATTCTCAAGCGCCCTAACTGAGCCTTCATGTCTCATCTTTACATAAGTCTCCTTCTTCCTCTTCACAAGAGATTCAACTTCTTTAGTAAACCACGGTTCCCTCACTCGACCACTTCCTCCCTGCCTGACAGGTACGTACTTATTAAGGACACGCAGTAGCTGTTCCTTGAACAAGCTCCACATTTCAATTGTGCCCATCCCTGCAGTTTCCTTCCCCAACCTATGCACCCTAAATCTCGCTTAATCGCATCATAATTTCCTTTCCCCCAGCTATAACTCTTGCCCTGCGGTATATACCTATCCTTTTCCATCGCTAAAGTAAACGTAACCGAATTGTGGTCACTATCACCAAAGTGCTCACCTACCTCCAAATCTAACACCTGGCCTGGTTCATTACCCAGTACCAAATCTAATGTGGCCTCGCCTCTTGGTGGCCCATCTACATACTGTGTCAGGAAACCCTCCTGCAAACATTGGACAAAAACTGACCCATCTAAAGTACTCGAACTATGGTGTTTCCAGTCAATATTTGTAAAGTTAAAGTCCCCCATAACCACTACCCTGTTACTTTCGCTCCTATCCAGAACCATCTTTGCAATCCTTTCCTCTGCATCTCTGGAACTTTTCGGAGGCCTATAGAAAACTCCCAACAGGATGACCTCTCCTTTCCTGTTTCTAACCTCAGCCCATACTACCTCAGTAGACGAGTCCTCATCAAACGTCCTTTATGCCACCGTAATACTGTCCTTGACTAACAATGCTGCACCTCCCCCTCTTTTACCACCTTCCCTGATCTTACTGAAACATCTAAACCCCGGAACCTTCAACAACCATTCCTGTCCCTGCTCTATCCATGTCTCCGAAATGGCCACAACATCGAAGTCCCAGGTACCAACCCATGCTGCAAGTTCACCCACCTTATTCCGGATGCTCCTGGCATTGAAGTAGACACACTTCAAACCACCTTCCTGCCTGCCGGTACACTCCTGCAACTTTGAAACCTTATTCCTGACCTCACTACTCTCAACCTCCTGTACACTGGAGCTACAATTCAGGTTCCCATCCCCCTGCTGAATTAGTTTAAACCCTCCCGAAGAGCATTGGCAAATTTCCCCCCCAGGATATTGGTACCCCTCTGGTTCAAGTGTAGACCATCCCGTTTGTAGAGGTCCCACCTAGCCCAGAATGAGCCCCAATTATCCAGGTATTTGAATCCCTCCCTCCTGCACCATTCCTGTAGCCACGTGTTCAACTGCTCTCTCTCCCTATTCCTTTCCTCGCTAGCATGTGGCACGGGTAACAAACCAGTTTCTTTAAGTTTCTTTCTACTTTCCTTGTATTCCACACTTGCTTCATGTGTTCCCAGCCTCCTAGCTTTGACAAATGCTTCCTTTTTCTCTTTGACTAGGCTCACAAGATCTCTCATTATCCAAGGTTCCCAAAACTTGCCATACTTATCCTTCATCCTTACAGGAATGTGCCGGTCCTGAATCCCTATCAATTTAAACTTGAAAGATTCCCACATGCCAGATGTGGATTTACCCTCAAACATCTGCCCCCAATTTACCCTCAAACATCTGCCTCCAATTTACCCTCAAACATCTGCCCCCAATTTACCCTCAAACCTCAGCCCCCAATCTGCAAAAGGGACATCAGCTGGGTAAGTGATTGGGCAATAAGGTGGTAGATGGAGTATAATGTGAGGAGTACCAGAGAAAATAAATCCTGTTGCAGTTGTGCAGGGTTTCAGTTGGACCACATCTAGACCACTGCGTGCAGTTTTGAACTCTCTGCCTAAGGAAGACCGAGGAGAGGTGCAAGGAAAGTTAAGGAGATTGATTTCAGCAAAGTCTCAGGTTAAAGGGTCAGTGATTTAGGACTGAAAATGAGAAAGAATTTCTTCACTCGGGGGCTTAACATCTCTGGAATTCTCTATGCCAGACTGCCAATGGATGGCTAGTTGTTGAGTACATTCAAGGTTGAGATAGATAGATTTTAGACTCTTAGAGATTGGGAGCAGGGGCAGGATGTGGAATTGAGATTGAAGATCAGAATGATTCTATTAAACAGCAGAACAAATTTGAGGGACCATGAAGCTGAGTTCTGCTTCTGTTTCTTATCTTCATATGTTCTCACCCAATAGACTCCCCCCGTCTCCCCCCCCCCCCCCCCCCCACCCCACCCCCATCCTCAAAAAACAGACTAAAAGGTCATTCATCTCATTACTGTTTGTGGGATCAAGCTGTAAGCCTCTTCCCTGGTTAGTTGAAAGCCATTCAGGAACACTGCGCTTCACTTTTCCTTCCAATGTGTTTCTGAATCCAGGTTGCCTATGCAGAGCGGGAACAGTCCAGGCTGCTGCACCAATCACCAGTGCCATTCCACTCCAAGCCTGAAATCACACCCTGGCCTAGCACAGTGTCAGGGTTAGCACTGCTGCCTCACAGTGCCAGGAACCCGGGTTCAATTCCGGCCCTTGGGTGACTGTGTGGAGTTTGCACATTCTCTCCGTGTGTGCTTCCGTTTCCTCCCACAGTCCGAAAGATGTATGGGTTCGGTGGATTGGCCATGCTAAATTGACCCTTAGTGTCAGGGGGATTAGCAGTGTAAGTACATGGGGTTGCGGGGATAGAGCCTGGGTGGGATTGTTGTCAGTGTAGACTTGATGGGCCGAATAGCCTCCTTGTGCACTGTAGGGATTCTATTCCATGACTCTCTGATTTTCCTACAACAATAACTGCAGTGTAAAGTAAATTAGGCACTTTGAAGTATCTCCGAAAAAAATCGACAAGTCAACTCTTTTGTCTTTAAATTGACCAATTCATGGGGTTGCTATATGAAGCAGAGTGGCAGAATGAAAATGCAGTGCAGCTGCAAACAGAACTACAATGTGTTTGACTACACTTTCAATCACTGGCCTTGGATCCCAACAAGAAAAGCAAGGCTGACTGTCACTTTAATAGATGAAGTGAATTTTACCCGCCCGCCCGCCATGGGAATCGGAGCGGGCGAGGGGCGGAGCAAGGGAAGGTCTGTTGACCTCGGGCATGATTTTACGGTTTTGGGACGAGCGAGGCTGTAAACTCCTGACCCTGTGTTTATATAATCACCTTTCATGACCTGAGGAAATCCCAAAGCACTTCAATGTTATGGAGTCACCATTACAATGTAGATTTATAGACAACAAGCCCTCAGAGACCTGAACAACATATGCTCGGCAAGAGAAGAGCTGGACAGTTTCCATCTTCACTGTCTCAGACCTGTCCTCGGCATTGCTTGGCAGGACAAGGTCACCAACTCAGAGGTCCGGGAGTGTGCCAATTCCATCAACATACATCCATTGCTAAACCAACAACATCTTCGCTGACACACCCACATTCATCGGATAGATGATGGCTGTTTACTTAAATACATTCTGTACGGTGAATTGACCACTAGTCATGACCTCCTGGACACCCATGTCTCTGCTACATGAGAGCTATATGTAAAGATGGTGGACATTGACACTGACAACTGGGCTAGTGACTGTTTGGAAAGGCATTTGAAGAGACAAGCAGAAACAAGAAGTTCAGCTGGCAATGAAGAGGGTCCAGAGAAAACAGAGGCCAGTGAATCATGTATCTTCCCAGTCCACTATCTTTCTCTGCAGCAAATGTAGCAGAGACTGCCATGCCAGAGTGGAATTCCTGAGCCACACCTGCCAATTCTAAGCACTGGGTTCACCAACACCATCTTCTCACAAGTGAACCAACAATGAAATAATGGCCAGAAAACTGAACTTATTTATCCTCTCCCCAGCTGTCCATAAGCAGAGGTACTTTTTAAAGTGGGCTGTGGCTTGTTTCCTCACAATCTCAATTTGTGTGATCCAATTCAATAATAACTTGTAGAAAACTCACGTTTTGATTAACTCAGAAGGTTAGTTTATTTACATTTTGACCTCAGCAGCATGGAGATGGGGGTGGGGAGGGTGGTGGGGGAGCAATGTTGGTGTTCGCAAACTCACACATTTACACACATCAATGCACTCACACCCCCACCCCCACCCCCCCACACACACACACAAACACACACGCACACAGATTCATGCAACATTCTTGTAAGGGGAGTAGAAAATAGAAAGATTTACAATTGCTCAGCTGGAAGTTTCTGCAGTTCTTTCTGATTGGTGTTGAATCAGCAGTCTGAACTGAGAGGCTAGAATGTAATATTAAAATGGACCAAAGGACAAGAAATATGAGGTCATGGAACGTGGACCATTAATTAATTAAAACAGGCAGCACGGTGGCACAATGGTTAGCACTGCTGTCTCACAGCGCCAGGGACCCGGGTTCAGTTCCCAGCTTGGGTCACTGTCTGTGTGGAGTCTGCACGTTCTCCCCGTCTCTGGGTGGGTTTACTTCAGGTGTTCCAGTTTCCTCCCACAGTCCAAAATGTGCTGGTTAGATGGATTGGCCAGGCTAAATTCTCGAACAGGCGCTGGAGTGTGGCGACGAGGGGATTTTCACAGTAACTTCATTGCAGTGTTAATGTAAGCTTACTTGTGACACTAATACATAAATAAACTTAAACATGTTTGTGTCCAACACCAGGACTTGTTGGCCATGGAAGGAACATTTAATAAAGTTTACCAGGATGATAACAAGCTCAGAACACAAGGTTACACACAACTGGTCTACTTTTATTAATATAAAATAAATAAGGAAATAGTTACTTAGTTAAACAGTGACTGTACATTAAAAAAATAAATAATACTTTGACTTACACTAGTCTGGAGAGTGTCATACAGGCATGTCATATTATGAACTTTCAGTCAATAATTTTAGAAATTGGATGTAACAAACTGTGAAGGGGACTGTCACAAATCATGTGATTTTTGACATTTGAACTATGGGCAGTATCAAATTTCTGCCGAATACCTAATTTAGTAAGGTCCAAGGTGAGGGGTACCTCGCAGGTACCTAGATGGAATTCACACATATCATTGTTTAAGAATGGTGTTTCCAGACTGCCTGTCTCCATATTTCATACTAGGCAAAAGGGAAAATCGACATTCAATGTTCTCCATCACCTTCCCATTGTATCGTGGTGGCCTTCCACATCCAGACTGGAGAGGTCCAAGAGCTGTTAGCCCAGAAGTCATGTGATCCAAACTGCTTTAAGGGATTGCACCCAGGACCTAGCAGATCTATCAGAACCCTTTGTTGTCAGCCAGTCTGAGAACCAGACACTGAAACTAACTGTAAATTATCAAGCAACCAATGTGTTTTGCCTGCTCCAGTTTCAGAGTCCACCTGAGAACCAATCTCCGAGACATTCGACGGCGAGAAACCTCACTTAAAGCCTCCACTTTGCAATTGGGTATTGTGGTTCATGAGAATAAATAATCTTCTTTATTTTAAACTCCCAAAAGCTTGCTGCTGAATTGTTTAATTGGGATACATACTCCAAAGGTATTAAATGGCCCACCTCTTGTTATACAAAACATACTGATTTATGGACAGCAAGTGGGCAGATACACACATTGGGCTATATCTTCTGAGTTCTACAGCGTCAAATTGGGTGGGGGGGGGGGGGGGTTGGGGTGGAGGTGGGGGGTAACCATAGATATGCTGGGGAATCCCCCTTGAAACTACAAAAGGTCAGCATTTGCACAGCAATTGCCCAGAAGTGTAAATTGTGTTGCACTGGGAACCATCCGAAAACGCAATTTAAACTGCAAACTTAAGATGTGTCCCGCAGAGTTACATCATTAGTTACTCTGAAACGTTAGAAGAATTGAAATCTCTTCTAACTCCTGGGTAAGTATTGTAGAGACCCAAACCAACCCCTCTCCCCTCCACCCTTACTATCCACCCCCAATGACAGTCCCCCTACAACCTGATTCCCCAAGGGACTGTCCCACTCTGCCAACTAACACCCTCTTTGGGATTCCTATTGCCCTCAAGGAACACCTCTACCCCACTTGCAAGCTTGACTCTTATCCGTGAACTGACTCGAACCCTGGTCCATGACCAGACCCCCCCCCCCCCCCCCCCTCACAATCCACAGTGTTTGATCCCCCCCAACATCTCCTGATATTCGACTCTTCCGTCTGTCTGTTGTCTGGACCCCCACAACCCCTGATGTCTTACCTCCACATCCCCCAACTACCCCAATCCCCCGCTTCCTTCGCCCCGCACCCGCCGATGCCCGACTGAAACAGACTTGGTGCAGGGTGGTGGGCACAAAGTGGCATTCCAGCACAGGTTGCCACTCTGAGGAAAGCACGGTCCAATTCTGTCTGTAACAAAAGAGATGTAATGATTTATGTCAAGGTTCATCCCGACCTGGTCCATAACTCTTGTGTTCGACGGAGTGTTTCCAAGGACATCAACAGCTGATTGAAGGTCATCAACTCAGTGAAAGATGCTCTTTGGTATGCCTAAAACATGCTGATCTTCCAGCGCAAAGGGCTGTCAATAAGTAAAGTTTATTTATTAGTATCACAAATAGGCTTACATTAACACTGCAATGCAGATATTGTGAAAATCCCCTAGTTGCCACACTCTGGCACCTGTTCGGGTACACTGAGGAAGAATTTAGCATGGCCAATGCACTTAACCAGCACATCTTTTGGACTGTGGAAGGAACTGGAGCACCCGGAGGAAACCCACGCAGACATGGGGAGAATGTGCAGACTCCGCACAGACAGTGACCCAAGCCAGGAATCGAACTGAGGTCCCTGGCACTGTGAGGCAGCAGTGCTGACTACTATGCTGCACCAATGATTCAGACTGGCATATTCCAATGTCCTGGACTATATGCTGTATTAAAGCCTGGTAAAGTTGCTGCAAAGGTTCAGTAGGGAAAGGCCACTGTCTAAGGTCCTCACACGATAGTACGACGGATTGAAACTGTGTAAAACCCCTCAGGTTGAAATGAGTAATATACATATAAACAGTAATTGTGCGTGTCATGAGGCACTTCAAAATGCCACATATTTTATTGAAAGGAACTGATCTGTTTTGCATTTTACATTATGTCAACTTTGAACTATTATGTAATGTACTTTATAAATTTTATGAATGAAGTAAATTTTTTCGAAAAAATTATCTAATGCTGCTATCAAAAAAATAAACAAATCAGAGCATGAAAAAACACAAGAGAATCTCTATCCTCACTGTAAACTTTCTAGTGGGTGCATTGCAAACATAATATTTGCTGAAAATAGGCTTTGTGGACTCAGGGGAATCTGCTGTAATATTGTTGCTGCATTGTGTAATGTTTTGTCAGTAACTCTCAACTGCTGACTTCCAGACCTTTCCAGGAATCTATCGAAAGAAAATAGATCCAGTTGACATAACTGACACTCTCTGGAATGATTTATAGTTTATGACAGCTCAACCCAAATATGCTAAATGCTGTTTTTTTTAGATGATCTGCCAGCAGGAGTGGCAAAGTAAACACTTTTTTCCTATGCCAAACAGATTCCCTTATGGCTCTCAGCACCTTCCAAAGATCCACACACTGTATGAGTTGGCTGCTCGACCTGGAAACGATTGGCAAATTTCCAGACAGACTCCGGGGTATAATATGAAAACTCAGAGCCTTTTGCGCCTATCTCTTCTTGAGAGTGAAATTCTTCCTGGGGCATGAGGCCAGAGATATCTGCTGCCCTTTGGTGGTCTAGAAAAAGTGCGTACTACTTTGGCATGAGCCTGGGTAGTGATAACAGCAGGCTGTTAGGCAGTGGAATGTCTCCCGTAAGAAGACCTTGAGCAAGAAAAGACTTTTCTGTTCTTAATCCCATTCAAATTGGAGTCCACGTACTATTCTCTCATTGAATTTCCCCAAAGCAATGGTGGCACTGCTGCCTCATAGCGCCACGGACCTGGATTCGATTCCCAAATTGGGTCACTGTCTGTGTGTGGAGCTTGCACATTCTCCCCTGTCTCAGAGGGTGGTGAGTCTCTGGAATTCTCTGCCCACTGAAGTGGTGGAGGCTACCTCGTTGAATATGTTTAAATCACGGATAGATGGATTCCTGATCGGTAAGGGAATTAGGGGTTATAGGGATCAGGCGGGTAAGTGGAACTGATCCACTTCAGATCAGCCATGATCTTATTGAATGGCGGGGCAGGCTCGAGGGGCTAGATGGCCTACTCCTGCTCCTATTTCTTATGTTCTTATGCATGGGTTTCCTCCGGGTGCTCCGGTTTCCTCCCACAATCTGAAAGACGTGCTTATTAGGTGCATTGGCCATACTGAATTCTCCCTCAGTGTATCCAAACTGGAGCCGGAGCGTGGCAACTCGGGGATTTTCACAGTAACTTCATTGCAGTGTTAATGTAAGCTTGCATGTGATGTTAATACATAAATAAACTTGTATTCATCTATACTTTAGGAAACAAAGATTTCCTTTCCCTTGCCTCTCCTTAAAAAATTATTTAACAGTTGTTAATATCTCTCTAATCCTCAATTGTATATTGCAATTATCATCAGCTGAGCTCCTAGTAAAGAGATCAATTGACCCTACCTCCTTTCCCCAGGCATCTGTACCACACCTTCAAGTAACCTGTGGGAAAAATCTCTTTGTCTAATCTCCAGCCTTACTTAATGCCTGTGAACATTGTTCTTGTCCGTTCCTGTTCCTGAGGGAGCGACTCATTGAACAGCAAACAAGAAGAGACAAACCTAATCTGGGGGTGATACCAACTGGAGCTGCCCCACAGCAGCCTGAGTGGAATCAGCTAATACGCAGCAAGGGGAAAAATATTCCAAGTCATTTTTAAGAGCCCAGGCTGCTTGCCAAGCAGTGCCTGCCCAAAGTGGGAGATCCAAGGCTGATTTGAAATTGGGCCTCAGGCCTCAGTAACATTTCATGAGCTGCCAGTGAAGACAATTCTAAGCCTCTTGTCCTCATGTGAAACTATTTCAAAACATTTTTAACATTGAATTTCATCTGTTACCTGTTTTCAAAATTCCCAAAGTACGTTTAAAACCTTCTATTGCACATCCTGTTCAGTTTGGTAGTCTGATCCTTAATTAGCTTCGTATCATGTTAAAATTCATCTCACCATAGCAATTACAAGGGGGCACAAGTTCAAGATAAAGGGGGAAAGGTTCAGTGGAGATGTGCGGGGGAAGTTTTTTACACAGAGGGTGGTGGGGGCCTGGAATGCACTGCCAAGTGAGATGGTTGAGGCAGATACGTTAGTGACATTTAAGACTTATCTTGATAGGCATTTGAACAAACGGGGAATAGAGGGATATAAGCGGCTGGTCTGGATAGGTAAATGTGATTGGCGCAGGCTTGGAGGGCCGAAAGGCCTGTTCCTGTGCTATATGGTTCTTTGTTCTATAACTGAACTTCGGATCATTTGTAGAAATATTAAATAAAAGAGGCCCCACAAACAAACTCCTGTGGGACTTCACTGGTAATCTCCCAGGCTGATGATAATCCCTGTACCCAGGGTGACCGACTTTTAAAAATTCTTTTGTGGGATGTGGGTGTCATTGGCAAGGCCAGCATTTGTTGCCCTTCCCTAATTTCCCTTGAACTGAGTGGCTTTCAAAGCCATTTCAGAGGGAAATTAAGAGTTGACCACATTGCTGTGGGTCTGGAGTCACACTTGGGCAGACCAGGTGAGGGCAGCAGATTTCTTCCCTAAAGGACATTTGCGAAACAACAATCGATGGTAGTTTCATGGTTACCTTCACTGAGATTGGATGCAAAATGGCTGACGGGGGCAGTGCTGCTGGGTTTGTGAGAGTGTGGGGGCTGGGAGGGGGTGGCTGGTGAGTCAATGAGAGTGTGGAAGTGACCCTACAGGAGGGGATCACAGTTAGTGTACATGTGCAGGTGCGTGCTGCGCATGCGCAAAATCCGATGATCAAGATGTGCGATGGATTCAGAATGTAGTCACACAGGGATGCAGGGTAAGTACCTCAAATACCGGAAAGCCCCATAAAATCCAGAATGATTGGTCACCCTGCCTGTCTCATCACCCTCTTTGTTCTACTGCTTCCAAATTGCCACTGAAAAGTCAAAACTGTGGATATATCTCAACCAGATGGATTCAGGTTCATGAGGGCAACAGAATGTTACCTTCACAAGGGCAATTAGGGATAGTTAATAAATGCTGGCTTTGCTAGTAACACCCAAATCAAATTAACACATTAAAAAAAAAATCTGTATTCCTCCAGTCCCCAGGAATTTCTCCAGTATTCAGTGATTTCTGAAGGATTTGTACTCACGTTCTTGTCATCTCTCAATATACCACCTGAAGAATCCTTGAGTGCATCTTATCTGACCTCTCAGATTTATTTCCTCAAGTTTGGGCAGTTGGTGGTAATGTGATGATCAGTGCCACAACTTATCTCAGTAATATCTGCTAGTTTTCAGTTCATAAAATTTGAGGCAGCCTTTGTGACAATAATAGTTAATCCGTGACCTGCTCTCAATTTCAGTAGCCCCATCCTTTATTTTCTTAGCAAATTAAAACATACATTTGACGATATCTTGGCAAATTGAATTGGAAAGGTTTCTCTGCCATTTTGAAGCCCCTTTTAACTCCAGATATGCCTTTTCTTCTTGAATCCTTCACAATTTTGTTCCATTATCCTTCATATTTGTAAATGAATAGAACAAGGGGTCACAGTCTCAGGATATGGGGTAGGGCATTTAGAACTGAGATGAGGAGAAAAAAAATTTCACTCAGAGGGTGGTGAACTGAAGAATTCTCTACCACATAAGACTCTGGAGGTCAAGTCACTGACTACATTTAAGAAGGATTTAATAATTTCTAAACGCTAAAGGGGTCAAGGACAATGGCGAGAGAGTGGGAGTATGGCATTGAAATAGAGGATCAGCCATAATGAATGGTGCGGAGCAGGCTCGAGGGGCTGACTGGCCTACTGCTCCTATTTTCTATGTTTCTATATTACCAGTGGCAGGGGTGTCCTTATGGGCCTAATTGTGGGCTCTGTGGGAGGGCACCCAGTGGCAAGTGCCACAACCCCCACCTCCAGCCTCTCAATTGTCCCCTCCTGACCAGGGCCTGTCTGACAGGTGAGCCTGTCCACTTACCTTTATTCTGGGCCACCAGCTACACCTGGTCCAGAGCGTCTTGCAGTCCCAGCAGTGGCAGGGGTGAAGTTCTGCTAGCCCAGTGATTGGCCTCAGGGGTAAAAGCCACAAATGCCTGACAACTACAAAAATCTGGTTGTGATCTCCAGGGCTGGTGGAGGCAGATTCACCTTCAACTTTCCAGACAGTGGCTGAGTCCCCCACCTGCATTCTAAATCTTGTAAGAAGTTTAACAACACCAGGTTAAAGTCCAACAGGTTTATTTGGTAGCAAAAGCCACACAAGCTTTCGGAGCTGCAAGCCCCTTCTTCAGGTGAGTGGGAATTCTGTTCACAAACAGAGCATATAAAGACACAGACTTAATTTACATGAATAATGGTTGGAATGCGAATACTTACAACTAATCAAGTCTTTAAGAAACAAAACAATGTGAGTGGAGAGAGCACCAAGACCAAATCTTGGCCATGGTGTTCCCATACACCTACTGCCCTTGTCCCGGTATAATGGACTTTTACTGTTTCCAAGAGATGTGGAAGGCAGTGAAACAGTTAAACACTTGAGGGGGAGAAAAAACGTATAATATTCTCAGTTAATCTCAAAGAAGGAGAACTACAGCTGCAGCCTGGGCCTTTGAAAGGCTCCTTTGCTTGTCCCATTCATGTTTATCAATCAGGTTTAATTTTAGGCTTTGATTTCCAAAGTTAAACTTGGTATAATGTTACATGCGGCATGTCGGGTGCAATGCACCAATTTAGTGCCTTTTGCCTGACAGGCACGTAGAAAAAATGCAAAGCAATATGCCGTGAGAGAATTCCAGGGATGGTTCAGGTGGGTGGCAGCTCCCCCGACAGGGAGAAGGCTGTAGGAAGCAGGGGGCTGTTTAGAAGGGGAGGGAAAGCATAAAGGTGCAAATAGCAGTTCTTATCACACAATCCGCTGTGACCCACAGGATACATCGGCCTTCATATCACACACCAGGTCATTGGTTCATGGCTGCTCAGGTGTTCTCACATTACAAAATTGCTTGTTTCCCTCAAATATAGAAAATTTTAGAATAACTCTATTAACGTTCAGCTCATGTTCCAATACAACACTGTTTGTCTTAACCTCCCCTCCCCCTCCTGCTTTCTCCTTTAATTTCATCTTTGTCTCCGTCTCCCTCATTGTCTGTTTGTCTATGTGTGTGTGTCTCTATCTCTCATTTTTGAAATAATTCTTTCCTCTTTTCTCTGTCACTCTCTGTCTTGATGCTTTTTGAATTTCCTTCTCCCCTATGTGAGTATGTGTCTCGCTTCCTCTTGCTCTCTCTGTGTATGTCAATCTAACTGGTTTCCCTCACCTACTCTGTTTCTCTGTCCCCTCAGTGTCTGTGTGTTTGTGTCTCCTTGTTCCCCTTCAGTAGTTCAGCTGGTAGAGCAGAGAACTGCAGATGAATCAAACTGACATCCTTAGGTCGCTGGTTCAATTCTGGCTAAAAGGAAGCCCAACTCTGTTTTTGTGCAGCACAATGGTTAGCACTGCTGTCTCACAGCTCCAGGGACATGGATTTGATTCTTGGCTTGGGTCACTGTCTGTGCAGAGTTTGCACGTTCTCCCCGTGTCTGCGTGGGTTTCCTCCCACAGTCCAAAAGATATGCTGGTTAGGTGCATTGGCCATGCTAAATTCTCCTTCAGTGTACCTGAACAGGCACCGGAGTATGTCAACTGGGGGATTTTCACAGTAAATTATTGCAGTGTTAATGTAAGCCTACTTGTGACACTAAGAAATAAACTTAAAAAGCCCAATCCATCACGCAAACCAGCCTCCCATCCATTCAGTTTGTCTACACTTCCCACTGCCTCAGTAAAGCAGCCCGCATAATTAAGGACCCCACGCACCCTGGACATTCTCTCTTCCATCTTCTTCCTTTAGGAAAAAGATACAAAAGTTTGAGGTCACATACCAACTGACTCAAGAACACCTTCTTCCCTGCTGCCATTAGATTTTTGAATGGACCTACCTTGCATTAAGTTGATCTTTTTTTACGCCCTAGCTATGACTGTAACACCACATTCTGCGCTCTCTCGTTTCCCCCTCTGTGAATGGTATGCTCTGTCTGTATAGTGCGCAAGAAATAATACTTTTCACTGTATGTTAATACACGAGACAATAATAAATCAAATCAAATCAAAAGGCTTCACCTTGTTCATCTCTGTGTGCTCCTTTCTCCTCTCATTGAATGTCTCTCTGCCTTACTGTATCCCTCCTTCTCAGTCTCTGATTCACACAAACACACACACAGAAACTCGGTTTCCACTGAACTTTTCCAAATTTATGGTAACAAAGTGGGAGATGTTATGAAAAAGTTCCAGATGATAATCTGTTGATATCCTGGAGCCTTCAGTCTTTGGTGTAGGCTGTTGGGATATCACAACCTTTCAAAATAGTTGGATAGGTATTGGGAAAGCAATTCGAAGTCATATGTGCAGTTACAGGCAGAGAAATATATCCTGGGGCAGAGTCTTTTTGCCATTAGCCTGCAATGCATTAGACTGATTTGGGGGGCAATAACTCTTTCTGTTCAGAACCTAGGAGGTACGGAATGGTGAAGTAGGCCAAATATTGGCCTTTCACCTGGGACTTCAATTCAGCCCTGACCGGTTAACTGTACGTTTCCTCTATATACTGCTTGTTAGGGTCCCAATTAAACGGAGATTGGGCAGCTTCAAGTTGTTAACAGGATGCTTAGCACAAAAAATTGGAGAACCAAACAACATGCAAGGAGGCCATTCAGCCCCACTGCCATGCTCTTTCCCAAGAAACTCAACACAGGAAATGGATAAAAACGATGCCAGGGTGACAAAGGGCACGCTTCTGAGATTGGAGTTGAGTAGAAGGAGTTTTGTTCTGCACCTTACCTGAGTTGCATGTGTTTTATGTTAAGAGCGGATAGCTCCGGTGTGAAGATGTCCCTTTCTCCACCTTGAATGTGAATTTTGCAAAGAAAATCGTGCAATATTGATTGGAGGTTAGTATTTGGAACACATAAAGAATAGTTTAACTTTGACAAGGTCGTCTTGTCATGAATAAAACATCTTGCAAAGCTTTTCATTCGATGTGAAGACGTCACCAATGCGAACACATAAATCATGTTTCATTACATCATTGTGACCTAAATGCAAAAAGGAGAAATGAGGCATGGGAGCCATTTTAACCTCACCTGTAAAATTGGTTGGCGTCTGATCTGATCCTGTTAGTTGCATTCTAACTGAGTTAAAATTACATCCCCTCCCCCACAACAACCAACCACCATCCTTCCCCCAACAAGGCACCGACAAATTGCGCCCCCTAAACATTTTTCTTTCATGAGCCTGAGCTCTCATTCCCTCGATGCTGTCCTTGCCCGATTGCTGAATCATTCTCTTGCGTTCTGCCTCTTCACACTATTGTTTTTCCAGACTGCCTCAGTGAGGACGGTCAGTTCAGGAAACTCAAGCAGGGCACTGGCAGAGTCATGTGGACAAGTTAGACTTCCTGCCTCACCACTAATCCTCTAACAGAAACAATGAGTCCTGTCTATCTAACTAGCACAATAGCAAAATTATTTATCCCTGTGGAATTCTCTGCTCCAGAGACCAGTGGAAGCGGAGTCATAATTTTAAGGCTGAGTGAGATTCTTGATTGACAAGGGAATCAAAGGGTACGATAGACAGGAAAGTCGAGGCCACAATCAGATCGGCCATGATCTTATCAAGTGGCAGAACATGCTCGAGGGGCCAAATGGCCTTCTGATGCTCCTAATTCATGTATTAGTATATGGATGGGCTGAATGGCCTCCTTCTGTATTGTACGGATTCTATGATTCTAACCCCTTTTCTTCATGTGTTAATGATTGATAAGTCTTTAGTTACCATCTCACCAACCAATGCAAATAGTTTTTTCTAAGTTATCTCATCAAAACACTTCTTAATTCAGAACAATTCTATCAGATCTTCTCTTAACTATTTCTAGCCTAGTGGAGAATTCCAGATTCTTCAGTCTCATCTCTTACCTAAATCCTTTAAGCCAGCTACTCGAGTAACTTTCTTCTATCACCACCTCCATGGCTTTGACCTATTTCCTAAAGTCAGAAGTGCTCTAACTGTGGCCTGATGAAGATCAGTAGTTCTAGGGATCACAACACGTTGAAGCGTAAGTTTTAAAATGTTTGTAACAAAAGATAGTGATCTTCCAATTAAATCCTAACTTAGAATGCCTGGATAGATTGTCTCCATGTGGTAGATTGTCTTTGGGTGGTTGACTTTCCCTGGTGGTAAATGTTCTCCAGGTGCTACATCATTTCCATCAGGTAGATCTTCTTTCATGACAGATGTTCTCCAAGTGCTAGATCTTCTTGTTAGTGAGGGATACAGCAATGGCAATGGCTTTGAATGTCAAGGGGCAATGGTTAGATTCTCTGTTGTTAGCGATGGTCATTGCCTGGCAAATGTTACTTACCACTTGTCAATCCATCGCGCAAACCGGCCTCCCATCCATTGGCTCTGTCTACACTTCCTGCTGCTTAGGAAAAGCAGCCAGCATAATCAAGGACCTTGTGCACTCTGGACAAATTCTCTTCCACCTTCTTCCACAGGGGAAAAAAATACAAAAGTCTGAGATCATGTACTAACTGATTCAAGAACAGCTTCTTCCCTGCTGCAATCAGACTTTTGAATGGACCTACCATATATTAAACTGATCTTTCTCTACACACTAGCTATACTTGTAACACTATATTCTGCACCCTCTCCTTTCCTTCTCCCCAAGTACTCTATGAACTGTATGTTTTGTCTGTAGAGCACGCAAGAAACAATACTTTTCACTGTATCCCAATGTGACAATAATAAATCAAATTAAATCAAATCAAAAAACCCAAGCCTGGACATCGTCCAGGTCTTGCTGCATCTGGACAAGGGCTGCTTTAGTACCTGAGGGGTCACGAATGGTGCTGAGCATTGTGCAGCCAACATCCCCACTTGTGACCTAATGATGGAAGGAAGATCATTGATGAAGCAGCTGAAGATATTTGGATAAGCACGGAAAGGTCATTTCCCCTGACTGGGGAATATAGAACACTGGGGCATAGCCCACACTGAAAGTGGCTAGGGACCTCTGCTGTGGTGTTGCCACATAGATCAGCACCATTCAGAGAGGAGTAAATGAAACTTGAGGAAAGGTGGTGTAAATTGCATAGACAATCCTAGAAAGGTGAAAAGAGAAAAATGAAATTTTAAAGCATTCATAAAACATTCTACAGGATGAGAAAGGCAGTGTTTTTCAATGTGATTATCCTTATTATTAGTCCTGGTGAAGTGAGACAAGAGTTGACAAATTATCACTTCACCCTTTAAAAGAAAAATCAAAGCTCGACATCAAGGCGCTTCATATACTTCAGAAAGAAACATTCACTAATCACTTTGAAAGATGAAGAGAATAGAAGCGGTTAAAGCTTTATGACTGAGGATTGTACCTTACCTTACAAGTAAACTCAAGATTATTTTTTGATGCACAATACTGATGATTGCCTAGTTTTCTGTCTGATGTGCATTTTTTGATGTGTGTAGTAGTTTGCTCTTGGCTTGTCACGTTGATCAATGGCAGATTAATAGCTATTTCCGTCCATTCCCTATTTTCTAATTCAAAGACTGGCACCTGATCACTTCCATGGAAAAAGAACTCAGGATGGAAGCCAGGAGTAGGAAACTGATGCAAAATACGGGAATGTCTGACCTACACCATCTTCCCAGAATGAGCTTTAACAGTTCAAGTAGGCAACTGACCACCACCTTCTTCAGGAATCGGCAATAAATGCTGACCTTGTCAATGTCAATATTTTGAGGATAAATACAAAAAAAAGCTGGGTCCATCTTTTTTCTCTCCCTGGCCCAGCAGGGCCACACCTGGAATCCATTCCATTCCATTCTCCAAATGACAATTCTTGGGATATTCTAGACTGGGGGCAAGATCTTGTGGAGACAACAGAGTTCTTTGCCATTTCTGGCAACTTCAAAACATAGAAACATAGAATATAGGAGTGGGAGTAGGCCATTCGGCCCTTCGAGCCTGCTCCACCATTCATTTTGATCATGGTTGATCATCAAATTCAATATCCTGATCCCCTTTCCCCCCATATCCCTCGATCCATTCAACCCCAAGAGTTATATCTAATTTCTTCTTAAAATCAGACAACGCTTTGGCATTGAATCCACAGATTCACCACCCTCTGGGTGAACAGATTTCTCCTCACCTCAGTTCTAAAAGGTTTACTACTTGTTCTCAACCTATGACCCCTAGTTCTGGATTCCCCCACCACTGGGGACATTCTTTCTGAATCTACCCTGTCTAACCCTGTTAGACTTTTATGTTTCTATGAGATCCTCTTTCACTCTTCTAAACTCCAGTGAATATAAGCCTAGCCAACTTAGTCTCTACTCATTTGATAGACTTACCATCCCAGAAATCAGCCAGGTAAACCTTCGCTGTACTCCCTCTATAGCAAGGACATCCTTCCTCAGATAAGGACACCAAAACTGCACACAATACTCCAGATGTGGCTTCACCAGCGCCCCATGCAATTGCAGTAAGACATCCCTATTCCTATGCATGAACAATCCAACTCAATTGTGTCTGTCTCAATGTGATGTGGATGCTTGGCATGCCAGCTCGGTTGAGCACCTCACGCTCTTCCAGAGGCAGCTTAAATGAATATAGTTGATCTTCTTGGCTTGACGCTAGTCTGCATACATAGAAGAGAGTGGACAGGAACATTGCACCATAGACTTTCAGTTTGGCAGGCAGCCATGTTGTTAGGGCTAACATGGAAGACACACATCATTTGCAGAGAAAAATATTGAAAGAGCTTGAGAGAAGAAACAATCTAGGTGCACAGATTGTTGAAGCTTATAATCATTGTAGAGAAGCTAAAGCTAACAGAATATTTGGATGTATGAATAGAGACATTCAGTATAAATCATAGAATCCCTACAGTGCAGAAGGAGGCCATTCGGCCCTTTGAGCCTGCACCAACAGAGTATCTTACTTCGGCCCTATCCCTGTAACCCCATGTATTTACTTTGCTAATCCTACACATCTTGGGACACTAAGGGATGATTTAGCATGGCCAATCCACCTAACCTGCATATCTTTGGACTGTGGGAGGAAATCAGAGCAAGCCCACGCAGACACGGGGGGGCCCAATTTTACCAAACCTTCGCGTCCGTTTTTAGGCGCAAAATCGCAGTAAAGTCGGGCGTCGGGCCTATACCGCAATCTGCACCCGATTCTGAGCAGATCGTGGCTTTACCGACACCCGATTCGGGCACGGGTCTGGCCCGTGCCCGAATCGGGTGGTCTGATGATTTAAATGCATTAGCATGCATTTAAATCAACTTAATGAACTGCGCGCCCAACCCTACCGCCAAATCCCATAGAACCATAGAACCATAGAAAATTACAGCTCAGAAACAGGCCTTTTGGCCCTTCTTGTCTGTGCCGAACCATTTTTTGCCAAGTCCCACTGACCTCCACTTGGACCATATCCCTCCACACCCTCTCATCCATGAACCCGTCCAAGTTTTTCTTAAATGTTAAAAGTGACCCCGCATTTACCACTTTATCCGGCAGCTCATTCCACACTCCCACCACTCTCTGCGTGAAGAAGCCCCCCCTAATATTCCCTTTAAACTTTTCTACTTTCACCCTTAACCCATGCCCTCTGGTTTTTTTCTCCCCTAGCCTCAGCGGAAAAAGCCTGCTTGCATTCACTCTATCTATACCCATCAAAATCTTATACACCTCTATCAAATCTCCCCTCAATCTTCTACGCTCCAGGGAATAAAGTCCCAACCTATTCAATCTCTCTCTGTAACTCAGCTTCTCAAGTCGCGGCAACATCCTTGTGAACCTTCTCTGCACTCTTTCAATCTTATTTACATCCTTCCTGTAATTAGGTGACCAAAACTGTACACAATACGCCAAATTCGGCCTCACCAATGCCTTATATAACCTTACCATAACACTCCAACTTTTATACTCGATACTCTGATTTATAAAGGCCAATGTACCAAAGGCATTCTTTACAACCCTATCCACCTGTGACGTCACTTTTAGGGAATTCTGTACCTGTATTCCCAGATCCCTCTGTTCAACTGCACTCTTCAGAGTCCTACCATTTACCCTGTGCGTTCTACTTTGGTTTGTCCTTCCAAAGTGCAATATCTCACACTTGTCTGCGTTAAATTCCATTTGCCATTTTTCAGCCCATTTTTCTAGTTGGTCCAAATCCCTCTGCAAGCTTTGAAAACCTTCCTCACTGTCCACTACACCTCCAATCTTTGTATCATCAGCAAACTTGCTGATCCAATTTACCACATTATCATCCAGATCATTGATATAGATGACAAACAACAATGGACCCAACACCGATCCCTGCGGCACACCACTAGTCACAGGCCTCCACTCAGAGAAGCAATCCTCCACAACCACTCTCTGGCTTCTTCCATTGAAAGAAGTTTAACAACACCAGGTTAAAGTCCAACAGGTTTATTTGGTAGCAAAAGCCACACAAGCTTTCGAAGCTCTAAGCCCCTTCTTCAGGTGAGTGGGAATTCTGTTCACAAACAGAGCTCATAAAGACACAGACTCAATTTACATGAATAATGGTTGGAATGCGAATACTTACAACTAATCAAGTCTTTAAGAACCAAAACAATGGGAGTGGAGAGAGCATCAAGACAGGCTAAAAAGATGTGTATTGTCTCCAGACAAGACAGCCAGTGAAACTCTGCAGGTCCACGCAACTGTGGGAGTTACAAATAGTGTGACATGAACCCAATATCCCGGTTGAGGCCGTCCGCGTGTGTGCGGAACTTGGCTATCAGTTTCTGCTCAGCGACTCTGCGCTGTCGTGTGTCGCAAAGGCCGCCTTGGAGAACGCTTACCCGAATATCAGAGGCCGAATGCCTGTGACCGCTGAAGTGCTCCCCAACAGGAAGAGAACAGTCTTGCCTGGTGATTGTCGAGCGGTGTTCATTCATCCGTTGTCGCAGCGTCTGCATAGTTTCCCCAATGTACCATGCCTCGGGACATCCTTTCTTGCAGCGTATCAGGTAGACAACGTTGGCCGAGTTGCAAGAGTATGTACCGTGTACCTGGTGGATGGTGTTCTCACGTGAGATGATGGCATCTGTGTCGATGATCCGGCACGTCTTGCAGAGGTTGCTGTGGCAGGGTTGTGTGGTGTCTTGGTCACTGTTCTCCTGAAGGCTGGGTAGTTTGCTGCGGACAATGGTCTGTTTGAGGTTGTGCGGTTGTTTGAAGGCAAGAAGTGGGGGTGTGGGGATGGCCTTGGCGAGATGTTCGTCTTCATCAATGACATGTTGAAGGCTCCGGAGGAGATGCCGTAGCTTCTCCGCTCCGGGGATGTACTGGACAACGAAGGGTACTCTGTCCACTGTGTCCCGTGTTTGTCTTCTGAGGAGGTCGGTGCGGTTTCTTCCATTGAGCCAGTGTCTAATCCAATTTACTACCTCCCCATGTATACCTAGCGACTGAACCTTCCTAACTAACCTCCCATGAGGGACCTTGTCAAAGGCCTTGCTGAAATCCAGGTAGACAACATCCACCGCCTTCCCTTCATCCACTTTCCTGGTAACCTCCTCGAAAAACTCTAATAGATTGGTCAAACATGACCTACCACGCACACAGCCATGTTGACTCTCCCTAATAAGTCCCTGTCTATCCAAATATTTGTAGATCCTATCCCTTATCACACCTTCCAATAACTTGCCCACCACCGACGTCAAACTTACTGGCCTATAATTTCCCGGATTTCTTTTGGAACCTTTTTTAAACAACGGAACAACATGAGCCACCCTCCAATCATCCGGCACCTCCCCCGTGAATACTGACATTTTAAATATGTCTGCCAGGGCCCCTGCAAGTTCAACACTAGCTTCCCTCAAGGTCCGTGGGAATACCCTGTCCGGTCCTGGGGATTTATCCACTCTGATTTGCCTCAAGACAGCGAGCACCTCCTCCCCTTTAATCTGTAAAGGTTCCATGACCTCCCTACCTGTTTGCCCTATTTCCGTAGACTCCATGCTCGTTTCCTCAGTAAATACGGATGCAAAAAAACCATTTAGTATCTCCCTCATCTCTTTTGGTTCCATTTTACCATCTTCTGGCCCATTCTGGATCCGTGCTTTTAGCGACCTGCCAAATAAAAATCCGATGCAGATTTCTATTCTGCAGGGGAACCTCCGAAGCTCTCTCTGCCCTTGTGAAGTCACCATCCTCCTCGACCATCCTTCACAGACCCCCCCGCTAACCACCCCGGCAGATCCCCCCCCCCCCAGGATCAGACCCTCCTGGGAGGCAGGCCCCCCCCGGCAGACCCACCCCGCCCCCCCCCCCCCCCCCCCCCGCCCCCGGGATCGGATCCCCCTGGGAGGCAGGACCCTTGGCAGAGCAAAAATCTGGGAAAATATTTCAAAATATGGATGGGGGGATATATATTTTGAAATATTTTCCCAAATTTTTGACTGTCAGGTTTTTAGTTCCTGCGATTATAATTTTGACATTATCTTCCAAAGGGAATTCCTCTAATTCTGTGCAATGTTCAGATGAAAACAAGATGACAGAAAGGATCCAAGGCTGCTCCAGAGGCAGATTAGCTGCACCCAACTTTGCCCATGCAAATCACATTCATAAGTAGGGGCATGTCTGCCATGGAATGTGAGAGAAGAGTTGCCAATACAAATTCTTTTCACTATGGTTGATTTCCCAGATTTAGTCATCTCCTTGAATCTTATTTCCAACCAAGTTCCACCACGGGGACAATTCTTCCAAGTTCACCACATGACTCTGAACATTTGAGCACCTGGCTCATGGCTACAGGGATATCAACAATCCAGTTACAGAACACAAATGTATTATACAGGTCACTAATTGCTCACTAGGATACTGTAGTTTAATTACCTTTCCCATAGATAATTAGGCAGCACAAAGAAGATGCTACATTATTTTCAGTTTGCAAGACTCTCCCAAGTCCATCCTCCCCCCCTCTCTGCTCTCTCTGCTGTCTTTTTCTTCCGCGCCCGGGCGCGCTTTTTCGGATTTTTTTTCGAACTGCGCATGCACAGTTCAGAGCTCCGATCGTTCTGGCAGCGCTAAGCCCCGCCGACTGCGTGGATCGGACTGGAGCTGGCAAAAACTGTATGGGCGCGCTGCAAAAAGGATTCCGGGCTCGGATCTATTTGATGCTCAGATTCGGCACTTAGACTCAAAATGGTAAAATCAGGCCTGGGGAGAATGCGCAAATGTGGCATAGTTGGGCACCCAAGGTTGGAATTGAACCCGGGTCCCTGGCGCTGTGAAGCAGCAGCGCTAATGACTGTGCCACCATGCTATCATCAGACATCATTCTCTCATGGGACAGTTCACTGGCCTGAACCAATCTGCAGTCGTGCCCAGTTTTGGTCCCTCCACATGATGGGTAATATAGTGACTTTGGAAAAGGTTCAAAGGAATGGAACGCAGCAAGCGCTCAATCAGGATGTTCCAGCCAACTGCAGGCTTGATGGACCAGCTGGTCATTTCCTGTCTGTCAATTTTGTTTTTTTAATATTTTAAATAATCTGTTCTAGTGTTTTAGCCAGTTGTAATGATCGGGAATACCCTTTCTAAAAGAGGTGGAAGCAACTTTTAACTTCTAGCAGAGAAGTGGATAAATATTCAAAGGAGAAAATCAACCACTGGAAAATGTGGGCGGGATTCTCCAGCTGCGTACGCCCCAAGACTGGAAATTCCCACTCAAGCTCAATGGACCTTTAAATGATCCGCTGAATTTTCTGTCTTGCCAGCTACGATTCCCGCGGCGGGAGAGACGGGAGATTTCTGGCCAGTGTGCTTCTCTGATGATGCTTTTTTCCTGCTATTGTACTTCCTTGATCTTTGAATCTTTCAGGGAAAGCAAAACAATTGTCTGGATTTGCCTGTATTCATTCAATCACAGAACTTAGAATCATAGATGCCCTACAGTACAGAAGGAGGCCATTTGGCCCATCGAGTCTGTACCTACCACAATCCCACCCAGGCTCTATTTTCGTAACCCCATGTATTTACCCTGCTAATCCTCCTGACACTAGAGTCAATTTAGCATGGCCAATCAACCTAACCCGCACATCTTTGGACTGTGGGGAAAAAACCGGAGCACCCGGAGGAAACCCACGCAGACATAGGGAGAATGTGCAAACTCCACACAGACAGTGACCTGGGGCTGGAATTGAACCTGGGACCCTGGCACTGTGAGGCAGCAATAATAACTTATGATGCTGAAGGAGGTCATTCTTAATCATGTCAATGTTAGCTCTTCCATGGAACCAAATTGATTTCAAAGCACAGAAACAGGCCATTCGGCCTAGTCTCCAAGATGTTTCTCCCTCTCAAGAACTTGTACCTGCCCTCCCACTCCCATTTCTCTCTATTTCATTCTCCCTCACATATGCATCAATCCTCTCTATTAATTCTATAAATGTTAATCTGCAAATTCTCATTATTCTCCATGTAATAATTACACCAGTCACATTTCATAGAATCATAAAAACTTGAGCTGAACCTTTCAGTCCACATTGCCTGGACCACCTCATTGAAAGAGCTATCGATATGTCCCACTCCTCTGCACTTTCCCCATAGCCTGGCAAGTTTATTATTTTTAACCATGACTCACTCTGAGTCAGAACGTTCAGGAACCACCCCAGAAACTTGAGCACAAAATCTAGGAAGTCACTAAATACAGTATCGAGGGAAAGCACGACAAGAGATATTGAAATGTCGTATTTCGATTACAAAATTTAACTGAGGTCGTCTGTCCTCTTATAAACCTCATGGCACTATTTTAAAAAAGAGCGGGGGGAGATCTTCCTGTTCTGGCGAATACTTAACTAACCACACTAAAAAATACATCTCCGGCCATTATCTCACTGCTGTTTGTGGGATCTTGCTGAATTCTATAAATGCTAATCTGTAAATTCTCATTATTCTCAGTAGGAATGGCAAGGATCACAAATCTTGTTGAATATTGGTGCCCTGTATTTATTTTTAGCAGTGATGCATCCCATTTCTCAGTGAAGTAAGTAATTGCTTTCTCACTCATGAATGACACTTGGCAAGTCTGCTACTTAGTTCTACATGTACTGAAGTGGATTGTGGCATAATTTTGATATATGGCAGCTTTAAATGAAGCTGACTGTTCCACCCTAGTTGTAGAACAGGTAAATGGAAAGTGCCTAAAGGTGGATAAAGGCTGAGGAATTAGGACAATGCACTGCGAACACCAGAAGCCCAGGGCGTAAGGTAGATTTCAGTGAACCTTTTTGCATTTTAAGCTTCCTGGCTTCTTCTTCATTCAATTATTCTTGTCCTTCTCCAGTACCTAAAACAGTAGCGCTCAGACTGTCCACTCCAGTGTAAGGAGGATATGGCATGAGGTGATCTATTGGAGATATGAAAAGAAAGGGAGGGAAAAGAGAATTGTGGAGAGAGAGAGAGGGAGAAAGAGAGAGAGAGAGGAATGAATACTGTATTTTATACTTCAGGTTGCATCCTTGTCTGAGTTGATGACAGTCTTGTCTCTGAGTCAGAAGGTCAAGGTTTAAAGCGCCACTCTCGAGATTTAAAAAAAAACTCCATTCTTGAAGTTACAAAGCCAATGTGCAGAGTGGACAGAGTGAGACTTTGATCCATCTCATTGCTTGCTCCAAAAAACAATTCAAATTGAATCCAGTTTATGGTTCCCAGAAGAGAGACATACAAGATCCAAACTGACAAGAAAAGGCATTGTACCTGATCTTGGGCTTGATCTGATGCTTAATGTTAGCCAAACCTTA
This sequence comes from Mustelus asterias, assembly GCF_964213995.1. NCBI lineage: Eukaryota > Metazoa > Chordata > Chondrichthyes > Carcharhiniformes > Triakidae > Mustelus > Mustelus asterias. The sequence goes on along the minus strand of NC_135807.1, from coordinate 37,156,602 downwards.
CTCTAGAGACTAGAATACATCATATAAACTGACATTTTCACTGTAGTTCTGGGAAGGTGCTGTATTGTCAGTTATCTGTCAGTTAAACTGAGGCTGTTGTGGTGGCAAATTTCAGCTGGTGTCACCATTTGCATCAATCGTCAGCTGGACTTTCCCACTTGGTATGACTGATGTTATGGGCTTTCATATCTCTTTAGACAGCACCCTTGAATTGAAGCTTTGGATGTTCTTCTGGTCTCCAGGCCTGGGGGTATAGCCATCTTCCATCCTGTGCGCCTGCCCAAGCCAGTATTTGATTAATGTTCTCATGTTTGGTACCTTTGCCCTGGAAAGAACTGCTTCATTGGTGACTTTGCCTTTCCATGTGATGCCAATGGTGCATCAGAGACACCAGAGATGGAAATTATTGAGCCTTTCTTCTTGATAGGTTTAAGATGTCCAGGCTTCACTGTCATACAGCAATGTGCTGCGATATAGGCCTTATAGACAAGCATCATGGTCTTATGGATCAGTCTGTTGATTCTCCATGCTCATTTTGTCAGTCAACCAAAGTTGGTTACTGCCTTTCTAATGCATTTGCTGAGCTCTTCATCAATAGACAGATTGTCTGTAACGGTGGATCCAAAGTAGCAGAATTAGCTGACTTGTCTGTAACGGTGGATCCAAAGTAGCAGAATTAGCTGACTGCTTCCAGTGATGAGTTGTTGTGTCTGATCACAGGCAGAGACACAACACACTGTTCATAACTACAGTCTCCTTTACACTGATGGTGAGGGAGAATATGACACAAGCATGGGACAGACAATCCATCAGTCTGGGGCAGCTCTTCGCCCTAGGCAACTAAGACAACATCATTAACATAGGGAAGATCTCAGATCAGGGCTCCAGCCAATAGCCCTCCATCCATTAGATGTTAATTTACAAGGTCTTGGTGGCACAAACCTTCCAATAAAAGGCCAGCTAATTACAAGGAGCTATAGATGTTGACGCCCTCTACATTGTTCATAGTCAACGCATATCATTAATGAGTGGAGATGATGGGTAATCTACTAAACATCTGGAAAAAGCAGATGATGACCTGCAACTGGACAACTGGATGCCTTTTATGGAAGAGTTTCCAAAATCATGTGTTGAATCAGTGGATTTTCATTCAACAGCTGGTGCGGTCTATTGAGTAGTCGTTGAGTGGTGGTTTACATTTCCATCACAGAGGCTATCGCCATCCACTTGACCCCGGGCAGAGATTGAGATTGGGGATCTCTCTTTTTGAAGCTAGGCCAGAGGATACAGATACAGAAGCCCATTGTGACAGACAGTGACCATCGTCAAGGAAATCTTTTGGACCTGGTTTGGCTCTTTCCAGAGGAAATTAATGAGAACGAAGCTGTTGTAGCACTGAGTGATCCCTTAGATGATGAGGTCCCAGAGGTTGGTATGCCACTTGGATCTATTGCCAAACCATATGAAGTCTCAGTTTCCTTTTTGAGGAGTTGGCTGTGTTTACTGCGGCAGAGCAGCACTCAGATCATTGTCCCACTGAACCCATCAATACATTGCTTTGTATACTGCTGATTGATCATGAAGAGTTGTTCAGGAAGAACAGAGGATCAAACTACCAGAGTGTTGATAGAGCCTATTAGCTTGGGTGAAAGTAAATTGGCGCCCACACTTCAGTCCCATCTGAAAATCTTCTTCCCACTAAAGCTGTCCTTCAGCGTTGAAGCTGAAACCAAATCTTCAGAGCTTCAGAATCTGGTACAAGAATTTCATCTGCATATTGTTTTAGAGATTCATCCCATTGTTGAAAACATACTGTCTTAACTTATCTTCACAATGATTATCACGGTCCATGGTGAAGGGACCTCACACTGAGTAAAGTGTAGCAATCTAACCATTGCCTACAGAAAGCAAATGTCCTTTCTGAAATGTCTTCGAGAAGCCATCTCTTCTTCGTTTCCTGTAATATCTACAGGACTTTTGTCATAATTCTCATCGTCCAGATTCGTTTGAATCTTAGATCTTCGAAAACTTTTTTGCCCACAGTGAACGATACGTCAGTGAGAGTCTTCATTGGACTTGAAGCCCAATGTGTATATTGACCAGGCTTGGCAGGCTTGCGGTAGACAGTAATAGAGAGCAATTTCAGTGCTGGTGTGATGTTAATTATGTAGACCGTACCTCTCAAAGACAGGGGGATGGCATCATCAAACTGCATGGCCCCCGGGCTATTCAGAACAGACAAGGTATTGAGCGTACCTGACCAGCCCATGGTTGCAAAACTTAAAACACAGGCTAGGATTTTCTGATCCCACACGCTATGGGAATCATTGGGAGCGGGATGGAAAATTTGATGGGGCAGCAAAAGGCCCATCGACCTCAGCCAGGAATTTTCAGTCCTGTAGCAGGATGGATCTGAAACCCGCGCACCCCCACCCCCCCATGTCCAATATTAGATCTAATTCTGCAATTGGACAACATTTGCGAAGCCATCTTGGAGTGTGCAAAAGATTACGTTGACAACCAGTTTAAGATTATCAGTCAAGCTTGTTGTGTATCACACTTATGTGTGCTAGAAGGTACATATATAAATACATAGGGCCCTGTTCTTTGCAGACAGAAAGAACATGTACAAACATTGCACCTGTTTCAAATAAACAAATAGGTGATAGACAATCTCTGGGAGGCAGTGGCACAGTGGAATTATCACTGGACTAACAATCCAGACACCAAGGGTAATTCTCTGGGGACCCGGGTTTGAATTCCACCACAGCAGCTGGTGAAATTTGGCTTTAATAAAAATCTGGAATTAAGAATCGACTGATGACCATGAAACCATTGTCAATTGTCATAAAAACCCATCTGGTTCACTAATGTCCTTTAGGGAAGGAAATCTGCCATCCTTATCTGGTCTGGCCCACATGTGACTCCAGACCCACAGCAATGTGGTTGACTCTCAAATGATGTCCTCTGCAATGGAGGGCAGTTAGGGATGGGCAATAGATGCTGCCTAGCCAGCGACGCCCGCATCCCATAACAATGAATAATAAAAAAAAACTTGCAGGGCAATGCCTTGACCAACCTGCCTGGTTTGAATTTTTTGTTTAATTGGCAATTAATTGTCAATCCTCAGTTAACTGGTGCATTCTCCATGGCAAAGTTAGGTGGATTGGGCATGCTAAATTGCCCCTTAGTGTCAAGGGGACTGGCTAGGATAAATGCATGGGGTTATGGGAATAGGGCCTGGGTGGGATTGTGGTCAGTGCAGATTTGATGGGCCGAATGGCCTCCTTCTGCACTTTAGGATTCTATGATTCCATGAAAGTCTCTACCAATCAGAGTTCACTTGCCAAACAACCAGCACCCCCTTCTGATGTATAAATTGTTGTTCCTTTTGTATTTGGTATTCTTGAGAATTGTCCGACGAGCTTTGACACAATGTATCTTTTTTCAACAATACTTGTATTCACAGACATCTTCAATCTCCCTTTACAACAAATGGAGGTCCCTATCTGCTTCAAGAAGACGACCATCATCCTGGTCCAAAAGAAAAGCCAGGCAGTGTGCCTTAATGACTATCATCCAGTGGCTCTGACATCCATCATTATGAAGGGCTTCAAAATGTTATTCACGGCACAAATCAATTCCAGCCACCCAGATTGCCTGGATCCACTGCAGCTCGCCAATCGCCGCAACAAGTCCATAGCAGATGCCATCTCCCTGGCCCTACACTCAACCCTGGAACACCTAGATAACAAGGACACCTATGTCAGACTCCTATTTATCAACTACAGCTCAGTCTCCAACACCATTATTCCTACGAAACTCATCTCCAAACTCCATAGCCCAGCACAACTCCTTCCTCTGCAACTGGATCCTGCCCTGGAAAAGCAGCCAGCATAATTAAGGACCCCACGCACCCCGGACATACTCTCTTCCACCTTCTTCCATCGGGAAAAAGATACAAAAGTCTGAGGTCACATACCAACCGACTCAAGAACAGCTTCTTCCCTGCTGCCATCAGACTTTTGAATGGACCTACCTCATATTAAGTTGATCTTTCTCTACACCCTAGCTATGACTGTAATGCTACATTCTGCACACTCTCTTTTCCTTCTCTATGTATGGAACGCTTTGCCTGTATAGCGAGCAAGAAAAAATACTTTTCACTGTATACTCATACATGTGACAATAATAAATCAAATCAAATCAAACACTCAAGTTCTGTACTACTAAATGACAATTACTAATATCCTATTAGTCAATGTAAGAACTTGATGGTTTTCACAAGTGAATCTGGGACAGCCCACTCTGGTAAAACTAAGGATTCTTTGGATTCATTCTCTTGGTGTGTGTGTGACACAGAAATACCTGAAACGCATTTCTTGATGTGTTGACTGCAGTGCTCAGAAGCTGATTTCTCAGGATAACTGGTAGACAACTCATCCTAATTTGCTGCACCACCAGAATGCAACCAACATCCTATCAATCAACTATCCAAACTCCTGGCATAAATTTCAGCCTGTAACTCAGTCATCAGCTCCAATTGTAACTCCGGACCACTCATCAGTTGATTTACGATCTCAGTTCAATACCCAGGGTGAGATTTTCTAACCCCTCCACTAGCAGACATCGTCATGAGAGGAACAGGTAAAGCTGGAGAGCTGTTAACTTTATCGGCTCTCCAAATTTTCCCGTACTGCCCATTATCGGGGTGGCACGGTGGCACAGTGGTTAGCAGTGCTGCCTCACAGCTCCAGGGACCTGTGTTCAATTCCTGGCTTGCGTGACTCTCTGTGGAGTCTTCTCCCTGTATCTGTGTGGGTTTCCTCCAGGTGCTCTGGTTTTCCTCCCACAGTCCAAAGATGTGCGGTTAGATGCATTGGCCATGCTTAATTGCTGCTTAGTGTCCCGGGATGCATAGGTTAGAGGGATTACCGGGGTACATATGTGGGGTTACGGGGATAGGGCCTAGGTGGGATTGTTGCTGGTGCAGACTCGATGGGCCGAATGGCCTCCTTCTGCACTGTAGGGTTTCTATGATTCTATGTTGCCCATCCAGTGTCGGGGCCAGAAAATCCAGCCCTCACCCACTGTGAGAAAGAACAGTTCAGTGGCATTGTAACTTTCAGGTTTGCTTTCTGCTGCCGGTGGACTTCCAATCCATTTTAAACGGGGACATCGCAATGGAAATATACACGGCCCAGACCACCCATGACCAGGTGGGCAGCGAGGTTGGCTGTCTATTCATCTTGAGGGTATCCCCGTGATTGCCTTCCCTGCTGGGCTGGGCCTTGTGGAAACTCATTGCCACATCATGCTAAGGCTGTCTGACAGAAATTGGAGTCAGCCTCTGACAGCACCATCAAGACTATGTGAAATGAACTCCGCCTGCTGGGGAAGCTACCCCTTCGCAGGGAGGCAGCGACTCGGGCGCGAGTGATGTTACCTGCACACCGACTTGGTTTCCACTGAGTGTGTGTAGGGTTAAAATCAGCCTCCATTTCATCGATACTCCCTGTGTAACAGAGGTGGTGGGTGAGACAGATTGGATTGAGGTGCATATTAGTGTGGAAGCAATGGCGCCAGAGATTACAATTGACGAATGAACACAGAAGGTGACCTGTATTACGAGATGAATTTCACTGCCACAGTGAATGCTGACACTGTTGAGCCTCAGGGTCCTAATGAGAAGATGGGCCCTTAAAAACAGGTGCCCTTCATCTCCAGGGTTTTGCATGGTGTTGACAAGGGGGCTGACAGAGAGAAGAAGTGCCCTCCTGCAGGTGCTTTTCATAAAAGTGAGGTCCCCTTTCTTTATCAGATACAATAAGCATTTTGTAGCTGAATGTACGAACCAATATTTTACTGGAAGTTCCTCATCAATTTCTTGAAAGCCTTTAATTTAACTTTAATGGGAATCCAACTCACCTCTAAATACCTTTTATGCACTTTTGTGAAAAAGACTTGGCATTTAATAAAGTACGTCCAATATCTTATCTCACAGAAGACAAGATGATAGGGGTCAAGGACCTCATAGACTAATAATTCAGCTGAGCTGAGAGAGGAGCTATTTTACAGAGTGGCTAGTTTAAAATAATTGGACAGCAATACAAAGGGGTCTTTCAGGCATGTTGCAGAGCGCAGAGCTTCCACCTAAATGAGGAGGACGTCATTAACTGCCGCTGAAAACTTGCAAATGATAAACTATCATCTATTATCTTCATCAGCCACAGCCATATGTGAAGGAGTTGCAGACAAGCAGTTGAAGGGATGGTGGTTACAGAGTTGCTAGAATCCTTTCTTTGGACAACATTTCCCCATGAAATTGCAACATTTTCTTTTCAATTATCATTCTTTTCCTCATTCTCAAGAGGAGTTTGCATTGGGTGTGATTGGAGGTAGGAGAACATGAAACTATCTCAAGATAGAACCCTTCCTGGAGTTTGAATGTTCAACTGAAAAGACCATCATAAAGGACTTGCATTAACATTGAACTTTTCGTATCCAAAGTACTTCAAAGTCAAACTGTACAGCCACTTCTGTACAATAAATGATGAATGACCAATCTGATTTCAGTGACAATGATGAATGGAGAATTATTGCCAGTACTTGAGGGAAACTATTGTTGAATAGTGCTATGGGATCTATTTAAATAAGTAAATGGGAATCTGCAAGTTTTGCTTTTTACCCTCTCTCATCAAATACAATTTTACTCCAACTCATTATTTCTCCTGACCTCTATAAATGTTATCCTCTATTAAACGTTATCTTGGTCGATCGAACCAGGGCAGATCTTACTCAGTTAATGGTAGGGCGTTGGGGAGATATAGAACAAAGAGATCTAGGCATACAGGTTCATAGCTCCTTGAAAGTGGAGTCACAGGTGGACAGTGTGGTGAAGAAGGCATTCAGCATGCTTGGTTTCATTAGTGAGAACATTGAAAGAAGTCTCACAACACCAGGTTAAAGTCCAACAGGTTTATTTGGTAGCAAATACCATAAGCTTTCGGAGCGCTGCCCCTTCGTCAGATGGAGTGGATAACCACTCCATCTGACGAAGGGGCAGCTCTCCGAAAGCTTATGGTATTTGCTACCAAATAAACCTGTTGGACTTTAACCTGGTGTTGTGAGACTTCTTACTGTGCTTACCCCAGTCCAACGCTGGCATCTCCACATCATGAGAACATTGAATACAGGAGTTGGGACATCTTGTTGAAGTTGTACAAGACATTGGTAAGACCACACTTAGAATACTGTGTACAGTTCTGGTCACCCTATTATAGAAAGGATATTATTAAACTAGAAAGAGTGCAGAAAAGATTTACTAGGATGCTAGCGGGACTTGATGGTTTGAGTTATAAGGAGAGGCTGGATAGACTGGGACATTTTTCTCTGGAGTGTAGAAGATGAGGAGTAATCTTCTAGAGGTCTATAAAATAATGAGGGACATAGATCAGCTAGATCGTCAATATCTTTTCCCAAAGGTAGGGGAGTCTAAAACTAGAGGACATAGGTTTAAGGCGAGAGGGGAGAGATACAAAAGTGTCCAGAGGGGCAATTTTTTCACACAGAGGGTGGTGAGTGTCTGGAACAAGCTGCCAGAGGTAGTAGTAGAGGCGGGTACAATTTTGTCTTCTAAAAAGCGTTTAGACAGCTACATGAGTAAGATGGGTAGAGAGGGATATGGGCTAAACGCGGGCAATTGGGACTAGCTTAGGGGTTAAAAAAAGGGGCGGCATGGACAAATTGGTCCGAAGGGCCTGTTTCCATGCTGTAAACCTCTGTGACTCTATGACTCTTCCCATCTATTTTTAATCTTAAAGTTCTGCAGTGTTATACTCCAGAAAACTAGAAAGTAGTGATAGCTAGAACATCAGCCAATCTTTATACACTTTTAGAAGCATTTATTTACAAGAGTTACACATTACAAACTCGCACCTCCCAACCCAATCCTTGCAGTTTCAATCTGTAGCCATTGGTAGGAGGACAAATTAGCCCCCAGTGACTGGCTGCTCCTTGCATACAATTAATGTACAACTAACATAGTGTACGGAGGGCCACCCTCCATTTTACCATCCACCAGCCAGTTACAGACTTTAAAAATCTAAGCTTTGTGTCTTCTTTGGCCAAGCTTGGCAATGTCCCTCACAGCAGGCCTGCCCTCCACCAAGGTTAGCACCTTCAGGAGACGATGCGAAGAAAACCAGCAGGAAGACATGTGTCTGGGCTGGGTAATTGTGTGATGCAAGTATGTTTTCCAATTGACTCTGTGCTCGCTCATCTTCAGCGCCGTTCCATGAAAGGATACTTATCTGTTTAACCTTTTGGAGCTTAATAATACTCTCTACGGACTCTCTGACATGCCCCTGTGCCTTTGATAGTTTGAACTCAAGGGCACTGTTGGCACAAACAAGGAAGGTGGTACAGTCTTGATGGAGTCCCAGGAGTAATTAGAATCTGTTTCTTCGACCTAAATCACGACTTGCACGCAGCTTAGAGGGGAGTGTTCCAGTAACCAGCCTGTGGGAAAATCGTCGCGATGCAATGTCACTGCTCTCGAGAGAAAAATCCCATCTGATAAGGTTCTGTTTAGTTGTACACAAGTGGCACATTCTGCTTTGAGTCATGGTCACTCACAAATTACCATCCATTAGCTGTGGACTGCAAAGCAAATAATTAAAAAAAAACCACACAAACTGTCCCCACTGCCGGGTGGATTAAGATAATTGTCAAAAGAGGGGAGATGAGGAGAAATCTTTTTCTCACAGTAAGTTTTTGTGACCTAGAATGCACTTCCTGAAAGGGCGGTGGAAGCAGATTCAATCCCACATTTCAAAAGGGAATTGATTATAAAGTTTACGGGGTTATGGGGAAAGAACAGTGGCGTTGGACTAATGTTACAGAGCGGGGGAGGTGGGGATGCAAATGGCTCATCCAACCAGAAACAAAGTTGGCATGGAGCCAACCCGTTCCACACTAACAGTAATGTCCAGCGGGTGGGCTAAATGAGAGCCAAATGGGACTTCCACCCCTCACTGTGAGGAGGTCCCACCCTCAGGAGCTGCCGGCTAACCCAATTAACTGGCAGCTCCGTCAGTCTCGGCAGCACTAAGAGTTGGTTAGTGGGTGCTGCTGGGATTGCAAGGGGAGGTGGAGCAAGATCCCGGGGTCCCCAGAGACAGGCAAGTCTTGGGTATTACTCAGGGAAGGTTTGGGAAGGGCAAAGAGGGGGAAAAGGGGTCGGGGTGGTGAGTTTAAGGCTGCGGATGGGTAGGAATAAAGGGGAGCCTCCACATCAGGGGGATAACCTCCTCTCCCCCGATCAGCAAAGGCAACTCCCTGGTGATACAAACCCCTCACTTCCTTCCTGCCCTTTGATAAGATTGTTTAAAAAATCGGGCTGTCCACTCCCACTGGACTGCCCACGTCACATGTTGCATGGCAGCTTTTTATCAGAGTCAATTGGTTCAGTAACAAACCAAATTGATCTTTGATTAACTATTTAAAAATGGCGGATGGACTGCCGATTTCAGAGTCCACCCAGATTAAGGGGTCAGCTCGGGTAGGTGGGAAAGTGGTGGGGTGTGTGGTTAACCACTGTTAGTTAGTATTTATTATTACCTGTATATGTGGCACATCACTGTCGGTTCCGCCCAAGACTCCTCCCCCTGGTCCGGGTTTAAAGGCGGTGGCTCCTCCCCCTAGCCTTCAGTACAGACCAGATCTCCGACAGGGATAGCTCCAAGTTCTTGCTAATAAAAGCCTATTTGTCTTGCTCACAACTAGTCTTGACTCGATTGATAGTGCATCAGGGTGGCACCTGCCTACCCACGCTATTTAATGTCCCCCCCCCCATCCGCACGCACTTTGGGGGCATGTTGAGATTCTAACACTTGAAGCTTTCATTTTGTGTTGTGGGCCTAGTATCTGACAATGGTTGAAACAAAGGTCTAAAGGTCCAATGGAGCTACTTTGATTTAAAGATTTAAAGTAATTTTGAGTATTAGTTACCTTTTAGATTAAATTTGCCTTTCAAATGCTTTCAGCAATTATTTTTGCTTTGTTTTCATTTTCAAAAATGAACCATCATATTTGAATTTCTGTATTTTATATAATATTTGCTTTGTCATTACATTTTGTATAACCAAAGTCAAAGAATGTAGACGATGGCAGGTGGAATTTTTTCAAACATCTACATGCAACATCAATGTCAAACATGTCGGGTCAAACACAGCTCGGCTAATATCAGAGTAAAGCTCCTGCTGCAAAGTTCATTCAACACTCATAGAGTCATAGAGTCATAAAGGTTTACAGCATGGAAACAGGCCCTTCGGCCCAACTTGTCCATGCCGCCCTTTTTTTTTAAACTAAGCTAATCCCAATTAGCTTAGTTTAAAAAATGGCCCGCATTTGGCCCACTTACCCATGTAACTGTCCAAATGCTTTTTAAAAGACAAAATTGTACCCGCCTCTACTACTACCTCTGGCAGCTTGTTCCAGACACTCACCACCCTCTGAGTGAAAAACTTGCCCCTCTGGACACTTTTGTATCTCTTCCCTCTTACTTTAAACCTATGCCCTCTAGTTTTAGACTCCCCTACCTTTGGGAAAAGATATTGACTATCTAGCTGATCTGTGCCCCTCATTATTTTATAGACCTCTGTAACATCACCCCTCAGCCTTCTACGCTCCAGAGGAAAAGGTCCCAGTCTATCCAGCCTCTCCTTATATCCATCAAGTCCCGGTAGCATCCTAGTAAATCTTTTCTGCACTCTTTCTAGTTTAATAATATCCTTTCTATAATAGGGTGACCAGAACTGTACACAGTATTCTAAGTATGGTCTTACCAATCTCTTGTACAACTTCAACAAGACATCCCAACTCCGGTATTCAATGTTCTGACCAATGAAACCATGCATGCTGAATGCCTTCTTCACCACTCTGTCCACCTGTGACTCCACTTTCAAGGAGCTATGAACTTGTACCCCTAGATCTCTTTGTTCTGTAATTCTCCCCAACTGAGTAAGTCCTGCCCTGATTCAATCTACCAAAATGCATCACCTCACATTTATCTAAATTAAACTCCATCTCCCATTCGTCAGCCCACTGGCCCAATTGATCAAGATCCCATTGCAATCGGAGATAACTTTCTTCACTGTCCACTATGCTACCGATCTTAGTGTCATCTGCAAGCTTACTAACCATGCCTCCTATATTTTCATCCAAATCGTTAATATAAATGACAAATAACAGTGGACCCAGCACTGATCCTTGTGGCACACTGCTGGTCACAGGCCTTGAGTTTGAAAAACAACCCTCTACAACCACCTGTGGCTTCTGTCAAGAAGCCAATTTTGTATCCATTTAGCTACCTCACCCTGGATCCTGTGAGATTTAACCTTATGCAACAACCTACCATGCGGTACCTTGTCAAAGGCCTTGCTAAAGTCCATGTAGACAACATCAACTGCACTGCCCTCATCTACCTTCTTCATCTTACCCCTTCAAAAAACTCAATCAAATTTGTGAGACATGATTTTCCACTCATAAAGCCATGCTGACTGTCCCTGACAGTCCTTGCATCTCTAAATGCCTGTAGATCCTGTCTCTCAAAATACCTTCAAACAACTTACCCAGATGTGAGGCTCACTGGCCTGTAGCTCCCAGGCTTTTCCCTGCAACCCTTTTTAAACAAAGGCCCAACATTTGTCACTCTCCAATCTTCAGGCACCTTACCCGTGACTATCGATGATTCAAATATCTCGGCTAGGGGACCCGCAATTTCCTCCCTTCCTTCCTCGGGAAGGTGCCAGGTACAGAGTAAGCTCCCTTGTCAGCTGTTGCTCTCAAACTGGGATCGATGGACACCTTGGGGATCTGTCAGTGAGACTTGCCCTGAAATAATCAGAAGACGTTTACCGGGATGGGCTTGGTGCAAGTGGAGAGTTGGGATGAGGGTCTTGCTGCTATGTGTACAGTGCAGATTGGCTCCTGTCTCTCCTTGGAGGGCAGGACAAATGAAGAAGTGCTGAGAGTCCCTCGGACATTGCCAGGTAGAGCTGCAGTTACCATGGCTGCAGGTAGGTGCCAAGTGAGTTCAGCCTCGTTCAAATAAGGGGAGCTTTTTTAGGTATCTAAAAACTCAAAGAAATGCCTGTTTTCTTAAAGGCATGGTAGCACAGTGGTTAGCACTGCTGCTTCACAGCTCCAGGGTCCCGGGTTCGATTCCCGGCTCGGGTCACTGTCTGTGTGGAGTTTGCACATTCTCCTCGTGTCTGCGTGGGTTTCCTCCGGGTGCTCCGGTTTCCTCCCACAGTCCAAAGATGTGTGGGTTAGGTTGATTGGCCAGGTTAAAAAAAATTGCCCCTTAGAGTCCTGGGATGCGTAGGTTAGAGGGATTAGTGGGTAAAATATGTGGGGGTAGGGCCTGGGTGGGATTGTGGTCAGTGCAGACTCGATGGGCCGAATGGCCTCCTTCTGCTCTGTAGGGATCCTATGATTATTAAAATATTCTTTACATGCAGCATTTTCATATTTTGAGTATTATGTTGTATTCTAATATGGGTGAGGGCCAGTGATTATTAATCCATTTAGAAATGGCCCCACTAATCAGAGTAGTTTGAGAACCGCTGCTCTGAATTGCAGTGTCAAACATCCCTATGCCAGATACAGGCAGGGCAACTGGAGATGGCAAATAAATGCAACCTGCGTTGACTATATTCCAAGAGCACATGAAAAAAAAACACGCGGATTAGTTTCAGAGCAGTGCCCTCAAGCATTCCTGAATTTGATGAGAACAAGTTCTCCCGACATTGATGTTTAATTGATTAACAAGTGTGAGGGAGATAAATTACCAGGAGTCAGAGGATATCCCCTGTCACCCGGGAGTCACCCCTGCAGTTGCTGAGGGGGAGAAAACAATTGTGGCACCTGATAGTGAGTGAGTGAGTAAGAGGAATGAGAGCTCTCTGATAGTGAGTGAGTGAGTGAGTGAGTGAGTGAGTGAGTGAGTGAGTGAGTGAGTGAGTGAGTGAGTGAGTGAGTGAGTGAGTGAGTGAGGGAGGGAGGATGTAAGAGGAATGGAAGCTCATTTGGAAGTGCGCAGACACCAGAAGGATTCATTCAGGATGACCAGAGACCAGCTGCTATTGGGGGAGTGAAAACCCTTTCACTGTATGAATACTGCTGGCTGTTCCCAGAGTGCTCCCAGCACCAAGTGCGTGCAGTTAATTGTCCCTTAGGCCTCTGCAATTCCAGTGATGGCAGAGTGATCAACCATCACTGGTTGCCTGTCTCTCAGGGCTTGTGGTGAATCGCACAAATTCATTGACTCTTCTTAACAGAGCATTGGTGACCTCCCTAATTTATTTGTCAGTGGCTGTGAGCACGTCTTCCATTACAGCCCTGGAAAGAGACACAGATGAAGAAATTCTCTGCCACGGTGACTTTTAGAGATCACCGGATTGCCTCCAAATCCACAAGGGGGTAGGTCTTTCCTGGAGGAGCAGACATGGGTGAGTAACTGACCTCCTAAGCTGCCACCAGCATTGTCTGCCTGATCTTTGCAGATAGTTACACCACCTGTGCTATCTTCAATTTTGCATCAATGCTCAGCATCTCACTGGTCACTGGTTGCCAGCATCTTTAAGTAAAGTAAAGCTTATTTATTGGTCACATATAGGCTTACATTAACACTGCAATGAAGTTACTGTGAAAATCCCCCAGTCGCCACACTCTGGCGCCTGTTCGGGTATACTGAGGGAGAATTTAGCATGGCCAATTCACCTAACCTGCACATCTTTGGACTGTGGGAGGAAACCAGAGCACCTGGAAGAAACCCACGCAGACACGTGGAGAACGTGCAAACTCCACACAGACAGTGACCCAAGCTGGGAATCGAACCCGGGTCCCTGGCGCTGTGAAGCAGCAGTGCTAACTGTGCCACCCCTTTAGCTGCCTGACTCTGAGCTGCTGCCCATGTTGGTGTTCTTGCCATTGCTGTGCCTGTCCCTGACTATCCTCTGCAGGTTCCTCTGGAGCTGCACCAGAGATAGCAGAAGCACGAGATGCACTTACCCCACCTTGCCTGCCTGAGGTGAATTGCGGCAAAGACCTGTTCAAAGCAGTCTTTAAGTCCGTCCTTCCTGTCCTGAGGCCTTATGACCAATGGAGAGTCCAACAGTTAGCACTGACCACACCCTGGTCTTCACCCTCATAGAATCCCTACAGTGCAGAAGGAGGCCATTTGGCCCATGGAATCTGCACCGACCAGAATCCCACCCGGGCCCTATTCCCGTAACTCTACTTATCTACCCTGCTAACCCCCTGAAACTAAGGGGCAAATTAACATGGCCAATCAATCTAACCCACACATCTTTGGAGTGTGGGAGGAAACCGGAACACCCAGAGGAACCCACGCAGACACTGGGAGGCTGTGCAGACTCCGCACAGACAGTGACCCAAGCCGAGAATCGAACCCGGGTCCCAGGTGCTGTGAGGCAGCAGTGCTAACCACTGTGCCACCGTGGGGAACTCCATCCTCATCGCTGCAAAGAACTAAAGTGGAATGGGGCTAACATCCTTGTGGGGAGTTTTGCAACTGTTGTTGTGCAGGTGGGGGGTGGGAGGCTTTAACCTAATTTGGAAATGGTATGGAGCTAGAGCAGGGGGTGATGCACAGACAAATATAGAAGAAAAAACTAGTCAATCTGGAAGGCAGAGTGATTATAGACACGAAGGCACAAGGAAGTAGCATGGCAAGGGTGGATGGCATTTATTTTAATGCAGGAAGCCTACGTTAAGGCAGATGAGTTGAGGGTGTTAATTAACATATTGCGATCACAGAAATATGGTTGAGGGAGGGGCAGGACTGGCAGCTCAATATTCTGGGGTGTATAATCTGCAGGTGAGCTGAGCTTGGGGTGTGGCGGGGGGGGTGGGGTTAAGGAGGACGTGGTATTGCAATATTATTCAAGGAGTCAATTACTCCAGTAAGGAGGGATTATATCATAGAACCCCTATAGTACAGAAGGAGCCAATATGGCCCATCGAATCTGCACCTACTCTCCAACAGAACATCCCCCCCAGACCCTATCCCCATAGCTCCACATATTTAGCCCGCTAATCACCCTAACCTCCACATCTTGGGACATTAAAGGGCGATTTAGCCTGGCCAATCCACCTAACCTGCACATCTTTGGAGTGTGGGAGGAAACCAGAGCACCTGGAGCAAACACAGGGAGGGTATGCAACCTTCACTCACCCAAGGCCGGAATTGAACTTGAGCCCCTGGCGCTGTGCGGCAACAATGCTAAGCACTGTGTCATTGTGCTGCATCTTAGAAGGTTCCTCAAATTAGGCCATATGGGTAGAACTTAGAAACAAAAAAGGGCAATCACATTGCTAGGAGTGTACTATAGGTTCCCAAACAGGGAGAGATAGAAGGTCAGATATGTAAGCAAATCTCTAAGAATTGTAAGAGTTATAGGGTAAAATAGTAGGGGATTTCAACTTCTCCCACATTAACTGGGATAGTCAAAGTGTGAAAGGCTTAGAGGGGGTGGAATTCTTAAAATGCATCCAGGAGAACATGTTATGCCAATACTTATAAAGCCCTACAAGAGAAGGGGTGGTGCTGGACCTAGTTTTAGGGAATGAAGCCGGGCAAGTGGTAGCATCAGCGGGGGAGCACTTTTGTGACAGTGACCATGACTTAGTAGGATTTAAGATAATTATGGAAAGGGAAAAAGATGGACTGGAAATAAAGGTTTTGACTTGGGGGAGAGTCAATTTTAATAGGATAAGACGGTGCCAGAACGTGGCGACTTCTTACAAACTAATTCTATTTTTTACTCTTGTTCAATGCTTTTAGAACTCTATTCTAACTCTTTCAATCTCTGTAACAATGCTGTAATTCGTTCTCTGCACTCTAACCATGACTTTAACACTACATTCTGCACCCTCTCCTTTCCTTCTCTATGTCTGGTATGCTTTGTCTGTATAGCGCACAAGAAACAATGCTTTTCATTGTATATTAATACATGTGACAATAATAAATCAATTCAATTCAATTCATATTAGCTGGGAGCAGCTACTTGTAGGAAAATCTACATCAGAGCGGTGGGATTCATTCTAAAAGGAAGTAGGGAAAGTACAAGGCCAATATGTTCCTGTGAAAGTGAAGGCTGGGAGCAACAGGTCCAGAGAACCCTGGATGTCAAGGGAATCCAGAGTTGGATCAGGAAATATAGGGAGGCTTGTGACAGATAACGAGGGCTCAAAACAACGGACGCCCAAAGATGTGCGGGTTAGGTTGATTGGCCAGGTTAAAAATTGCCCCTTAGAGTCCTGAGATGCGTAGGTTAGAGGGATTAGCGGGTAAATATGTGGGGGTAGGGCCTGGGTGGGATTGTGGTCGGTGCAGACTCGATGGGCCGAATGGCCTCCTTCTGCACTGTAGGGTTTCTATGATTTCACAGTATTGAAAGTGCGGGTGGTTACTTAAAAAAGAAATTAGGAGAGTGAAGAGGTAGCATGAAAGAATACTGGCGGATAAAATAAAGGAAAATCCAAGTGTTTTATAAGTATATTAAGGGCAGGAAGATAATCAGGGAAAGAGTAGGGCCCATCAGGGACCAATATGACAATTTGTGTGTGGAGTTGGAAGACATAGGTGAGGTTTCATATGAGTACTTTGCATCGGTGGCACAGTGGTTAGCACTGCTGCCTCACAGTGCCAGGGGCCCAGGTTCAATTCCGACCTCAAATGACTGTCTGTGCGGAGTTTGCACATTCTCCCCGTGTCTGTGTGGGTTTCCTCCAGGTGCTCCGGTTTCCTCCCACAGTCCAAAGCTGTGCTGGTTAGGTTGATTGGCCGTGCTAAATTGACCCTAATGTCAGGAGATTAGCAGGGTAAATGTGTGGGATTGCAGGCGATTAGCAGGGCCTGGGTGGGATTGTGGTCAGTGCAGGCTCAATGGGCCGAATGGCCTTCTTCTGCATGGTAGGGTTTCTATCTGTGTTCACTATGGAGAAGGATGATGTAGGTATGGGAATCAGGGAGGGGCATTGTGATTCACATGAGCAACTTAACATTGAGAGGGAGGAGGTATCAAAGGTTTTAACGGGCCTAAAAGTGGATAAATCCCAGGCCAAGATGAGATGTGTCCCAGGCTGCTGTGGGAGGCAAGGGAAGAGATTTCAACGGCTCTGACAATAATTTTCAAATCTTCTCTGGCCACAAACCTGGTGTTGTGAGACTTATAACTGTGTTTACCCCAGTCCAACGCCGGCATCTCCACCTCACAAGAGAGGTGCCAGAGGACTGGAGAATGGCTAGTGTGGTACCATTATTCAAGAAGGTAAGATGTTTCTCTTGGTAGGGGAGTCTAAAACCAAGGGGCACAATTTCAAAATAGGGGGAATACCACTTAGTACCAAGGTAAGGAGAAATTTCTTTACACAGAGGGTTGTGAATCTTTGGAATTCTCTACTCCAGAGGGCTGTGGAGGTGTAGTCATAGAGAATGTTTAAAACAAATTGATAGATCTCTGATTAATAATAACATAAAGGGTTATGGGGATAGTGGGTGTAAAAGGTATTGAAGTGTCCGGTCAGCCATGATTGTATTAAATGGTGGAGCAGGCTCGAGGGGCTGAATGGCCTATATCTGTTTCTAAGTTCTAAAGTTCCTTTGACTGCCACTTCCCTCCTTCCTTCCCTCAGTCCGTCCTGGACATGTTCCCCTTTGAATCATTAATGCCTCCTCTCCAATAGTTGAACGAAGCTCCACAAAGAAGAAAAAACAGCTACTCATGCCAAATCCACCAGGAAGATGGCCTCGCTTGCTGCACCCCTGTTTAAGCTGTTGTGTATCTGAAGGCAGGTGTTTCTCATTTGTTGAGTATTTTACGGGAAAGATACACTTACTTCTGACAAGGTTGCCTTTTAATGAGCATTCATAACATGCAAATATATACAAAAGAGGTCCCCAACACGTCGTCGGGAAGCTCAATCCGCCATCAATCTGCTGTCAGCTTCAATTAATAATTTATTTCGCAACTGGGAAGTTGCCTTTTGGCTTCTCACACAACTAAATGTCTCCAATGGCTTTGTTTCCTGCTCCTGGGAGCTTCATAAGACTCTGCCCAGTATTCCAGGCAGGGTCTAATCAAAGCTCTGTTGAAGCAAGACTTCTTTATTTGCATACTCCAATCTCCGTGTAATAAAGGCCAACATGCCATTTGCTTTTCTAGTTGTTTGTATATCTGCTTGCTAACTTTTTTGTTTTTCATGTAAAATTGTCTCCAACGGTCAATATTTAGGAGTTTCGCACATTTAAAAAATATATTCTGCTTTTCTATTCTTACCACCAAAATGAATAACTTCATAATCCCCCACGTTACACTTCATTCACCCCCTTGTTGCCAACTCACTTAAACTGGGTATATCTTTTTGCAGCCTCTTTGTGTTCTGCTCACAGCTTGCATTCCCACCTGGACTTATATTGGCAGAAAACCAAAATATATTACTCTCTGTCTCTTTGTCATAGAGTCATAGAGGTTTACAGCATGGAAACAGGCCCTTCGGCCCAACTTGTCCATGCCATCCTTTTTTTAAAAACCCCTAAGCTAATCCCAATTGCCCGCATTTGGCCCATATCCCTCTATACCCATCTTATCCATGTAACTATCTAAATGCTTTTTAAAAGACAAAATTGTACCCGCCTCTACTACTACCTCTGGCAGCTTGTTCCAGACACTCACCACCCTCTGTGTGAAACAATTGCCCCTCTGGACACTTTTGTATCTCTCCCCTCTCACCTTAAACCTATGCCCTCTAGTTTTAGACTCCCCTACCTTTGGGAAAAAATATTGACTATCTAGCTGATCTGTGCCCCTCATTATTTTATAGACCTTTATAAGGTCACCCCTCAGCCTCCTACGCTCCAGAGAAAAAAGTCCCAGTCTATCCAGCCTCTCCTTATAACTCAAACCATCAAGTCCCAGTAGCATCCTAGTAAATTGAATAGGTTATTAGCATGGATTGCAAATCACTGAGGACCTGGCACTGATCCTTGCAGCACTTCATTAGTCACAGCCTGCCAACTTGAAAATGCCCCCTCTCTGCACCCTGTCTGTCAACCAATTCTCTATCCAAGCTAATATATTACTCCCAAATCCATGTGCCCTTATCTTGTGTATTATCCTTTTGTGTGGCATCTTATCAAATTCCTTTTGGAAATCCAAGTATTTTACATCTATAGGTTCGTCTTTATCGACCTTATTAGTTACATCCTCAAAAAAGTCAAATAAACTTGTTAAACAGGATTTCCCTTTCATAAAACCATGTTGGCTTCATCCGAAACCAACTCCGTCAGGCCGGCCATGTGCTTAGGATGTCAGAGTCCTGACTGCCAGAGCAAATCTTCTTCACCCAGTTCAAGGAAGGCACCTGAACAAGAGGAGGACAAAGGAAGCTCTTCAAACCACTCTGAAGGCTTACCGCAAGAAATGCAACATTGACGTTAACTCCTGGGAGACCCTTCCTTAGAACAGATCTATTTGGAGAAACTTCCTGATTGAAGGGACACAATTTTTCCTGGAAATCCAACGGCAAGAGGAGTCCCAGAAAGGGAGCCTGAGGAAGGAATACCAAAGATCTAGAGTCCAAGGACCAATTCCATCTTCCGGAAACATCTGCCAAGTTTGCAGACAAAGATGTGACTCTAGGATCGGGCTCAATAGTCACACAAGGATCCATAGAACCCATGAGCAGTAACACGGAGTTTCTTAGGTGGACAATAATCCTTGTTAGCGAGTGATGTCGAAGGAGTAGAATCATACTCCATTTCTCTAAATGTATTGTTAAAGATATGCTTAATAATAGATTGCAACACTTTCCCAGTTACTGATGTCTGACCAACTATCCTGTTGTTCCCTGATTTCTCTCTCCTGCTTTCTTAAATATCAGCATTACAATTGTTAACTTCCAATTTGCCAGGACCATTCCAGAATTTAGGGAATTTTGAATAATCGTAGCCAGCGCATCCATTATCTCTACAATTATCTATTATAGAACCCTAGGACGTAAGCCAGAAGATCCTGGGAATTTGTTGGATTTTTGTCCCTTGAGTTTGTCCAATCTGTTTTCTCTGCTGATATTAATTACCTCATTCTTATTAGCCCCTAGGTTGTCCGCTGTTTCTGGTATGTAACCAGTATATTTGACTGTGAAGAGAGACACAAGGGTGTGATCTTACCAGCCATTCACGTCCCTACACTGCTGCAGCAAGCACAGAGAATTTGGCACCCAGCCAAATCTCCATTCACTGCAGCGGAACCCGAACATTCCACCAGCGTGAACGGTCGTAAGATTCCAGCCAAAGTATTTGCTCAATATGTCTGCCATTTCCTCATTTCTCAAGATAAATGTTCTTGTTCCTGCTTCTAAGGGACTGACACTTACTTTAGCTATTCTCTCTTTATGTACTTGTAAACACTCTTACAAACCATTTTTTAAAAACCTCTTGGCTAGTTTACTCTTACATTTCAACTTTTACCCTTTAAACCAACATTTTTGATGGTCCTTTTCAAGAAGAGTGGTAGAGATAAATCAGGGAATCAGGGACCAGTGAGGCTCACATCAGTGGCAGGGAGAAGATTGCCGAAAATTCTGAAGGAGAGAATTAATCTCCACTTGGAGTGGCAATGTTTGGTCAGGGATAGTCAGCATGGCATTGTCAGAGAGAAGTCTTGATGGGCAGATCAGTGGCAGCTGGAATTTAACCCAGAAAAATGAGAGGTGAGGCACTTTGGAAGGAGTAACAAAACAAGGGAGCACTCAATGAATGGGAGGATACTAGGAAGCTCAGAGGAACAGAGGGATCTTGGGGTGCTTGTCCACAAATCCCTGAATGCAGCAGGACAGGTTAGAAGGCCCTTGCCTTTATCAGTCTTGGCATAGATTATGAGAGCAGGAGAGGTTATGTTGGAGCTGTACAGGACATTGGTTAGACTACAACTGGAGTATTGTGTGCAGTTCTGGTTGCCTCGCAATAGGAAGGATATGATTGCACAGGAGAAGATGCAGAGGAGGTTCACCAGGATGTTGCCTGAAATGGAACATTTGAACTATGAAGAGAGGCTGGATAGGCTTAGGGTGTTTTCTTTGGAGCAGAGAAGGTTGACGGGGTCCTGATTGAGAGATATAAGATTATGAGTGGTATGGATAGGGTGGATATGAAACAGCTGTTCCCCTTAGTTAAAGAGTCATTGAAGAGGGAGCATAATTTTAAGGTGAGGGGCAGGAGGTTTAGAGGAGATTGAGGAAAGGCTTTTTCACCCAGAGGTTGGTGGGAGTCTGGAATGTCTGGGAGGGTAGTAGAGGCAGGAAACCTCACAGCCTTTAAAAAGTATGTGGATTAGCACTTGAAATGTCATAACATTCAAGGCTATGGGCCAAGTACTGGAGAGTGGGAGTAGTGTAGATTTAATGTAATTTTGATGGTGCAGACTTGGCGGGCCAAAGGGCCTCTTCTGTACTGTATGACTTTATGACTTCCAATTCTCAGATTTGCTATTTTTCTCCACAACATTATAAGCCTCTTAATCTAATACTATCCTTAACCTCCACAGTAAGCCATGGATGGATCTTTCTCACAGAGTTTTTGTTTTTCAGTGGAATGTACTTTTATCGAACATTTGGAATTGTTGCTCTACATGTTTCTTACTGTTTATTTACAGCCGTACCTTTAGTCTATTTCGTTAATTAACATAGCTTTCCTCTCATTACCTATGTAACTGGTTTTGTCTAAGTTGATGATTTTTCCTCGTGTTTCGAATATTTTGTTTGCAAACCTAATGTGGAATTCAATTTTATTGTGATCACATGGAAACTAGAAGCAAAGGTAGGCCATTCAGCCTTTCGAGCCTGCTCCGCCATTCACCTTGATCATGGCTGATCACTATTACCTAGTTTGTATTCTATTATGACCTTGCGAATTAATTCTGACTCATTGCCCAGTATAAGATGTAACATAAATTTATCCCTAGTTGGTTCCACAAAATATTGCTCCAAAAAACCATCACAAGAGCATTCTACAAGCTTGCCTTCCAGACTATCTTTGCCAATTTGATTGGTCCAGTCTATACAAAGACTAAAGTCCCACATGATTATTATGTTGCCTTTATTACAATAATCAATTGTTTAATGCTCTTTCCAACAGTGTAATTATTGTTAGGAGGCCTACAAACTACTCCCTCAACATTTCCTGACCCTTGCTATTCCAAATCTTCATCCATACTAATTCTACTTCCTGATTTTCTGAGCCAGGATCCCTTCTCCCTAATGTCTGATGTCATCCTTTATTATCAGGGCTACCCTTCCTCTTTTTCCATTCTCCCTGTCTTTTCAAAATGTTGTGTACCTTGGAATATTAATTTGCAAACCTGAGTCACCCTGTAGACATACCTCTATAATGGTGATTAGATCTGAACATTCTATCTCCATTTGTGCCATTAATTCATCTATCTCATTGTAGATGTTGGATAAAGTGACTTCAATTTTTTCTTCTCTTCCCTGCATGGACCCTACTCACCGCTGTATTATTACTATTAAGTTCTTTGTTCCTTCCTGTTCCAACACAGCTTGTCTTTACTCAGATCAATATACACTTCTATTGCTTCAACATTTATCTTTGAATATCTAATCTCCCTTCATCCAAATCGTCCTCCCCCTCTGTTAGTTTAAAGCCATTTTTCCCTACTTTGACGATATTTACCGGTGTGCTCATATGTTTGTACACTCCGTCCCTTCTGTCACACTTTGGTTACCATTATCCATATCGTTACCCTGCACTACTACTGTTATTTCCCCTTCAATTTCCAAATCCACCCCCCCACTCACCCCCCACATGTGAATTCTTCCCCCCCACTATTTAATTTAAAGCCCTCTAATCAATCAACCCCCATCTAGCCAGTGGTCTGTTTTACTGACTGTATCACTCAGATGCTTACATAATTATTCAACCCAATACAAGGTTGATATACAAAGGCAGCATGGTGGCACAATGGTTAGCACTGCTGCCTCATAGTGCCAGGGACCTGGGTTCGATTCCTGGCTTGGCTGACTGTCTATGTGGAGTTTGCATGTTCTCCCCGTGTCTGTGTGGGTTTCCTCTGGGTGCTCAGTTTTCCTCCCACAGTTTAAAAGACGTGCTGGTTAGGTGCATTAATCTGAACAGGCCCCGGAGTGTGGTGACTAGGGGAATTTCACAGTAACTTCATTGCAGTGTTAATGTAAGCCTTACTTGTGACTAATAAATAAACTTTAACTGATGAAATGAAAATAAATAAACTTTAACTGTCGCTCTGATGAAGGGTCAGCCAGACTCGAAACATTGGCTCTACTCTCTCTCCAGAGACGCTGTCAGACCTGCGGAAAGTTTCCAGCATTTTCTGTTTTTGTTTCATTTTTACGAATACCAGCTTTTTATTTCCTACCCACCTTTATGGATTCTTTTGGATGCAGGTGAACCTTTGGACTTCTCTACCCCAGATGGTTGTGGATGTCCCATCGTTGGCTATATTTAAAGAAAAGTACAGTACAGGAACAGGCCCTTCGGCCCTCCAAGCCTGTGCCGGTAATGGGTGCCCAAACTAAACTAAAAAAAACCTTCTGCCCTTTCTCAGTCCGTATCCCTCTATTCCCTCCCTATTCATATACCCATTCAGATGCCTCTTAAATGTTGCTAATGTGCCTGCTTCCACCACCTCCTCTGGCAGCACGTTTCAGGCACCCACCACTCTCTGCGTGAAAAACCTGCCCTGCACATCTCCCTCAAACGTTCCCCCTCTCACCTTGAACCTGTTCCCCCTTGTAATTGACACTTCCACACTGGGACAAAAGCTTCTGACTATCCACCCTGTCTGTGCCTCTCATGATTTTGTAGACCTCTATCGGGTCTCCCCTCAGCCTCCATCTTTCCAATGAGAAACAATCCTAGTTTATTCAACCTCTCCTCATAGCCAACACCCTCGGGACCAAGCAACATCCTGGTAAGGCTTCCATGTTCTTCTGGTAGTGTGGTGACGAGAACTGCACACAATACTCCAAATTCTAGGAAAGGCAAATCTTTTGTGCCTCAGAGTGTCAAGGAATATGGAGACTTCATTGGAAAGTGCAGCTGAAGCCCAAGAATGACAGAGCAGACTTGAGCCCCTTTGGTCTACTCTTGCTCCTATCTGCTTAGTCCTTGTGGTGTGATCTTGGAATTGTTTCTCATTGTGCCTGTTTCCAGTGTGAGAAAATCCAACTTCTATCCCAATATCTGTGAATTATGAACATGGAGGCCATTTTACTTGAAATGTCACAAACAGTAAACAAAATGAATTAATCTGTTTTTTCTCGTTGGTGTTGGTTGCGGGAGGAATGTCGGTCAGGGTACACGGGATACATCTAATAGCATCCAGCTGAACCACCAGAGCAACCAAATAGCCCTGATTCAACATAGTTAGATTATACAGATTTGGAATATTTAAAGGGATAAAGCATCATGTTGATCATTTTTGTGATTGTGTACTAAGAATTCTCATTCACAAACTGAGCCGGGGGTGGGGGAGGCTCAATTCACAACGGCCTGACTCAGAGACAAGTGAGTTGCCAACTCAGCCAAGTTGGCACTCCTAACTGCAATTGACACCAGTTCAAACTCTCCTTAATAATGGGAAACATTGGCACTCTGTGCCTCATAACAGCCGATCCTGAACAAGCCACGCCACCTCTTCATTGGGAACTCGACATGTCATCCATCACAATGAAAATATCAAGTAACAAGATTGTTTGCGATTAGCTGTCAAGGCTGCTAGGTATTGAGTGATCCCAGTGTAAATGAGAAGTGGGTTCAGATAAAGGAGGAATGAAAGATTCAGTATCATTTTACAGGAGGAAAAAAAAAGTACTAGGGTGAAACTGGTACAAGAAGCCAAAAAAAAAATGAACACAAGAGATTTGCCTAACCAACTGAAACCCAGCCAGGGAGACTGGCAATTGGGACATGTTAACTCTTTCAGTTCTGCTCCTGTGTCACAAAAATTTAACCGCACTTGTGATTTGTGTTTTGCTTTAGGAGCATGCCTCCAATTTCCCAACATGCACTGCCAATTTGTGAGGCTTATAGTAAGTGTGGTAACATAGAGGGAACTTGGTACCTAATTAACACTGTAACTGGCCTGGGAGTGTTTGATATGACAGGGTAGAGGAATGCTGTATGCTGTATTTAGCCTATGCTCGACCTGACTCAGGAGCTTTTCCCTGGTTACAGAAGGTGGAAAAATTCCACAAGTCAGCATTGATATGAAAAGTAATTGCATAATGTAGGATTTGGATGGGCTGAGGGAGAGTGTGACGATAATACAGTGTTTTCGGACAGTTCACAGAGGCAGCAAATCTACTGACATGACCAGTTTGACCTGGTTTTTGAATAACTTGCCCACAGTCTAATCTATTTAAAAGTGATAAATGTCTTGGACCTACTATCTCTTTTAGGTGCCTAGTTTGTAAGTCTATATTATTGTTTGGCTTAAATAGAAATCTAAGTAGGATTCGCCTTAGTTTCCTTGAGAACGTTATAATGGATCTTCTTCAAACCACTACAGTACATATGGTGCAGACCCTCCCAAAGTACTGAAGTTGAAGGATGGTCACAGTTTTGAAACAATTATGTGGTTATTAAGAGACAACTATGTGGGTGTGGGATTGGAGTCACATCTAGGACATATCAGATAAGGACTGTAGGTTTCCTTTCTTAAAGCTCCTTCGTAAATCAGCTTTATTCACGATAAATTGACAGATCCAGAGTCATTTTTACTAATAGTAGTATTAGCAATAGTATTTACTAATACTTTGTCAGCTCTGACTTGAAACGTTGGCTCTACTCTCTCTCCACAGACGCTGTCAGACCTGCTGTGATTTTCCAGCATTTTCTGTTTTTGTTTCATTTTTACTTAGTTCCAGATTTTTACTAACTGAATTCAAATGATCAAACTTCCATGGTGATATTTGAACTCGTGGTTCTCTGGATTATTTGCCCAGGCTGCTGAATTACTACTACAGGGGTCCAGTACTAGTACAGGGGTCCAACACCGGCATCTCCACATCATAGTACAGGGGTCGGTTTGGTTCAGTTGGTTGGATATCTGGTTCGTGAAGCAGTGCGACACCAACAGGTTCAATTCCTGTACTGGCTGAGATTATTCATGAAGGTCTTGCCTTCGCAACCTTGTGTGGTGATCCTCAGGTTAAATCACCACCAGTCACAGCCTATGGTCATCTGGGTCTATGGTGACTTTACAGTAAAATGATCATTTTTAAGCAAGTTTATTTATTAGTGTCACAAGTAGGCAATGAAGTTACTGTGAAAATCCCCCAGCCGCCGCACTCCGGCGAAGAAGAAAAAATGAATTTTCTTTCCTTCTATATATCATCAGGATGAAAAGGAAAATAATTGGATTAAGGAAAGGGGAAAAGGACAAAGGGCACATGAGATTGGAAAAGACAGAGTTAAGTAAGGTCTTCAGGAGTGATCCACTCCAGGTGACTCATTCAGTTCAATTACTGATACCAATCTGCTTCCAGGCCAGTTTGGTAATGTTAGCACAGGATCAATTGCTACCCTTCTGAACACTTGAAACAGTTAGCAAAGATTGCAACAAATTGCTAAGTGTTATTTTCCTTTATCAGCTTCCATCTGGCAGGCTTTGAGGGGAGAGGGGAGCAAAGCAGAGAGGGAAAGCAAAGTTAATTGGGCAAACGAATGCAAGACTGGGAGAGGCTGCAGCCAAAAGTAAACTGGGAAATGCACACCAGCTCACTTACTGAAAAGGAATGCAAGTGACACTGTTGTCACTGTGGAAATATAGAACCTGTTTGTCAAAACATTATAGTCCCTTATCAGCACCAGTTACCGGTTAGCCAGTGGTTGAGAGAAGAAAAGAATGTGAACTACATTATGGGCCAGGGATGAACCCAAATCTGAAATTGAAGAAGGAGTTTGGGTGGAGTTGGAGCAGAATCAAAAGATTAGTATTAGATCCTTAACAGGTTCAATTAGGTCGAGAGATTTCTTTTCAATGAGAAACCTTGGTGTACAGGCCCACACCAAAGAACACCACAAGTTACAGAAAGAGGCAGTGGTAAGGCAAGTCACACATTGGTAATTAGGTAAGAGGTATATTTGGGTTTTTGATGACTTCACATACTTTGTCCAATTGACATTGTAGAAAATGTCAAATTTGCCCAGATTATAATCCTTATCAGCATAATAATAATAATTACAGCTCATTGAACCAAATAAAACAATCTGTAGACTGTAGGAGAGAGGAAAGACTGAAGGGGTTAATGGGTGGCATAGCTTAAGTAGAAAGAAGGATTATTAGATATACCAATCCAGTTAGCTTCAGATTACAGCACCCTGCAATGCACCCTGATAATAGTAGTCATGGTACTTCAGTGGCAGAGGGAATTGCTACTTAAATCAGTCTGGCCTGAGCGGAAATGATTGGGAGAAGTCAGTTAAGTGCATACGACCATGGTGATAAATCACTCCAGGGACATATTGTGAACTCAGATGAATGGTTGGTGAAGTCTTCATGGGAATGGTCGGCAAAAGGAGAATTTGAGTTGAAAGTTGAGGACATCTGCAGAGTCTTGGAAGCAGGTAGACAAAATAAAAGCATTCTGCCAAGACAGGAAAGTTGGGAAAGGAAGCTGTTTTTTGAGATTCAACTGTGGGAAAGCTCTGATCCAAAAATGTTGTACCGTGCTAAGGCTGATCTGTGCCTCAAATTAACTCCATTTACCTGCTTTATTTCCTTGATAGCCTTACACAACAAAAATCTGTTGACCTCCGCTCTTAAAAGCTATAATTGACCCAGAGGCCAAAGCCTTTTGGGGAGATTCTCAGACGTGTGAAAAAGTACTTCCTGATTTCACTCTTAAATGGCTTGACTAATTTTAACATTACGCTCTCTTGTTTTGGATCCCCCCCCCCAATAATTTGCTGCAACATGTAATTTGTACTAAATCCCTATCAGAGATCTTGATTAGATCAGGCAGAAGCACAGCACAAGCTGGGGTTTTGTTACTGCCTCAGGATGTCCAGGCTAACCAATTAGCCTCTTCCTGCACCCACACTTTTACCCTGTTGCTGCCAAGGATCGTTTCCTTTTTCCCTTCCTATTTCCCACCTATATGTTGCCTCTCAGCGACATCTGAAGGAACAGGATTAGTTTTCACTTGTGCACTGATGGTACCCAGCTCTACCTCACCACCATCTCTCCTGACTACTTGACTGTTGTTAAATGATCAGACTACATATCGGACATCCAAAGGTGAGCAGAAATGCTTTCCAATTAAATATTGGGAATAGAACATAGAACATAGAACAGTACAGCACAGTACAGGCCCTTCGGCCCACGATGTTGTGCCGAACCTTTTCCGAAACCAAGATCAAGCTATCCCACTCCCTATCATTCTAGTGTGCTCATGTGCCTATCCAATAACCGCTTGAAAGTTCCTAAAGTGTCCGACTCCACTATCACAGCAGGCAGTCCATTCCACACCCCAACCACTCTCTGAGTAAAGAACCTACCTCGTACACCCCTCCTATATCTTCCACCATGAACCTTATAGTTATGTCCCCTAGTAACAGTTACATCCATCTGAGGAAATAGTCTCTGAACGTCCACTCTATCTATCCCCCTCATCATCTTATAAACCTCTATTAAGTCGCCTCTCAACCTCCTCCGCTCTAAAGAGAAAAGCCCAAGCTCCCTCAAACTTTTCCTCATAAGACCTACCCTCCAAACCAGGCAGCATCCTGGTAAATCTCCTTTGCACTCTTACCAGTGCTTCCACATCCTTCTTATAGTGAGGTGACCAGAACTGCACACAATATTCCAAATGTGGTCTCACCAAGGTCCTGTACAGTTGCAGTATAACCCCGTGGCTCTTAAACTCAAACCCCCTGTTAATAAACGCTAACACACTATAGGCCTTCTTCATGGCTCTATTCACTTGAGTGGCAACCTTCAGAGATCTGTGGATATGAACCCCAAGATCTCTCTGTTCCTCCACATTCCTCAGAACCCTACCTTTGACCCTGTAATCCACATTTAAATTTGTCCTACCAAAATGAATCACCTCGCACTTATCAGGGTTAAACTCCATCTGCCATTTTTCGGCCCAGCTCTACATCCTATCAATGTCTCTTTGCAGCCTACAACAGCCCTCCACCTCATCCACTACTCCACCAATCTTGGTGTCATCCGCAAATTTACTGATCCACCGTTCAGTCCTCTCCTCCAAGTCATTGATAAAAATCACAAATAGAATACTGAAACTATTGAATGATAGAAACCCTACAGTACAGAAAGAGGCCATTTGACCCATCGCGTCTGCACCGACCACAATCCCACCCAGGTCCTACCCCCATATCCCTACATATTTTACCCACTAATCCCTCTAACCTACGCATCTCAGGACTAAAGGGGAATTTTAGCATGGCCAATCAATCTAATCTGCACATTTTTGGACTGTGGGAGGAAACCGGAGCACCCGGAGTAAACCCACGCAGACACGAGGAGAATGTGCAAACTCCACACAGCTAGTGACCCAAGCCCGGAATCGAACCCAGGTCCCTGGAGCTGTGAAGCAGCAGTGCTAACCACTGTGCTCTCAGTGCCTGCTCCAAACTCCATTCCTTGGCTTACTGACTCCATCCTTCTCTCTGGGAACAGTCTGAGATTAAGCCAATCTGTTTACACACTTGATCCCAGGATTAATTTCTGACTTCATAATCATGTCATCACTAAGACTCTCTATTTCTACTTCTGTAATGTTGTCCAACTTCAGCCCTGTCTCAGCTTATCTGCTGCTGAAGCCCTCATTCCTTCTTCTGTTATCACCAGGGTGAACTATTCCAGTGCTCCCCTGACTCGTTTCCCACATTCTACACTGTGAAAACTGGAGGTCATCCAAACCCTTGCTGCCCATGTCTTGACTCGCAGCAAATCCCGGTCCTCTGTTATCCCTGTGCTTGCCGACCTACATCAGCTCCCAGTCAAAAAGGTCTGGATTTCTAATTCTGAAGCAAATTGTTCCTTGCCACTCCCTGGGGGTGATTCTCCCATCCCGCTGCATTAATTCTTTAGCGCAGTGGGCTGAGAGAATCACACGTTGGCTAATTCACGGGCTTCCTGTGGGCGTCCACGCCGTGCTTGCATCTCCCAGGCCCGGATTTCCGGCGGTGTCTGCGCAGCGCTGGAAATTGGCTGGGAGGCGAGGCTAGCATTTAAATAATATTTAACATACTATTTAAATGCCATTAGCAGGCCCGGAACTGAGTCCTCCAGGCCCGCTAGCATCTCCCACCCCGCCAGAGTGTTTCACTTACTATAGCTCCCCACTTTCGGGGAAGTAGTGGGACTAGCTGGAGTGAAAGAGGGGCAATCAGGGCCCCACAGGGTGTCGAGCGGCAGGGGGTTGTGTCCCCTGGACATGGGCACCCTGGCAGTGCCAGCTGTGCCCCCTGGCACTGCCCAAGGGGCAAAGTGCCCACGCTCAGGGGACACCTTGGCACTGCCCACTGGCCTTGGTGCAGTGCTGAAGGGGGAGTGGGGGGGGGGATGTGACATCTATTAGGGGCAGGGCCTAGGGGCAGGGACTGCTTGTGGCAGGGCAGAGGGAGCAATCGGTGGGGGTGGGGCAGTCCCACTGCTATTCTGCATTGGGATCTGTTTAGGGCTGGAGGGAGGCCAGCGGGCTGGGGGTGTTTGTCAGTGTCAGCCGGGGGGGTGGTGGAGTCTGCATTGTAGAGGGAGCGAATCGTCACGGGAGTGGGGGGTGGGGGTGGGGGGCGGTGGTGGGGTGGGACTGGGGATAGGGGTGGTCTGAGATGGAGGGTTTTGGGGTTGGCCCATGAATTGATGGGGGGCTGCGATCAGGCCATGGGGGGTTGGGGGGGGGGAAGAACTACAGGGGTCTCAAGGTTGGTCAGGAATTGAGCTGGCCAGCTAACGAGAAGGTGACACTTCGGGGCCACTGCGT
This sequence comes from Mustelus asterias, assembly GCF_964213995.1. Taxonomy (NCBI): domain Eukaryota; kingdom Metazoa; phylum Chordata; class Chondrichthyes; order Carcharhiniformes; family Triakidae; genus Mustelus; species Mustelus asterias. Next base: position 37,125,498 of record NC_135807.1, on the reverse strand, counting down.
AAGTGCAAAGGCCCACTGATTTCAATCTTTCCAGTGTGAATATGCCCCGACCCTGAAATTTAGTGATATTCATGCTGGTGGCCTCTGCAGTGCACAGAGTGTGGGAGATTCTAGTGTGAACTCCCACTGAAAAAAACCCAGCGTGAATTCCTCCAGTTTTCCTATGAATTCAACACTTAGAATTTTGGGGGGAGAATCACTCCCCCCCCCCCCAGCCTCGGAGGTATCTGTGCTGCTCTTATTTTGGCCTGCGTGCATTCCCAAAGATTGTCATTTCACCATTTATGATTGTGTTTTTAGTTGCTGAAGCCTCAAGCTTTCTCCCTTTGTTTCTCCATCTCTCTCCACCAGTTCAAGATTAGGGGGGAAAGGTTCAGTGGAGATGTGCGGAGGAAGTTTTTACACAGAGGGTGGTGGGGGCCTGGAATGCACTGCCAAGTGAGGTGATTGAGGCAGATACGTTAGCGACGTTTAAGACTTATCTGGCTAGACATATGAACAGACGGGGAATAGAGGGATGCAGATGGTTGGACTAAATAGGACAACATGTTTGGCGCAGGCTTGGAGGGCTGAAGGGCCTGTTCCTGTGCTGTACTGTTCTTTGTTCTTTGTTCGATCTGTACCTCACTTTCCAGAAGACACTCCTGATGCACCTCAATGAGCACCCGGAAACAAGGCTTTAGAACTGAAGGCTTTAATACATTAACAATGAAACTACTAACACAAATTCACCCGTTCAGACTGAAGGGGTCCTGCCGGAGCAGGGGGTCTTATACCCTGCCACCGGAGGCGGGACCCCACTGGAGTGTGCCATGATAACACCCAGGACAGGTAAACACCCTATCCCAACAACATAGTACAACCCCCATAACAACAACACCCTAGCCCAACAGTAATACAATAACAACCCCAGTGGTGAACCAACGATGGTTCACCACATTCACCCCTCCTTTAGGAACCAAAGGTGGCGGGGTGGATGAAAACAGACAATGACAAAAAAAATAACAGGATTCACAAGTCCAGACGGTCTGGAGGACCACACCGACGCTGCGATCTTCTCAACACCGGTTGCGAAACCGGAGCAGGTGCTTGCGGTGGCTCTCTCAAAACAACATCTGGCTGTCCCCTCAAAGACTCCCGGGCCAGCTGGCCCTGATGAGGCGATGGTGTAGGGGATCCTGGAACGTTTGGTGGTGGTGGTGGTGGTGATGATGGTGGCGCCGATCTCCGAGTCTCAGGCAAGCTGTACATGGGAGTAAAAGTGTTATGCACTGGTCCCGGTGCTGACCGCGCCACGTCTGGGGAAGTAATGAGGAGTAGTGGATCTGTGACTGGGGGAATAGGAGCGACAGGAGTTGCTACGTCCCCTGCGGGCGCCAGGTCTCTAATGGAGACAGTGTCCTCTCGCCCGTCAGGATATGCCACATAGGCATACTGAGGGTTGGCGTGGAGGAGTTGGACCGGTTCGACCAAGGGGTCGGACTTGCGAGCCCTCACATGGCGCCGCAGAAGGACGGGTCCTGGGTACGTCAACCAGGCTGGCAATGAGGTCCCCGAGGACGACTTCCGAGGGAATGAGAACATCCTCTCGTGGGGAGTAGCATTGGTTGCCGTACACAGGAGGGAGCGGATAGAATGGAGCGCAGTTGGAAGGACCTCCTGCCACCGGGAGACTGGAAGGCCCTTGGATTTCAGTGCCAGTAGGACAGCCTTCCAGACTGTAGCATTCTCCCTTTCCACCTGTCCGTTACCCCTAGGGTTGTAGCTCGTGGTTCTACTAGAGGCAATCCCGAATGAGAGCAGGAATTGCCTCAAGTCGTTGCTCATGAACGACGAGCCCCTGTCGCTATGAATATAGCAGGGGTACCCGAACAGGGTAAAAAGCTCACTGAATGCCTTGATGACGGTGGCAGTCGACGTGTCCGCACAGGGGAAAACAAACGGAAACCGGGAAAATTCGTCTATTATGTTAAGAAAATAGACATTCCGATCCGTTGAGGGAAGGGGGCCCTTAAAATCTACACTCAGCCTCTCAAAAGGGCGAGTGGCCTTGACCAAATGTGCCCGGTCTGGTCGATAAAAGTGTGGTTTGCATTCTGCGCAAATCCGACAACTTCTAGTAACTGACCTGACCTCCTCCACCGAGTAGGGTAGGTTGCGGGCTTTTATGAAGTGGTAGAGTCTGGTGACTCCAGGATGACACAGATCATTGTGGAGAGCCTTCAAGCGGTCCTCCTGCATGATGGCGCATGTTCCGCGCGAGAGGGCATCCGAGGGCTCATTGAGCTTCCCTGGACGATACATAATATCGTAATTATAGGTGGAGAGCTCAATTCTCCACCGCAAGATCTTATCGTTCTTGATCTTGCCCCTCTGCGTGTTACTGAACATAAACGCCACGGATCGTTGATCCGTGATCAGGGTGAACCGCTTACCTGCCAGGTAATGGCGCCAGTGTCTGACTGCCTCCACAATGGCCTGAGCCTCCTTTTCCACCGCTGAGTGCCGAATCTCTGGGCCTTGAAGGGTACGGGAAAAAAACGCGACGGGCCTGCCTGCCTGGTTTAGTGTGGCGGCTAGGGCGAAGTCCGATGCATCACTCTCCACCTGGAAAGGGATGGATTCATCCACCGCGTGCATCGTGGCTTTCGAGATGTCGCTTTTCAAAACCTTGAAGGCCAATTGGGCCTCCGGCGTAAGTGGGAAGGTCGTGGACTTAATGAGCGGACGAGCTTTGTCCACGTAGTTGGGGACCCACTGTGCATAATACGAAAAGAACCCGAGGCATCTCCTCAGTGCTTTCGTGCTAGCGGGCAAGGGAAGTTCAGTGAGTGGGCGCATACGGTCTGGATCAGGGCCAATGACCCCGTTTTCCACCACGTATCCGAGGATGGCTAACCTATGCGTACGGAATACGCACTTCTCCCTGTTATAGGTCAGATTCAGGCGAGATGCAGTGCGTAGAAAGTGTTGGAGATTCGTGTCGTGGTCCTGCTGGTCATGGCCGCAGATGGTGACGTTATCCAGGTACGGGAAGGTAGCCCGCAACCCGTTCTGGTCCACCATTCGGTCCATAGCACGCTGGAAGACCGAGACCCCATTGGTGACACCAAATGGAACCCTGAGGAATTGGTATAGACGACCATCCGCCTCAAAAGCCGTATATTGTCGGTCCTCTGGGCGGATGGGGAGTTGATGGTAGGCGGACTTAAGGTCTATGGTAGAAAACACTCGGTACTGCGCAATCTGATTGACCATATCAGAAATGCGCGGGAGAGGATACGCATCCAGCTGCGTGTATCTATTAATGGTCTGACTATAGTCGATGACCATCCGAGGTTTGTTCCCGCTTTTGACTACCACGACCTGCGCTCTCCACGGACTAGCACTGGCCTGTATGATCCCTTCCTTGAGGAGCCGCTGAACCTCAGATCTAATAAAGATCCGGTCCTCAGCGCTGTAACGCCTACTTTTAGTAGCGATGGGCTTGCAGCCAGGTACCAGATTTTTAAAAAGGGATGGTGTCGTGATCTTCAGGGTGGATAGATTGCACGCGGGGCGCTTTGGGCAATTTGGAGGCTGCGGCTGGTTCCCTACTGCCAGTGAAGGGAGTGGCCCACCGTACTGTAGGATCACACTCCTCATGTGGGCCATAAAGTTTAGTCCGAGGAGAATTGGCGCGCAAAGGTGAGGTAGCACAAGGAGCCTGTATTGCTCGTAAACTGTGCCCTGTACCTCAAGAGTTACCATACATTGTCCTTGGATCGGTACAGACCGGGACTGTGATGCCATGGAAATTGTCTGTTTGGCAGGGAGAACCCGGAGTCCACACCTTTTAGCAGTTTCAGGGTGTATGAAACTTTCGGTGCTCCCACTGTCAAACAGACAATTTACAGTTCTGCCACTAACCTTTACCTCCATCATGGAATGTTCCAGTCTGTAATGCCTGGTCTGATCCAGAGAGATCGACGCCACCGTTGGCCCCAGGGTGTCACTGCATGCTGCCGATGTGGATGCTGAGGACCCCTGCTGGTCGCTGCTGCATGCTGCCGATGTGGATGCTGAGGACCCCTGCTGGTCGCTCCTAGTCGTCGTGGACCATGATGGCCGCCCCCATGAATCGCATGTGGCCGAGGGCTCCAAGCGCAGCGACTCCTGGTGGTCTTCCTCCTCCTCTGTCTGCCACGATGGCGCCGTCCTGAGATCGCATGTGGTCGGACCTCGTGGGTACTGCAGCGCCGAAAGAGATGGTCTCCGTTCTGGAGGGTTACAAGCTGCACTGCCGTTTTTAGGTTTGGACCTGCAGACTTTGCCGTAGTGGCCTTTTTTACCGCACTGGCTGCAGATTGCCGTTCTTGCCGGACACTGTTGCCGTGGATGCTTGGCCCCACCGCAAAAATAGCATTGCTGGCCACCTGGAGCTGCCGCCGTCGTCGAATCGATCTGGGAGCGCGGGTTCGCGGGGCAAGGAGGGAGCAGAGCTTGCTCCAACCACGTTGACTGCACGTGGTCCTCGGGGTACAGCGCCAAGCTCTTCGACGCCGCCTCCAACCTCACGGCCATCCCCATTGCCTGGGTCAAGTTGAGTTTCCCCTTTTCTAATAATTTAAGTCTGATGTACGAGGACCCTACCCCTGCTACGAACGCGTCTCGGGCGAGGTCTTACATGTACTGCTCGGCGGAGACATCCTTACAGTCACAACCCCTGGCAAGCTGCAGGAGTTCATTGGCGTAGTCTTCTATGGTCTCGCCCGACTGCCGACGTCGTGTAGCGAGGAGATAACGAGCGTGAATCTCGTTGGGTGGCGTAATGTACCTATTCTTTAGGAGCTCGACGGCACCCTGGTAAGTGGAAGCTGCACGAATGGCTAGGTAAATCGTGTCGCTTACCCTTGCATGGAGGACCTGGAGTCTATCACTGTCTGTAGTGATAGCTACCGAGGCTGCCAGGTAGTCCTCGAAGCACTTCCACCAATGTTCGAACGTGTTAGCTGCACCGACCGCACGTGGGTCCAGTGTCAGACGATCCGGTTTTAGGATCTGTTCCATATTCTCAGTTAATGTATTAAATTGATGCACCTCAATGAGCACCCGGAAACAAGGCTTTAGAACTGAAGGCTTTAATACATTAACAATGAAACTACTAACACAAATTCACCCGTTCAGACTGAAGGGGTCCTGCCGGAGCAGGGGGTCTTATACCCTGCCACCGGAGGCAGGACCCCACTGGAGTGTGCCATGATAACACCCAGGACAGGTAAACACCCTATCCCAACAACATAGTACAACCCCCATAACAACAACACCCTAGCCTAACAGTAATACAATAACAACCCCAGTGGTGAACCAACGATGGTTCACCACAACTCCTTAAACCTACCTCTTTGACCACTTATGGTCAACTGACCTGATATCTCCTTATGTGACTCAGTGTCCAACTTTGTGTAATAGTGCTCTTGTGAAGCACCTTGGGATGTTTCATTATGTTAAAGACACTATAGGAATGGACATTGTTGTTGTTAATTGTTGTTAATTGTCAATTGTTGTTCATCTACCTCACTTTACTGCTGACGTCCTGAGATATCTTGAATTCTAATAATTCTTTTAAATCTGACCCAGGTCATCTAAATAAATTGTTGAAGGAATGATGTGAGTTAGAACATAGAACATAGAACATTACAGCGCAGAACAGGCCCTTCGGCCCACGATGTTGCACCGACCAGTTAAAAAAAAACTGTGACCCTCCAACCTAAACCAATTTCTTTTCGTCCATGAACCTATCTACGGATCTCTTAAACGCCCCCAAGCTAGGCGCATTTACTACTGATGCTGGCAGGGCATTCCAATCCCTCACCACCCTCTGGGTAAAGAACCTACCCCTGACATCGGTTCTATAACTACCCCCCCTCAATTTAAAGCCATGCCCCCTCGTGCTGGATTTCTCCATCAGAGGAAAAAGGCTATCACTATCCACCCTATCTAAACCTCTAATCATCTTATATGTTTCAATAAGATCCCCTCTTAGCCGCCGCCTTTCCAGCGAAAACAATCCCAAATCCCTCAGCCTCTCCTCATAGGATCTCCCCTCCATACCAGGCAACATCCTGGTAAACCTCCTCTGCACCCTCTCCAAAGCCTCCACATCCTTCCTGTAATGTGGGGACCAGAACTGCACACAGTACTCCAAGTGCGGCCGCACCAGAGTTGTGTACAGTTGCAACATAACGCTACGACTCCTAAATTCAATCCCCCTACCAATAAACGCCAAGACACCATATGCCTTCTTAACAACCTTATCTACTTGATTCCCAACTTTCAGGGATCTATGCACACATACACCTAGATCCCTCTGCTCCTCCACACTATTCAAAGTCCTCCCGTTAGCCCTATACTCAACACATCTGTTATTCCTACCAAAGTGAATTACCTCACACTTCTCCGCATTAAACTCCATCCGCCACCTCTCGGCCCAACTTTGCAACCTGTCTAAGTCTTCCTGCAAACTACGACACCCTTCCTCACTGTCTACCACACCACCGACTTTGGTGTCATCAGCAAATTTGCTAATCCACCCAACTATACCCTCATCCAGATCATTAATAAATATTACAAACAGCAGTGGCCCCAAAACAGATCCCTGAGGTACACCACTTGTAACCGCACTCCATGATGAATATTTACTATCAACCACCACCCTCTGTTTCCTATCCGCTAGCCAATTCCTGATCCAATTTCCTAGATCACCCCCAATCCCATACATCTGCATTTTCTGCAGAAGCCTACCATGGTGAACCTTATCAAACGCCTTACTAAAATCCATATATACCACGTCCACTGCCTTGCCCCCATCCACCTCCTTGGTCACTTTCTCAAAAAACTCAATAAGGTTAGTAAGGCACGACCTACCTGCCACAAAACCATGCTGACTATCACCTATCAATTCATTACTCTCCAAATAACTATAAATCCTATCCCTTATAATTTTTTCCAACATCTTGCCGACAACAGAAGTGAGACTCACCGGTCTATAATTCCCGGGGAAGTCTCTGTTCCCCTTCTTAAACAATGGGACAACATTCGCTAACCTCCAATCTTCTGGTACTATACCAGAGGCCAACGACGACCTGAAGATCAGAGCCAGAGGCTCTGCAATCACTTCTCTTGCCTCCCAGAGAATCCTTGGATAAATCCCATCCGGACCAGGGGATTTATCTATTTTCAGACCCTCCAGAATATCCTGCACATCCTCCTTATCAACTGTAATACTGTCTATTCTACTCCCTTGCAACCCAGTGTCCTCCTCAGCTATATTCATGTCCCCTTGCGTGAACACCGAAGAGAAATATTGGTTCAATGCTTCACCAATCTCCTCCGGTTCCACACATAACTTCCCTCTGCCATCTATAACTGGCCCTAAACTTGCCCTAACCAACCTTCTGTTCTTGACATACCTATAGAACGCCTTAGGATTCACTTTAACCCTATCCGCCAAAGTCTTCTCATGTCCCCTTTTAGCCCTTCTAAGCTCGCTCTTCAACTCCCTCTTAGCCAATCTAAAGCTTTCTAGTGCACTACCCGAGTGCTCACGTCTCATCCGAACATAAGCCTCCTTTTTCTTTTTAACCAACAAAGAAACTTTTTTGGTGCACCACGGTTCCCTAGCCCTACCAATTCCTCCTTGCCTGACAGGGACATACCTATCACAGACTCGCAGTAGCTGCTCCTTGAAAAAACTCCACATGTCGGACGTTCCCAGTCCCTGTAATCTCCTAGTCCAACCTATGTTTCCTAATTCTCTCCTAATAGCCTCATAATTACCCTTCCCCCAGCTAAAACCACTGGCCCGAGGTTCATGCCTATCCCTTTCCATCACTAAGGTGAACGTAACCGAATTGTGGTCACTATCACCAAAATGCACACCAACTTCCAAGTCTAGCACCTGGTCTGGCTCATTTCCCAGCACCAGATCCAATATAGCCTCACCTCTAGTTGGCCTGTCTACATACTGAGTCAAAAAACCTTCCTGCACGCTTTGAACAAAAACTGACCCCTCTAACGAGCTAGAGCTATAACAATTCCAGTCAATATTAGTCAAGTTAAAATCCCCCATAACAATTGCCCTATTACTTTCACTCCTAAGCAGGATTGACTCCGCAATCCTTTCCTCAACCTCTCTAGAACTTTTAGGAGGTCTATAAAAGACTCCCAACAGGGTGACCTCTCCTCTCCTATTTCTAATCTCCGCCCATACTACCTCAACAGATAAGTCCTCATCAAACCTCCTCTCTGACACTGTGATACAATCTCTGACCAATAATGCTACCCCTCCCCCTCTTCTACCTCCTTCCCTACTTCGACTAAAACATTTGAACCCCGGGACCTGCAGCATCCATTCCTGCCCCTGCTCTATCCATGTCTCTGAAATAGCCACAACATCGAAGTCCCAGGTACTGATCCACGCTGCAAGTTCACCCACTTTATTGCGAATACTCCTGGCATTGAAGTATACACATTTCAAACCCTGCTCCACCCCACCTCTGCAATGCCGTGCATTGCAGTCCCCATCCATGCATCCCTCACTTTCAGCCCCACTACTCAGGATCCCTCCCCCCCCCCGAATCAGTTTAAACCTCCCTGCATGGCCTTAGCAAATTTACCCCCCAGGATATTGGTCCCCTTCTGATTAAAGTGTAGACCATCCTTCTCATAGAGGTCACACCTTCCCCAGTACGAGCCCCAATTGCTTAAGTACTTGAACCCCTCCCTCCTGCACCATCCCCTCAGCCATGAATTCAAACCTTCCCTCTCCCTATTCCTCTCTAAACTATCCCGTGGTACAGGCAAGAGTCCAGAGATAACCACTCTGTCAGTCTTGGCCTTTAGTTTCCACCCCAACTCCATAAATCCCTGCCTAATATCCCCTTCCCCTATCCTCCCTATGTCGTGTGTCCCCACATGTACAATAACTTGTGGTTTATCTCCCTCCCCCCTAAGAGTCCTGAATACCCTGTCCGACACATCCCGGACCCCAGCCCCTGGTAGGCAACACACCAACCCTGAGTCCCTACCTTTAGTTCCGACCCTCCTATCTGTCCCCTTAATTGTGGAGTCCCCAATCACAAGGCCCAGTCTTTTACAGCCCCTAACCACCTGAGCTTTCTCACTCGGCTCACCCCCAGAGATCTGCTCTCTATGCTCAGTTGATTCCTCCTCAACTGTAGCCTCCAGCACCGAAAACCTATTATGGAGGGGAACCGCCCCAGGGGATTGTCTTCCCGATTGCTTCTTACCCCTCCTCCTGGCATTGACCCAAGCCTCATTTCTAGGAGTTACTATTTCTCTATAACTCCTATCAACTTCCACCTCCGCCTCCCGAATTATGCGGAGTTCCTCTACCTCCCCCTCCAGCTCCTTTACACGCTCCTCCAGAAGCTGCAATCTAATGCACTTCTTACAACTAAAATCTCCTGAAACACTACTGGATTTCCTCACCACATACATCCCACAGGAGATGCAGCATACTGCCTGAACTGCCATCCCTGAAGCCATTACCAGCAAGAAAAAAAGAAAACAAAAAACTTCCCCACACTTATAATTAGGTTAGAGGAGGATGGAAGGGTGGGATCCTCTACCAGTGGAGAGGATCGGGTATCTCCTCTGCACCAATTTATAGGGCTAGGGGCCCGAGAGAAAAAAAAAAACTACTACTGAGGGGGAACCACCCAGGTAACTGACTTTTAAAGTTAAAATAAAAACCCTTCCCAGACTCCTTTGCTGCCCACTTCTAGTTTTCACTTTAAACTTGAAAAACTGCTGTTAAAGTAAAGGCCAAAAAAATACACACACTAGCTGACTAATTAAATAAATAAACAATTCAATCAATCCAATTAATCTCTTACCAGCACTGCTGCTTTTCAATCACCCCTCTCAGCTTGCTCCAGTGGATCAATGAGGGGGAACCACCCAGGTAACTGACTTTTAAAGTTAAAATAAAAACCCTTCCCAGACTCCTTTGCTGCCCACTTCTAGTTTTCACTTTAAACTTGAAAAACTGCTGTTAAAGTAAAGGCCAAAAAAATACACACACTAGCTGACTAATTAAATAAATAAACAATTCAATCAATCCAATTAATCTCTTACCAGCACTGCTGCTTTTCAATCACCCCTCTCAGCTTGCTCCAGTGGATCAATGAGGGGGAACCACCCAGGTAACTGACTTTTAAAGTTAAAATAAAAACCCTTCCCAGACTCCTTTGCTGCCCACTTCTAGTTTTCACTTTAAACTTGAAAAACTGCTGTTAAAGTAAAGGCCAAAAAAATACACACACTAGCTGACTAATTAAATAAATAAACAATTCAATCAATCCAATTAATCTCTTACCAGCACTGCTGCTTTTCAATCACCCCTCTCAGCTTGCTCCAGTGGATCAATGAGGGGGAACCACCCAGGTAACTGACTTTTAAAGTTAAAATAAAAACCCTTCCCAGACTCCTTTGCTGCCCACTTCTAGTTTTCACTTTAAACTTGAAAAACTGCTGTTAAAGTAAAGGCCAAAAAAATACACACACTAGCTGACTAATTAAATAAATAAACAATTCAATCAATCCAATTAATCTCTTACCAGCACTGCTGCTTTTCAATCACCCCTCTCAGCTTGCTCCAGTGGATCAATTTTACCAAATCGGCTCGAAGTACCAGGTGCGGTCTCTGCCCCCAGGGGCAGAGACGTCACATCCCCCCACTACCCCCCCCCCCTTAGGGAAGAGACGTCACATCCCCCTCCTACCCCACCCCCTTCAGGGAAGAGATGTCACATCCCCTCCCCTCCCCCCCCCCCCCCATTAGGGAAGAGACGTCACATACCCCCCCTCAGGGAAGAGATGTCACATTCCCTCCCCTACCCACCCCCCCCACCCCCCCCCCCACCTCCCAACCCCCCCTCAGTGAAGAGACGTCATCCTACATCAGGACCCTCGGAGCAAGGCCAGGATCCAGGATCGCAAGATGCTTTCGACGGACACCAGCGATCAAGGTAGGTCGGGGGCCCAGAGGGTCCGATCCCGGGGGGGGGGGGGCTGCTGGCGGGGCCTGCGTCCCAGGGTGGTCCGATCGGGGGGGGTGGTGGGTTGCTGGGGTGGTTCGCGGGGGCGGTCCGCGAAGGGTGGTCGGGGGCGATTCGGCGGTTCAGTTGCTGAGTTGAAGCCCTATCGGACTTGAATTCAGCAACACGGTAAATGCGCGGGCGCCGATCGGATCGGGGCCTCGTAAAGTGGGAATCCTTGGGTAAGTTGGGCGTGGGCTTCATTATGCTGATTTAAATGCATGCAAATGGATTTAAATCGGCCCGCTGGCCGATTCGGGCGCGTGCTGGATCGGCGCCCGGATCGGCCGTTAGTAAAGGCGCGATTGGCCTTGGGTCAGGTCTGGACCGCGTTTTAGGCCCGATGCCCAACTTTACCACGATTTCGCGCCCGAAAACAGGCGCGAAATTTTAGTAAAATCGGGCCCAAAGAGTGAGCAGCTGGGAAATTTACAGAGCCAACAAACATTATTTCTCCCGAAGGGTTTTTAAAAAAAATTGTCTTGGGGTGTGAGTGTAGTTGGCAAGGCTGGTCGTTATTTCCCATTGCTAGCTATTCTCGAGAAGGTATAGTGGTGGGCCTTTTTCTTGAACCACTACAGTCCATGTGTTGAGGATACTCCCTTGGCTTTTCAAGAGTGGAGGTCGCAGGGCGTTGCTGAAGTAACCTTGACAACTTAGAATCATAGAATGTGTGACATGGAGACTGGTCCTTCAGCCCAAATTGGTCCATGCCGACCAAAAAGCCCATCCAAGCTAACCCCATTTGCCTGCATTTGGCCCATATCCCTCTCACCCTTTCCTATCCATGTATCTGTCCAAATGCCTTTTAAATGTTGTCAATGTCCCTGCCTCCGGCAGCTCATTCCACATACGTACCACACTCTGTGTTAAAAAAAGTTGCTCCTCAGGTTCTAACTTGCTGCAATGCACCCTGAAAATAGTAGTAATGGTACATCAGTGATGGAGGGAATTGCTACTTAAATCAGTGGATAGGACATCAAAATTATTGTTTTGTCCAGGATGGTGCAGAGCTTCTTGAGTGTTGTTAGAGCTGCACCCATCCAAGGAAATGTGTCCCTATACTTTGTTAAATCCATAGGTATGAGGAATAATTAAATCACTTTTAACAAGCAAATCATTCAGCTTCAAAACATGTCAATTTAGAGTGGTACATGCTCGTGTTCCTGCCATACATTGGGATATCTCCAGGTGGACAAGGCTACTACAAAGAATTACTGGCTTAATCACTGGACTTTGCTCTCAAATGGATAAGTGGTCTTTCACGGAATCATTTTCCAACTGAGTGATGAATTTCCCACTGTGACATTGGGCTGTTTTCTGTTTAGAAATCATTATTAACTCGGTGATCTCTGTCCTAATCTGGAATGTATCATCATCAAAGCAGGAAGGGAGGGAACCAGATATTCAGATAGAACTCAGCTTCAAGTCCAACTCCCCAAGGACTCTGGGTACAATCTGCTTGCAAACATATATTTATCTAAACCCAACAGAGAAAATGCTGGAAAATCTCAGCAGGTCTGGCAGCATCTGTAAGGAGAGAAAACAGCTGATGTTTCAAATCCACATGACCCTTTGTCAAAGCTTTGACAAAGGGTCATCTGGACTCAAAATGTCAGCTTTGACAAAGGGTCATCTGGACTCGAAACGTCGGCTCTTTTCTCTCCTTACAGATGCTGCCAGACCTCATAGAATCATAGAAACTCTACAGTGCAGAAAGAGGCCACTTGGCCCATCGAGTCTGCACCGACCACAATCCCACCCAGGCCCTACCCCATATACCTACATATTTACCCGCTAATCCCTCTAACCTACGCATCTCAGGACACTAAGGGGCAATTTTAGCATGGCCAATTAACCTAATCCGCACATCTTTGGACTGTGGGAGGAAACCGGAGCACCCGGAGGAAACTCACGCAGACACGAGGAGAATGTGCAAACTCCACACAGACAGTGACCCAAGCCGGGAATCGAACCCAGGTCCCTGGAGCTGTGAAGCATTTTTTTCCAGCGTTTTCTCATTTGGTTTCAGATTCCAGCATTCGCAGTAATTTGTTTTTATATATTTATCTAATTTCTTTTTGATGGAGAATAAAAAAGGCCATTCAATCCTTCTGCATAAGACATTTAATGGGAGCAAGTAGAATCTGGAACAACACTTTCAAATACCTCAGGGCAACAGGATATATAGGATGAGGGTGGAAGAGTGAGTTTAGGATGGATCTGAAGAAATGTACCCTTGGAACAAAGGAAGAGTGTTTGAAACCCAGAATAATTGAAGAATCTGTCAGATATTGGAATGGGAGGTCGGTGTTGTGAAAAGATGGGATCAAATGGATCAAAAGGTAATCTTCACCCGACAGGACAATGGAAGTCAGAAATTAGTCTCAGCCCATATTCAGTACTCACCTGTATATAACATAGAAGAAGAAGAATAAATTGAAGTAGGAGCTGATCAGACAACCCAGGGCTAGTTAGGAAAATAGGAACATGAGCAAGCCACTCAGATCCTTCACTCTGCCCCACCATTCAATTAAATCATGGTTCATGTACACTTCAGGCTGAATTTTCTGGCCCTTCCTGCCAGCAGTCCCGGTGTTGGCGACCCCCTCACCGCTGTGGGTTCCCTGTCAGCCCAGCTGAAGTCAGCAGAACCGGAAAATCCCGCTAGTGGCCAATGGTGAGCCACCTCCACTGACAGAAATCCCGCCCTTAACTCAAATATTCTCCCTTTGCAATGAACACTCAATACTTAATAAAACTCGATCAATTTAGTGTTGAAAACTTCAATTTCCTTTGCATTCACAGCCTTTTGGATGGATAATTGGTCCACAAGTGAATGGGTACAGCAGGAAGTTAAATCATAATCTTTTCATATCGGGAAGTTGGGCTCGATCTTACATACCATTGCAAGGAATCCATGTACAGCAAGCTTGGATAAATCTTAACTTAGTCATTAGTAGACGGGACATAAAAGTGTCTGGAATTTGGTATTAATTGGCTATAAGCTGACATTTTAACTCAGAAAGGTTAGAAGATGGCTACGCATCTGTACATGACATTTTAATATTACTGTGAGCTGTACATTATTGTAAGCTGTTGTGAAGCTGTGAGTCCTGACAATAGGATTGTCAGTCTATTCAACCAAGGAGGACATCACACTGCACTGGATATCCTTGTTGGTTGAATAGATCAGCTTTCAGCAGAGCTCACTGGACATTGAGACGATGACAAATTCCTCTCGAGCCTGTAGTGACATAGGCCAGTTGGCATGCAATGATTACCCTCCTATTTCACATCAAGTAACTAACTAAAAAAAAACATAACGGATAAAATATGGGGTGAATTCATTTTTGATAAACTTGCTTATCCTTTGAGGGAGACTGAACAATTAGTAAAGAAGACTTAAGTTTAAGATTTGGGTTTAGCTTAAAATTAGTTAAGTTTAAATTAGCTTACGTTTAGGACTAAGAGTTGATTTAAGATTAGGGCCAGATTTTGTCTTAGGGTTAGGGCTAAGATAGAGAAAATAGCTAGACTTAAGGGCTGACAATGGCCTTCCCTACTGGGAAGTTCTGGCATGTTTGTCCATAAATATCTGAAGGCAGAAGGGCAGAAGGCAGAAGTTTGTGGGGTAGTGAAAAAGGCATATGGGACTCTTGCCTTTATCAATTAAGGCATAGGTTACAAAAGCATGGAAGTCATGTTGGAGTTGGTGAGGCCACAGCTACAGTACTGTGTGCAATTCTGGTCGCCACATTATAGGAAGGATGTGATTTCACTGAAGAGGGTGCAGAGGAGATTCACCAGGATGCTGCCTGGGATGGAACAATTAAATTATGAAAAGAGGTTGCGTAGGCTTAGGTTGTTTTCATTGGAGCAGAGGAAGCGGAGGGGCGATATGATCGAGGTGTACAAGATTATGAGAGACATGGACAGAGTGGATAAGGAGCAGCAGTTCCCCTTAGTTGAAGGGTCAGTCACAAGGGAACATGGGTTCAAGGGGAGGGGCAGGAGGTTTAGGGGAGATGTGAAGAAACACTTTTTTACCCAGTGGGTGGTGACAGTCTGGAATGCGCTGCCTGGGAAGATGGTAGAGGCAGGTTGCCTCACATCCTTTTAAAAGTACCTGGATGAGCACGTCATAATGTTAAAGGCTATGGGCCAAGTGCTGGTACATGGGATTAGGTAGGAGGTCAGGTGGTTCTCGCGTGTTTGTGCAGACCCGATGGGCCGAATGGCCTCTTCTGTTCTGTATGAATCTATGATTCTCCACACATACAAAATAAGTTAAAGCAAATCAGCAGTTTTACAATGTGCATAATATTCTTCTCCCTTTCCCCACCAAGTATAAGAACTAGACTGAAGGTGAGAATTTGAGCTATATTTATTGTCAAGGTTTGATTTGGGATTTCCTTTAGGTTTTACGGCAACAATCTCTCTCCCTCGTAGATTTTTACAAGGTGATGCACATAAACTTGTGTGAAAGAAAGACTCACATTTATAAACTGCTTTTCACAATCTCAGAATATCCCAAAGCACTTTTACAGCCAATGAAGCATTTTTGAACTATAGTTACTGTTTGGACTAATGGAATATGTGAAGGCATGTGTGTGCTCATGCAATCATGCATGTGCACACACATATCCATGCAGATGCCTGCACGCATGGCTGCATTTGCATATGTTTCAGCACGTGTGAGTGCATATTTGACCAAATGCGTGTCAAATGCATGAATATGTGAGGACACTTGAATGCAAGGTGTTTGTGTGGGTAGGTGTGTGCATGAGTATATTTGTACACAAATATATGTGCGTGTACTTGGTGGCTATGGGGTTAAGGCACTCAAGTACAAGCTATGCAGCCAATGCTAAACAGATCAAATAGGCTTTGATCTGTTTAGTTAAGTTTTGTTATTCCCCAAGGGCGAAGTGCCTCAGTGACAATCGGCTGATCTGCGTAGCATTTCAAACTGTCCAATTATCCACTTATGATCTTGAGTCTGGTGTACGCAAAGCTCTCATCTCTTAAAAGGACACACAAAGCCTGGAACCTTCAAATGACTTTCCTCTTCTTCCCCCAAAGTATCTAATTTACAAGTGAAACAATGCAGATTTTAGTGCCTCTCGCAAGGTCTCGCAATGTGTAATATGTATCTAATTTGCACTTCATTTCCTCATGTGGTGGGTTTTGCAATATATCAGAAAAATGTCAGCTATCTATTTTAATTGTGCATTAGTTCTTCGCTATTGGATCTCATTAAAGTTTAATCCAGCATAACTGGGCTGTGGATGGATCAGGTCCAAACGGGCCTGTGAATAGTGACATTCATCGAAGAGACACTTGCGATTTCGCTGTCAGGAATCCCTGTTAACAAAATTATCATTAAACTGCACTGTTAGTTAAATATACTATGTCAGAAACCCTTGTATGCTGGAAAGGTCAAGTGTTCTTCGAGAAGTGACTGTTCCCATGCAGGAAGCCATTACAAAACCCATGTTGCTGAGGCTGTGTATTAATGTGGTTTTTTTGTTTCAGGGATATTGATATTGGGGAATGGAAGACTTCAGACATCTGATAGCATGCCCAGATCTATAACATGGACAGATGTTATAGGCTGGGTGGAGGGGGGGGGGGGGGGGGGGGGTGGTCGTGGAGGGGTGTTCGTGGAGGTAGTGTACACAGATAACTGATGAAGGTAACAGGAGGAAGGGGAGGAGAATTGTTTCAAGTCATTATGATTTGCAATGCACTGCCTAAAAGTGTGGTGGAAGCAGATTCAATGGTTACTTTCAAAGTGGAAGTGGGTATATATTTGGTAAACTTTCACTCTCGCTTTCTGTGAAAGAATCTAGCCGACCGGAATGCCTGATTATTGTGCCAATCGAGTGGGAATTAGATGGATTCTAGTGAGCCATCTGTTCAGCCAGGCCACTGCCTATTTGGAAAACGGATGAGTTTTTACGACAAGCGACAATGGTTTCATGGTAATCATTAGACTCTTAATTCCAGATTTTTATTTAATTCAAATTTCACCATCTGCCATGGTGGGATTCAAACCCAAGTTCCCACAGCATTACCCTGGGTCACTGGATTACTAGTCCAGTGACAATACCACGTCTTCCCTTGTAAAGTCATAGAGTCATAGAGGTCTACAGCACGGAAACAGGCCCTTCGGCCCAACTTGTCCATGCCGCCCTTTTTTAAAAATCCCTAAGCTAATCCCAATTGCCCTCATTTGGCCCATATCCCTCTATACCTATCTTATCCATGTAATTATCTAAATGCTTTTTAAAATTGTACCCGCCTCCAATACTACCTCTGGCAGCTTGTTCTACACGCTCACCACCCTCTGTGTGAAAAAATTGTCCCTTTGGACACTTTTGTATCTTTCCTCTCTCAACTTAAACCTATGCCCCCTAGTTTTAGGCTCCCCTATCTTTGGGAAAAGATATTGACTATCTAGCTGATCTGTGCCCCTCATTATTTTATAGACCTCTATAAGATCACCCCTCAGCCTTCTAAGCTCCAGAGAAAAAAGTCCCAGTCTATCCAGCTTCTCCTTATAACCCAAACCATCAAGTCCCGGTAGCACCCTAGTAAATCTTTTCTGCACTCTTTCTAGTTTAATAATACCCTTTCTATAATAGGGTGACCAAAATTGCACACAGTATTCCAAGTGTGGCCATACCAATGTCTTGTACAACTTCAACAAGACGTCCCAACTCCTGTATTCAATGTTCTGACCGATGAAACCAAGCATGCCAAATGCCTTCTTCACCACTATTAACATGAAGCATCTATATTGAAAGTGGACATCCCCATGCACCCATGAAATTGCATGTTTGCTGCCTGCCATTCTTCTGCTCCCTTCCACTTCACTCAGGTCCTGTCTCCACATTAATATCGGATACAGACCAGGTGGTCCGGGTCTTCTTCAAGCTTCTGCAGCAATAAGAACAGAAAATGTATACTTCTGGATGGCAGTGTGTCAGAATCCATGAGGAAAGGCATCATTACCCTCATCTACAAGGGGAAGGGAAAAGGATGAAAATTAAAAATTGGAGACCCATTTCACAATTGAATGTGGACTACAAAATTCTAGCCAAGGTCATCGCCAACTGGGTCAAGTCTGCTCTGGAGTTTGTGAACCAGACCTGTGCTGTAACCGGCAGGAAGATCTCTGACAGCTTTGCGCTTCTCATGGTTATGATTGCCTACGTGCAGGACAGGAGGGTGGACACTTGTCTCATCACCCTGGAGCAGGAGACAGCGTTTGACAGAATATCGCACACCTACATGATGATGATACAGTGTGCTCTCAAAATGGAGTTTGGGGGTGGAATCTGCAATTGGATCCAACTGATCTACACAAACATCAGTAGCGGAGTTTCAATCAATGGCTGGGAATCAGAAAGCTTTCAGATTGAATCTGGCATCAGGCAGGGCTGCCCTCTCTTCTCTGTCCTGTTTGTGTTGCACAGAACATTTTGCCAAGTCCATCAGGAAGGATCTGGGCATTAGAGGAGTGACAATCCGAGGCAGCAGAGGCATTCAAGTCAAAGGCTCTCTGTGTGTGGGTGACATCGCCGTCTTCTGCTCTTATCCATTCTTAGTGCACAGACTCCTGAACATCTACAACCAGTTCGAATGGGCCTCGGGAACCAAGGTAAACCGGGGCAAGAGCGAGGCCATGTTCTTTGGGAACTGGGCTGATCGATCCTTTGTCCCCTTCACCACCAGGATAGATTGTCTGAAGGTGTTGAGGATATGGTTCAGAGAGGCTGGGGCATGTGCCATAAACTGGGAGGAGTGCATTGCCAAGGTAAAGCAGAAACTGGGCATATAGCCCAGCAGCAGGGTCTGGCCCATAACCCAATCCTGCGCCGCAGCAGTCATCCGGAGCCATCTTCAAATTCATCTGGAGATCCTAGATGAATCATGTCCGGAGAGACACCATGCACAAATTTCTGGATAAGGGAGGCAAAAATGTACCCAATACCATCATCATCCTGATGACCAGCTTTGTGTGTGGCTGCATCACGCTGTGTGTAGATCATCAGTACGCGAACATCAAGTGTCACCATGTACTGAGGTTCTACCTGTCCCTCTGGTTGCGAAGGATGGGTCTGACCGTGGTGCCACAGGAACACTCCAAGTAGTTGGACCAAGCCATATCACCTGTCACTCATAGAAAAATTTGTTCAGAGTAACACTTTTTACCACAGGCCCATCAAGCAGTGTATGCACATAATGTCCTCAAGACTCTGAGGGAAAAGGAGATGGTGGATTCTGTTGGATGGCTCCCTGAGGAGACTGTCAGAGTCATTTAGCAGAACGCCTTATCAGCAGAACTTACAAACAAGCACTAAGACCTGGCTTGGCTGGTGGTGAGAGAGGCCATCCATGTCAGATCCTCCATGCACGCCCAAAATCTCTGCGCCACTGCACGCTGCCCTCGAAGCAGCGGCAGGGGAGGAGATGGTTGCAGACCTCCTTGTGGAATCTGCCTTTGCAAAGAAGCTCTGAAGAGAGATGCAGTGGTATTTGTCGAGGTTCATCCCAAGCAGCTCTGTGATTTGATTTGATTTGATTTATTATTGTCGCATGTATTAACATACAGTGAAAAATATTGTTTCTTGCGTGCTATACAGACAAAACACACTGTTCATAGAGAAGGAAACGAGAGAGTGCAGAATGCAGGGCATAGAGAAAGATCAACTTAATGCAAGGTAAGTCCATTCAAAAGTTTGACAGCAGCAGGGAAGAAGCTGTTCTTGAGTCGGTTGGTACGTGACCTCAGACCTTTGTATCTTTTTCCTGAAGGAAGAAGATGGAAGGGAGAATGTCCAGGGTGCGTGGGGTCCTTAATTATGCTGGCTGCTTTGCCGAGGCAGCGGGAAGTGTAGACGGAGTCAATGGATGAGAGGCTGTTTGCGTGTTGGATTGGGCTACATTCACAACCTTTTGTAATTCCTTGCGGGATGCAGGACTCTGTGCTCCCGTTTCCAGGGATGCACATCGAGTCAAACATCAAGTGCTGTTGGTGGCTCATCAATTCGGTGAAAGACGCTGCTTGGTCTCCAGAAACCTGTTGATCTTCCAGAGCAAAGAATTGTCCCCCACCGAGTGTTGCAGACTGGCACATGCCAAGGTCCAGGATTACGTACTGAGGGACACACTCAAGCTGGGGGCAGCTGCCACCAAGGCACAATGGGGAAAGGCCACTACGTAAGGCTTTTCAGGCAATGTAGACCAAGGGGCGAGTAACCAGGTCAAACCCCTTGGACTGTGTGTATAATTCTCAACGTGTGTAACTTGATTGAAGCACCGCCAAGGGCAACATGACCAATGTACATAGTTTGTAATGAATCTTGGTCTTTGTAATGAAAATACCGAAGTATATGTAATGTTCTCAAAATGAACTCAGCGTGAATTTTGATCTCAAGACAAAAATGTAAATTATATTGAACTTTACTATTGTAATAATTGGAAATATTTTGTAACGTGTTGTTCAGACTTGATATAATAAAGTATATTTTTGGAAAAAAAGAACAGAAAATACTGGAAAATCAGCTGGTCTGGCATGTACTAGAGAGAGGAACATAGTTACCATTTCAAGCTGATAACATTTAATCAGAATTCAAGGAGATTTAACAGTATATAAATAAGCAAGTGCAGTGAATGGTGTTGGGAGATGTGAAAGAACAAGAGAAAATGTCCATGAGAGGGGGAAGGGCAGGATTGTTTAAATGACAAAAATCAATGGGAGTGGGATAATGAACAGTTTGTTCCAACATTACAGAGCAGTGAAGAGTGACCCATGTTGATGTGGGACTGGAGTTACACATAAGTTTATTTAGTTTATTAGTGTCACAAGTAGGCTTACATTAACACTGCAATGAAGTTACTGTGAAAATCCCCTAGTCGCCACATTCCGGTGCCTGTTTGGTTACACTGAGGGAGAATTTAGCATGGCCAATGCACCTAACCAACACGTCTGTCAGACTGTGGGAGGAAACTAGAGCACCCGGAGGAAACCCACACAGACACGGGGAGAATGTGCAAACTTCGCATAGACAGTGACCCAAGCTGGGAATCAAACCTGAGTCCCTGGCGCTGTGAGGCAGTAGTGCGAACCACTCTGCCACCATGCCACCGACATAAGTCAGAAAGGGTAAAGATACTTCCCTTACAGCAGTGGTTCCCAAACTTTTTTCACTGGGCCACACTTTCGGAATAAATATTTGCTCGCGCCACACCGAATTTTTTATTGATAAGAAATACATTCAAAAACAAAAAAAAACAACTCTTAGCAGTGCTTGATTCATAACATAGAACACAACTACTTTATAATATGATCATGGGACATCCAGAAAGTATAAAACACTCACTTTGGAAAAATATCTAATCCATGTTTAAATGTTTCTTTGATTGTCCTTGAATCTTCCCGCCACACTTGCCATCCTCTCTTGCCGCACCAGTGTGGCGCGCTGCACCCTTTGGGAACCACTGCCTTGAAGTCATGAATGAACAACAATTTGACGGCTTCATTGTCTCTTTTACAGATAGCCAGCTTTTTAATCAGAATTCAAATTCCCAAACTGCCATGGTGGGATTTGAGCCCATATTCTCCGAATTACTGGTTCAGATATGTGACTAATGGGCTTTTGGCACCGACAGACCAGAATTGATGATGAGTTGTTCTGCATTTGCTGGCAATGGAGTGGAGAATACAGTCTGACTGAACCACAGTGTTCATTAGGCTCATTTGTCTTTCATAAAGCCTATTGCACTCACATTGCCATCTGTCACTGATGTTAGTGCAACACATGGTGAGAGCCGACCACATCAAAGGAGACGACTTGGCACACCAGAAGGTACTGTAGGCACCTTCTCAGATGCCAGTTACCCTTAAGGTTCCTTCAGGTGGCACGCTGCCAGTAAGTATTGTTGTGGTTGGAGGCAATTTCAGGATCTGAAAGGTCAGAGCACGCAACTGTGAAAGAATTGTGCTAATCCATTGTTTTGTCACCGTTAACGCCCAACTGCAGGATCATAAAGCAGATTGTTCATTTACCACCCAACAGGACAGGACGGCATGGTGACACAGTGGTTAGCATTGCTGCCTCACAGCGCTAGGGACCCGGGTTCAATTCCCGGCTTGGCTCATATTCTATGCGGAGTTTGCACGTTCTCCTTGTATCTGTGTGGGTTTCCTGTGGGTGCTCGGATTCCTCCCACATTCCGAAAGACGTGTTGGTTAGGTGCATTGGCCGTGCTAAATTCTCCCTCAGTGTATCAAAACAGGCTCCGGAGTGTGGTGACTCGGGGATTTTCACAGTAACTTCATTGCAGTGTTGATGTAAGCCGACTTGTGACACTAATAACTAAAAAGGACATGGTGAACAATTACGATCCATTGGAAAATTCTTACAGCTGTAGGTGGTTAGGGAGTCTGACTGCTGGCCATTAGTATCGAGCGGTAACAGGGATTCTATATGCTTTGGCATCCATTAATATGACTAACATTGAGGTTCACATGCAGCAGGCTGTGATTGCCCATTCTGTCGCCTGTGACAGCCTGTAACCTTATCAAGTTAGCCTCCCATCCCACCTCCTGTCACATGACATTAGGGCCTCCCAAAACACCTTACAAAGAACGAACAAAAAAAAGTACAGCACAGGAACAGGCCCTTTGGCCCTCTAAACCTGTATCATTCATGATGCCCTAACTAGACCAAAGAAACATTCTGCCTTTACTCGGTCCGTATCCCTCTATTCCCTCCCTATTCACGTAACCATCCAGATGCCTCTTAAATGCTGTTAATGTGTCTGCTTCCACCACGTCCTCTGGTATCGCGTTCCAGGCACCCACCACTCTCTGCGTGAAAAACTTCCTCGGCACATCTCCCTTAAACTTTCCCCCTCTCACCTTGACCCTGTGCCCCCTTGTAATTGACACTTCAATCTTGGAAAAAATCTCCGACTATCCATCCTGTCTATGCCTCTCATAATTTTGTAGACCTCTATCAGGTCTCCCATCAGTCTCTGTCTTCCCAGTGAACACAATCCTAGTTTATTCAACCTCTCCTCATAGTTAACACCCTCGAGACCAGGCAACATACTGGTGAAGCTTCTTTGCACTCTCTCCAAAGCTTCCACAGCCTTCTGGCAGTGTGGTGACCAGAACTGCACGCAATACTCCAAATGCAGCCTAAACAAAGTTTTGTATAGCTGCAACATGATTTCCCAACTCTTGTACTCAGTGCCCCGGATGATGAAGGCAAGCATGCCATATGCCTTCTTAATCACCTTGGCCACTTGTGTTGCCACTTTTAGGGAACTGTGGATCTGCACACCCCGATCCCTCTGTATGTTAATGTTCCTAAGGGTTCTGCAGTATAATTCACACCTAAATTTGATCGTCCAAAATGTATCAGCTCGCATTTGTCCGACTTAAACTCCACCTGCCATTTCAGTCCCCAAGTCTTCAATCTATCTATATCCTGTTGCATCCTCTGACAATCCCCAGCACTATCAGCAACTCCACCCATCTTCGTGCCATCTGCAAACTTACTAATCAGACCATCCACATTTTCCTCCAGATAATTTATATATACTACAAACAACAGGGGTCCCAACACTGATCCCTGCGGAACACCATTAGCTACAGGTCTCCATTCTACAGGTCACCCTTCCATCGCTACCCTCTGTCTTCCATGACCAAACCAGTTCTGTATCCATCTAGTCAGCCCATCTGAATCCCATGTGATTTTAGTTTTTGTACCAGTCTGCCAGGTGGGACCTTGTCAAAAGCCTCACTAAAGTCCATATAGATGATATCCACAGCCCTTCTCTCATCAATTATCTTTGTCACCTCTTCAAGAAACTCAATCAAGTTGGTGAGACATGATAAGAACAAATTACTGCTGATGCTGGAATCTGAAACCAAAAGAGAAAATGCTGGAAAATCTCAGCAGGTCTGGCAGCATCTGTAAGGAGAGAAAAGAGCTGATGTTTCGAGTCCAGATGACCCTTTGTCAAAGCCCAAAGGCCCAGATGCTGCCAGACCTGCTGAGATTTTCCAGCATTTTCTCTTTTGGTGAGACATGACCTTCCCTGTACAAAACCATGCTGCCTGTCACGAGCTAGTCCATTTTCTTCCAAATGTGCCTATATCCTGTCCTCAGTATCTTCTCCAAAAGCTTCCCCACCACTGACATAAGACTCACCGGCTATAATTTCCTAGATTATCCCTGCTTCCTTTCTTAAACAAGGGAACATTGACTATTCTCTAGTCCTATGGAACCTCACCTGTTGTCAAAGAGCATGTGAAGACATCTGTTAAGACTCAACTATTTCTCCCCTTGCCTCTCGCAGTAACTTGGAATAGATCCCATTTGGCCCTGGGGACTTGCCTACCTTAGTGCAATTTAGGATACCCAATACTTCCTCCTTTGATATATTGACATTCTCTGGGGTGTTCACACACCTGTCTGAACTCAACATCCATCATGTCCTTCTCCCTGGTGAATACCAATGCAAAGTACTCATTAAGGATCTCACTCACTTCCTGTGGCTCCACGCATAACTTCCCTCCATTGTCCTTGATTGGCCTACTCTTTTTCTTGCTACCCTCTTCCTCCTAATATATGCATTAAAAAACATGGGATTTTCCTTGACTCTGTTTGCTAACTATATTTCATAGCCCCTTTTTGCCCTCCTAATTCTGCGTTTAAGTTCTTTCCTACTTTCACTATACTCCTCAAGGGCTTCATCAGTTATTAGATGCCTAGACCAGTCATGTGCTTCCTTTTTCCTTTTGACTAAGCTTACAATTTCCCTTGTCATCCATGGTTCCTGAATCCTGCCATTTCTATCTTTCACTGTCTAATTTGGATATAATTGGCCCTTTCTCAATTAAGCACCCTCACTGGAGGGGTTCTTCCACTACCCACGGTACAGTTGAAGTGACTACACCAACTTCTCCCAGAATGCTCCTCAGTGAAGTCTCTCTGCTGTCTCTGCTGGATGCTCTTCCTCCTGTTTGTCACTGGAGGGGTTCTTCTGCTACTCACAGTACAGTCGAGGTGACTGCACTGACTTCTCCCAGAACGCTCCTCAGTGAAGGAAAAAGATTTTTGAAGTGTCGACATTTTGAAGGGTTGCAATGTGAGAAATGTGATTGTCAATTTGCGCACAGCAAGGTCTCAAAAACAGCAAAGAGATTATACCAGATAATGTGTTTTCGGTGTTTATTGGGAGATAATATTGGTCAGAACACCAGAGAGAACTTCTCAGTTCATCCTTAGATAGCACTATGGTACATCTTACATCCATCTAAGAGGACGAACAGGGCAATTGTTTAATGTCTCATCTGAAAGATGGCACCTCCAAGTGCTCAGTGCTACACGGGAGCATCAAGCTAACTTATGCACCCAGGTCTCTGGAATAATGCTTGAACCCACAAACCGCTGACTTGGTGGTGACATTGAGCCCTGGCAGATATCTCCAATCAGTGCAACAGTACCTGCTGTCTTCTCTGCTCAACTCAGACACCATCTGTGGGTCCGTCTGCTGCAAAGCAATAAAAACACACCATCATTCCCAAAACAACATGAAGTGAAATCACAAACCACCACAAAACAGATGCATGACCATCCCGAAACTATTACAAAATAATACACAACCATCCCGAAACTATTACAAAATAGAAACACCAGCTGAATATCAGATATGACAATAACTTCCAGAAAACATGTTTCCTCAGCAAATATTAATCACCGGAGAGGGAAAAACTTACACTCATACAAACCACAAAGTACCAGGCAGGAGTGAATTGTTCCCTGTTAGTCACTGTGTATTGTATGTAATACAAAGATGTCCTCGTACATTAGGGCAGCACGGTGGACAGAGGTTGAGGAATTCAAAAGAGAATCGGATTACTGGATAAAGCAAGAATGTACAAGGTTATGGAGCCAGGGGAGTTGGACTAGGTAAAATGCTCTTTCAAAGAACTAATGCCAACTTTATGGGTTCAGTGGTCTCCTACACAGCAAAGATCCTGTGATTGTGAGTGAATCTTTCACTTTTTACTATTGTGTTCGATACATGTAGAGAACTCGATGCTGAGATATACATGAACTGTAGAGAACCAAATGGGAATGTTTTGTTCCCTCTTGTATACTGTGGGTTTTGAAATGCAATAATTACTCAGTGTCCTACCTGGCTTGCCATGGTCACGTGACCTCTACCATGAGCAAATATCTGGGGCAGCCATGATACTATCAGTTCAACAAAGACATTACACTAGACACACTGCAGCCTGTGAACTCGTAACATGTTGCCAGAACAAAATTCAGGTTGGGTTTTGGAAAAGCTGGAGCAGTAGCCACAGCCACTGAAAGAAGAACAATGAAATGTTCCAACCCTGAAAAAGCTGCTGAAAAAATAACCACACGTAGTAAAGGAAAAGCTAACACAAGCTGTGTAAAATACTGGGTGAGACAAAAATGGCTGTGAATTCTTCACTCCCAGTTCCTGTTGAAATGAAAGGGGATACACAGCAACTGGCAATATTTCCACTTGCAGTGGTAAAACCATGAGATTGTGACAGATTCAATAACAAACTGGAGCCAATACAAGTAGCAACACTTTTAACACTACTGCAAATTGTATTCCACCCCAAATCTATCCAAAGAACAACAAAAAATGGCAGAGATTTTGAAAACCTTGAAGGCTCACTTTCAACCCCAAGTGAATGTGATTTATGGTGGTATAGTGGTTAGCACTGCTGCCTCAAAGTGCCAGGAACCTGGGTTTGATTCCCGGCTTGGGTCACTGTCTCTGTGGAGTTTGCACATTCTCCCCATGTCTGTGTGGGTTTCCTTCGGGTGCTCTAATTTCCTCCCCCAGTCCAAAAGATGTGCTGGTTAGGTGCATTGGCCATGCTAAATTCTCCCTCAGTGTACCCGAACAGGCACCGGAACGTGGCGACTAGGGGATTTTCACAGTAACTTCATTGTAGTGGATGAGGTGGATGAGGTGGAGGGCTGTTGTAGGCTGCAAAGAGACATAGATAGGATGCAAAGCTGGGCTGAAAAATGGCAAATGGAGTTTAACCCTGATAAATGTGAGGTGATTCATTTTGGTAGGACAAATTTAAATGTGGATTACAGGGTCAAAGGTAGGGTTCTGAAGACTGTGGAGGAACAGAGAGATCTTGGGGTCCATATCCACAGATCTCTAAAGGTTGCCACTCAAGTGGATAGAGCTGTGAAGAAGGCATATAGTGTGTTAGCTTTTATTAACAGGGGGTTGGAGTTTAAGAGCCGTGGGGTTATGCTGCAACTGTACAGGACCTTGGTGAGACCACATTTGGAATATTGTGTGCAGTTCTGGTCACCTCACTATAAGAAGGATGTGGAAGCGCTGGAAAGAGTGCAGAGGAGATTTACCAGGATGGTGCCTGGTTTGGAGGGTAGGTCATATGAGGAAAGGTTGAGGGAGCTAGGGCTGTTCTCTCTGGAGCGGAGGAGGCTGAGGGGAGACTTAATAGAGGTGTATAAAATGATGAAGGGGATAGATAGAGTGAACGTTCAAAGACTATTTCCTCGGGTGGATGGAGCTATTACAAGGGGGCATAACTATAGGGTTCGTGGTGGGAGATACAGGACGGATATCAGAGGTAGGTTCTTTACGCAGAGAGTGGTTGGGGTGTGGAATGGACTGCCTGCAGTGATAGTGGAGTCAGACACTTTAGAAACATTTAAGCGGTTATTGGATAGGCACATGGAGCACACCAGGATGATAGGGAGTGGGATAGCTTGATCTTGGTTTCAGATAAAGCTCGGCACAACATCGTGGGCCGAAGGGCCTGTTCTGTGCTGTACTGTTCTATGTTCTATGTAGTGTTAATGTAAGCCTACTTGTGACACTAATAAATAAACTTTAAACTTATGACTGTTATGTATTTAATTCTATACACCGATGGGCAGGATTTTTCTCATGTCCCCCCTACCCCCACGGCATGCTTAGTGGCAGAGGAAGCAGCTTGCCATTTTGCCGGTGGTGGGATCTACCGGCCCCGCTGCTGTCAACGGGGTTTCCCTTTGGCTACACCCTCTGGCACCGGGGAACCCATGGTGGGGCTCGCTATTGGCAGGACCGGATGATCCCGCTGGTGGGAATGGCCAGAAAATCCCACCCATCATCTCCAAACTATCCCCAGTCAAATGGAAAGATTTGAGGTGACAGTGAAAATCACCAAAGCAAGAAATCGAGCAAATCTAGTACAAGGCAATCCTTGAGTGGAGAAACACACTGACTAAAAGCATGGAAAGTAGTTCAGTCCAAAGACTAATTTCATGCCATTCTCACCGTTTTACTGAAGTAACAGGCGTGAGTGAAAAAAGCAGGGTGAAACGACAGGAATCTTTCTTCTTGACAAGACTGCCAAACCATTTCCAGAGTTGATTTGATTTGATTTATTATTGTCACATGTATTAACAGAGTGAAAAGTATTGTTTCTTGCGCGCTATACAGACAAAACAAACCGTTCATAGAGAAGGAAACGAGAGAGTGCAGAATATAGCGTTACAGCCATAGCTAGGGTGTAGAAAAAGATCAACTTAATGCAAGGTAAGTCCATTCAAAAGTCTGATAGCAGCAGGGAAGAAGCTATTCTTGAGTCGGTTGGTACTTTGAGCA
This sequence comes from Mustelus asterias, assembly GCF_964213995.1. Classification (NCBI taxonomy): domain Eukaryota; kingdom Metazoa; phylum Chordata; class Chondrichthyes; order Carcharhiniformes; family Triakidae; genus Mustelus; species Mustelus asterias. The sequence goes on along the minus strand of NC_135807.1, from coordinate 37,096,684 downwards.
TTGGAGAGCCAGTCAGGGCATGAAACTTCAATGCTCTCAATAGAAGTCAGGCCATGAGGCAACTTGAGACATGTGTAGAGCAGTTGTCACCTCGAACCTACGCGGTGGATGTGAACAACCACTGACATGTCACTCCTGTCTGATACTCCATGGCTTGTTTGTGTTTCAGTGCCAGCTCCTGTAAAAGGATGACACATAGAGGGTACAAGAAACTGCAGGCATATACGAACAACAACAAGAGAAGCTGTTCCTTCATTGCAGATTGTCAAGCAGGAAGATGGCACAATGTACAGAATGACCGTCACTCCCAGAGGTCCACTGGTCCCCAACAATGGAAATGGAACAACAACAATTGCCACGGCAACAACAGGTGCCACAGGAACGATGATGAAGGAACATCATCCAGGCAAACAGCCAATGGCAACGCACTTGTTTACCATTAAGACACTGCATCATTCAACAACATATGCTATATATTTCCAGAGATTAACAAGAATAGTGGACAGTATTTTAGTGCATGAGGAAAGTTATGGTATAGTGGGTAACCTGGGTAACTTACAGTTACACATGATACTGCATGCAAATTTATTTATTGTTCGTTATGGAAAGGGGGATGTTTGGGTTTTGAAATGCAATCATTAGAATCATAGAATCCCTACAGTGCAGAAAGAGGCAATTCGGCCCATTGAGTCTGCACCGACCACAATCCCACCCCGGCCCTATCCCCATGTCCCCATGTACTTTACCCGAGTTAGTCCCCCTGACACTAAGGGGCAATTTAGCATGGCCAGTCCACATAACCCGCACATCTTTTGGACTGTGGGAGGAAACCGGAGCACCCGGAGGAAACCCACGCAGACACGGGGAGAATGTGCAAACTCCACACAGACAGTGACCCAAGCCGGGAATTGAACCCGGGTCCCCAGTGCTGTGAGGCAGCAGTGCTAACCCACTGTGCCACCCTAGGTGCATTACTAGTTGTCCTATCTGGTTTGCCATATTAATGTGACTTCTACCATGAGGGAATGTCTGGGGGCTGCCATGTTACATTCAATTCAATAAGGACACTGCACTGGACACACTCTAGTCTGTGAACTCATAATATACTGTACATGTACAGGAGCTGATACAGAGACACACACAGGCTATACAGTGCTAAACTGACATAAATTGTTTCTTATACCCTCAATGTGCCATCCTTTTACAGGAGCTGACACAAACAGGCCATGGAGTATCAGACAGGAGTGACATGTCAGTGTTTAGCTGCTGCATGCACTTTTCAAATTAGTTTTTCCTTTGAAGGAAACTTGCTGGTACAGCTGTTTTGACGGTAAAGCCTTCAGAGAAATCTTCCTACATCACACCTGTCTTCCTCGGGGCAAAATGCAGATCAGGCTGACTGCCAGTTATGCTGAGCTGAACCAGCTCTGTGATCTACAGCTGCCAACCAGCTCCTCTCTGTTCCCTCCTCTTTCTCTCTCCTCTCATTAAGCTGCGGACTCAGTTTGAAGTGTGGTTTTACCTTGTTACATCACCCAAGTGGACATTCTTTGAGTGTAAGCCTCAACAATAACTGCCAGCAGGTGGTTCATGCACGGGTGGCACAGGACACCAGTCAGATTCTCTTGTTGCTTATAGCCACAGACACATGCATGCACACTTCGCATCCAGGCACTGTCATACACAGGTGCACACACACACACACACACACACACAAATATATATTGGCTCGCACATAAGTATAGATGCACAGGCATACAGACATACAAGTTACACATCCACACAAACACCGACACATACATACACGCAGGCGTACATGTACATGTAAAAAAATATGCATAGACACACGCGCAAGCATAGTCACATACGGCAAAATCTTCTGCTCTCTGGTGGTGAGCTTGGAAGCGAGAAGGACATTTAATTAGGCAAGATGGTAGCATATCTGAACCCTGGCATCTTCCCACTTCTGCTAGAATTATGCTCTTGGCACTATGTTCCATAGTCAACCTTCCCACTCTGCCAATCAATGAGCATTTGCTGCTGCTGGCATTAATCCAGCTGTGGCAGCATCAAGGTCTTCCATGCCTAGTGGGCACCACGGGAACTGGAGTGTTTTATCAACCCCGTTTATCATGTTTTTCTGTTTTAAGTTTCCTTTGAAATTTGTTTTTGTTTGTTGCAGTCTCACTTTAAGCAGCTGCTCTTTTGATTTGTCCTTTAGTCTGTTTCATTTAGTTTAATTGGTTGAACATAAAATACAATTAACCTAACTGCAGGAGGGCCTGAGACCATGTGGTCTGCATAGCAACTAAAACCATGCAGCCAGCTTTTTAACCACCTGGGAGACCCTGATGCTTCAATGGGATTTTTCCCATATACACATACATGCAAAGATACAAATACACACATGCACAGACGCAAGTACACAGACATTCCCCTTCCAATGGAAATCTACCCACCAAATTAATGCCCTGACTAAAACTCAGCACTAACCAGCGATTAAGCACGGGCCTATGCCTCTCTGTATGGTTTGGCACCACATATGATTTAGAGCCACTGAGCTCCTGCAGTCAAATAATCTGATGTCCCAATCACATTAAATGACCGAGCAGGGCGCACATCATTCTAAGGTCGCTTAAAGCTCTGGATAATTAGAATAGGTTGGCGGTAAGTGTTCTGAAGGGAATCAACTCATTTGGTATTGAGTACATTCATGTTGAGTTTGCTATCTATTGTTGGAGGGAGGAAAGTGGATGCTTAATTAAAAACAGGAGTTGGCCATTCAACCCTTGAGCCTGGTCTGTCATTCAGTTAGAATATGGGTGATTTGTACTTCAACTCCTGCATATATAGAAGCCCCAATATAAATTGTTGTTCCATAGCTCTTGATACCCTAACCTAAGAGAAATCTATTGCTCTCAATCTTGAAAATTTCAACCGTTAAAAGATTCACAGCCTTAGAGTGGAGCAAATTCCAGATTTCCACTACCCTTTCTGATAAACCGCTTCCAAATTTCTATCTTGAATAGCTTGGCTTGAAGTTTTGCTTAGGTGTTCCCCACTAGGGAAAATATTTTCTTTAGATTTACCCCATGAAACCCCTTTATTGTTTATAAAGATATTGAGGTTGTTATTGAGATAAATACAGATTGGGGGTTGGGCAGGGGAATCTCTAACCTGTTTAGATGAGTTTCATAGATTGTCTAACCAGAATAGCTAAGGTATGGCTATTAATTGGTGTCGGTGATGCTGAGGATTTCTTACTCAATTTGACGAGGGCTAGTGAATAGATCATTAATTGGAGTGGGTGATCCCGTAAAGATATTGAGGCTTTAAAGAAGGTCCAAAGCAGAACATACAATTTAATATGATGGGACATTGGATCCGACATTTCACTGTGTCCAATCCATGATTAGTATTAATATAAGAGCACAGGGACACAATGGTTAACACTGCTGCACATTCTCTCCATGTCACGTGGGTTTCCTCTGGGTGCTCCGGTTTCCTTTAACACTCCAAAGATGGGCAGATTGGCGTGCTAAATTGCCCCTTAGCATCAGGGGGACTAGCAGGATAAATAGCAGGATTACGGGGATAGCAGGGTTACAGGGATAGCAGGGTTACGGGGATAGCAGGGTTACGGGGATAGGGCCTGCATGGGGTTGTTGTTGGTGCAGGCTCGATGGGCTGAATGGCCTCTTTCTGCACTGTAAGAAATCGGAGCAAGAATAAGCCATATAACCCCTCTGGCCTGCTCTGTCTTTCAATAAAATCATTATTTTGTGGTCTGTCTCACAGCCTAATCTACATTGGGAAGATTTACCTCTACTCATATGTAACTCTGGTTTAATGCAGGTTGGGAACTGTAGGATAGGCTGGAAGGTAAGTACACCTTTCCTGTGTGCAGACGGTTGCATCTTTCTAACAGAGTCTCGAGCACCTGACAGCTGATGCCACTGCTACATCATGATACACATCACTACTCACTTTAATAACTATGAACCCATTAAGCTACACCTCCCCCCAAGTACAATATCACTCAGCTCTCTGGGAGGACATTGTGGATACAAGCAGTACTCGTCTTTTCACTGGAAAACAACAATATCAGTGAAGAGGGACAGCAGCTTTCAGGATATTTAGACTGTTATCTCAATGACGGTGGAGCTGTAAGAATCAAAGAACCTTTTCGGAGAAATACTGATCCAAGAGCAAAGAGGTCAGGCCGGACAGCGACACTTGCAGTCCCTTAAACAGGAAGTGGATAGGCTCGCATTCACTCAGGAAACTTCTGTTGCTTCTGAGCACACTGGGGAAAGACCTGAGAAGGTGAAGTATTTTCAATTGCAATGAAGGACTGCGCAGCCATATCATTCACTGCAGCATTGAAGACAAGAAGTATATTCAATTTGGCATGTCAGCTATGACTCTCACCAACTTTTACAGATGCACCATAAAAAACATTCTTTCTTGTTGTATCACAGCTTGGTATGGCTCCTGCTCTGCCCAAGACCGCAAGGAACTACAAAAGGTCGTGAATGTAGCCCAGGTCCATCACGCAAACCAGCCTCCCATCTATTGACACTGTCTACGCTTTCTGCTGCCTCAGCAAAGCAGCCAGCATAATTAAGGACCCCACGCACCCCGGACATTCTCTCTTCCATCTTCTTCCGTCGGGAAAAAGATGCAAAAGTCTGATGTCACGTACCAACCGACTCAAGAACAGCTTCTTCCCTGCTGCCATCAGACTTTTGAATGGACCTACCTTGCATTAAGTTGATCTTTCTCTACACCCTAGCTATAACTGTAACACTATATACTGCACTCTCTCCTTTCCTTCTCTATGAACAGTATGCTTTATCTGTACAGCGCACAAGAAACAATACTTTTCACTGTATACCAATACACGTGACAATAATAAATCAAATCAAAATCAAATCAATACCTGAGATTTGAAGAAATCTGGGGGAATGAGAAGACAAATGACAACATTCCTATAGAAGTTGCAGGAAATGAGGAAGATATGAATTCCGGGCAACACTTTGGAAACTATTTTCATGCATGATTTTAGGGTTGCTTAAAGTTCTGGATAATTAGAATAGGTTGGCGCTTGGCTTTTGAAATGGAGTCAAGCCACTTTAGGCCATGGTAACATTCCCATAATAAAACAGAAAATGCTGGATAAACACAGCAAGTTTGGCAGCACCTCTGAAGAGAGAAACAGAGTTCATGTATTGATCTAAATAATTCTTCTACGGAACTGAAGTGAGGTAGAAACATACAGAATGTTATAATTGGAAACTTCTCCATCTTAACCACCTCCCCCCCCACCCCCCATGCTCCCACCCCCACCACTCCCCCCACCCCCCACCATTTGTAGTTTGTTGTTAGTTGTTTATCAGCTCCCTGGCGTGCACTAACATAACCCCACCCCTCTCCCACACAGCCACCTGTCCCTTGCTATTCAGTTGCTCCCATTAACACATTCTGCTATCTCACCTTTTGCCACTATTAGCACTTTTCATCTCTGAATGGCACCATTAACACTCCCCTTCATCTTATGTCCATGGCATATTTGTCAATATCTCATTTCCCCCGACCTATCCCTGATCGTCTATCCTGCCTCACCACCTCCACCCTCTTTCCAACAGTCCAGTGGAAGGGTCACTTGGATCTGAAACGTTAACTCTGCTTCTCTCTCCACAGATGCTGTGAGACCTGCTGAGTTTTTCCAGCAGTTTCTGCTTTTATTTTGGATTTCCAGCATCCGCAGTATTTTGCTTTTATTTGAGGGTAACATTATTGTTTCAGCGAAAGGCTGCTCTGCTGTAGGCAGTGGGATGATTGTAGCAGCATAATTTGATAAGACAACACCATTTACAGGAATGGCCTGTATCTCCAGAACTAAATGTAGATGAAATTCTTGTACAGGATTCTTCAGCTATAGAACTCTCTGGAAACCAAAGAGAGTTGTCTATGAGAGTTCTACAAACTGTTATATAAGTAGTCTGTGAGAGCTGGTCTGATAGGCCACTCCTTGATTTATATTATTTCTACGGTCGAGATTTCCACATGTGTAGGGTAATATCTTCTAATGTTTTCTGGGTCTCTGAGCCTCATGCTGGTTTTTTGAAGCTCCCGTCTAACCCCCGTAGACCAAATTTGAACGCAGGCCCACTTTTCTGTGATGCTGATCTCAGTTGGGATGAAAAGCTACTAAAGTTGACAGCAGCAGATGGAAGGCAGTTCCTGCTCCTGATCACTGACCCCTTCTGTGATTCACAACACCAGTTTAAAGTCCAACAGGTTTATTTGGAATCGCGAGCTTTCGGAGCGCTGCTCCTTCATCAGGTGAGTGCTCCTTCATCACTCCAAAAGCTCGTGATTCCAAATAAACCTGTTGGACTTTAACCTGGTGCTGTGAGACTTCTTACCATGCCAACCCCAGTGCAACACCGGCATCTCCACATCATGTCTGCTGTGATTGTTAGGTGAGGAGAGGATTTACTGTGGTGCCTCTACTGTCGAACAGTTGGCAACCCTCATGGGGTTCATGCATTAGGAATGGCTATTTGAGCAAGGAAGGAGTGGAATTCCACAAAAGCATAAGTTAGCTAGATAGAGAAGAATTTTAGATAGATTTTTTAAATTGCCGAACATGAACAAAGGGATGAGACTGATTTTGCAGAGGAAGGCTAAGGCATATAGTGCAGAGAAGAGTCAGGATCAATAGCTTAAATTAATGGTAAAGCTTCTAGTTAAAGCAAATACATTTTACAGTGTATGAAAGACTAAGGCCTAAATTTCAAGGAAGGATTAAGTAATATAATGCAGGGAATGGCCATGTGGCATATAAGAACCGATGAGCTAAGACCTACACTATAGGAAATGTCAATATGGAGGTATTAAATGTGGAAAGGAGGCAAATGACATAATGCAATGCAAAACCAGTCCATTTTTCATGGACAAGGGAATGTAATACATGGGCTGAGTCAGAGGGCATCTAAAGCAGAACATCAACCAAGGAAGGGAAGACAGGAAAGAATCATCTGGTATCCCTCCAGAAAGTTACTTTATTTAAAGTTTATTTATTGGTGTCATAAGTAGACTTACATTAACACTGCAGTGAATTTACTGCGAAAATCCCCTAGTCGCCACACTCCAGCGCCTGTTTGGGTACACTGAGGGAGAATTTAGTATGGCCAATGCACCTAACCAGGATGTATTTCGGACTACGGGAGGAAACTGGAGCACCCGGAGGAAACCCACGCAGATACGGGGAGAACGTGCAGATTCGCACAGACAGTGACCCAAGCCGGGAATCGAACCCAGGTCCCTGGAGCTGTGAGGCAGCAGAGATAACCATTGTTCAGTGATTTGATTCTCAGTATCTCAACACCATCATGGCAAAATAGTCATTTGGGCTAATTGCAGCTCAATCCCCCACTTAGGAACATTTCAAAGTACCACAAATTTAACTGCACCTCTTTGATTTGATTTGATTTGATTTAGTATTGTTACATGTATTAACATACAGTGAAAAGTATTGTTTCTTGTGTGATAAACAGACAAAACATACCATACATAGGGAAGGAAAGGAGAGAATGCAGAAGGTAGTGTTACAGTCATAGCTAGGGTGCAGAGAAAGATCAACTTAATGTGGGGCAGGTCCATTCAAAAGTCTAAAGGCAGGAGGGAAGAAGCTGTTCTTGAGTCGGTTGGCACGTGTCCTCAGATTTTGTATCTTTTTCCCGATGGAAGAAAGTGGAAGAGAGAATATCCGGGGTGTGTGGGGTCCTTGATTACGCTGGCTGTTTTTCCAAAGCAGCAGGAAGTGTAGACAGTGTCAATGGATGGGAGGCTGGTTTGAGTGATGGACTGGGCTACATTCATGATCCTTTGTAGTTTATTGTGGTGTGGGCAGACAGGAGCCATACCAAGCTGTGATACAACCGGAAAAATTCCTTTATATGCTGCATCTGTAAAAGTTGCTGAGAATTGTAGTGGACATGCCAAATTTCCTTAGTCTTCTGAGAAAGTAGAGGCATTGGTGGGCTTTCCTAACTATAGCATCTATGTGCAGGGACCAGGACAGGTTGTTGCCTATCTGGACACCTAAAGACCTGAAGCTCGCGACCATTTCTACTTAGTCCTCGTTGATGTAGACAGGGACATGCCCTCCACCACACTTCCTAAAGTTGATGACTATCTCCTTCACTTAGTTGACATTGAGGGAGAGATTATTGTCGTTGCACCAGCTCACCAGATTCTTTATCTCTTTCCTGTACTCTGTCTCATCATTGTTTGAGATCTGACCCACAATAGTGGTATCATCAGCAAACTTGAAAATCGATGTGGAGGGGAATTTGGCCATACAGTCAGAGGTGTACAAGGAGTATAGTAAGGGGCTGAGGACACAGCCTTGCGGAGTACTGGTGTTGAGGATGATCATGAAGGAGGTGCTGTTGCCTATCCTTACTGACTGTGGTCTGTAGGTTAGGAAGTCTCGGATTCAGTTGCAGAGGGAGGAGCTGAGCCCCAGGCCACGAAGTTTGGAGATGAGGCTTGTCGGAATAATGATGTTAAAGGCTGAGCTAGTCTATGAATAGGAGTCTGACATAGGTGTCTTTGTTATCTAGGTATTCCAGGGTTGAATGTAGGTCCAGGAAGAAGACATCTGCTGTGGACCTGTTGCAGTGATAGGTGAACTGTAGTGGATCCAGGCAGCCTGGGAGGCTGGAATTGATTCATGCCATGACTAACCATTTGAAGCACTTCATAATGATGGATATCAGAGCCACCAGACGATAATCATTAAGGCACACTGCCTGATCTTTCTTTGGTACTGGGATGATGGTCATCTTCTTGAAGCAGATAAGGACCTCAGATTGTTGTAAAGAGAGGTTGAAGATGTCTGTGAATACCCCCGCCAGCTGATCCACGCAGGACCTGACTACTCGTCTGGGTACCCCATCCAGGCCAGTTGCTTTCTGTGGGTTGACTTTTGAGAAGGCTGATCTGACGTCAGCAATGGCGACCTTGGATACAGGTTTGTCCAAGACTTCCGGGATGGAGGGAATGCTCTCGCTGACCTGTTGCTCAAAACGGGCATAGAATGCACTGAGCTCATCAGGGAGGGGTGCGTTTGAACTGGTGATTTTACCTGCCTTCATCTCTGGAAAAAGGGCAGTAAAAGGTCCTAAAAATTAAATTACAGCTCAGTGAAGAGGGTACTTTGCAGAATAATGAGGCTGTAAAATGGATAAGGGACAGCTCAGATGGCCACTGTTGCAGCCTCCTGGGGCTGAAAGGAACTGGAATCTCAGCGTGTAGCTATTGTGTGGGAAAGGAATGTAAAGCCTCCCTTTTGTGTAATAATTACTGGGTCGACCAAAGTAGCACTATGTTCTGCTAATGATACCTGTTAGGATCTGGCTGGGTGATAACCCTTCATTTGTTTCCTCAATTAACCCATTCCACTGTCCTGTTACAAATTCCCATTCACAGGGACTTGTTAACCCCTTTTACTCCTCTTGATCTATCCTGTTTTACAGTGTAGTCAGTTGTATGTTGGAAGGGGAGAGAGATTTTAACTTGATGAACAGTAAAACAGTTTGACCTAGCAAGCCTGAAATGATCCAAGATGAAGGGCCATGAGACGCAATGCATTTTTGCTTCTTTGTTAATATTTCTTCTCTTCTGAGGGCACTAACCTTGAACGAGAACAATAAAAATTCAAACTTGTAGCCTGCCAAAAAGCTTTAAGAAGCAGCAGATCTGACGGCATCTGTGGGGAGACAAGAGTCACGTTCAACTCAACACGTTAGCTCCGTCTTACAGATGTTGCCAGACCTGCTATTTCCAACACTTTGCATTTTCATTTCAGATTCCCAGCATCTGCAGTGTCATCAAAGAACCACCATAGAATAGAATCCATAGAATCCACCATAGAATCAGTGCAGTGCAGAAGGAGACCATTTGGCCCATTGAGGCCACACAGACAACAATCCCACCCAGGCCCTATCCCTGTAACCCCATGTATTTACCCTAATGATCCCCCTGACACTAAGACGCAATTTAGTATGGCCAATCAACCTAACCCTCACATCTTTGGATTATGGGAGGAAACCGGAGCACCTGGAGGAAACCCATGCAGACACGGGGAGAACGTGCAAACTCCACACAGACAGTCACCCCGTGGTTGGAATTGAACCCGGGTCCCTGGCGCTGTGAGGCAGCAGTGCTAACCACTGTGTCCCCCAACCACTAAGAATAGTACAGCACAGGAACAGGCCCTTTGGCCCACCAAGCCTCCGCCAACATATGACGCCTTTCTAAACTAAAGACCTTTTGCCTCTATGCAGTCCGTATCCCTCTTTTCCCTGCCTATTCATGTATCTGTCAAGATGCCGCTTAAACATTGCCACTGTATCTGCTTCTATCATCTCCTCTGGCAGCACAGTCCAGACACTTAACACCTTTCGTGTAAAAAACTTGCCTCTCACTTCTCCTTCATACTTTCCCCCTTTTCCCTTAAACCTACGTCCCCTAGTAAGTGACATCTCTACCCTGGGAAAAAGACACTGACTATCTATTCTATCCATATCTCTCATAATTTTATGTATATTAGAAGCCACAGGGATCCCAGCACTGATCCCTGTGGAATGCCACTGTTATTTTAACTCATAAAAAACCTTGAACGTAGCCCTGTGTCTGGCCTATTAATGATTACAGAATAACTTACATTTGGTTTTAAGTGATTCACAACTTGGACTCTTCTTCTACGAAAAGCAAAATTTAAAGATGCCAGTCTTGATTTCACATTTGCCCCATCTGCCTTCTCGTGTGGATGTGAAAGACTCCATGTGAAGAGCAGTTGGTTCTCCAGAGTTCTTCTGGTGACCTGACCAACACTAATCCCGCAAAAACTTTGAGAACAGCTGATGTAGCTTTTTTCTCAAAGAACAAAGAGAATAAAGAAAAGTACAGCACAGGAACAGGCCCTTCGGTCCTCCAAGCCCATGCTGATCATGATGCCCTAACTAAATTAAAAATAACCTTCTGCCCTTACTTGGTCCGTATCCCTCTATTCCCTCCCTATTCATGTACCCATCCAGATGCCTCTTAAATATTGCTAAAGTGCCTGCTTCCACCACCTCCTCTGGCAACACATTCCAGGCACCTACCACTCTGCGTGAAAAACATCCCCCGCACACCTCCCTTAAACTTTCCCTCTCTCACTTTGTGCCCCCTTGTAATTGACAGTTCCACTCTAGGAAAATGCCTCTGACTATCCACCCTGTCTATGCCCCTCATAACTTTGTAGACCTCTATCAGGTCTCCCCTCAGCCTCCATCTTTCCAGTGAAAACAATCCTAGTTTATTTAACCTTTCCTCATAGCCAACACCCTTGGGACCAGGCAACATCCTGGTGAACCTTCTTTGCACTCTCTCCAGAGCTTCTACATCCTTCTAGTAATGTAGCAACCAGAACTGCATGTAGTATTCCAAATGCAGCCTCATCAAAGTTTTTTATAGCTGCAACATGATTTCCCAACTCTTGTACTCAATGCCCTGGCTGATATGCCTTCTTAATACCTTGGCCACCTGGGTTGCCACTTTTTGGGAACTGTGGACCTGCACGCCCAGATCCCTCTGTATGTAAATGTTCCTAAGGTTCTGCCATTTATAGTGTAATTCACACCTAAATTTGGTCCTTCAAAACACATCACCTCACATTTGTCTGGATTAAACTCATTGGCGTTTGTGAGACTTCTCTGTGTGTGAATTAACTACCACATTTCTGATGTTACAACAGTGACTTAGACTCCAAAAATCTTAATTGACTGCAAAACATCTTTGGGATTTCCTGAGGTTGTGAGATAACATTTATACAGTGCAGTTAATGTAGGAAAACATCCAAGGCACTTCACAGGAGCATAGTTTGACCATCATTAACACTGAGCCAAAGGAGACATTAGGACCAGTGATCTTGGGTAGCATGCTATTAAAGGAGAACAGAATAGTGGAGAGGTTCAGAGATGGGATTTCAGAGCAGATAGTTGAAGGCACATCTGCTATTCATGTGGCAAGGGAGTGGAAGACAAATGAGAGGCCTGTTTCGGAGAAATGCAGTGTTCTGGGAATGCTGCAGAGCTGAAGGAGTCCATAGAGGTAGGGAGGAGCAGCCCATGGATGGAGTTATGGACAAAGGTGAGAATTTTAAATTTGAAGTGTTAATGGACTGGAACGCCAGGTATGTTAGCAAGATGGTTGAACAGGACTTGGAAGAAGAGTTCTGAATGAACTCAGAATTTCAAGGATAGAGGATGGGATTCTGGCCAGGAGAAGTTCAAAAGGAACAATTCAATAATGCTAGTGCACTTCATAGATAATCATAGAATCCCTGCAGTGCACAAGGAGGCCGTTCAGCCCATCGAGTCTGCACCGACCACAATCCCACCCAGGCCTTATTCCCATAACCCCACATATTTACCCTGCCAATCCCCTGACACTAGGGTCAATTTAACATGGCCAACCAACCTAACCCACACATCTTTGGACTGTGGGAGGAAACTGGAGCACCTGAAGGAAACTCAGGTAGACACAGGAAGAACGTGCAAACTCCACACAGTGACCCGAAGCCGGAATTGAAACTGGGTCCCTGGCACTGTGAGGCAGCAATGCTAACCACTCTGCCACTGTGCACTTGTGCTTGCACTGAATGGATGGGGGGAAAGGCCTTTCCATGAACTGTTCTAACATTCAGATCACTGCTTATAAAACATGTCAGTCCATCACGCTGGCCTGAAGCTTATTTGGCCTATTTAGATGTGAATTCCCTCATGGTCCTTCATATTTCATCTTGGACTTTCAAAATGGAACAAGATGAAAAGACCTGAAGTTTACTTCAAAGAATTAAGGCAGCCTGTCCAGCTGTGACTAATTACTAGGCTGCTCCGTATAATCAATGGCTAAGACCAGTGACAAATAGACACATTTAGTTAAAAGTCAATACATATGAGAGGGAAACAGAGAATGGGAGGTCAGACCTTTGACAACTGAAATAATTTTAGCCTTCTTCAAAGTTATTAGGTATGCTACAAGGTTTGGCAAGTTGTATGGGAGTGTGAGGTGCTCTGTAATTGTGATTCAATGTCTCAAAATTGGAGAGAAAAATCCTTTCAATGAGAGTCAAAGATAAATTATATTACAGTCGCTGGGGAATTTTGCTCAGGGTTCCTTCACCTGCTGATCGCAAGGTGTCAGAAATAACTTGAGTCTGCTGAATTAATTTAACTCCTTTTCCAAAGATGATGCCACTGTTTCATTGAGCTTTTCACTTTTATTCAACACGTGTGGTTACTTTAAAAATGTCATCTGGATATGTACTGTTTTGGAGGTTGTATACATTCCTGCGAATTTTCTTTTGCACGATGTATATCGCAGTTTCTCTTAATATTGTCATATGTTATCCGATGACATTACAGTCATACTACGACCACCACAGAGACCAGTAGTTTTTAAGTGAAATTCAGATGTCCAGTTATTAGCTTCAAGGTTGATATATCAAGATTTCATGCTACAAGAAAAAGAACTGTAACAAATGATTAAAGAAATTCTTGATTTTATGCTATTGCAACCATTGATATATTTTCTCTTGTAGGCAACTTATACTTTAGACTATAGAAATAAGCAGTGCCTTGTTAACTATCAGAGATTACACTCTTGACTGAGTTATGCTTCTCAAAGCACGCAGTTAATTGTTGTTTCCTTTTCATTTTCCCAGCCGGGTACTTTCTAATCCCAAAATTGACTTCCACAATGAATATTACACTATTATGCTAAATCCAAGCTCTGCAAATTTTGCAGCATTTTTTAAGTCCTCACAAACATGGTCATGAAAATGAGTGCAAGCTCCCACTCTGTGGTGAATGACATAGTAAGAGTTTTAACAACACCAGGTTAAAGTCCAACAGGTTTATTTGGTAGCAAATACCATAAGCTTTCGGAGCGCTGCTCCTTCGTCAGATGGAGTGGAAATGTGCTCTCAAACAGTGCACAGAGACACAAAATCAAGTTACAGAATACTGATTAGAATGCGAATCCCTACAGCCTGCCAGGTCTTAAAGATACAGACAATGTGGGTGGAGGGAGCATTAAGCACGGGTTAAAGAGATGTGTATTGTCTCCAGACAGGACAGTCTCACGTGAGAACACCATCTACCAGGTACACGATACCTACTCTTGCAACTCGGCCAACGTTGTCTACCTGATACGCTGCAGGAAAGGATGTCCCGAGGCATGGTACATTGGGGAAACCATGCAGACGCTACGACAACAGATGAATGAACACCGCTCGACAATCACCAGGCAAGACTGTTCTCTTCCTGTGGGGGAGCACTTCAGCAGTCACGGGCATTCAGCCTTGGATCTTCAGGTAAGCATCCTCCAAGGCGGTCTTCACGACACACGACAGCGCAGAGTTGCTGAGCAGAAACTGATAGCCAAGTTCCGCACACATGAGGACGGCCTAAACTGGGATGTTGGATTTATGTCACATTATCAGTAACCCTCACAGCTTGCCTCCTGGACTTGCAGGCTGTCCTGTCTGGAGACAATACACATTTCTTTAACCTGTGCTTAATGCTCCCTCCACCCACATTGTCTGTATCTTTAAGACCTGGCAGGCTGTAGGGATTAGCATTCTAATCAGTATTCTGTAACTTGATTTTGTGTCTCTGTGCACTGTTTGAGAGCACATTTCCACTCCATCTGACGAAGGAGCAGCGCTCCGAAAGCTTATGGTATTTGCTACCAAATAAACCTGTTGGACTTTAACCTGGTGTTGTTAAAACTCTTAGTGTGTTCACCCCAGTCCAACGCCGGCATCTCCACATCGTGAATGACATAGTCAGCATTTTCCCTGTCTAAATGGGAGGCCTTGTGAATTTTATATTTTGTATTTTCTTTTTCGGTTGGCTACAGAGCACACAGGACAAAACTGCAACTGCTTTCTATCTGATATTTCTGGGTTAATATGGAAGCCGTAACCTGATCACAAAATAGTTTCCTTTATCTACCCTCTTTTTCATTGGAACAAGAAACAGATTAGTCTTCAAAAAAGTAGAAATATTAAATAGTAATCTTTCATCCCAACTTCCTATCACTTTTTAAGTAAAATATATTTTACAGCACAATTATTTATAACTTAATACTTTCTGGGACTTTTGGGAGACTCATTGTAGTCTTGGTAAGAGCTATCATTGTTCTCAAATGAAAATATCTTGCACCTCTTTCTCAGTCGCTCAACTAAGCCTTCCCTCGATCTTAAATAATTAAATCTTCCAGGCTTGCTGTCAGGCAGATTCCAACACATGTCACCAGACACCTTTCATTTACGCCAATTCATCTCTGCAGCTGCAAATATAAGAATCTTATAAGCCATAAAATACAGTCCTAAAACATAGTAATCTTACAAATTTACAGTTTTAACAGTCAATAACACAAATCCAAACTGTATTAAATGAGTACTTTGCATGAGTATTCATCAAAGAGAAGGACTTGGTGGATGATGAGTCTGGGAAAGGATGTGTAGATTGTTTGAGTTATGTTGAGATCAAAAAGGAGGAGGTATTGGGGTTCTTAAGAAACATTAAGGTAGACAAGTCCCCAGGGCCTGATGGTATGTACCCCAGAATACTGAGAGGGGCGGGGGAGGAAGTTGCTGGGGCCTGGAGAGAAATCTTTGTATCCTCACTGGCTACAGGGGAGGTCACAGTGAGAAGTCTGGTGGCGCCAGGTTGGGGTCCGGCAGGTTTGTTTGGTGGTGGATGCCACTGGCTTTCGGGGCGTGCTGCTCCTTCGTCGGGTGGGTGGGGGATGTGCTCGCGGGCGGGGCATGCGGAGGCACGGGCTCGGTTTGCAGAGTGATGTTGATCGGGCTGATTGGTGCTGGTGCGGCTGGTCGGGTCTTGGGGGTGCGGACGGTGTGGGTGGAGAGAGCGTTGAGCGCAGGTTGGGGAGGTGAGTGTTGTCTCTGGGCGGGACAGCTGGTGGGATTTTGCGGGTCCGGGCGGTTGTGGGGGTTGCAGATGGTGTGGCGTGGGCCCGGGATACCGGTTGGGGCCGTCCTCGTGTGTGCAGGGCTTGGCTGTCGGTTTCTGCTCGGCGGCCCTGCGCTGTCGTGTGTCGTGGGGACCGCCTTGGGGGGCGCTTGCCCGGGGATCGGGGGCTGGGTGCCCGTGGCCGCTGGGGTGCGCCCCGACGGGGGAGAGCAGTCTTGCCTGGTGGTTGTCGGGCGGTGTTCATTCGTCCGTTGTCGTGGCGTCTGCATGGTTTCCCCAGTGTACCATGCCTCGGGACATCCTTTCCTGCAGCGTATCAGGTAGACAACGTTGGTCGAGTTGCAAGTGTATGTACCGTGTACCTGGTAGATGGTGTTCTCACGTGAGATGATGGCATCCGTGTCGATGATCCGGCACGTCTTGCAGAGGTTGCTGTGGCAGGGTTGTGTGGTGTCGTGGTCACTGTTCTCCTGAAGGCTGGGTAGTTTGCTGTGGACAATGGTCTGTTTGAAGTTGTGCGGCTGTTTGAAGGCAAGAAGTTGGGGTGTGGGGATGGCCTTGGCGAGATGTTCGTCTTCATCGATGACATGTTGAAGGCTCTGAAGGAGATGCCGTAGCTTCTCCGCTCCGGGGAAGTACTGGACAACGAAGGGTACTCTGCCCACCGTGTCCCGTGTTTGTCTCCTGAGGAGGTCGGTGCGGTTTTTCGCTGTGGCGCGTCAGAACTGTCGATCGATGAGTCGAGCGCCATTTCCCATTCTTATGAGGGCATCTTTCAACGTCTGGAGGTGTCTGTTGCGATCCTCCTCATCTGAGCAGATCCTGTGTATACGGAGGGCTTGTCCGTAGGGGATGGCTTCTTTAACTTGTTTAGGGTGGAAGCTGGAGAAGTGGAGCATCGTGAGGTTATCCGTGGGCTTGCGGTACAGTGAGGTGCTGAGGTGACCGTCCTTAATGGAGATGCGTGTGTCCAAGAATGCAACCGATTCCGGAGAGTAGTCCATGGTGAGTCTGATTGTGGGATGGAACTTATTGATGTCATCATATAGTTGTTTCAGTGATTGTTCACCATGAGTCCAAAGGAAGAAAATGTCATCGACGTATCTAGTGTATAGCATCGGTTGAAGGTCCTGTGCGGTGAAGAAGTCTTGTTCGAACCTGTGCATGAAGATGTTGGCATATTGAGGTGCAAATTTGGTCCCCATGGCTGTTCCGTGTGTCTGGATGAAGAACTGGTTGTTGAAGGTGAAGACATTGTGGTCCAGGATAAAGTGGATGAGTTGTAAAATTGCATCTGGAAACTGGCAGTTGTCGGCGTTGAGTACTGATTCAGTTGCAGCAATGCCATCATCGTGGGGGATGCTGGTGTAGAGTGCCGAGACATCCATTGTGACGAGGAGTGCTCCTGGTTCAACTGCTCCATGTGTGCTGAGTTTCTGTAGGAAGTCCGTAGTGTCACGACAAAAGCTGGGGGTTCTTTGTACAATGGGTTTCAGGATGCCCTCGACATAGTCGGAGAGGTTCTCGCACAGGGTCCCATTGCCCGATACGATGGGACGGCCGGGTGTGTTTGCCTTGTGTATCTTCGGGAGGCAGTAGAGATCACCAATGCGGTTGCAACATCCGGTTGCAACAACATGGAGGTCATGTTGCAGCTGTACAAAACTCTGGTACGGCCGCACTTGGAGTATTGCGTACAGTTCTGGTCACCGCATTATAGGAAGGATGTGGATGCATTGGAAAGGGTGCAGAGGAGATTTACTAGGATGTTGCCTGGTATGGCGGGAAGGTCTTATGAGGAAAGGCTGAGGGACTTGAGGTTGTTTTCGTTAGAGAGAAGAAGGTTAAGAGGTGACTTAATAGAGGCATATAAGATGATCAGAGGATTAGATAGGGTGGACAATGAGAGCCTTTTTCCTCGGATGGTGATAGCACGAGGGGACATAGCTTTAAATTGAGGGGTGATAGATATAGGACAGATGTCAGAGGTAGGTTCTTCACTCAGAGGGTAGTAAGGGCGTGGAATGCCCTGCCTGCAGCGGTAGTGGACTCACCAACATTAAGGGCATTTAAATGGTCATTGGATAAACATATGGATGATATCGGAATAGTGTAGGTTAGATGGGCTTTAGATTGGTTTCACTGGTCGGCGCAACATCGAGGCTGAAGGGTCTGTACTGCGCTGTAATGTTCTATGTTCTAGGATATGAGATAGATGGCCAGCAAGTGTACCACAGTGTGACAACACAGTCAACAACACCTTTAATGTGAAATAATTTCTCAAGACACTTAAAGTAAATAAAGTAAAGTTTATTTATTAGTCACAAGTAAGGCTTACATTAACACTGCAATTAAGTTACTGTGAAATTCCCCTAGTCGCCACACTCCGGCACCTGTTCAGATCAATGAACCTAACCAGCACGTCTTTCAGACTGTGGGAGGAAACCGGAGCACCCGGAGGAAACTCACGCAGACACGGGGGGAATGTGCAGACTCCACACAGACAGTGACCCAAGCTGGGAATTGAACCCAGGCCCCTGGCGTTGTGAGACAGCAGTGCTAACAACTGTGTCACCGCACTTCAAAAGAGCATTCTAAGACAAAGCTTTACACCAAGCCACTGAAGAGATGTTGGGATAGTTAATAGAAGGCATGACCAAAGAGGTAAGTTCAAGACTTTATTGGGCAATTTCGTCATTTACAATATCGTGTTCTCAGTAAATACCCATGTTAATTTAAAGATAAAGGTAACTCTGTACTGAGTACAGCAATCTCAAATGTTGCTAATGGTAAGCACTATCAAGGAACACTGCTACTATTGATAAATACTATTGTTTGGTTATTATTACTCGTAAAAATGGTATCAGTGGATTGTAGAATCAGTGATGAATACTATCAATGGCAAAAACTAACAGTTAAATACTGTCAATAACTACTAGCAATGGTTAGTACTATCAGAAATGAATGGTATCAATGGTCAATATTTACACTGATAGATGTTGCCCGATACGTTATTCCCAAACCTCCTAGCCCCATTAGGAGGGCAGAGGAAACGCTACATGGATACTCTGAAAGCCTCCCTAAATAAATGCAACATCTCCATCAATGCATGGGAAATGCTTGCCTTAGAACGCACAAACTGGAGAAGCAACCGTGAAGGTACCAATCACCTCGAGCGTCACTGGGTGGAGCGCACAGAGGCCAAGCGTAAACAGCAGAAATATTGCACAGAATCCAGAGCGTCCCACCCACCCACCTCATCAAACACCACCTGCCAAACCTATGGCTCCAAGATTGAACTATTCAACCACCACAAACTTCCTGGAGTGGAAGCAAGTGACCCTGGACCCTGGGGGACTACCAAAGAGTCCATAGCCACATGTGGTTAATTGAGGATCCAGAAGTGGCCAATTTCAGCACTGCTTAGAAATAAAAGGGAGTAATGAAGCATGTGATCTCACAATGTATGATTATGAACTTTAAACAGTTTGTTCTTTTGTTGGTAAAATAGTAAGATGAAAAGCAGTGTGTGTTTGTTTTTTCTGATCTTGTGATCTGCGTTAGTTAATGAAGGGTGGAACATATTTATCATGTAAATATATACATGTGAAATACATTCATTGTATTATGTAAGATTTTTCCTCCCAAAATTAGTGCATATGTTGCTGTTGCCACACATGCAGCATAACACTGGCCTAAGCTCACTTCTGAGTTAGAAAGCCTTGGATTGGAGCCCCACAGATTTGAATGCATAATCTTCTAGGCTGACATTTTAGTGCATTACTGAGGGAATGCTGCACTGTCGGGGATCATTGCCTTGCTTGCCAACCTGCTGCAATGATTGCTGAGGTAATGTTCATAAATATTACATGGTCTGCAGTGGTTGAAGAGCTTGTCACCACTTGCTCAAGGAAAATTAAGGATGGGAAATTCTTCATATCCCTTGAATGAATCGCAAAAGAAGACAAAGCATATTTTCTCACACAGGAGTCACACCAAAGGATGAATGAGGCTTTGCCATTCCCAATCACCAGCATTACCCGCTTTTGATGTCTGAGTGACTTGTCAAAATCTTTATCCTTTGAGAAATGTATTATTTTATGAGGTACCCAAGTTCAGCCTACTAATTAGGCTGAGGCCTTGTTCCAACACTACCTTGCCAATGACTTAAAAAAATATGGGGAGAAACAAAGACAGATCAGAGACAGCATTGAAGTAGCCACACTTTTAGTCCAAATAACCTGTTAGACAAAGTGTGAAACTTTGCAAGAATTATAGTGTTCCAAGATCAGTATTTGTAATTATATGCAATAAAAATGAAGGTCTTTCACATAGGGTGGAGGATCCAGCCTGATTCTTTTCTCCAACAGTCTCCCTCTCGAGGGTAATAAAACTAACTGTAGAAGCTTTCCATCAACTTGGCTGAGAACAGGTAACACCATACAAAAAGGAATCAAGCCTGCCCGACGGCGCCACAATATAGTTACCCTTGGGCAGTGGAAATAAATTCTCCCAAAGCAGCCATTTTGTGTTTTAATTAAAGAATTGGAAAATAAAAAGAAACACTTGAAAAAGGAAAGTCACTCACTGACATCGTCAGCCAAGTATGGTTAACAATCAATGGCATCTAGCTTTGCCAGGAGACAGCATTGAATCTTCCTGTGATTGTTCCATAGTTAAATTTTATACCTACATTCAATGCTATTATACTTCAATAGTAGCACTCTTGCCACTGAGTTAGATAGTTGTGGATTCAAATCCCACCCTAGCCACTTGATCACATAATCTAGTGCTGCTTTTCAGATGGGTTGTTAAACTGAAACTCTGTCTGCACATTCAGATTGATATAAAGGGTGGGATTTTCCAGCTGCGCTCACCCTAAGGCTGGAAAATCCTGCCCGAGGTCAACAGATATTTGCATGGTCCATGACCCGCCTGCTACGATTCTCGTGGAGGGCAGTGGGAAAATTCCACCCAAAATACCTCATGGCACTAGTAAAATTATCTTGCTCTTCTTCAAATAATATTCTGTGTAACATTTCTCTCTCTTCATATATCAAAGAAAGGATTATTTGGTCATTTATTTTATGACTATTTTTGGGACAAGGTGTCAGCTTATTTGCTAGCTTGTATTCTGGCAGCAGTCTGATCTCTCAGTTAGAAGGCTGTGGGTTCAAAACTTATGGTGGAGACGTGATCTATCTGGCTTATGACAAAACAGATATTACTCTTATTCCTTTTTGAGGAGTCCCTTCAAGAGCTAAAAATCCTTCTAGGTATCATGGAGTTTGCTGAAAGGACATCTTACATTAACTAGCTTAGAGGAAACATTAGGCGTAAGAGTAGTTGGACTTGTATCCCATACCGAACCATGTTGGAAAGATAGAAAGAACTGTGCTCTTATTACCCTCTTTCTCAATATCAGTGTAACAATTTTAATCAGGCAATTGGGGTTGGCCTGTTTGAATATCAACTCCCTGGTTAAGGACCAAATTGATTGTCCAATCAGGGAGCCCCATGCTCTGTACTTAAACAGCAGTGTCAGTTCCTCTGGCACTCCAGATGTAGACTGCATATTGAGAGCACTCGGTATAGGGTTGTTGGATCTAGTAAGTAAAGGAATTTTGGTGAAGGGACTTTCGCCTCCGAGGACTTATTACAATCAGCATGATTCAGAGCACCTCAAAATTAAGGAAATAATTTTGAAGTGTAGTCACTGCTGAAATGTAAGGATCGCGGCAACCAACTTGCACACAAAAAGCCTTCGGAAACACCAATAAACTAAATGACTAGATCATCTGTTTAGGTTTTGATTCTGGGACACAAATTGGGAGGGGCATTGATCTTTTTTGGAATTACAGGATCATTTACTTTTATCTGAGAAAGCAGATGTGGCTTCAGTTTAAAATCTCATGTAAAAGAAGGTACATCCAAAAGCGCAGCACTCCCTTTAATAAAAAATCTTGTAGTGCTGGCTTAGGTTATGTGCTTGAGCTTTTCATGTGGGGCCCACAACCTTCTGACTAAGAGAAAACATAGAAAATAGAAGCAGGGGTAGGCCATTCGGCCCTTCGAGCCTGCTCCGCCATTCAATTTAATATCCTGATCCTGCCTTTCTCCCATATCCCTTGACCCCTTTAGCCCCAAGAACTATACCTGATTTCTTCTTGAAATCATACAACATTTTGGCATGAACTACATTTGGTGTAGTGAATTCCACACATTCACCACTCTGGGTGAAGAAATTTCTCATCACCTCAGTTTTAAAAGATTTACCACTTATTCTCAAATTATGACCCCTAATTCTGGACTCCCCCACCATCGGGAACATTCTTTTTGAATCTTCCCTGTCTAATCCTGATGGAATTTTATAAAATTCTATAAGATGCCCTCTCATTCTTCTAAACTCCAATGAATACAATCCCTAACCGACTTGGTCTCTTCTCATATGACAGACTTGCCATTCCAGGAATCAGCCTGGTAAACCTTCATTGTACTCCCTCTATAGTAAGGACATCTTTCCTCAGATCTGGACACCAAAAGTGCACACAATACTCCAGGTATGGCCTCACCAATGCCCTATACAATTGCAGCAAAACATTCTTATACCTATACTCAAATCCTCTCGCTATGAAGGCCAACATACCATTTGTCTTCTTTACTGCCTTCTGTACCTGTGCATTTACTTTCAATGATTGATGCACGAGGACACCAAGGTAAGTAGCCACCTCCCACAATTTACACCCATTCAAATAATAATCTGCCTTCCTATTTTTGCTACCGAAGTGGATAACGTCACATTTATCCACATTACAGTGCACCTGCTATGCAAATGCCCACTCACTCAGCCTGTCCAAATCACGCTGAAGCATTTCTGTAACCTCCCCACAGCTCATCCTCCCACGTAACTTTGTATCATCTGCACATTTGGAGATAATATATTTAATTCCCTCTTCCAAATCATTCATATATAATGTGAACAGTTGGGGTCCTAGCACAGATCCCTGCGATACCCCACTAGTCAATGCCTGCCAATCGGAAAAAAAAACATTTATGCCAACTCTTTGCTTATCTGCTAACCAGCTTTCTATCCATGTCAAGACACTACCCACAACCCCATGCGCTTTAACTCTACATAATAGTCTGCTATGTGAGGCCTTGTCAAAAGCCTTCTGAAAATCTAAATAAATACCTCCACTGGTTCCCCTTGGTTATCTCTACTAGTTACATCCTCAAAGAATTCCAATAAATATGTCAAGCGTGATTTCCCTTTTGTAAATCCATGTTGACTTTTTCTGATTATACCACTGCTTTCCAAATGCTAAGCTATGAAATTCTTGGTAATAGACTCTAGCAACTTCTTCAGTACTGATGTTAGGCTCACTTTCTATAGTTCCCTGTTTCCTCTCTACCTCCCTTTTTGAATAGTGGGCTTACATTAGCTACCCTTCAATCTGTAGGAACCAGTCCAGAGTCCAAAGAATTTTGGAAAATGACCATCAATGGATTCCAGGGCCACTTCATTAAGCACTCTGGGATGCAGGTTATCAGGCCCTGAGATTTATCCGCCTTCAATTTCATCAATTTTCCGAAAATCATTTCTCTACTAATACTGATTTCCTTCAGCTTCTCACTAAAACTTGTTTCTCTCAGAACTTCTGTTACATTGCTTCTGTCTTCACAAAGGAAGAGATGAGTAAAGTATGAATTCAGTTCCTCAGCCATTTCTTTGTTCCCCATTATGAATTCTCCTGTTTCTGTCTGTTAGTCTTTTTCTCTTTACATACCTATAGAAACTTTTACAGTCAGTTCTGTTAGAGTGTAACCAATGATAACATTGGATCTGTTGTAGTGTGACCAATGGTAATATGCTGTAAAGGTCTGCAATGTAACCAATGAAAAAATGATGTGGTGGTCAGCTGACCAGCTGACTCAGTATAAATAAGAAGGTGCAAGGGATTGTGGGAGCTTGGAATGGCCTAGAGTGAGGCCTCAAGTGTTGGAGAAATGAAGTTTTTTTATTAAACATTTTTCTTTGATTTATAAGTTGGAGTAAGTTTTGTTTTAGTTTATTGCCTACAACTGGAATTCCTTCTCATGGATCAACAAGTTTTTATGTTCCCCGCTAGCTTACGTTCATATTCTATTTTCCCCTTCTCAATCAATCCTTTGGTCCTCCTCTGCTGAATTTTAAACTGCTCCCAATCCTCAGGTCTATTGATTTTTCTTGTCAATTTGTATGCTTCTTCTTTGAATCTGATACTATCTCTGATTTCCCTTGTAATCCTGTGGTTTGGCCACAATTCCCTACAACTCTTGCACCCAAACAGGAATAAACAACTTCTGGAGTTCATCTATTCCTTCCTTGAATGCCTGCCATTGCCTGTCCACTGTCCTTCCTTTCAGTAATGTTTCCCAGTCCATCTTAGCCAATTCATGTCTCATACCATTGAGATTCAGGACTCTGGGCTCAGAGTCAATTATGTCATGAAATGGTTTGATTCAAAACTAATTTTTAGTTTCATTGGATACCTGCTCTAATACATCTGAGATATATAGGGCTGGATATTCATCTGAGGTGGGTAGTGGGTTGCAGCTTTGCCAACCAACCTGGGAAAAAATTCAAAGGATGCACAGGGGCTGCCAGGTGCAGAGGCAGCTTTTTAAAAAAGTGTCATTCATTGCTAACTTTTCATTTTCTTTTAAAAAAAATTGTTTTGCTAAAACCCAATGAAAGTGTCAAGCCGAGAGCCTGGAAATCCATTAGAATCCCGTTGATACACCAGAATTCATAGGAAATCATTGCTTGAGTGACAGCTTTAGCTCTGCAGTTTGTCAATTTCACAATGCTTATTTACACAAGATAAACAGGTTTCAAGTCTTTGCAGTTTCTGCTATTGATAGTTAAGTGTCTGGATGGTTGACATTTTTTGACCTTAAGTGAAAAGGAATTTTGTTTGAATAAAGTGGGAAGTTATCAATGAATCATCTTTTTTGAAAAGAAATCCAATTGTCAGTGGCACGGTGGCACAGTGGTTAGCACTGCTGCCTCACAGCGCCAGGGACCCGGCTTCAATTCCGGCCTTGGGTCATTGTGTGTGTGGAGTCTGCGCATTCTCCCCGTGTCTGCGTGTGTTTCCTCCGGGTGCTTTGGCTTCCTCCCACAGTCCAAAGATGTTGATTGGCCATGCTAAATTGACCCTAATTTAAGGGGATTAGCAGGGTAAATATGTGGGATTATGGGAATAGGGACTGGGCAGGATTGTGGTTGGTGCAGACTCAATGGGCTGAATGGCCTTCTTCTGCACTGTAGGGATTCTATGGATTCCAAAATAAACTTCATATCTATATGTCACTGGAGAGTTAATTGCACCTATGTAGTATAAAATGGGGGAACAATCATAGTAGTGCCATAGATTGGCATGGGTGCAATGCTTACACACAGATCTATAGGTTACAGCTCATGAATTAGACAAGAATGAGCCAGCACTGTTGGTTGAGAAATAAATGTTTTTATTTATAAATTGTGTTAACATCGAGCACTGTCACACTGCCCATCACTGATAACACGTCCAGAAGTCGTCAGTGAAAAGTATTAACAGTTGTCTGAAGTCACCTCTATAGTCAAAGCAAAAAACACAATGTCCCAACAAAATATATATCCATAATTACTAATATATACATTTTTCTGAAATAAATTAAAATATTGATTTTTAAATGCAAAATTCAAAAGTCAAAAGTAGTTTGTACAAAAATTGGGAATTAAAAGTCTGCAGGGCAGGCTGTTCCAATAAGGATTCCATTTCCTCCCCATGCTTTGCTCAATAAGAGACTTATGAGCTATAGTTACATAGGTGCTGGCTGCACTCCAGTATCCCACCCAATTAGCCATCCAACAACAAGTTGCATTTATATGTAGCACAATAACATAGGAAAAAATCCCAAAGCATTTCACAGGAGTCCAAAAGAGAAAATGCTGGAAAATCTCAGCAGATCTGGCAGCATCTGTAGGGAGAAAAAAGAGCTGACGTTTCAAGTCCAGATGACTCTTTGACAAAGCTAAAAGGCATAGAAAGTGGGAGATAGTAGAAATATCTCCCACTTTCCATGCTTTTTAGCTTTGACAAAGGGTCATCTGGACTTGAAACGTCAGCTCTTTTCTCTCCCTACAGATGCTGCCAGACCTCTGAGATTTTCCAGCGTTTTCTCTTTTGGTTTCAGATTCCAGCATCCACAGTATTTTGCTTTTATCCATTTCACAGGAGTGTTTTCAGACAAAATTGACACCGAACCAGAGAAGACATTTGAAAAGGTAACTGAAAGCTTGTTCAAAGGTGTAGGTTTGAAGGAGGATCTTGAAGGAGGAAAGGGGAGCAGGGATGTGGAGAGGTTGAGGGAGGGAATGTTAGTGCTTGAGTGCTGATAGGCTGAAGGAGGTCCAGTTTGGACAAGAGGTCAATTATGGAGGAATACAGTGTTCTTGGAAGATTGTAAGGCCCAAGGAGAATACAGAGATAAGGTGGGGTAAGATTAGTGATTATATTGTCATTTAGCTGGTTAATTCTAAAGAATGCCCCACTTATCAAAGTAAGAAGAGCTTAGCAAAGCTGGAGGTTTCTTTCAGTAGAATAAAGAGGGCAGCGGTTCAAAATTATGAGAAGCTTTTTAATTGGGAGAAAATATTCAACCCAACAGTGTGTTAGTAATCACAGAGGAGATAAGTATATGAATATACGTATGAACATACAAATTAGGAACAGAAGTAGGCCCCTCAGCCCCTCAAGCCTGCTCCACCATTCAATATCAGCCATGACCAAATGGCGGAGCAGACTCGAAGGGCCGAATGGACTAATTCTGCTCCTATATCTTATGAACCTATGAACTTATGAATAAGATCATGGCTGATCTGATTGTAACGACAACCCCACATTCCTGCCTACCCCCCGATAACTTTTCACCCCCTTGTTAATCAAGAATCTATCCAGCTCTGCCTTAAAAATATTTAAAGATTCTGCTTCCACTGCCTTTTGAGAAAATGTTCCAGAGACTCACGACCCTCGGAGAAAAACTATTCTCCTCATCTCCCTATTTTTGCAATCAATTCCCTTCACAGTGAATAGTAACATTGCTTTAGCTTTCCTAATTACTTGCTATACCTGTATACTAGCCTTTTGTAATGCATTTGCATTCGTCAACAAATGAATCATGAGGTGTTCCGAGTTTTATTTCATTTCCACAGAGGATTTTAGGGTTTGGAATCGCCAACCAGAAGCAGTAGAGAAAGCAGAATCGTAAAAACTTTGGTGCATGAAACAACAATAATGGAATTTATACAATTTCTAGCAATCAATCCACAATAGACCCAAAAATGTCACCAGGAAACCCCCAGTAGAGATTTTAGGTCATAGTTCAAAGACACCTGTCCCTTTGAAGCGTGTTACTCTTAACATGCCATGCCTGAAATTTTTTACTCTATCGCAAATTATTTTCTGAAAGAAATATATCTGCTTTGCATCTATATGAATAAACATTCCAGCGGCTTCCTAGGCAGCCTATTCCATAGAACAATAACCTGCTCACTGAAATATTGGAAAGCGTTTTCACTGACCAGATCCACAGGGCTGGGGTGGTCAGACGGTTGTGGAGAACCACAATTCGAGGCTCCCTCCACACTCTGTGGAGCTTTAAGTATAAGGATTCCAGCCACCACCCCTCCCCCCACCTCCCCTCCCCTTCACGCCCCCCAACCCCCACCCCCATCCCCTCACACATGTGGAGCTTCCAGTGAGTGAGCAGCCAGCCAGTGAAGGTAACAGCAGTAGAGACACATTGATTGGCATGATTAGTCAAGAACTTAAATATTATTTTATCATGCGACTATCAAGGTGGTAGAAGAACAACACTCAAGCTCAAAGCCATGCAAGATAAAGCAGCCCCCTTGATCAGCAGCCTATCCATACTTTAAACATCTATTTCATCCACCACAGGGGTGCCAGGGACCTAGGTTCAATTCCGGCCTTGGATCATTGTTTGTGTGGAGTCTGCACGTTCTCCCCGTGTCTGCATGGGTTTCCTCCGGGTGCTCCGGTTTCATTCCACACTCCAAAGATGTGTGGGTTTGGTTGGTTGGCCTACTAAATTAACTCTAGTGTTGGGGGATAAGCAGGGTGAATATCAGGGGTTACGGGAATAGGGCCTGGGTGGGATTGTGGTCGGTGCAGACTCGATGGGCTGAATGGCCTCCTTCTGCAATGTAGGAATTCTATGAACTCAATAAGGTATCTTCAAAAACATCCAAACCAAGGTTTACTTTTATCCTTCTTCCCCTAATCCTCTGGTTGTAACTTTGACTCTGCGATTAAAAATGCTGGCCTAGCTAGCGTTGCCAACATCCCATGAATTTTTTTTTAACAAAACCCCTGAGAGGGAAAGCAGATGGTCCATGGTCTTTGGTGGCATTAATGGGTAATTAAAGTGGGAGAGAAGGTCAGTCTTCTTCCTGCAACAGACAGTCAGATCTAGGATTATGTTATCAGGAATCAACCATGAATGAGTCAATGGTCCAATATTAGATTCATGGGCAAGGATTTCACTGGCTCTTGGCTGGTAGGCACCGGTAAAAGTAACAGGGAATTGACGGTCCTGCCATCAGGAATAGGAGTCAGATGTGGAAAAGCTGCTCACTCCAAGGAGGTCGGTAGCCAATTAGCATAACTAAAGGCCATCTTAGGGGTTATTTTGCAGGGTCAAGAGCAATTTTTCCAATGGAAGATTGACCCAGACTGCTTGGTGAGCCGCCAGCTAAACGGAGGTTCCCTCCCTGACAGCTAGGGGGCCACTGGTGCTGCAGGCTTGATGACCTAACCAGGGAACCCTGGGCAGGTAAGGCAGCCCCTGTGATTTCCCTGAAAGGGTTTCCCCCTATGATTCCCTGACCACCACCCCCCCTCTGCTTTTTCTTTATTTATCTGGCCCAGCTCCTGAAGTCTCCTGCATTCCTAAGCTGTGCCCACCTCTCCCAGGTGATGCTACTGAAACTTCAGCATTCCTGATCCTCTGATTGGACCAACAGAACCCGCCCTCCCTCCCCCCCCTCCTTAATTGCCTGCAGGCAGCCGAATAGGAAGACCGTCTGTGGGAAAATGACTAAAGCGATCCTTTTGCCGGCAATTGCAGGCTAGGGAGTTGGCTTTTTAAGCTGGCATCAGTGTCGCAAAGCCTGTGTAAAATTCAGGCCAAAGAGTCATCGAAGCAGAAAAGATGTGCTGGTGTCTGCCATTCCTGGTAAATATTTTATATGTGAGGTATTTAAAATTACATCTAATGATAAAAAATACATATTGGACTAATGGTCTATCATACTGACAAGCTGCCCACTTTGGGCAGTGTGGCTGCTTTCGAAAGTGAGTCGAGCGTCTAAAGTCCAACTTGTTCTCCGTTTTGACATTTATTTTATCATGATAACTCTTCGCCATCTTCCAAGACCTGAAAAATTGGCTGCTTCATAAGATGAGTGGTTAGAATGTCAGAAATGGGAGAGATTTCTATTCGCAACTTTAAAACACAAGCCCCTGTATCACCAGGTGTTTGGACATCGCATCAACAGTAACTGATCTTCCTGGGTGTTCTCCCTGTCAATTGCCAGACTTCATAAATGAGGACCACCTATGACTGAAGCAACTGAATAAATATTTTCGATAATGGGCACCCCGGAAGTGAATCTTTTCATTCAGTTCGACGCTGCTCTTGAAAAAGAACAAAGTGATCAAACCACATCAGGAAGCAGGAGTAAATAGACACTGGTAGCAACAGAAATTCTTAGATAATCTATTATGTTAGAATTTATTCAAAAGACGTTAAGAGTTCCACAAAAATTACACTACTGCATCTGCCCATTGGGTCTCGTCATCCTGATCTATCTTTTCATCTTCAGAATGTTCATCGGAAAGCCCGTCTCCCTCTTCTAGAATTACCTTTCAGATCTCAAGCAAAGGTTTGCTGTATCACTTTGATTTAAATGTTAAATGGCAGAACTTAAAATCCATCTTGTTCTTTTGGACACAGCTTATTTGTGTTAGACGCCCATCTCTTGAAGGTTTTCCAACCCCAAAGGATTATGATCCTGCTTCTATCCTTCTGGGCAATCAGGTTAAACTGTGTGAAGATTTGGTCAACGCTGGTTCTTTTCTTTATGAGTATTTAAAAGGCATTGTCTCCAGGGTAAGATTAATCCACAGGCACAAAAGTGAGCCTTGACGTTAGATCTTGATCTTCTACATGTGGCAAGATATTTCAGCAGAGGACCATCACCAATTTCCCAGAAAACCTCTTCCTTCCTCTATTTACAAGTATGGACATTGTAGACACGTGTGCACTCTTGGCAGCTCACATGACAGCACCAATGGAAGATGCAGTGACACTTTTCCCTTCGTTTTTCAGTCCTTGTATCATGTCCACGGCCACAGCATAGTAACTCACATCCATCAATCCCATGCGATGTGATGTTGCACTTCCGGTGTCGTGTGCCAAACGAGCCGGTTGCTGGGTTTGGGTTGCAGAAATTCGGTGAAGAATCATAGTAGACCAAATCCCTCTCTGTTGGAGCTCTGAATAAAGCGTACTTGGGGGTAAGAGTCTCCACCCAACCTCTGGATTCCCGATGTTTCTCCACAATCATCTCAGAGGCACTGTCGTACTTGTCTTTTAAGTAATCTCCAATCACACGGAAATCAGGCTGTGACCACCAGCACGTCTTCACCTCACAGCTCCCCGATAGTCCATGACATTTGCACTTCAGGTGCATGTGATCCAAAATGGCCTGAAAAGGAAATGGAACATTTTGATCAAAACAAAGAAAATTACAGCACAGGAACAGGCCCTTCAGCCCTCCAAGCCTGCACCAACCGTGCTGCCCGACTGAACTAAAACCCCCTACTCTTCCAGGGACCATATCCCTCTATTCCCATCCTATTCATGTATTTGTCAAGACGCCCCTTAAAAGTCACGATCGTATCTGCTTCCACTACCTCCCCCGGCAGCGAGCTCCAGGCACCCACCACCCTCTGTGTAAAAGATTTGCCTCGTACATCTCCTTTAAATCTTGCCCCTCGCACCTTAAATCTATGCCTCCTAGTAATTGACTCTTCCACCCTGGGAAAAAGCTGCAACCAATCAATGCGCAACATCTGATTCTCATTGACCTAGAAAACAACGGCCCTAAACAGCACATGACACATTTCAAATTCTGGCTTTGCACTCAGTGAATGAAGGGAAGGAAAATTTGGAGGGAGAGAAGTAATTCCCCTAGTGTTTTCCCTCTCTCTGCTGAAAGCATTCTTGTTTTCTCTTGGTTCATCTTGTCAGAATGAGATAGATTTTAGTTTATAACAATCAGTATCCGTTCAAAATCAAAGTCAGTAGTTTAAATCAAACCCTGGAAAGTTGGAAAATTGAATTGCTTTGAGGGCAGGAAACAGGCTAACTGCCTGGTTCACTTGTGACCATACAAACATACAAAATAGGAACATAAGTAGGCCATTCAGCCCCCCAAGCCTGCTCCACCATTTGATAAGATCATGGGCGATGTTTTGTGTTTCAAGTTCTACATTCCCAGTGATCCCAATAACCATCAGGATTATGGTTCATCAGGGAAGGAAGTCCATCTTGGATCTAGGACTGCAGCCCACACTACATGATTGGTGCTTAATGCCCTGAGGGCAACTAGGGATGGGCAATAAACAACAACTTGTATTTAAGTTATGCCTCTACTGTAATAAAACATCCCACGGCAGGAGCATTACAGAACAAAATTGGACTTTGAACTTATATTAGTGCTCAAAAGCATGGTCAAAGAGACATTGTAAGAAGCATAATCAAGGAGGAAAGAGAGGTGAGACGTAGAGAGGTGTAGGGAGGGAAGTCCAGGACTTAGGGCCTAGGCAGCTGAAGGCAAAGCCTATTAAAAGTTAAAGTTTGTTTATTAGTCACAAGTAGGCTTACGTTAACACTGCAATGAAGTTGCTGTAAAAATCCCCTAGTCGCCACATTCCGGCACCTGTTCGGGAACACTGAGGAAGAATTTTAGCATGGCCAATGCACCTAACCAGCACATCTTTGGACTGTGGGAGGAAACCGGAGCACCCGGAGGAAACCCATGCAGACACTGGGAGAATGTGCAAACTCCACACAGAGAGTGAACCAAGCTGGAAATCAAACCCGGGTCACTGGCACTGTGAGGCAGCAATGTTAACCACTGTGCCACTGGTGTCAGTGGAGCACTATTCCCCTCCAAGTCATACACCATCCTGACTTGGAACTATAATCACCATTCCTTCACTGTCATTGGGCCAAAATGCTGGAACATCCTTCCTAACTGCACTGTGGGTGTACCTACACCACATGCCCTGCAGTGGTTCAAGGAGGCAGCTCACCACCTCCTTCTCAGGGGAAAATCGGGATGGGCAATAAACACTTGCCTCGCCAGCCACATTTCATGCAAGAATAAAAATTAACTCACAGGGGATAAGGAAGAGGCCAGAATTAGAGGAGCGCAGATGGCTCAAGAGAGTTGTGGGGCTTAAGGTATTTCTTAATCAGGAGCCAATGTATGTCAGCAAGCACAGGGATGATTGTCAATGGGAGTTGGCATGAGTTTTTGATGGTATCAAGTTAATGGAGGATAGAATGAGGGAAACCATACGTGAGTGCACTTGAATAGTCACCCCAAGTAATAAGGATGAGGGCTTCAGAGACAGATGTGCTAAGGCAGGGGAAGAGCTGAGGGAGGTATGGGAGAAGGAAAGTGGTGGCTTTAGTGAAGGTATAGCCACGGAATTGGAAGCTTATTTTCAGATCGAAATGACACCTGCGAACAGTTTGTTTAATTCTCAGGAGAGTTAAGGAAAGTGATGGAGGGTTGGCAGTTGGGGAATGGAGTTTGTAGCTAGGACCAAGGATAATGGCTTTAACCTTCCCACTGTTTAATAGCAGGAAATTTCTCCTCATCCAGAACTGAATGTCAGGCAAGCAATCAAATAATTTAGTATCACTGGGGTGAAGCAAGGTGATTGGGAGTTAAAGCTGGGTACCTGTGAAAACTAACACTATTCTTTTTGAAGATGTCGCGAAGGGGCTGCATGTCGATGAGAAATAGGGAGAGGCTAAGGATAGATCCTTAAGGAACACCAGAGGCAATGCTGCAGGAACAGGAAAAGAAACCGTTATAAGTGATAGCCAGACTATGGCTGGACAGATAAACATCGAGAGCAGTCCGACCCATCTGGATTACAGTGGTGAAAGTGCTGGAGGAAGGTCATGTGGTCAGCCGGCATAAAGCCTACATAAAAGATCGAGATACATGAGAAGGGAAAGTTTACTTTTGTCACAGGGTGTCTTTTGTGACTTTGATAGGAGCAGTTTTGGCGTGGTAGGGATTCTGATGGATGAGATGAGCTTGGAGAGGGAATGGGGGAAGATAGGAGATATTCCAGAGAAAGCCATCAAGCAAGGTCCCATAAATTGCCCTCCCTGAGAACAGCTAATTCAGAGATCAGGGAAGCAAACTTAGATTTTGCTGCTTTATATAGCTCAGGATGGATCTGCTATATAAATGTTAGTTACTTCTTTCTTTGAAGGAGTCTGATTGTTGGCTATTCCTTTATCTTTCTGATCACATCATGGGTTGTGCTCATTTATCTTGAGCTTGCTGTGTTTTCCCATTACCAAGCTTATCAGATACTGACCAGGCGGCCGGCCTCGTTGTTATGGCGATTCATGGCGGAGCGTGCGTCTGGTCTGTTCTCCCGGGCATCTGCAAACTCTCGGGACACCATGCTCCCAAACTCGACATCTTCACTGCAGCCTCCCCATTTCCAGCCTTCCCCCGGTTTGCCTTTGTGCCGGGTGTCACAGCCACAGATGTTTGCCGTACCCTCGGCACATGAACGGGTGATGGCAAAGGCGACACCTGCCGAAGCGATGGCATGAACAAAAGCAGATTCCCTTGTCGCTGCAATGAGACAGACACAAAAAAGGTTTCTTTCAAAAAACTGTAAACCAAGGCCTATAATTCATGGCCATACCAAGGTTGGATAGAAAAGAACAGAAAAACATCAATTCTACATTACAGTTACTATGTGGCACATGGTAATCATAAAATCCTCCGGTGCAGAAGGAGGCCATTCGGCCCACTGAGTCTGCACCGACCACACTCCCACCCAGGTCCTATCCCCATAACCCCATGCACTTACCCTAGCAAGCCCCCCTGACACCTAGGGGCAATTTAGCATGTAATAGGTAATATGTTGTGCATAGGGCAGCACGGTGCCAGTAACCAGCCTCAGGTTACTGTCTGTGTGGAGTTTGCACATTCTCCCTGGATCTGCGTGGGTTTCCTCTGGGTGCTCCAGTTTCCTCCCACTGTCCAAAGATGTGCGGGGTTAGGTTGATTGGCCTTGCTCTATTGCCCCTTAATGTCAGAGGATTAGCAGGGTAAATACATGGGGTTACCGGGATAGGTAGGATTGTTGCCAATGCATGCTCAATAGGCCAAATGGCCTCCTTCTGCACTGTAAGGGATTCTATGATTCTAGGTAACATAAAATACTCATGACAGGTGCCTGTATTACTCCTGTAGGTGGCACTGTGATGAGTATTCATCAAATCATAGCATCCTTACAGGGCAAAGGAGGCCAATTGGCCCATTGAGTCTGCACCGACCACAATCCCACCCAGGCTCTCTCCCCATAACCCCATGCATTTACCCTAGTTAGTCCCCCTGACACTGAGGGGCAATTTAGCATGGCCAATCCACCTAACCCGCACATCTTTGGACTGTGGGAGGAAACTGGAGCACCCGGAGGAAACCCACGCAGACACGGGGAGAATGTGCAAACCCCAAACAGACAGTGACCCAAGCCGGAATTGAACCCAGGTCCCTGGCATTGTGAGGCAGCAGTGCTAACCACTGTGCCACCGCGCCACCCATATTGTCAACATTAAAGATGTCACAACATGGGGCGAACTTTCCCATCCTGCCTGTCACGGGAACAGGAGCAGGCGAGGGATGGAGCATGGAAAGGTCTGTTGACCTCGGGGCGGGATTTTACAGTTTTAGGACGAGTGCAGCTGTAAAATCCCACCCCATGTGAAAATATTTCACTGTTAAATAGCAGTTGTTACGTAACCCTGCAATTCTCTTTCTCATTTGACTCAAGTACTGTCAGAAACCTCAAGGGAATAAAGTAATTGTGAATCTGTCAGATTATCCTATAAACTCAATGGGTTTACCAATGCTTTTTAAAATTGATTGTCATTACCCAGTTTGGCCTATATCTAACTGCAGTCCCACATCAATGTGGCTGACGCTTAACTGTCCTCTGAAATGGTCTAGTGAGCCACTGTTCTCAGCTATTCAAGAAGACCTACCAGCACTTTCTCAGGATAACTAGGGATGGGCACTTACTAGCGACGCCCTCATAATGAGAATAAATAATAATTACTTTAAATTCCCACGCTGAATGATTTGCTCTCAGTAAACCACCAGCTAACTAAAAGCCTGCTGTTGGCAAAAAAAAGAGTAGAAAATAAAGTGGTAGACTGCAAAACAATGAGCTGGAAATAGGGAAAGGAGTTAATGTAGCAGCATAAAGTTTGATGAAAGAACCTAACAAGCAAAGCACCCATTCTAAAAAATACAAATAAGATCAGAAAATACTCAGCATATCTGGCAGCATCTGTGGAGAGAGAAACCGAGTTAACATTTCAGGTCTAAAGCATTAAAAGAAAACACACTTTTAAGAAGTTGGCACATTAGGTTCCTGATCGTCAGATCGTTAATGCCACATTTATAAACACAAGCAATGCCAGTGAGGAATTAAACAATGGTTTTTTAATGCGGGATAGTTACCATGCCTTTATATGGGATTATGGGTTGCAACACAATTCTCTTAATGAGACCTCGAAAGACAGGGCAAATGTTGACCTGTGTGCTGTGAATTAGGTGAAGTGGCACCAATTCTGTTCCCTATTCTCATTGTGCTGAGGGTGCCCTTCTAGGTCCAACCAAAATCAACTTTTATATTCCTTTGGTCCTAGTTTAGATAATCTGTACTCATAAATTAGTTCAAATGCCACTTACTGCTCATAGCGAACTTAACAAACTTGGTTGCGATAAAGATGGCCATTCAGCTCACTGTGTCCCTTCTTCCCACATTACCAACAAGGCCACATTCTCATTACAAAATCACAGGGGCGATTCTCCCCAAAAAATTCCAAGTGCCGAATTCGTGTAAAAATGAATCTCTCACACTCTGTACATCACAGAGTGTCCTAGCGTGAATCTCCCTAAAAATCAGGGGTGAGGCCTATTCCCGCTGGAAAGGCCGGCAGCACAGTGCTGAGCAAGCCATTGCGCATGCGCCGATCTGTCAGTGCCGAGATTGGCTTCTGCGCAGTAGCCCTGCACTGCTGGCCTCCCGATCGCTGGCCAGTCCCCACATGGCTGGCTGTGCGACTCCCCCAACCCCCGGTCGCTAGCCCCAATATGAGCCCAGCCCAGCCTCGTCACACCACCGCCCCCCCCCCCCCCCCCCCCCCCCCCGCCCCCCCACCAACACCATATTCCCACCCCAACCCCCCCGGTCAGCCTCAATCCCATCCCCCAACCGGCAGTCCCAATCTCCCCCTCAAGTGGGGAGCTATTGTAAACCCCACTGGAGTGAAACAGTCCTGGTGGGGGATGGGGACTCTAGTGGGCCCAGAGCAGTCCAGGGCCTGCTAATTAGATGGTAAGTATATGAAAATGCTGCTTTGCACACTGAGGACGCTAGAAATCCAACTGCTGGAGACGCTACCCACAGCACCACAAGACCTCCACTCTGCATAATCAAATTCCTCAACGATATGAAAGTTTCAGGTCATTCTAGTTCCTGCTCGATTTTCTGTCACATTGAGTAGTGAACTGAACGTGGTTTGAAGAACCCTGCAGATGCTTCAGCTTCAATTTCTTTAATAACTCCAAGATCTTCTTTGAAGACATCATGCTTGTCAAACAAGAACTGCAACATGGGGTTGCCATATACTTTATTTTATTCCAATCCAGCCGAATTTCCTTTAGCCAGTTTCTGCCCATAAGTGATGGGGAATTAATTCCTCTTTCACTGTGATGAGTGGCAGTTTTGCTATCTGATCTCCATATGTGGCTTGGACTGACATTTCCCCCAAGTATATTCACAGACTGACCAGTGTAAGTACTAAGCTGGAGGAGGGTTTTCTCCAATAGGCATTTCTTGACAAAGGCTTTCCACGTCTTCTCTGAAGCAATAGAAACAGGTGCTCCTGTCTCAACCTCCATTTCAACTATTTTATCATGTAAGGCAAGGTTAACATTTAGCCCTTCATCAAGTTTCAGATTAGACTGAACACAATACAATTGTTCTTCTGCATTGTTGCTGTTAGTTTCACTTTCTGTCTCGCCTGTACTCACATTACTTTTGTATTTACTTCCCAAGTAATGCATTCTTTTCAACTGCCTGTTTATTTTCATACGTAACTTGTCTGTGTGCTCTGTGATGCCCTTTCCCTGGCAGTACTGCTTTCATGTGATCAGCCTGGATCTACACGCATGTTGTATGTGTCCCTTCCACAAGAGCGACAGTCAGCTGTTTTTCAGATACAGTGTTCTGTATTATGCCCTTTTCCATGCAGCAGTGACACGTTTGGCAGTGAGTGTTCCCTGACTTTACCACTTTAACTTCAGGATGTGCTTTCAACTCTCCAGCTTGTTTCTCTGCCATTTCTATGTTTTGCGCAGTCTCAATCGCTTTTCTCAGTGTCAGTATTTGCGCTACTAACAGTCCACACTGAATTCTTTCATTTCTTAATCCACAAACCAACCGATCATGCAAAGCTTCCTCCAGGTAATGTTTAAAGCCACAATGTTCCATTACTTCTTCTCAACTCAGCCAGGAAATGGGAACTGACTCATCCTCTGGCTGTTATCTGTGAAATTAGAATCTCTCAGCAACAGTTTCTGGTCTGGGATCTAAGTGCTTTTTTCAAACATCTGCTGGCTTGTCAGGGGCAATGGGATTTCTAAGCAAGGTGGAATTTCTCTTTCCGATGACTAAGAAACATGAGGACGGCTTTTCTACTATCTCATTCGCAACAAAAAACTGTTCGATTGGCTTGATAAACTACAAAGCCAATTGGAACTGGATCAAAAGCCTCTAAAAGTCCCTAATAATCCCATCCTCATTGCCACTTGAAGTATTTTGTCACTCCTGAGCTATTAAGAGCACAAGCACAAACACACACATTTCCGCATCCAAACTGAACTGTCCACCAAAACAGGAAGACCCCTTTTATTCTTTTCTACACAATTATTGCTTCTTGCCTGATGAACAACCAATAGATCCTTAGACGGTAGCCTGGTCTTCGAGGATCCATCTGTTTAGAGGTGTAAAGATCTTTGGGAGATGTGACCAAGCATCGCGGTGGCTTTCTGGATTTCTTGCACAGACATGCATGAGAATCTGCCAGTGGTCAAAGACCAGCTGAATGTTGGAGCGGAATTCCTTTTACAGCAGTTGACAAATACTGCTGGTTGATCTCAGAGCACCTTGACTGCCACTTGTGCAGTCTATGACTCCCTGTACCTGCGAGAATCCAGCCACTGCAATAAGTCCAGGAACCTTCTCACTCTGACTGGGCACATCTGTAGCAACATGGGTGAAAGCGGCAGCCCCGTCAAACAAAGCATTGGTCATCTGGGAGATAGAGATGTGCAGAAAACTGTGAAATCCTGAAAATATCACCAGCAGACCCCTGGAAGGTGCTGGGGGTGAAGAAAGTCAGGGCAATGGTGACCCTTAATGGCACAGGCAATGTATGACTACTGGAAGAAGATCTTGTTTCAAAAGGATGCAGGCACCAGTGGCAACTTGCCAAGAAAGCCTGGCACTGCTGAAGCACTGTTACTTAATCATGACGGGAAAGCTGATCCTCTGTCTGTAACACCCTGGAGTTAGGGGTATTGCCTCCTCTGAGCTGTACCGCTATGTCCATCCCTTCTGTCCTGTGTGGAGCAGTGTGTCGCTGAGTAGAAGGAGCTGCTTTTACAGCTGTTTGGGTGCTGCTGCACAACCTGCCCCGTCCTACTGAGAAAACTAGCAGCTGCAAAGTGCAGATCAAAGTTAATAAAAAGTACAAGCCATCAGAAATACATTGAAAGACATCTCCAAAGT
The DNA here is from genome assembly GCF_964213995.1 of Mustelus asterias. Classification (NCBI taxonomy): domain Eukaryota; kingdom Metazoa; phylum Chordata; class Chondrichthyes; order Carcharhiniformes; family Triakidae; genus Mustelus; species Mustelus asterias. The sequence goes on along the minus strand of NC_135807.1, from coordinate 37,057,377 downwards.
CACCATCTTTTTTTTTTCTCAAGATGGTGCCAGAGCGAGGCGACTTCTTGCAAGCTGTGGCCCGGCATAACTTCTAATTCTATCTGTTACTCTCGTTCTATGCTTCCAAAACTTCATTCTAACTCTTTTAAACTCTCTAACAATGCTCGAATTCAATCTCTTACAGATTTGGCACTAAGTTGATCTTTGTCTAGCTATGACTGTAATGCGACATTCTGCACTCTCTCCTTTCCTTCTTTATGAACGGTATGCTTTGTCTGTATATCGCACAAGAGACAATACTTTTCACTGTATACTAATACATGTGACAATAATAAATCAAATCAAATCAAAGCAGTGAAAGCACTCAGAACAAATTCTGTGAGCAAAAGCCCTTCACTTAGATCAGGAAGCCGCTGTCCCACCTCAGTATGTAAAAGCTTTCCAACCTGTCAATTTCATAGTCCCCCTCAATCCTCACTGTGCTTTTGTCATGTTGACCTTGGTGAGTTTCAGCCTGCTCAAAAAGCCAGAATATTGCGTTAAAGCTTGACTCAATTTGCCACTTTACATATTTTAATTGCAGAATTGCCGACCCCATGTTGCGTTTCCCATGCATCTCCAGATGTGCACAAGTCAAATGCAGAAGTTATTAAGATCACGTTGGGTTTCCAACACGCTGGCATTTTATATTGTTTGAGTCCCCATTACTCAACAGAACCCACTCCCATCTTCGCAGGTTAAAATTACACCCAACCTACTTATGCATCTCTTTTTGGATTAGTTATTGTTTCTCCCAATCGTATGTCATCTGCAAATTTGGATATACAGCTCTCTATTGCTTTATCCAAGTCATTAATAAGCATTGTGAAAGGTTGAGGCCCTAGACAGATCCCAAAGGTTAACCTCCCGTCTCTGCACTGTTGTAGTGTGAGGAATCTTTGTGAGGAATCATTGTCGGGCAGGATCAGTCAACATAAAGTTTGGCATTATAGAGGTAATTTTTCAATTCTGAGATCCTGAAGGGGAGTCTCACCTCTCCACAGCCATATTTTGGAATATCATTTGCAAAGTGCCCATAAATTTCTGATCTTCTCCCCCAGGGGGTGAGGAACAGGGGTGCAGGATCAGAGAGTGACTTCTTATAACTTATAACAGTGAGATAGATCAGTAACACTGCTTTCTACTGTCCCTATGTAATAGAGAGGGGATATCCTCTCCTGGGACATTAACATTATTTAGTTACCTTTATCCAACACAGGGCCGAAGATCGCCAAGTTATCTTCAACAGTTGTGCAATTCCATCTCCTTCCTCGAAATTGATGCTGGCATTCCTGAATCCCAATTTTCACTCCTTCTGCCACGCTTGGCATAATCTCCATGTAATTCCGGCAAAACCGAAGTTGCTTTGGTACAAGGCCGGGGATACTCCCGCACAGGATGGGCTGAGTCGCCAATATTGAATACTGATGACCAACCGCCAAAGACCTTCGATAAAAGAGAAGGAAAGCCTTATTAATCAATCAGCGATTGCAGGATGGGAGCAGATAACCGTTTCAAAATGTCTGTTTAAATTGTTTTTAGCTTAAAAAGATCTTTGATGAAAACATGCGAAGCATGGATAGACAACTCCCCAGAAAACCAGCAGCACCAATTTGGTACCAATATTCCAAAATAAAAGGACGAGCCTACATATATATATATATATATATAAAATAGTACAATTCATAATCTCAGGATATATAATTGAACCAATTTACACAGTAAGTTCCCACAAACAGCAATGGGATGATAATCATCTATATTTTTAATCATATATATTTAATTGAAACAAAGTGTTGACTGTCGAGGGATCAAATTTGGCCAGCATAGTACGTTTTTCACCCAAAAGGTGGTGCCTGCATTAAGACAGTGCTGACCGAGATCCATGGCAACATTGGTGCTACAGGTGACTGTTGGGCCCCAGTTCTGGACCTCCTCCTTGAACAGAATAACACGCACACGCGCACACACACACATTCCTGTTCATGAACTTTACTGCCTATTATCCCAGTTATTGCTCATACATTTCTTGTTAACTTTTGTCATTGGTAGCATTGATATTTCAGCATTTCCCATTCAATGTTGCTACACCAATTGTCACCATGTAGCTGTGGGATCTGGCCACTTGGTTTCACTTTAAAACAAAGCCTTTCTGAAACCCGGCACCCATTCATCATCTAGTACACGTAACAAAACAAAATCATCAGGACTGATTTATAAGTTTTGCCATTTTTTATAAAAGTTACAGTTCCAATCTCCCTTTGGTCCATGCATTGCCTAAATGTTTACACGCAGTTGCAGATGTGGAGTAGGGGACAGTATTTTGTATCCGCTCTGATGAGTTTGGAGGCAGAGAGGACATTTAATCAGGTGGGAGGTTGGTAGCTAACCTTCTCGGCTCCATGCAGATTAAGATCGTGGCAGGAATGCCCATGAATAGCTCCTCCCCTTGCTGTCAATTGAAGACTTTAAGTGAGTAATTAATATCCACTGATCCTACTGTTCAACCAGCAGCAGGCAGGCCTGTTGCCACGTGGTGAGACCTGTGCTGGTCGCTTGTCATTTCCTGGGCTGGAGCACGGGTGTGGGGGGTGGTGGCGTTGGGTTTGTTCAGAGACACCCAGTGCTTGATTGAAGAGCCCTGTACGGGAGAGGGGAGTTGTTGGGAGCCAACTTCTGCCCTTGCTGCAAAGTCCCCTCGCAGTGAACCCCACCCCTTGATCCCACTCCTGCCATCACTCGCCAATGGCTGACATTTGCGGTGAGCGGGACTTCCTATCCCAGGATGCTAATCCCATGAAAGGTCTGTTAATTGCCTGATTGGCTTTTACTTTGGCAGACCTTCCTCGTGGGAGGCAAGAGTGTCGCTCGCCTGTTCTCCAGATAGTGGCTGAACCTCTTTACCACTCTTTACCTAGAAACTCCCCCATCTCCAGGTGTGTAACACAGGATGTGCATCTTTTTGAACTCCCCCATCAATACCTTTCCCCAGCTCTCCAAATTACATTGCACTTGACATCTTGCCTTACACACCCATGCTCTTTGATGCTTAAGTAGGATTCTTTAGCATTGCTTTACATACCTCTATTCTTTACCTGTGACACTGACAGCTGTATCATCTTTGCCTAGCCACCTGAAGTGAATACTGTCCATTGTTACCAAGTGAGTATCTCATTCTTTCCTCCGATCCTTTGTTCAGATTTAATTCAATGTATTTGGGACCGACTCCAAGAGCTTTAAAGCTCAACAAAAATGATCTACAATGAACAATCACTTAACTCTTTTTTTCACCCTCCTTCAACCTTCTCCAGTTAATTCCTCATCTCTAAAGTTAGTGTGTACTCTGCTTGTTGGGGGTATTTAGTCTAAAACATCAGGATGATCCTAGGTCCTACAATTGCCTCAGTCCTCTATAATAGCGAGCATAAGAAAGGGCGGCATGGACAACTTGGGCCGAAGGGCCTGTTTCCATGCTGTAAACCTCTGTGACTCTAAGAAAAGGGGACAAAACAGTGATCACTATCCAATGTTCCAATGCCATAAAATATCTGTGCACAGATAGAGAGGCTATAGAAGTAGAGTGGTCAGTTGAACAGCCTGCCCACACTCAAGATTGGGCCACACTGAAGAGGTATTGCCTATCACTATAAGCTGTACGAGTTTCAAAAGTCCATCACATATTGTGGGATCAGTAAGAAGTCTCACACAAGGTTAAAGTCGAACAGGCTTATTTGGAATCATGAGCTTTCAGAGTGCTGCTCCTTCATCAGGCGAGTGAGTCTTATGAGCCCACCCCAGTCCAACGCCGGCATCTCCACATCATATTGTGGGATGTGGCGGAAGCGTTTGTTGATGGAATTTCTCAAATGCTCTTGCACCTGTAGGTCTCACTACAGTACAGGAATGCATTTCCAATGACTGCTCTGAACACTCAGACTTGTGTTGACGTGCAAAGTTCTTTGTTGTCAAACACGCGCTGCCATCTTTTGTACAAGACAGAGCTGATGCAACTGATCTGGTGCTGGATCTCTTCAACAATGGTGGCCTTTTGAGAGAGGGAGCTAACAAGATACGGGAAGCACTCAACATATTCCAGAGTCTCTCCCTCAACACGTATGGGAGATGGAATATTTGGCAACAAGGTGTGGGTTGACCGGCAACATTCAAGGACAGACCAAGTTTCCTGCACACGGAATTAAACGGAGAGTGGCTTGCAAATCTGGTGCATAGTAGCCGATGACATTGCAGTCAACTGCAAACTGTACACCATGGATGTCAATGGTGGTCAGTTTAGTTTTGGCACAGAGGCAACTGAGGTTAAAGAGTTTTCCATCGAGACGGTATTTAATACTGACACCAGGGGGTAGTTGATCTTTGATGAAGCAAATAGCCACTGTCAGGTAGATTGTAAATAACATGACTGCTATCATAAAGCTTTGCTTGGCTCTGATCTGGATTTTGAAGGTGCCCATTTCAGATCTCCCACTCCAGACAGTTACTGTCATATCATTATGAAGCAATTACGGGATTGTGATAACATCTCTTGGACATCCAAATTTTCACAGCACAACCTACAGAACCTTGTGATTTACTGAGTCAAATTGAGGATTGGAGGATAGCGAATGTGGTGCCGTTATTTAAGAAGGGTAGCAGGGATAACCCGGGTAATTATAGGCCAGTGAGCTTGATGTCCGTGATAGGGAAGTTGTTGGGGAGGATTCTTAGAGACAGGATATATGCGCATTTAGAACGGAACAATCTCATTAGTGACAGACAGCATGGTTTTGTAAGAGGGAGGTTGTGCCTTACAAATTTTGTGGAGTTTTTTGAGGAAGTGACAAAAACGGTTGATGAAGGAAGGGCCGTGGATGTCGTCTATATGGATTTCAGTAAGGCATTTGACAAAGTCCCTCATGGCAGGTTGGTTAAGAAGGTTAAGGCTCATGGGATACAAGGAGAGGTGGCTAGATGGGTAGAAAACTGGCTTGGCCACAGGAGACAGAGGGTAGCAGTCGAAGGGTCTTTATCCGGCTGGAGGTCTGTGACCGGTGGTGTTCCGCAGGGCTCTGTACTGGGACCTCTGCTATTTGTGATATATATAAATGATTTGGAAGAAGGTGTAACTGGTGTTATCAGCAAGTTTGCGGATGACACGAAGATGGCTGGACTTGCAGATAGCGATGAACATTGTCGGACAATACAGCAGGATATAGATAGGCTAGAAAATTGGGCGGAGAAATGGCAGATAGAATTTAATCCGGATAGATGCGAAGTGATGCATTTTGGAAGAACTAATGTAGGGGGGAGTTATACAATAAATGGCAGAGCCATCAAGAGTATAGAAACACAGAGGGACCTAGGTGTGCAAGTCCACAAATCCTTGAAGGTAGCAGCACAGGTGGAGAAGGTGGTGAAGAAGTCATATGGTATGCTTGCCTTTATAGGATGGGGTATAGAGTATAAAAGCTGGAGTCTGATGTTGCAGCTGTATAGAACGCTGGTTAGGCCACATTTGGAGTACTGCGTCCAGTTCTGGTCGCCGCATTACCAGAAGGACATGGAGCCTTTAGAGAGAGTGCAGAGAAGGTTTACCAGGATGTTGCCTGGTATGGAGGGTCTTAGCTATGAGGAGAGATTGGGTAAACTGGGCTTGTTCTCCCTGGAAAGACGGAGAATGAGGGAAGACCTAATAGAGGTGTACAAAATTATGAAGGGTATAGATAGGGTGAACAGTGGGAAGCTTTTTCCCAGGTCGGAGGTGACGATCACGAGGGGTCACGGGCTCAAGGTGAGAGGGGCGAGGTATAACTCAGATATCAGAGGGACATTTTTTACACAGAGAGTGGTGGGGGCCTGGAATGCGCTGCCAAGTACGGTGATGGAGGCAGACACGCTGGCATCGTTTAAGACTTACCTGGATAGTCACATGAACAGTCTGGGAATGCAGGGATACAAACGAATGGTCTAGTTGGACCAAGAAGCGGCACAGGCTTGGAGGGCCGAGAGGCCTGTTTCCTGTGCTGTACTGTTCTTTGTTCTTTAAATGCTTGGTCAGGTTGTGAGTGCAATAAAGAGTTACTAGTGTTCTCAACATTTTTATTTTTCAGCTGGCAAAAAATATCATTTTGGAGGTTCCTCTGCAAGGACTTAAGTCGCACTGCATTTCTGGGAGGATTTTCTCAGCCACAGAAAGTAGGCAATTCAGGAGAAGGCATATCAGAATTCGCCCTGCTATGGACAAGAGGGAAATACCTCTGCGGAACACCGTAAAAAGTCTTTGGAGGCAAAAGTCCCTTCACCAAAATCCCTTTATTTACAAATTCCAACAGCAGTACACAGAATGCTATCAGTCAGCAGTCTACCTTCAGGAGTGCCAGAGGAACTGACACTCCCGATTCAATACAAGGAAAAGACTCTCTGATTGGCCCATCAATTGACTCCTTAATCAGGAAGTTCATATTCCAATAGGCCAACCTCAATGGCCTGATTGAAGTCTTTACAAACACTAAACAGGAGAAACATAACGATAGGTGCAGCGACCAGATCGCAATCATGGATATGGCCCAAATTAATACAGTTGCCCGCCCAAACATTAGTGCCTAATTTATCTTTCTCATCCCCTTTCAGTGCATATTCCATTCAGCTATGATCAACAATGGTAATCAAGGTTCTAGGGCCTTATTTTTTAAAATTAAAAACAGCATTGCTTCAGGCAGCCAGTGTTCGAACCTTTCCAAATTATTAGCAGCATTTTTGTCGCTGTTACCGTGGTAAGGATACTAAGCCCATTAGGTGATCAACACAGATCTGCCATTTTTGGTAGGTGTCAGAAATAATGTAATGAGATTTAATCTCTCCTCCATTCCCACCACCCCCCTCCCCCCCACCCTTTCCACCACCGCCACTGCCACCAATCCTCCCCTTCTCTTTCACTGCCATCAGAACTAGCTGAAGGGCAGCATTCTGGCCAACGCTCCTTCCTTAGCCCACACCACCACAGATGATAAGATTAATTGGGCGTTCATTGCACAGTTTATATTCTGGTAAACAAAATGGCTGCCACGTTACCTGCAACAGAACAAATACACTTCAAAATAATTCACTGTAGGTAAATGCTTTTTCAGATGTGCCTCAGAGATGTGGTAAATGCAGCTCAACCTTTTTTCTGAACAATAACTCTTCCATTGTGTACAAATAGTGAGAAATTAATCTCTATGTACATATTATTGAAAATAAAGTTGAATTATAGACCTCTGGCTGACCAGCACTGTAACATACAACACATTTTGCAACAAATAATGCACAGGAAACTGAGTTATCCATGATTTAACATTCCAGTGACCTGTTATTCAAAACCTTTACACACCAACTTAGAAAACTCGCAAAAGCTGACTGAGAACATTAAACAAGCTAGCAACTCAAAGAATCACAGCATCGTAGAATCCCTACAATGTCGAAGGAGGCCATTCAGCCTATCGAGCCTGTACCAACAACAATCCCACCCAGGCCCTATCGCTGTAACCCCTTGGGGGGGTGATTCTCCCACCCCACTCCAGCAGTGCAGTGGGCCAGGAGACTTGAGCGGAGGCCGTTTAGTGGGCTTCCCGCTGGGCGCCACAGCTTCCGCACATCCCCAGCTGCTGGATTTCCGATGCCATAGCTCCGCGCCCTAGAAATCGGCGTGGAGCTCTATAATTTATTCAAATGCGCATTTGTGTCTGATTAGCAGGCCTGGGACTGAATCTCTGGTCCGCTAGCCTCTCACCCCACTGGCCCCTGGCACTGGCCAAGGCATAAAGTGGCAATGCCCGGGGACACTTTGGCACTTCCCATTGGACATCAGGCAGTGCCAAAGGGGTGGGGGTCCGCTGCCACCCTGCACTCAGACTTGGTGACAGAGGGAGGGAGGCCAATGATCAGGGCTGGCCATTGGGATGAGTGGTTGGCCTGCTGGTGAGGGGGATTGTTGGTTGGGGTTGCTGGCTGTCGGGGGGCGGATTGGGAGTTTGAGCCTGCCGAGGTTGAGGAGGGGGCCGGGGGGAGTTGAGGCTGGCTTGGACACGTTCAGGGGGCCAGCGATGTGGGGGTATTGGGAGGCCGGCAGTGCGGGCCACTGCGCATGTGCCATCTTGGCGCTGACAGATTGGCACATGCACAGTGGCGTGCTCTGTGCTATTCTGCCGGCTTCTCACGTGAATATATTTTTCATGTGATTCACGCTAGTGCATTTTGCAGTGCACAGTGTGGGAAATTCATTTTGAAACTCCCACTGAAAAAAACAAGAATGGCCAAGACAAATGTGCACAACATTCACGGGATTTAATTAAAGAAAAACAATATATAAATCCAAGGGAGGTAAAATTCTAAATGTTGAGGGGACAAAATTGTTGATACATTTGGACATGTTTCTCTGCAAAACTAAGAAATCTTAGAAGCAAAGGAAAAGAAGGACCTTGCATTTGAATAGTAGCTTTCACCTATTCAAAATGTACTGAGGTGCCAATAAAGTTTGAAGTGTATAATTGCCATTGTAATATAAGAAACACAGCAGCAAATTTATGGCCCATGGCCCAAAAACACCAAGGTGATAATGGCCAGATAAACCATGTTGACATTGATGGTTAATGGATAAATATTGGCCAGTGTACCAGTAGAATTCCCCTGCTCCTCTTTGAATAGTTCTGAGAGATTTTTACATCCACATGAGAGGGTAGATGAATGATGGGTTTAAGACCGGAATGAAAGTCAAACCAATAATCTCCTAACTCTGAGGACAGAGTGCTACCACTGTGCAAAAGCTGGCACATTGGGGATGTCCTTCTTTTGAAAAAAGTGACAGTAGAATTTGTAAAAGACCAACCAGGCCATCAGCTATCTAAAACATCAATCAATAGTCACTTTCCGACATAGAACCACTCCAGGCCAGAGGCAATGGACCGATTTTTAACTCTATGCAAATGGGGGGCTATTGAATAAGTTAAAATCTCGCCCAGTGATTTCCATCCAGCTCTAATTTAGCTCAGTAGTAATATCATGGACCTTGCTATGAGCAAACTGCCCGTCATGTGGCATTTAAAGGGTCATTGGATAAACATATGGATGATATTGGAATAGTGTAGGTTCGATGGGCTTTGGATTGGTTTCACAGGTCGGCGCAACATTGAGGGCCGAAGGGCCTGTACTGCGCTGTAATGTTCTATGTTCTATGTTTCCATACAGCTGCACTTTGAAAGCTTATTCATTAGCCATGAAGCACTTTAGGACATGCTTGGAATGTAAAAGAATATATAAACACATAAACGCTTATACAACAAGGCTCTCTCCTTTCACTAATAATACAGGTATGGTAACCCCTCAATTGTGGATAGCAACCCAGATGTTACCATGGCAATTTGTAAAACTTGGAATCATAGAATCTCTACAGTGCAGAAGGAGGCCATTTGGCCCATCGAGCCTGCACCGACAACAATCCCACCCAGATCCTATCCCTGTAACCCCTCGTGTTGACCCTGCTAATCCCTTGACACTAAGGGTCAGTTTAGCATGGCCAAGCAACGTCATCCATATATCTTTTGGAGGAAGCCCACGCAGACACAGAGTTGAACCCGGGTCCAAATTGAACCCAGCTCAAAATATCAGCAAACCTCTTGCAAAAGCTAAAATCCAAACCACTGCAGAGATGTGCGGGTTAGGTTGATTGGCTGTGCTAAATTGCCCCTTAGTGTCAGGGGGACTAATAGGATAAAAATGTGGAGTTACAGGGATAGGGCCTGGGTGGGATTGTTGTTGGTGCAGACTCAATGGGCCAATTGACCTCCTCTGCACTGTAGGGATTCTATGATTCTTAATGCTTAAAGTGGTCCATTACCAAGGAATCTTTGCAGGGAAATAGGAGGATAGACAATATAAGTGGATTTACCTGTGCTGCCCTCAACTTGAGAATACTGGCAGCCCTCTCCATCCAATTCACCAAGTCTTCTCCTCCTGCCCATACCCCCTCTCTCTGATACTCTTCCCAGTGCTATATCCGTACGCAGTGAGGCTTGTGGGGCAATATATCCTGGCCACTAAGTGCGTTTGGCACTCACCCCACTCCTGCTCTGAGTTAAAGTTGATCCAGGGTGAAGGGATCTTTACTTTGTATCTAACCTGCGCTGCATTTGATCTGGTGGTGTTTGATGGGCCAATGTGGAACATGTTTCATTCTGGATTTATCCTGGCCTGTAATTGTCAATGTCAAACATGGTAAAATGTCTATATCGTTTCAGTCAATTGTTGAAAAACCTCATAAAAATCAGAAATCCATGAGACTCCACACGTCAGTGCAGACAAACAGTCTCATTCCCTTTTCCTGCTGCTTATTATATTGCTGATTTCTTTGATCTAAGTTCCTGTGTAGGTGAAGGTTCCCACAAAGGGTCAGGTTACACACTTGCAGCCCACATTACACTCACTCACCTGCTACACTGGGTTCTCAGTGCTCATTTGTGGTTAGGATAATGGTACACCATCATTTAATGATCAGTGGATTGGCCAATATTCAGGCTGAGAAAAATGTTACAAGTGGTTTCAGAGTTAGAAGAGAAGAATAAGCAATCCAGGAGTGTCTGTCCTTTTCCTAGTTAAGGGATATTCAGTTTCTGTATCTTTCTTGACCCTCAGTCTGTAATTCTCGTCTATCATTGCTGTCACTGCATTTATCAATCACTCCCATTCTCATTGACTTTTCAGTCTTCTTATCACCTATACTTGGAATCTTCTGCTCACCAACTCTTCTATTCGCTCTTTATCCCTCCTTGTTCCTAATCATTCAATGTGTATCCCAAATGTACTCCCCACAGACCTGCCTTTCTTCTTACTCTGTCTTCCTACTCCCTTAGACTCCCTCCCCCTCATTCCTGGTCCCCCCCCCCCCCCCCCCGCCCAAGTTATTTGTTGTTTTCATTTATTAGTCACAGGTAAGGTTTACATGAACACGGAAATGAAGTTACTGTGAAATTTCCCTAGTCGCCACAGCCCGGCGCTTGTTTGGGTCAATACACCTAACCCGCACATCTTTCAGAATGTGAGAGGAAACCGGAGCACCCGGAGGAAACCCATGCAGACACGGGGAGAATGTGCAAACTCCACACAGACAGTGACCCAAACTAGGAATCGAACCCAGGTCCCTGGCGCTGTGAAGCAGCAGTGCTAATCACTGTGCGACCAACCCACTCCAGTTGGGAACCAATTTGTCACAATGACAATCATTGTTCCATGTGTACAGTGCTGAATTTAATCAATTGATACTTTATTATTGTTATTGTGCTCACCCCAAAATATTAGGTGGAACTCTGCAGTTTTGAGACCAAGTGCAGTGGAGGGCAGTTCCAGCAGTGCCTTTTCCCTTATGCCTGAATGATGGGATTCCACTCCAGAAACCTTATTATTCATGGATGTGTTCCCCTCTGACTCTCCTGCTGGACTGGCAGCTGATTCATCCACCTGCCATCAACTGGCGGGTTCTAAGGTCTAGGTGCCATACTTAAACACCAGTCCCACTTACTCATATCACTCTTCCAGCTCACCTGTCCTCACCACACCGTGCAGAATGTCAGCAACCCAGAGGGAAAAGTCGAGCAGCCTCAAGAAGTCTGTTCCTTCATTCAACCACCCTCTCCCCCGCGTCTAGAGTCTTCTTGCATCTTCTTCCAGTAAACAGTGGGCTATCCCTTTGACCCCCTCACCCCTTGTTGGTGAGCTTTTCACGCAGCCATACCTGGGTCCAGCTTCCCTCTCCTCGGTCTACCCTCTGCTTTCCATTGTTCATCATCCTCATCTACCTCCTTGCCCCTCTGCCTATCATCGTGAGTCCTCTCCCTTTCTCTCCACCCTCCTTGAACAGCCCTTCTTCTATGTTGCCCCCTTTGGCTTCATCATACCACACCCCCCACCAGCCTCACCTCACATTCAGCTCCGGGTTGAACTTTGGACATTTGTTGCAGTGGCTGCATGAGTCCCACAGCTCAGTGATGTCCAGATAGACACTGGTCTGTGGCAGCAGGGAGCTTCGAAACCTCTTGGAGTTTGCACATTCTCTCCATATCTGCACGGGTTTCCTCCCACAGTCCAAAGATGTGCGGGTTAGGTTGATTGGCCATGCTAAATTGACTCTAGTGTCAGAGGATTAGTAGGGTAAATGTGTGGGGTTGCGGGAATGGACAACAGCAACAGATTTAGAAAATAATGCATGAATAAAATACCAAAAATTAAATACACCACCGATGTACCAGTGCTAATGCTTACGAGTAACACATCAATATTAAAAAATACCAGCCACAATCAACAAATTTCCATGGTTCCAAATTTTAAGTTTATTTATTAGTGTCACAAGTACGGCTTACATTAACACTGCAATGAAATTACTGTGAAAATCCCCCAGTCGCCACACTCCGGCGCCTGTTTGGGTACACCGAGGGAGAATTTAGCAAGGCCAATGCACCTAATTTTGGGCCTGCTGTACATCCATGTTGTTCAATACAATAGGCCATGTGTGAATAATTAAGATCCAAATGTGTTTTTTTTTTGCATTTGATTTCAATATTCATATTCACACGATATATGCACGAAAACTTTCACCTATTTGTTGGCAAAATGCCAGGACTAAAAACAGACTACGCCAATGTTTTTCTGATTATTGGGATTACTTTACTTTCATGGAATCATAGAATCCTATAGTGCAGAAGAAGGTCATTCGGCCCATCGAGTCTACACCGGCCACAATCCCACCCTGGCCCTATCCCCGTAACCCCACGTATTTACCCTTGCTAGACCACCTGACACTAAGAGGCAATTTAGCGTGGCCAATCCACCTAACCAGCACATGTTTGGACTGTGGGAGGAAACCGGAGCACCCGGGGGAAACCCACGCAGACACGGGGAGGATGCGCAAACTCCACACAGTCACCCTAGGCCGGAATTGAACCCGGGTCCCTGGTGCTGTGAGGCAGCAATGCTAACCACTGTGCCACCTTGTTCTTGATTATTGAATGGCAATTCACAGACTCACAGAACTCTCATGGTGCAGAATGAGGCCTTTAGGCCCGTCTGCACCGGCTCTCTAAATGAGCATCATGACTTAATGTCATTTCCCTGCCTTTTCTCCATTCCACTGCACATTGTTTCTATTCCAATAATCATCTACTGCTCTCCTGAATGCCTCGGGTGAACCTGCCTTCACCACACTTCCAGGCAGTGCATTCCAGACCCAAACCACTCTTTCTGTGAAAATGTTTTTTTCTCACATCATATTTGCTTCTTTTGCAAATCTCCCCTTAGCCTTCTTCTTTCCATAGAGAATAATCCAAACCTCTACAATCTATCCTCAGAACTGAAGTTTCTCATCCCTGGAACCATTCTTGTAAACCCGCCCGGCACTCTCTCCAGTGTGGTCACGTTCTTCCTGTAGAGCTGATATTTGTTAAATAATTGTGGCTCCATGGTAGCACTTGCTTCTAAATTGGAAGGTTTCGATGATCACAAAAATCTAGGTTGACACTTCACTGCATGACTGAAGGAATGCTGCACAAGGTCAGAGGTGCTGTCTTACAGATGAAAAGTTGAGCTGGTTTGCCCTCTCAAGGTGCCATTAAAGTTCCCATGGAACTCTTTTGAAGAAGGGCTGGGGAAGCTGCACCTAATGTCCTGGCTAATATTTAATCACTCAAGTAACATCACTAAACATCAAATTATCTCATTACCTCATTATTACTTGTGAGAGCAACATATTGCAATATTGGCTGGCTGCTGCATTTGCTGCATTGCAATGGTGACTATATTTCAGAAGCACTTCGGTGACTGTAAACCACTTGGAATGTTCTGAGATCCTAGAGTCATAGAATCATACAGTGCAGGAGAGGCACTTCGGTCCATTGTGTCTGCACCAACACATCTGAAGCACCTGATTTCCCACCTATTCCCATTTACCAATACTTGACCCATAGCCTTGAATGTTTTGTTGTGCCAAATGCTTGTCCTTTTTAAAGGATGTGAGGCAAAGCGCCTCTACCATCCTCCCAGGCAGCGCATTCCAGACCATCACCAACCTCTGGGTAAAAAAGTTCTCTCTCACATTCCCCCCCCCAAAGGTCCTGTCCCTTACCTTGAACTGAAAGATATTATATAAATGGAAATCATTCCTTTTTTAAAAAAAAATACACAGGCCTGTATTTTGAGAGTACATGCATTTTTTATTTTCAAATAATATTAGTGTATATGGCTGTAGCCACATCTGTGGCTTGTGAATGGTTTTATTTAGACAGAGATGCTCTAGAAATTTTAGGGTTCACTTTAGGCTTCTCTCATAAGTGGATTCACCAGCCCTTAAAAATCAGTTTATTTTTATTGTGTAAGATCGAATCATATTGTAGCATCACCCAGAAAATCCTTTATTTTACAAACACTGTTAATTTGACATAAGCTCCACAGTAGGTACAGCAATCTTCTGAAATACCTGCTGATTAATATTTTTAGAGAGAGATAACATGGAAATAAGTAAATCACAATTTCTCTGCGCAACTCCCGTAAGTCGGGGCTGTAGAACTTACCTCTTGCAAACAAATAAATAAGACCATCCTAACACAATGAGATTCATTTTTCAATTCATTGCAATGAAAATTAGCCGGATTCTATAAAAATGCAGGTGATCTGCTGTTTGCCAGTTTATCGTAAGATAGGAAGTTAGAAAAGTTCCCCCGAGTTTGGATGGCTCACAGAAAGAAACAAGAGGAGGAATTTTGGCATGTTCTCTCAGGTGGGAGATTTTAAAAAGTGCTGACAGAAATCTGTGTTGATCTCAGCTGTTCACCATGTCGATTTGATGATTTAGCTGATGCCACATATCCAAGTTTGCCAATGGCACAAAATCGTATCTTAAATCGTGTAGATGGAAGCATAGGATTATGAAGGGATATTAATAGACAAAGTGTCTAGGCAAACTCTGGCAAAGGGATTTCAACGTAAGAAAATGTGAAATCATCTACTTTGAACCTACAAAGGAAAGTATGGAATATATTCTGATTGGTAAAAAGCTAGAAACAGTGAGGGTCCAAAGAGACTGGAGGGGCCTGTCATGATATTCAGATGATTGTGGTAGTGAGCTGAAGTTTTACATGTAAAACAGTACACTCTGGACTTCACGGCATCACCTGATATAGGGGTCGAAGGTCAGACAGCATATGTAAATGTAAGTTGTAACCAGGTGGCACAAGCTTGCAATGTGTGCTCATGTTCTGTTCTTAATTAAGTTAATTTACAGTAATGATATTGGTTATCCTGTGACATAAAACAGGACAGGGCCCAGGTACATAATGGAAAGCTGGTCCTATTGAGAAGACAAGGGGGTGGAATAAATGTTTAATGATGTGGCCTGGTCAGACCACACCTGGAGTTATAGAGCATTTCTGGGTGCCATGACTTCAGTAGGAGGGAGTGTAACCTAAATTTACCAGAACGATACCTGGACTCCAGGAGTGAATTATGAGTAGAGATTATACAAACTGGAGTTCTACCCCTTGGAATTTAGAAAGTTAAGGGATGATTTGATCAAAACTGTCAAGATATTAAAAGGGGAACAGAGAGGTAGATACAGAGAAATGATTTCCGCTGGTTGGGGAGTCTAGGACCAAGGAGTATCGTCTATAAATTAGTTAGACATTTGTGAAATTACGAAACACACAAAAGCTGGTAGAGCTTTGGAACTTTATTCCACTGATGGTAATGAATGCTAGATCAGTTTTGAATCTGAAATGTGATATTGATAGATTTTTGTTAATAAATGGTATCAAAGGATATGGGGCTAAAGGACAGATAGTTGGAGTTAAGTTGGCCTTCATTGTCTCAAGCTGGAGACAGAAACACCATTCACAATTTGACGAGATTTACTGAACAGCATTCCCCCAGCTACCTCTGTTAGTAACTGTGGAGATTTGAATATCATTGCAAACTAAAATGTATTTGATATTGGTAATTGTATCACAATTATTTTAATTATTTGCAAGTAGAAGGCACTACTTTCGGGTTTCACTTGGGCAGATAATGACATTTTAATTTAATTCTTATCTGTTTTCTTTGAAATTTGTTTTTTGTTAAGTGCCCCTTTAAGGGGCTCTCCTCCTAATTTGTTAATTTGATTTTTCTGTTCATTCATTCATACTCATGAGTAGAAAGAGACACGAGCGGTTGGATTTCACCTTCCCCACTCCCCAATAAAAAGTAGGGAATCTGCCCACCAGAAAGCGGGTGCCCCGTAAATACACTGGGAGCAGCATTAATTGTCTCAGGATGCGACTGAGGAGGAAGTCTTGCCTTAGAGATCTGCTGGCCAATCCAATTGGCTGTAGTCCCAGCAACTTTGGGTTTGAGGGGTGGTCACTGCTGGATTACAGAGCACATCTAAACAAGAGGTTATGGAGTTGGACTTCAAGTTAACTATTGATGGAGCTGACAAGCTGACCATAGTTAGGAGGAATGAAGTGCTGGAAGCCAGACTTGAGAGGCTGTGATGGGAGTGGGGTAGGGGGAGAGATTGGCAGCGAAGGGTCTGACCTTTGCAAAGAAGGTCAGGAAAGAGATGAGGTGGTTTTTGTTGAAGTTCATCCCAAACAGCTCTGTGACGCAGGACTCTGTGCTCTGCAGGCTGTTCCCAGGGACGCACTCCGAGACAAACATCAAATGTTGCTGGAGGATCATCAACTCGGTGAAAGACGCTCTTTGCTCTGCCTGAAACTTGGTCTCCCACAGCAAAGAATTGTCCTTGACCGAGTGTTGCAGCCTGGCACATTCCAAAGCCCAGGACTACGTGCTGAGGGACGCACTAAAGCTTGGGGCAGCTGCTGCAGAGGCGCAATGGGGAAAGTCACTGTTTAAGATCTTTCAACCACAGTGAACCAAGGGGAGCAGAACCCCCTCGGGCTGAATGACTCACAGAATGCATACAGTGAATATTTCATCCATCTCAGTTGTACTGTAGCACCTTGGAGTGCAACTTTTTCTATGTATACAACGTTTAAAATAACTTAGCAACTTTTGTAAAACCATTGTAAAATGTCTGAAAGTTTCCTTTACGGTATTGAAGCATTGCAGCATGTTACTTGATGTATGTAAAGAACATGCATGTTATTGCTTTTCGTGTGATGGCAATTTTGGAATGTTTGTAATGTTCTCACAGATTTATGAATGAAGTATATTTTTGAAAGGAAAAATAGGTGTAACCTCAGGGGTCTGATGGGTACAGGAGAACCACCAAAAAGATCTCCCCACATTGTCCGACACCAGCCTGCGCAGTAAAACCTGCTGGGCTATCCCTGCCATATGGGTAAAATATCGGTGGAGGAGAAATGGGGCACCATAAAATAGGAGACAGGTCTGGAATGGGCAGGAAGGCCACACACTGCAAATACATAAAAATCCTTCATCATATTTGTTTCTCTTGAATATGACATATCATCATTTTATTATGAAGCACAACTAACTTCATAATGAAAGATCCCTCAAACATGGCAAAAAGCCACACACCAACATCAAAGCACATTAACAAAGATAAATATATAGTCAAGGACACAGCAATAAGAAAATATACCTGTGATTTAGCAATAATTCATTTGCGAGCTAAAACTAGTATTGACATGTTACCAGTATGCTATGATGAAGTATTCAGGAATATACAAACAGAGAAACAAGAATACAGTTAATTCAGAAATTATCTTTAAATATCTACATTGAAATACATCAGTAACATAGGCGAATTAGAGCATAATACTGACCTTTTTTAATTCATTCATTGGATGGGAGCATTTGCTGCCCTTTCCTAATTAGAATCATTGGGTGGGATTTTCCCGAAAACGTAAAATCCCACTCGAAGTCAATGGACCTTCCCATGCTCCATCCCTCATCTGCTCCAATTCCTGTAGTCGGCAGGCCAGTAAAACTCCCCCCGTAGAGTCATAGTGGATGGTTCTCCCAGTCTGACCTGCTAATGTTTTGGTGCGTCGGGTCGGGAGATGTGCGCGTGCGCCGATTCGCGGGATTCGCCCACCTCTGGAAATCAGGCGAGGTGGAGGAGGGTGGTCCCACTGCCACTCTGCATGGGGATCGGTCAGGGCTGGAATGAGGCCGGGGTTGGGGTGGGTCTGCTAATGGGGTCTGCCTCCCGTAGGGTCTGCCTCCTGTGGGAGAGGAGGTCTGCCAGGGTGGTGGGGTGTGGGGGGGATCATCACTGCTGGGGGGTGGGGGCTAGAGATCGAGCAGTCCGGAATGGGAGGGGGGTGTGGAGGTCGGTGCTGGCCTGGGAATTGACGGGGAGGCCGTGATCGGGCCGTGAGGGCGGGGGGGCGGGGGTGGGGGGGGAGGGGGCTGGGGACGCTGCACTGCAGGGGTCCTGGGGCTGGCCGGCGATTGAGTGGCCAGCTAAGTGCAGGCTGACAGTTCGGGGCTACTGCGCACGCGCAGAGTTCTGGAACTGTCAGACTCCGACGTGAATAGGCCCCACCTGTTAATGAGATTCACGATTGTGATCTCTGCATTGCACAGAGTGTGAGAGATTCGAATCTGAAGTTGCACCGATAAAACAAATCGTGATTTACATCAACTTTCCCACGAATTCAGCACTTAGAACTTTTTTGGGAGAATTGCCACCGTAGAGTGCAGAAAAGGTCCTTTGGCCCATCGAGTCTGCACTGACAATAACTACCACTAAAGGCATGCTAATCCCATTTTCCCGCACCTGTTCCATGTCCTTGAATATTATGATATTTCAAGTGCTCATCCAAATATTTTTTAAAGGTTGTAAGGTTTCCAGCCTCCACTACCTTCCCAGGCAATGCATTCCAGATTCCCACAAACCTCTGAGTGAAAAGAATTTTCTCAAATCCCCTCAGAATCTCCTGCCCCTTACCCGAAAACAATGCCCCTTCATGATTGACCTCCCAACTAAGGGGAACAGCTGCTCCCTACTCACCCTGTCCATACCCCTCATAATTTTATACACCTCAATCATGTCCCCCCTCAGCCTTCTCTGCTCTAAAGTAAACAATCCAAGCCTATCTAGTCTCTCCTTATAGCTCAAATGTTCCATTCCAGGCAACATCCTGTTACTCTCAACCAACTAGGCATTGACACATAGGGTGGAATTTTCCCGTCCAGCCCGCCATGGGAATTCTAGTGGGCGGGGGATGGACCATGCAAAGGTCTGTTGACCTCGGGCGGGATTTTCTGGTCTTGGGGCGAGCGCGGCCAGAAAATCCCGCCCGTAGAATTTTGTCTTTCCTCTGGATTGTAGCCGGTGAGGTCCAAAGGGAGACGTAGATACCAGGCAAGTCTGCACCTCCAAAATTCCCCTTTTGACTATGTGGGCTTCATGATGGGTTTTTAAAATGACAAACAATGCTAATTTCATGTGGATTAAATTAATCAATGATAACAAACAATGTCTTCTTGAGCTTTGTGCCCTGAATGAATCTACCATCACCAATAGCTGCCAGAACATTATGACCATAAAGAATACAAAAAGAAACAGGAGCAGGTGAGGGCTTTTTGGGCCTCTGAGCTTGTTTCACCATTCAATACGATCACGGCTGGTCTTCTACAATTCCATGAGACTGCGAACCTTCTGTTCTAGATTCCCCAACGATAGGGAACCCTATCTCAGCATCTACACAATCAAGCCCCTTCAGCATTTTTATGTTTCAATTATGTCACCTCTCAACCACTAAGAATATTGGTATCGTGATAGTATAACAATAAGGCATCACCCAAGCTCTGAACAATTAGACCTGGTCATCATGGGATCTACCCAATGTTCTCCATATCCATACCTACCACAGCCTAGAGACACCGTCCACATTCTTGTCAGCAGCAGAGTAAAAGGTGCATCCCTGAAACTATTGTCATTCCAAATACAACGGCCTGCCACTCATTGACATTCCTTGCAAAAGTAATGATGCCAAATACCATCACTTTGCACTATTGCTAGGATGACTGCTAATGATCAAAGGTTCACCAGAAAATGCTGATACAACGGAAGTCACTAAACTTTGAAGCAGCGGAAGAATCATTTGAGAATGGCAGACCCCACAACAAGAACTGGTTTGAGACCTGCTCAACTGAGGTAACATTTCTCATTGATGCAAAAAAAAAAGCCTACGTGGCAGGCTTTTTCTGCTGAGGCTAGGGGAGAAAAAAACCAGAGGGCATGGGTTAAGGGTGAAAGGAGAAAAGTTTAAAGGGAATATTAGGGGGGGCTTCTTCACGCAGAGTGGTGGGAGTGTGGAATGAGCTGCCGGATAAAGTGGTAAATGCGGGGTCACTTTTAACATTCAAGAAAAACTTGGACGGGTTCATGGATGAGAGGGGTGTGGAGGGATATGGTCCAAGTGCAGGTCAGTGGGACTAGGCAAAAAATGGTTCGGCACAGACAAGAAGGGCCAAAAGGCCTGTTTCTGAGCTGTAATTTTCTATGGTTCTATGGTTCTAACATAAACCCAACAGCCAAATTAACCGCACTACCTGAAAATAGCCAAGACAGCTGTGAAAAAGATAGGGAGATACTGCACAAATAAACACTGCATCAACACAAAAAATCCAAATTATTCCACAGGAAATGCATGATGCAAAAATAATCATATTATACAAAAGCAAATGTGACAGAGGAGCCCACAACAACTACAGGGGCACCTCATTGCTTAGCGTAACAGAGAAGGCCTTTGCTTTCTGTTGTGCCCCACGTAGCCTTTTATTTTGCATCAATAACAAATGTTACCTCAGTTGAGCAGGCCTTTCATACCGGAAAAGAGACTCCATCGCCCTGCAGACTGAGTGTACCTGGAAACAGTTTTGTTTCTGTGCCCGAAGATCTACTGTGGAAATGATCTTCATACACCAACTATGTGAGAAGCTTAGGTAACCTCCAGCTTACTATCGTAGATCTCACTGAGACACTCTGCACCCACAGCAGAGCAGGACTCTGTTAGATTTTAGGGAAAGTTGACTGTCCACCAAAGCTCCTCAGTTTCACTGCACCTTCCATGACAACAGGTACTGCACTGTACAGTTTGATGCCTCCACTTCTGACAGTTTCAGAGTGAAGCGAAACAGGACTGTGTCCTAGCCCCCATTCTGGCATCATCTTCTCTGTGTCCTTGATGTGCCTTTCCTACTCGCACACTGGTGAGGCGGAAAACTCTACAACCCAACAAGACTGAAATTGAAGTCAACCATACATTGTTTCCTGATCAGAGATCTCCTCTACTTTTAATGGTGCTGCACTAATCACCCATATGGAAACACAGCTACAAAGGATTGTCTCTAAGCCTGCAAATTGTTCTTCATGACTATAAGCATCAATAAAACCTTGATCATAGGAAAAAGTATTGTATCTCCATCCCCGATCACATTAAATAACATTTGATTATATTGTGGTTAGCAAATTCTGCTCCAGCAAGTCCACTGTGTTGGATCATCTGTCCCTTGATGCGGAACTTGAAATAGAGGTAGAGAAAGTAGCTAACCTCTTGGACTGACTCACAAAACACATCTGGAATAACATTAAGCTGACCCTTATGACCAAGCTTGAAAGGCCAGTGTTCTCCACACCCTACCATATTCCTGAGAAACATGATGCACGACTTAACAGCTACCGGGAAAAGCAGTTCAATAGTTTTAATCTTAGTTGCCTGTGAGCATATCCTGGGAAGGCAAAATCCTGAATGTGGCAGTCCTCTCAAAGCCAGAGGGTGGGATTTTATGGCCTTGCTTGGGCGAGATCGTAAAATCCCACCCAAGGCCGACAGCGATTTCTGCTCTACAAGGAGGTAAAATTCCGGCCAAAACTCCCAAGTTTGTTCACACTCATCAACCAGATGGCTCGGGCACATCCACAGGATCGAAGACAATTGTAAACCAAAGGTCTTTCAGTATGGTGGAGGTAGATGCAGCCTGATGCTCAGTAGGGCATCCAATGCTCTGCTTCATGGATGCTTGCAAGTGTGGCATGAAGACCATGAACATTGATTAATATAACCTTGGAGTTACCAGACGACAAGAGAGGTAAATGAGAACACTTCCTGTGGGCTGGTGCACATGACTAGCGGCTATGACGACTTGGCAACAGATGCAACTGCTGAAAACAATAACCCCTGCTGATACCTGGTAACCTCAGGTGTGGCAGTTGTGGCAAAATCTGTCATTCAAGGATTGGTCTCTTCAGCCATCAACAAAAAATGTGAAGACACCCCATTAGAAATCGATTTGTTTGCTTTGTGTTCATCGCTTCATAGATGGAAGGCTGCCACATCCTGGCTACTTCCCTGGTTAGAAAGTTTTTAACACTGATATCCCTGACTAAGCACTATCTGTGGGCCACTATAGGCTCTGACTAATCAAGGACTTGTAGCAAAAATTTTATGAAATATCTGCCAATTCAAATACACTTTCCCATGCAGGGATCTAACCTGGAATTTATCCTAGCCTGACTGGCTACTGTCACACTGGGAAAACTGAATACAACACTTTAGGCAGGGAGTGAGTTAAAGATGTTCTGTGGGCAACATGGGTCATGCTTGTCAATCAAATAGGATGTTTGGGATTGCAAATACCAGGAATGAACCAACACTAAAACCTATCAGTAGGACAAACAATAATGTATATCAACAATTCCAGGTTAATGTACACAGTAAAACATTAAACTGGAAAATATGCAGTAACACAGCAAAATCTAAATAAACTATTAGTTTATTAGTAATGCATCAATAGGAGAATATGCCAACTGCACACAAGTTTTAAAGTTTAATTATTCGTGTCACAAGTAGGCTTACATTAACACTGCAATGAAGTTACTGTGAAAATCTCCAAGTCACCACAATCTGGCACCTGTTCACTGAGGGAGAATTTAGCACAACTAATAGAATCCTGACAGTGTAGAAGGAGGCCATTCGGCCCATCGAGCCTGCACCGCCAACAATCCCACCCAGCCCCTATCCCCATGCATTTACCCTGCTAATCCCCCTAAACTATACATCTTGGGACACTAGGGGCAATTTAGCATGGCCAATCAACCTAATCTTTGGACTGTGTGGGGAAACCGGAGCACCTGGGGGAAACCCACACAGGCCTGAGGAGAATGTGCAAACTCCACACAGTCACCCGAGGACGGAATTGAACTCGGGTGTCTGGCGCTGTGAGGCAGCAGCGCTAACCATTGTGCCAGCATGCTGCCCCTAGCATCTTGCTTGGGAACTAGAACTAGAATCTTGCTCGTACTTTTAATGGTATGTTTAGTATTTGTTTCCTCCCACAGTCGGAAAGACGTGCTGGTTAGGTGCATACTGTAGGAGGGGGCAGAATGGCCATGCTAAATTCTCCCTCAGTGTACCTGAACAGGTGCCGGAATGTGGCGACTAGGGGATTTTCACAATAACTTCATTGCAGTGTTAATGTAAGCCTACTTGTGACACTGATAATTAAACTTTAAAACTTTAGTTTAAAGTATTGCCATAACATCAATAGCCACTCTATTAAGTTAGATCAATGAAGACATTAAAGTATAGCATATAATTCTTTGTATGTGTTAAGAAAATGTAAACATTAAAATGTACCAGCCAACATTACAGATATATTGCAAAGTCATTAGCGATGTATATAAACAAAGCATTAGCAAGTAGATTTGTATTTATACAGCACCTTTCATGCCTCAGGATGTCCCAAAGCACTTCACAGCCAATGGATTTTTATGAAGTGCAATTACTATCGTTTTGTAAGTACGTGTAGCTGCAAACGTACACAGAACAAAATCCAACAAACAGACAAATGCTCGGTTAATCTGATTTTGGCAGTTGAGACACAACCATTGGCCCAGAACCACAGAGAGACTTGGTCAATCGTGCCTTCTAATATTTCTACCCAAGAAAGATGAGTCGCAACAAGAGAGGAACAACATCATCTCCAGGTTCCTATCCAAGTGACACATCATTTTGAATAATGTTGGGCCAAACAGAGGAACAAGTCCAAAGATAAACAGGTTAGGTGGATTGGCCAGGCTAAATTTCCCCTTAGTGTCCCAAAGTGTACAAGTTAGGGGGATTAGTAGGATAAATAAGTGGGGTTACGGGAAAGGGGCCTGGTTGGGAGCTCTGTCGGAGAGTCATGCAGACCTGATGGGCCACGATTTTATGATGATATGGCTGCTTTATCCAGGCTTTTGGTGACAGGTTTAGAGGTGGAACTGTACTATGCCCCTTCCCCAGGTAAACTTTGCTGACCTCCCAGCAGGTTTCAGGTGGAGGGGCTTCCTTTATGGGCACTCCATTTCCCTCAAATCAACAGTGCCCTCGGTGCTCCGTGACCCTCCCTCCCGATCACGAGGGCCTGCTTGCCTCAACATGTCTGCCTCTCCACAAGGCACCCTGCCATTGAGGCAGCCTTTGCAATGGTCACTGCTAGTAGTGGCGTTGCTGAGGCAGCTGAGCTGCCGATGCTGTGATTGGGTCAACAGCTCTTGGGGACGGGCCGCCATCCTTAATTAGATGATGACCCTGGCAACTGCCTCTGAATTTGTCCCCACCAACAATGTGCCATCTCTGGTCCCACCGCTGACCAAAGTGGGATTATCTCCACCTCTTGGCTCCAACCGTGGGACTTCATTGTTAACAGAACAAGCAATTCTGCCCCTCAAACCTGTTCTACCATTCAAATAGATTAGTTATTCACAACATTTTATGTGTCATGGCGGCACGGCGATGCAGTGGTTAGCACTGCTGTCTCACAGCGCCAGGGGACCAGGTTCAGTTCAAGCCTTCGGTCATTGTGTGGAGTTTGCACTTTCTTGGGTCTTGGAGATGCTGACCACAGAGCTCAAGACAAAGGTCAGTTTTAGTTTACTTAGGTTAATTTTAAATCATTTTAATTTGTTTTCTGCAGGTACACTTGGGGGGAGGGGGATCTTCATGGCACATCAGTGTGCCACTGCACACCAGTTGGGAACCATTGTATTAGATCACAGTTTGACCCCTTCCTTAGCTCAGTTTACCCACCAATGATAAATATCTCTTTATATCATTCCCCAACAGGAATGTATCGACCTCAAGTCTTGAAGATATCAACTGAGCCACTATTCTTCTGAGGGAGTGAATGCTAAACTTTCACATGCACGCACACACTCTCTCTCTGCCTCACCTTCAGTTGAGTATTGCTAATCATAACTTGACATCTCAATCTCCAACGGTCTTTCCAAGAAGCCATGATTTACAATAAGGCAGATAGAAGGAGCATATAAAGCACCTTCCAACCAACTTAGCTGCCAACCCTTCCAGATCTTTTACTATCCTTATGAGAAACTGTGTGGGCGGCACGGTAGCACAGTGGTTAGCACTGCTGCTTCATAGCTCCAGGGACCTGGGTTCGATTCCCGGCTTGGGTCACTGTCTGTGTGGAGTTTGCACATTCTCCTCGTGTCTGCGTGGGTTTCCTCCGGGTGCTCTGGTTTCCTCCCACAGTCCAAAGATGTGCGGTTTAGGTTGATTGGCCATGCTAAAATTGCCCTTGTGTCCTGAGATTTGATTAGTGGGTAAATGTGTCGGGATATGGGGGTAGGGCCTGGGTGGGATTGTGGTCGGTGCAAACTCGATGGGCCGAATGGCCTCTTTCTGTACTGTAGGGTTTCTATGAATTCTATGAATGTGTGCTGATTTCACTCTTAAAGGTCCAGCTTTAATTTTTAACATTATTGTTCCAGAGTCCTTCCCTGAGAAGATATAGGGCTGAGTTTTCCTCGCCCTGAAGACTCACCTTGGAAGATAACGAGTGAGCAAAATGAAATTGACTCCTGTTGGGTCAGTGTTCATTTCTTAGAGTAGATGTAGGCAGCACTGGTCCAAATTTGAACTTCTTTGACTGAGCATTATTTAAAATTAACACAAAAGCAAAAAAGGATTACTTGAGAGAGAGAGAGAGAAAGAGAAAGAGAGAGGAACCAGCAGAAGGTAGTCCTGATACAGACTTGATCCAAACCTTGCACAGGACTGAACTGACGAAACAGATAACCGTTACTACAATATATGAATTCTAATCTGTGTTATTGAAATTGCTGGCACAAACTGTGTCCCTGACTTTCATAGACAATCGGCAGCTATAGCCATGAAACACTTCTGTTTGGGCTTGTGAGAAACTCTTGCTTGCAAAATTACTTTCAAAAAATACAGTCAATTTTCCAAGCTGATCCTAGAATTCCCAGCTGAGTTTAAAATGTGGCCAAGTTAGCTTTAAAGCTCAGCATAAGTAGTTAGAGAGGCAGAAATATCTTAAAACAAAGTCTTTTAACTGAAGCAAACTATGCATCAATCACACAAACCAGCCTCCCATCCATTGACTCTGTCTACACTTCCCGCTGCCTCAGCAAAGCAGCCAGCATAATTAAGGACCCCACGCACCCCGGACATTCTCTCTTCCACCTTCTTCCGTCGGGAAAAAGATACAAAAGTCTGAAGTCACGTACCAACTGACTCAAGAACAGCTTCTTCCCTGCTGCTTTCAGACTTTTGAATGGACTTACCTTGCATTAAGTTGATCTTTCTCTACACCCTAGCTATGACTGTAACACTACATTCTGCACTCTCTCGTTTCCTTCTCTATGAACGGTATGTTTTGTCTGTAGAGCGCGCAAGAAACAATACTTTTCACTGTATGTGAACACATGTGACAATAATAAATCAAATCAAAGGATCCCATGGTAGGCTCTGCAACATGTTTCCATCTCCCAATATCGATGGCCAGCCCCTTGTAGCAGGGGTAGCCAATTATGGCAATTACTGCGGCAATTTCCTACCATGAAAATATATTACAATTTTCCCAATGGCATGCAAGCTCATCCCTGGCTCAGGAACCTGGAAATTAAGATGTTGACTTCACAGAGGGGCTTGAACTACAAACCAATTGAGAGATTGTGTTAAGTTGCTGGCTTTAAATGATAGCGCTCAGGCTCCCCAAGCAGAAGGCATGTCATTGCAGCCACTTTATGGAGATTGGTACCTCTGCTATATTATAGCTCTTGCTGCAATGGCAGTCACTGCCCTCCTAATGAAGACATCTCAATGTCACCACTGATACTCCTGCTGCAGTCCTCTCAGCAACACCCACACTGTAAGTGGGACTGGCTCGACCCATTGGATGTGCTTAATAAGCATCGCAACATGTTCATTCCATGCTCCTGGTTTTCAGGCTTCCTGCTCTCAATGTGATGTGTTTCCCCATTGCGCCTGATTTCTCCTTCTGCCTTAGTGCTGTTTTCACCCTTCTGCAAAGGATAGTCAGACTGCAATGAGGAGCAGGCAGGCGCATCTCTTGGAAATCTAAATAAATACTTTTTCATATTTTACATGCAGCACTTCCATGTTTTGGAGCATTATAATTTAAATGGAGGTGTCAATTATTAATTCATTTGAAAAAGGGACATTAAATTAATAAGTTGGAGAATTCCTCTTCTGGACAATATTCCCAGCATGTTCAGTTTTTCTAGCTAGTTATATTACCTTTATTCTGATACAATTTGCAAACAGAAGTCAAGATTATCTAACTTGCTCTCCTAATTTAGCCCAAAGTGTGGTGGATGCTGGGACAGTGCGTAAATTTAAGGAGGAGTTAGACAGATTTTTAATTGGTAATGGGTTGAAGGGTTATGGGGAGAAGGGAGGAAAATGGGGATGAGGAGCATATCAGCCATGATCGAATGGCAAAGCAGACTCGATAGGCCGAATGGCCTAATTCTGCTCCGGTATCTTATGAACTTAAACCCAAGAATCACTAGTGAATCTACACTGTACCTTTTCCAAATGCAAATGCAAACATTCTAAGTTTCAGTGCCTCAAGCAGACCACAATTCTCATTAAAACTGAGGAATTGCTTCCTTCCCTTCACATTCCAATTCTCTTGAAATAAAGGCCAAAATTCTATTAACAATTTTGGTCACTGGTCTTCCCCACCCAACACCAGCACTGAAGTAACTATTGATCAAGGACAAGGCTTGTTATCACCTCCTCAGGGCAGTTAGGGAAGGATAACAAACATAATCTTCCTGATTTTGCAAGCAAAAGAAATGAGAAGCAGACAAATACGGGTTTAACACCCAACAAAAACACAGCACCTCTGACAGCTTACTGTCAGAACTTGCACTATTAATAAATTGTAGAATCTATGGAGCTTGGTTTATAACTTTGTCCATATGTCCACCCTCACTTTTTGTGGGGGGGGGGGGGTGGTATCTGAACACCCAAGTCTCTTATTCTTTCTCTCAAGCTTTACTATGTTGCATTTTCCTGAAAAATTGCATAAGGCATTTATCTACCCAATCTACTAACTTGTGCTGCCACGGAATCCACTTCATGATTTTCTTTATTCATAATTTTGTGCCATTTTCAAATGCCGATATATATATTCAAAGTTCAATTCTTTATAAGCATCAAGATGAATAATACTGTAGTCCCAACAATTGTCCCTGGGATTTACAGCTTTCCTGTTCAGAAAAACATAGAATGATACAGTCTGTAAGGGGCCAGTTGGTCCATTATGTCTTTGTTGGTTCTTAGTAACAGCTACCAATCAGAACTACTTCCCTGCCTTTTCCTCATTTAGCCAACAATTGTATTCCATTCAATATTTATCCAATTCCCTTTGGAAGTTGTTGAATGTACTTCCATTATACTTTCAGCCATTCAGATCATAACAAATCATTGGGCAAAATTTATCCACTCCCTGGTGACGAGTTTGGTGTTGTGGAGTATTTAATCGGGTGGAGGTGTGGTACATGGGAACCCCATTGCCTTCCCACCACTGCGCCAATTAAGTCCATGGTGGGAAGCTTCATGTGCAGCCTTCCCACTTTGAAGCTAATTGTGTCCCTGAAGAGGACAATTAACGGCCAATTAAGGATCTCATCCTAACGCAACCGGTATTCATCCAGTTATGGTCAGGGGACTGATCATGCGGGAAACACGAAAAGCTAATCCTGTAGGTGTTGCTTACAGGCTTCTGGCAAAGTTCCCTTGTTCGAAGGTACTCAGTGCCTGATTGAGGGACACATCATTAGCTGATAACTGTCCCTTCACCTTCCTGCTGATTCTCCTCCCAAGTGACCCACATCCCACAATCCCGTCATCGCACACCTGCCCTTGCCAATCCTAGGCTTTGGGTGGGCAAACTGCATGTAGCAGCTACTGCCTCCCTGGTGGCACAGCCAAGTAGAAGAACTGCCAGCTTCTTATTACCCGGCAGGACGTCCGCCCCCCCAGTGTCCTCGATCCTGGGGAATGTCTGCCACTGCCCGGTTAGTGCCTTGGCAGGCCTTCTCGAAAAGAGACAATGTGGGACTGTGCCTGGTCAGCTTTCCAGCCAATGGGCAAAATCCCTGTCACCTCCATTAAATATAAATTACTGCGTTAATGGCTGAAAAAGATCAGTTAGCCATACTCTGTTCCATTACTTCTTAAACTTTCTTTTTAAAAAAATTATATACCTTAACTTTATCATGAAGTCTCCCATGTAGTATCAAAGGCCTTTTGATTGCTAGGTATAACTTGCCCTTCAAAAGTCCATGTTCACTGTCCTGATAAAACTCATATCTTCTGAAGTATGTATTAATTTTATTCTACATTATGGATGCTAAACACTGACCCATTATTAATGTTAAGTGATTGGTGTACTGGTATCTATCCATTACTGTTGCTTATTAGAATCGCAGTCACTGGCTAGGTAATCTGTTTTTTGTTAACAGGGGCATTTTCCACTGTTCCACAGTTGCATTGGAAAAGCCCAGCTGAATGCTTGTTCTAATGTGCAGATCTTCAACACTTTGTCAGGATCCATAATCTTAACCAATGTAATCAATTGTTTCCTAATGTGAATTGTAAATCAATTTTACTAACTACCGCCATCCATAATTGTGGGGATGTCAAGTGGTGCTCAAGTGGGATAACTACTTTTTATAAAAGGCGCTTGCAAGTATATTAATCTTATCTCTTACAACAGCATAACATCCAATGCATCAGTGCAAGGTGAAATATTTGCAAGCATTTTAGCTAAAATTACCAAGTAGATAGTGACTGAGAAGAGAGATGTTTTATGGAGCCTCCTCCCCTTTCCTATAGATTTCCCAATTGTCCCCCACTATTGTGCACTGGATGGGGTACAGGATTTTGCTCTCAGCAGTGGTGGATAAACTATGGCCCGGGAGCCACTTGCGGCCCACTTGGGTTCAAAGTGCAGCCCACAAAACATTTTGCTGACCATTGCCCATGTGCAGGGTTGCCACATTCTGCTGATTGCGGTCTTAACTTCACTCTCCTGCCATAACCCTTAACATTCTTATCAGTCACAAATCTGTTTCACTCAGCCTTGAATATATTCAAGGACCCAGCCTCCACTGCCCTTTGGGAATGAGAATTCCAAAATCTAATCACCTTCAAAGAAGAAATTCCTCAACCCCATCTTAAATGGTGAACCCTTAATTTTAAACTGTAGTCTCTAGTTCTAGATTCCCCCATGAGAAGAAACATCATCTCAGCATTCATCCTCTCAAGCCCTCCCCCACCCCTCTCCCCCTCAAAATCTTGTATGTTTCAATAAGATCACCACTCATTCATCTGAACTCCAATGAGTAAGGCGCCCAATCTGCTCAACATTTCCTCACAAGAGAAATCTCTCGTCCCTGGAATTCAGCAAACCTTCTCTGAACGGCTTCCAATGCAAATATGTCCCAACTCAAGTCGGGTGACCAAAACTCTACACTGTTCGCTATATTTAAAAACACTAATGAGAACATGCTCCTGTCTACATCAACGGGACGAAATAGAAAGGGTCGAGAGCTTCAAGTTTTTAGGTGTCCAGATCACCAACAACCTGTCCTGGTCCCCCCATGCTGACACTATAGTTAAGAAGGCCCACCAATGCCTCTACCTTC
Source organism: Mustelus asterias (assembly GCF_964213995.1). Classification (NCBI taxonomy): domain Eukaryota; kingdom Metazoa; phylum Chordata; class Chondrichthyes; order Carcharhiniformes; family Triakidae; genus Mustelus; species Mustelus asterias. The sequence continues at coordinate 37,026,380 of NC_135807.1, read as the reverse complement.
TCAAAAGACTACGGAAATTTGGCATGTCAGCTACGATTCTCACCAACTTTCACAGATGCACCATAGAAAGCATTCTTTCTGGTTGTATCACAGCTTGGTATGGCTCCTGCTCTGCCCACGACTGCAAGGAACTACAAAATGACATGAATGTAACCCAATCCATCACTCAAAACAGCCTCCCATCCATTGACTCTGTCTACACTTCTTGCTGCCTCAGCAAAGCAGCCAGCATTAAGGACCCCAGTCACTCCAGACATTCTCTCTTCCACCTTCTTCCGCTGGGAAAAAGATACAAAAGTCTGAGGTCATGTACCAATCGACTCAAGAACAGCTTCTTCCCTGCTGCCATCAGACTTTTGAATGGACTTACTTTGCATGAAGTTGATCTTTCTTTCCATCCTAGCTATGACTGTAACACTACATTCTGCACTCTCTCGTTTCCTTCTCTATGAACGGTATGCTTTGTCTGTATAGCGCGTAAGAAACAATACTTTTCACTGTATGTTAATACATGTGACAATAATAAATCAAATCAAATCACTAATGAATAATGATAAAGTGCACAGGGAACAAGGCAACACAAAAATATACCAATATTCAAAATACCAGTTGTCCGTGAACATTGAACTACAGCAATTTACCCAATTATACCAGCAACGCACCAACAACATGTTAGTTTCAAATTATGCCATCAATGCTCTAATTTAATCTCACCTTAAAATAGACACCAACATTGAAAGCCGCTGGAGCAGTGCTGGGCAACCTACGACCCAGGGGCCACTTGCGGCCCATTGGGGTTCTGAGTGCAGCTCACAAGACATTTTGTTGACCATTGCCCATGTGCAGGGTTGCTACATTCTGCTGATTTCCGTCCACATAGATTTTTTCTCACCAGTATGACTGAAGTGATACGTACATAAAGCAAGGGCAAGTGAAGTGAGGCGCATGTTGATTGCACAGAATGTTGACTGTGAAAGTTGTGCGCTCCCTCTGCATCCAAAGTGTAAATGTTTCTTTTGTTTTTGCCATTTGAAATTGATGACAGTTCCATTAATATATAAATGATTAAGCATTTTCCAAAACACATTGTGAAATATTCTGCATGTATTAAATGTAATTTTAAAAAAAAGAAAATGATGGAAAATCTCAGCAGGTCTGACAGCATCTGCGGAGAGAGAATAGAGCCAAGGTTTTGAGTCTGGATGACCCTTCCTTAGAGCAGCTGAGATTTTCCAGCATTTTCTTTTTTTTTTGTTTCAGATTCCAGCATCCGCATTATTTTTCCTTTATCTCAAATGTAATTAATTTCATTATGATTAGTGAGCAAACCTAATTTCAATTTTGCGACCCACTGAAATGAAAGAGGGTCACTCATACGGTTCACTCACTCACTTTGACAAAGGGTCATCTGCACTCAAAACATCAGCTATTTTCTCTCCTTACAGATGCTGCCAGACCGGCTGAGATTTTCCAGCATTTTCTCTTTCGGTCCACTGACTAGCCTAGGTTGCCCATTGCTAACCTAGAGATTAAAACACCTAGATTAAAAGGTACCAGCAACGTGCCAATGTTAAAATACACCAGCAGCTCACTAACACTGAAAAACACTTGAAACACCCCGTGGCCCTGATTTTACCGGCATGCCCGCCCTGAAATCGGGGCGGGTGAGGCTCGCAGAACGGCATTCTCCGTTGGCCTTGGGCGTGATTTTACGAGCCTCGGGCGGATGTGCCGGTAAAATTCCGGCAATCATGTTTAAAAAATGTGAGTTAGGCAGATAATATTAGGCTGGGTTGGTACATTGAAATGAGGTTAAAGACTGAAAATCAAGGGAAGCACTTTTCTGATTTGATCGAATGGAAAGGTTTACCACAATGATTTGCTGATGAAAGAGACCCAGACCAAGACTACCCATAAAATAGTTAAATATTAGAAATCACATTATTCAATTTCCTTTGTCAGAACGTTTCCATTGCTACTTAGAACTGCTAACTCAGCTAAATATTTAGTTGTAAAAATTAACGTTTGCAACATTAACTGTTTCTTCAAAATAAGATTGAATAATTCACACTGAAATAATTAAACTTAACAATAAAATTAATCACTTAATGTTAGCAATGCCTGTTAGGTGGTCCCTCCACAGAGCCTTGCCCCTTTTTTTGTGGCCTAGGGCTTGAGTTTTGCTTCAGTCCCAGAGTTAGAAATTTTATCTGAGCCGTGGGTGCTGGGGAATTCAAGCTTCTGTAGATAAATTCTGCATGAGAAAGAGAAGCATCACGGGGATTGTTCTTACCCTATGTGGAACTACAATATCCAGAGTTCCCTAGAGAAATGGTGTCACATGAGAGAAAAATCACAAAGAATGGCATAACGTAAAAGGGTGAGTGGTGCTTTTTAAGTGTTTAATAGAAGTTAAGTAACAGTTCTTAACTCAAGAGTTGCTTGTTGAGGTTTTGTTGTGCTGTTGAGAGAGACTGATGATTGAATTAGATCATATGTTCATGAAAAAGAGGAACAAGAATATTTACTCTGGCGCCTGTTCGGGTACACTGAGGGAGAATTTTAGCATGGCCAATGCATCAAACCAGCACCTTCTTTCGGACTGTGGGAGGAAACTGGAGCATCCGGAGGAAACACACGCAGACACAGGGAAAATGTGCAGACCCTACACAGGCAATAACCCAAGCCGGGAATTGAACCCAAGACCCTGGCGCTGTGAGGCAGCAGTGCTAGAAGGTCATTCAGCCCATCAAATCTGCTCTGTCATTTAATAAGATCATTGCTATTGCATTTGTGTCTTTTCTGCCACCTCCCATAATCCCTGACTCCTCTGTAGATCAAAAGTCTGTCTATAACTCAGCCTTGAACAACACATTGCTATCCACCTGCTCACTGCGGAAGAGAATTCCAAAGACCAATGACCCTTAGAGAAGTAATTCTATCTTGTCTTTGTGTTAAAACTGTGCCCCCAAGCCTAGATTTGCCCACAAGAACAGCTACCATCAGACTTTTGAATGGACCTACCCTATATTAAGTTGATCTTTCTTTACACCCTAGCTATGACTGTAACATTACATTCTGCACTCTCTCCTTTCCTTCTCCCCTGTGTACTCTATGAATGGTATGCTTTGTCTGTATAGCACGCAAGAAACAATACTTTTCACTGTATACCAATACATGGTAGGGGAGATCCTATGAGGAGAGGCTGAGGGATTTGGGATTGTTTTCGCTGGAAAGGCGGCGGCTAAGAGGGGATCTTATTGAAACATATAAGATGATTAGAGGTTTAGATAGGGTGGATAGTGATAGCCTTTTTCCTCTGATGGAGAAATCCAGCACGAGGGGGCATGGCTTTAAATTGAGGGGGGGTAGTTATAGAACCGATGTCAGGGGTAGGTTCTTTACCCAGAGGGTGGTGAGGGATTGGAATGCCCTGCCAGCATCAGTAGTAAATGCGCCTAGTTTGGGGGCGTTTAAGAGATCCGTAGATAGGTTCATGGACGAAAAGAAATTGGTTTAGGTTGGAGGGTCACAGTTTTTTTTTTAACTGGTCGGTGCAACATCGTGGGCCGAAGGGCCTGTTCTGCGCTGTAATGTTCTATGTTCTATGTTCTATGTGACAATAATAAATCAAATCAAAAGAAGAAACATCCTCTCAGCATTTACCCTGTCAAGTTCCCTCAGAATCTTACGTGTTTCAATAAGACCATAGAGTCATAGAGGTTTACAGCATGGAAACAGGCCCTTCGGCCCAACTTGTCCATGCCGCCCTTTTTATTAAACTCCGCAGCTAGTCCCACTTCTCATTTTTCTAAATGCCAATGAACACAAGTCCAACCCACTCAATCTTTCCTCTTAAGACAACTCCTTCATCTTAGGATCTTAGCCTAGTGAACATTCTCTGAACTGCTTCCAATGAAAGTACATCTCTCTTTAAGTAAGGAGACCAAAAACACACAGTATTATAGGTGTGGTCTCACCAATGTCCTGCAGAATCTGCAGAGCATGTTGATGAGATGCTTTGATGCTGAGTTTTGACATTGTGTCTGATCAGACTCAATTGTCCAAACATTCATCACAAGTTCAGGAACATAAGAATTAGGAGCGGAAGTAGGCAAATTCAGCCCTTCAAATCTGCTCTGCCATTCAATCAGATCATGGCTGATCTCTCCCGGTCTCAAGTCCACCTCCTCACCTGTTTCCCATCTCCCCTTATCCCTTTCCTATTAGAAATATGTCAAATCCCTCTTGAAACCATTCAACGATTCAGATTCCACTGTGCTATGGGGCAGCGAGTTACACAAATTCACCGCCCTCTGCGAGAAGCCGTCCCTCCTCATCTCAGTTTTAAATCTACTGCCTCACAACCTATACCTGTGGCCTCTTGTTCGAGATTGCTCCATAAGAGGAAACATTTGATCTACATTTGCTTTATCAATCCCTTTTTAAATTTTATATACCTCGATCAGATCCCCTTGCATCCTGCTGAACTCCAGCAAGTACAAGCCCAAACTGTTTAATCTCTCCTCATACATCAACCCCTTCATCCTCGGAATCAATCTGATGAACCTCCTTTGAACTGCATCCAATGCCACCACATCCTTCCTCAAATAAGGAGGCCAAAACTGAACACAATACTCCAGATGTGGTCTCACCAACACCTTACACAATTGCGACAACCTAGCCAATGCAGAAACAAATATCTTCCCTGTTTAATGATGCACCAAGAACAGTTTTAGCAAGAACTGCCAAATATAATGTGGGAAGTAAAGGACAGCAAAACATATTCTTTCTCACCATATATAACTGGGAAGAAAATATTCCAGAGAGGGAGAAAGGATGAAGAAAACAAATAAAACATTTGCATCCTTAGCAAGTCCTATAAACCAATAGAGAAAGTAAAAATATAAGTACGAGAAAAAGGATGAGGAAGTGGAGGGATGGGTTGGTAAGTTTGCCGACGACACGAAAGTTGGTGGTGTTGTGGATAGTTTGGAGGGATGTCAGAAGCTGCAGCGTGACATAGATAGGATGCAAGACTGGGCGGAGAAGTGGCAGATGGACTTCAACCCGGATAAATGTGTAGTGGTACATTTTGGCAGGTCAAATGGGATGAAGGAGTATAATATCAAGGGTAAGACTCTTAGCAGTGGAGAGGATCAGAAGGACCTTGGGGTCCGGGTCCATAGGACTCTTAAATTGGTCTCGCAGGTAGAGGAGGTGGTTAAGAAGGCGTATGGTGTGCTGGCCTTCATCAATCGCGGGATTGAGTTTAGGAGTCGGGAGATAATGATGCAGCTTTATAAGACCCTCGTCAGACCCCACTTAGAGTACTGTGCTCAGTTCTGGTCACCTCATTACAGGAAGGATGTAGAAATTATTGAAAGGGTGCAGAGAAGATTTACAAGGATGTTGCCTGGATTGGGTGGCATGCCTTATGAAGATAGGTTGAGGGAGCTCGGTCTTTTCTCCTTGGAGAGACGAAGGATGAGAGGTGACCTGATAGAGGTATACAAGATGTTGAGAGGTATAGATCGGGTGGATTCTCGGAGGCTTTTTCCCAGGGCTGAAATGGCTGCTACGAGAGGACACAGGTTTAAGATGCTGGGGCGTAGGTACAGAGGAGATGTCAGGGATAAGTTTTTCACTCAGAGGGTGGTGGGTGAGTGGAATCGGCTGCCGTCAATGGTGGTGGAGGCAAACTCGATAGGGTCTTTTAAGAGACTTCTGGATGAGTACATGGGACTTAATAAGATTGAGGGTTATAGGTAAGCCTATATATAGGCCTAGGTAGGTAGGGACATGACCGGCGCAACTTGTGGGCCGAAGGGCCTGTTTGTGCTGTAGTTTTTCTATGTTCTAAACAGAATTGAGACAGAGATTTTAGAGAGGGAAGAATAAAGGATTGAAGAATGATCTGTAAATTATGTGATATCTACGAGGCTTGTATCTTTTAGCTGTTGTAACATGTTTAATATGTCAAGAGGGTGACGTATCACTGGAATAAATTGAGCTTATTGATGGCATGGACAGATTGTGATTAACCTGTCACGCAACTGTGCTAAACATAAGAAAGTACAATTCAGATTCTGGATTGCTGCAAGCAATACTTTGAGAGATCTACCAGTTAATGACATGATATATTATCAAAACACCAATATAATAATGTACCAGCAACATGTCAAAAGGTATCAAAGCAAAAGACACTGACAGTAAACTATCCCAATATATTAGCTGTATTGAAATATACTGATGTACCAAGGAAAAGTCTGCATTTAAAACTTTGCATTCCTCAGTTATTTTGTAATGTGTTGTTGCAAGATTGGTGACAATTGAATCTTTCTTTGCCTCTGAATAAGGATGTAAAAACAATGATAGCATAGAATACATCTTTTAAAAGAAGGAAATCATGGAAGAACTAAACCATCATTTCTACAAGGAGGGGAGGTTTTTTGATTTGATTTATTATTGTCACATGTATTAGTATACAGTGAAAAGTATTGTTTCTTGCCCGCTATGCAGACAAAACATACCGTTCATAGAGAAGGAAACGAGAGAGTGCAGAATGAAGTGCTGCAGTCATAGCTAGGGTGTAGAGAAAGATCAACTTAATGCAAGGTAGGTCCATTCAAAAGTCTGACAGCAGCAGGGAAGAAGCTGTTCTTGAGTCGGTTGGTACGTGACCTCAAACTTTAGTATCGCCAAATCTGTAAGAAATTGCATTAAAGCATTGTTAGAGAGTTTAAAAGAGTTAGAATGAAGTTTTAGAAGCATAGAACGAGAGTAAGAGAATTAGCAGTTTGGACTTGAGCATGAAATATAAGGAGGAACTCCATGGCAATCAGTATATTAATAAATATTTTGCATTTGGATAATACCTTTCCTGATCTCGGGACTTCTGAAAATGCTTTGCAGCTGATGAAGCACTTTTTAAAAAAGTACAGTCACTGTTGTAACAGAGCGAACTGCAACCATGAAGTTAAGGGTACAACCCTGATTCAATCAGGAGGGTGGGAGAGCTGCAGTACCAAGCTTACCTAAAAATGAGGTAGCAACCCCCTGACAACACAGGGCGATATACAAGCTAAATAATGGAAGCAGCATGCAATAGAGGTAAATGATTCGACAACTAACAGTCCAGATCAAAGATCTGCAATCCTGTCACATCTAGTTGTGAATGATGTTCGAAAAATGAACAACTAACTGGATGAGGAGACTCTATGATCTACAGACTCTACAATGGCCAAAGACACTAGACACAGCAAAGGCTATAGTCCCTGAAAACATTTCAGCTCCAGTATTGAAAACTTGCGCTTCAGAACCAGCTGTGCCTTTACAGCCAAGCTCTTCCAGTACAGCTACAACACTAGCATCTACCCAGCAATGTGAAAGATTGCCCAGATATATCCTGTCAACAAAAAGAGAACACATTCAATCCAGGCAACTGCCACCATGTTGGTTTACTCTCAATCATCAGCAAAGTGATTCAATGACATTGCTGTCAAATCACTTACCTGTCAATTGCTTGTCCATCCGTTCTCAGTTTAGGTTCCAACAAAACCATTTGGCAGCAGATCTTATTATAGCCTTGGTCAAAACAGAGACAAAGGAACTGAATTTTAAAGGTGGGGTGCAAGTGACTGTCCTTGACATCAAGGCAGCATTTGACAGAGTGAGGCATCAAGAAGCCCAAGCAAAATTGCAGTCAATGGAAATCTAAGTGGGGTGGGGTAAAGAACACTGTTCACTAGTAGGAGTCATATTTAGCACAAAGGTAGACAGTAATGGTATTTGGAGACCAAACATCTCAGTCTCAGGAATTCCTCAGGGTGGTGCCTTAGGCATAACTATCTTTAGCTGCTTCATCGATGACCTTTCCTCCATCATAAGATCAGAAGTGGGGATGTTCGCTGATGATTGCACAGTGTCCAGTACTATACACAACTCCTTAGATACTGAAGCAACCTGTTCCTAGATGCAGCATGACTGGGACAACGTTAAGGTTTAGACTTATAAGTGGCAAGTCACATTCATGCTTTGGGCAAGTCTGTGGTGGCCAGTGACAATAAATCAAAGGAGGGTGTTTTTGAGCTGCTGGGTAGCACAATGGAGCAAGGAGGACATTTTATAGTTGGTGAAAAGCTTCCTTATGCAGTTATGAAAAGGATTACCAAATGAATGTTGCCTCACTGGTGCTAAGAGAAAGAAAATCCAGTAGAAATCTCCTGAGCAGAGAAGCTGAGCAAAGAAAAGTAGTGTATTTGTGGGAAACAATCACATGGAAAGAAGAATGTTTGAGGTCTTACAGAGAGAGTTTAAAGAGCTCAGGACTAAAAGATTTCAAGGACTGTAATCTCCTGATTGCTTCCTGCTATGTAAGGAGAGAAAGGAAGAGGGTCATCACGTAACTGTAAGGCTGGTGCTGTTCCCTTTCTTCGGGCATTCGAGCGATTTACAAAAAAGACCATCATGAAAATCACCTGACCCAAAACAGAATCAAAATATCTCTGTGGAGCGGACAAATAGAACAGTGGAGTACTTAACCCAATTGGAGGTGAATGAAGCTCACTTTCCAGATTTGAGAGGGAGAATAAGATTAATTCGATCAATAGAAAGGAAACAGAAGGCTTGGTTGAAATAAATAGAAAGTAAACATTATTATAGGGTGTCATGGTGGCACAGTGATTAACACTGCTGCCTCACAGCGTCAGGGACCCAGGTTCGATTCCGGCCCGGGATGGAGATTGCATATTTTCCCAGGGTTCTCCGCTTTAATAAGGGTTTTATAAATTATGTAAAGTATTTATGAAGTGAATAGAATAACTTGAATGGAGCAACATAATTTCCTCTGCTTAGGGAGTGCAGTCATAGAGTCATAGGGGTTTACAGCACGGAAACATCACCATTCTTTTAACACTGCAGTTTTTTCTAGTCTCTGAGCCTTTCTAGAAAACTGAAAAGCTTTGAAATGCTTTGTTTACATTCAATTTCATGCTTCAGTATGCTTTAAAAGCCACCGTGATTGACGGGTCCAGGAAAGTTCACAGCACACGGCAACCTGGTTTGCTTTTGTTTTCCTTCACAGTTGCTTGAATCTGAAGTACTCTCTCTTCTCTAACCACAGTTTTTTTTAAACAGACTTGTGCTTTGCTCTGAAGACCTTGCCTCACTGTTTTTTTTAAAGAGTGGGTTTTCTTCAACCTCTCATGCTGGAATAGCATGCCTGCACTGGAAGTTACTTTCAGCCAAAGAAGAGGCTGGCACCGCTCCCACTGCCACACTGACAGTGACACCCTAGCAAGTGACACCCTGGCACTGACCCCTGCTGTCCTGGCCACTCACTGCCAGACAGTGATACCCTGATACCCTGGCAAGTGACACCTTGGCAGTGAATGGCCAGGATAACAAGGGTCAGTGCCATGGTGTCACTGCTAAGAGGCGGGGCTTGAAGGGGTGGGGCTGAGGGCAGCAGGGCTTTTCATGACCCCTCGTTAGTTTTTCTTTTGCTGTTGGGGGGTTGGTGGGGTTTGGGGATGTTGGGTCACCCTCATGCCTGTGTGGTGTAAGGGTGGAAGTGGGGGGGGGGCGTGGGGGGCGACCCATTCATTCAGGGTTGGCAGGCAGGGAAGTAGCCCCTCAGTGGTGAAGGGTTGGCCGATGTAACGCTTGTCAGTAGGGGGGTCGCCGTCTCCGTGGGTGGGGGAGGGGGGCCTGTAACATAACTCTGCGTTTTAAAGGACTCTGAAGCCTTTAAGGATGCACCCCAATCTCTGTGGGAAGTCAGGCTGGATGGCATGGTTCCCACTTTGAATATTTTTATCCACTAAAAGTGGTTGAATACCACCTGGCTAGCACTGCCAGTGAAATACTCCCACAGAATCGCAGCCCATATTGCCATTCCTTCACTGGATCAAAATCTTGGAATTATCTTCCTAATGGCACTGTGGTTGTTCCTACACCACATGGAGTGCAGCAGTTCAAGAAGGCAGCTCACCATCACTTTCTCAAAGGCAATTAAGGATGAGCAATAAATGTTGTCCGAGCCAGTGGAACCAACATCCCATGTACAAATAAATAAGAAACATACATTATACAAATAATAAAAAATGCACTCTCAACACGCTAAAAATAAAATACATCAGCAAGACAACAATAAAATATATCTGCAGTACAATTTGGCATTGCCCTAGGTATCATTGCCTTACATATTCTTGCAATACACCATAAAAAGGGGGTTTTGGGACGCAGTGGGTAGTGTTCTTGCCTCTGAGCTAGAAGCTCCAGGTCCAGGTCCTACCCTATGACTTAGAATCATAGAATCCCTACAGTACAGAAGGAGGCCATTCGGCCCATCAAGTCTGTACTGACCACCATCCCACCCAGGCCCTATTCCCATAACCCCAGACATTTACCCCGCTAATCCCTCTGACACTAGGGTCAATTTAGCATGGCCATTCAACCTAACCCGCACATCTTTGGCCAAGGAAAGTCCATTCATATTGCAACAAGACAGGTTGAATATCAATCTGCAAATTCTTTCAATATATGTCAATGTTGGGTGATACAAGTGGGAGAGAATCCTGGTCACTCATGTGATGGAAAGAAATTGGAGCCTATAACCTCACTATCCACTGCTCCAGGCTATCAAATGCATGTGAAAACCTATGTTGCCACAGCAACCTCGACTCCCACACCACCACCCTATGTAGAAACATATAGTACAGAAGGGGGCCATTTGGTCCATCAGGTCTGAGCCATCCAATTTATTCCATAATCCTACAATTTTTTCATTACAAAGTTTACGTCCAATTTCCAGATGAAATTTGCGATTGAATTTGCTTCCAAATCTTTTTCAGACAGTGCATTCCAGAACAACTTGCTGCCAAGAATATAATCATTTCATCGCTCTTTTGTCAATGATGTGTCCTCTGATTACCAAACCATGTGCCATTGGAAACATTTTACTCAAAATCCTTCTATTAAATCTTTCCTTAGCTTTGTCTGATCTCTGTTCATGGGGAGAGTAATCACATCTTCTAAAATCTCTTCATGAAATAACTCCTCAGAGGCCAGTATCCCTTCACCAGACTAAGCTTTATTTACATAAGTCAGTAATATTCCACCAGGTACTTCCTCAACAAGAGTACAAACCCAGAGTGCCAGTAACACTGACACTCCACATTATAAGGGGTGGCACGGTGGCACAAAGGTTAGCACTGCTGCCTCACAGCACCAGGGACCTGGGTTCGATCCCCAGCTTGAGTCACTGTCCGTGCAGAGTCTGCATGCTCTCCTCGTGTCTGCATAGGTTTCCTCTGGGTGCTCCAGTTTCCCCCCACTGTCTGAAAGATCTGCTGGTTATGTGTATTGGCTATGCTAAATTTTCTCTCACTGTACCCCAACAGGCGCCCGAATATGGCGACTAAGGGATTTTCACAGTAACTTCATTGCTGTATTAATGTAAGCCTACTTGTGACACTAATAAATAAATACACATGGGCAGATAGGCCAACTCATTACTGCCTTAATCAGAGAGCTCATATTCTAAGAATTCCACCTCATGGGTCTTGTTAGAGTCATTACACTTCACTTAATTGAAGTCTTTTCATGGTATCATTCTGATAAATCTCCTGTGTACCTCTTCAAGAGCAATACAGTGCTAGTTACTCTCATAAGTGATGTTAAGTTTCAAGGATTTGCTGCATTGTCTAATATCTCTGGGAGGGTGGGTGGGAAAGGACAGTGACCATATTGATCTGACCTGGATATTCATCACTTTTGCATTCTCTTTACTCTGCCTTTTTGAAAGCAAGCCAAGATAGCACTTAATCAAATGAGACCAATATTAATCATTAATCTATTTTATTTAAAAGCTGGTGAACAGCTTTTTCTGGACTTGTTTAATTGAATAATAATGTAAAGCAATGTTTTACTTAAACAAAGTAGCTCCTAAATGCTCTCCTGCATCCTACCCTTCTGCATCCTGATAACCTTCGCCTTGCAGATTTTAAACTCTGAATCTCAGTAAGTGTTTCATCTTCCAGTGTTCACAACCCGAGGGGAAGTCCTATTGATATTCCCGGTTGAGTGCTTGATTCCAGGAACCTCACAACACAATAGGTGTGAGGTATTTATCAATTACTTGTGCACTTTATTTGCCTCATCATTAATGGCCTTCAGCTCTCTGAGGACTAACCTCTGGAAATCTGTCCCTAAACCTCTTCACCTGTATCCCTCCACCTTTTAAGATGCTTCTTTTTCAAAATTTTTACTCCATTCTTAAAATTAAAGAGCCAATGCACAGAGTGGACTGGACAAATCCAAATCCATCTCCTTGCTTCCTCCAAAAACCAAATTCAAATTGAATCCAATTCGCGGTCCCCACAAGAGCAAGATACACACCGACAAGAAAAGGCATTGCACCTGATCTTGGGCTTGATCTGAGGCTTGATCTTAGCCAAAAGGCCGAGAAGCAATTGGCTTGATGCTTCTTAAAGCCTAACTCATTGACCATAATATTTTGGTCACCTGACGTAATGTCTTAATCTTAGACACAGTGTCAATTTTGGTCTGATTATACTCCTGTGAAGTTCTGTGGACTTCTTTACTCTGTTAATAGTGCATATGAATCCAATTTTTTCTTGTTGTTATGATGAACCTTGGGAATGCTAGTGTCTTTCCCCTACATTTTTATTCCGACATACTGGGGTCAATTGTAACTCAATTCAACAAACTCACCGTAGACCTTAGGTCGAAATTGGGACATTTTTGGATTTGTATGACTCAGCTGCTGACTGTATTAATTGTTTGAACAAGGCAGCTTCAAATAATTTTGAAGTAATTTGATTGAAGGAAACTCTTTCTCATCTTGCGGGGGTGTTTAAGCTTTTTGCTGTCAAGCAGGCTTCTTAACACTTTGGCAGGAAGCCAATGTTATGCAGCATTAATCCCCAATGTCGAGAAGATCAGTTATAGTGCAGACAAAATGATCCCAGGGACTACCTTATACTGTGTTCTATTATATTATGGATTGAAGCATGTTTTTGCCCCACCTGCATTATTAACCATTTCACTGTTGTGAAGTTTGAACGTGAGCAAGTGAATTTACATGAGTGGTTGAAACTGAACAAAGTTTCGGGGGAGGTACTCCAGGCTCAGAGTTGGGAGAGTCTTGGCTAATATCAGCCTCAAAGATAATTTAATAAACATTCCCTATTATCAAAAGACACCATATTCAATCCCAATCAATAGACAGAAATGGCCCCTTCCTGCTTGTCTCCAAGATTTCAACTGAACGTCTCGAAGTAAGGGAGAATTAACATACAAAGATGACGTGAAAGTTCTTTAAGGGTGTTGAGCCTGATGTGTAATGATAATGCAGAGAGCCTATTAATGGGAAATATCATTATCAACTCTACGCATGAGCTCTAAACTTTATCGGACCTTCTGCTGCTGTGCTGCTAAGTCTTTATCGGGGATGTGCTGAGAACTATTTCCATGTGTAATGCTGTATTTTTGACAACATTACGCAGTGCAGTGAGCTTAAATCTAAGGTAGTGATTTAATCACCTTACACATTACCCACTGTCAACACAGCAATAAAGGGACTCAACAACACAAGCTAGGCTGACGCTGAAAGAATGCTGCAATGTCATAGTAAAAAGTTAAAGTTCATTTGTCACTAGTAAGGCTTACATTAACACTGCAATGAAGTTACTGTGAAATTCCCCATAGGTGCTGTCTTTCAGATGAGATGTTACACTCAGGCCCTGTCTGTCCTATGCAGTGAACATAAAAGAGCCTACAACATGACTTAGAGAAGTGTATGCTCTTTGTGTTCTGTCCAGCATTAAAATTCTTCAAATAACACCATAAATAAACAGATGATATTGCCATTTAACTCATTGCTGTTTCTGGGGCCTTGCTGTATATGCATAAATTGGCCATGACATTTTTCTGAATTGTAATAGTGATTGGTTGTGAACTATTTGGATATCTCGCGTTTTTGTCTTTAACATTTAATCTACTTTAATAGATATTCACAATTGCACGCTATGCTTAATCCTGATTAATCCAGCCTTCCCATTATCATGCCATTAAGTTAGGAAGGGGAAGTTCACATGGTTCCGTCTCAACAAGTTAACAATTACTTTGAATTTCTTTCTCCTTTCTTCATTCCGTTGACCCAATGCAGCGTAATGGTGGCAAGACGATTTCCAGGTTTTGCTGGACTTTCACTTCAATGCTTCCTACCAGCTTCTGGGAAAATGCTACCACCTCTGATTACCATGTCCACCACTCTCATGTTACTCAAACCTATTCAGAGGCACTAAACTCAAACTGAGTGAAATTAAAGTTCTACAATTCATCACTATTGTCTTGGAGTAAGACATGTTTAATATGCATGGTGCTCAAACCAGATAATCCAAATTGGACCATGAGGGGAGGACACAGGTTCAGACCAAATTTAGCACTGATGTAGGATGGGTGCAAGGGAGCTTTCTGTCTATAATAGCTCCAGGAGTCAGCTATAAAGGAACAGTGCCTTATCGCACAAAGTAAAATAAAGCAAAAAACCGCAAGCCTGTGATGAACACAAACAGGTCCCAACCAAGACACTACAATAATAGACCCACTCAGGGGCCTGCTTTATAAAGGGCTCAGTATACAAGCTCCATCTGGTAAGATAATTACCAATCACCAAGTGGAGCTCGTATTCAATGAGTCCTATAGGGAGATGATTCCCCATGCAAGTCCTGAGGGTTATCTCACAATTTCAAAGAGTAGTCAATATGGTATTGGAGCCAAAAACCTTGGAATCATTGAAGTAAAATTGCTAGATGAGGGGATAGGCACGATTTTAAGATTTTGTTTTCTACCAACAAATCACATTTAAAATCCTTGGACACACACTCAAGTCCCCCCATCAGTGATGAAGGGGATGTTTATAATGCAGATACACTACCCACATACTCTACATGTGTATTGATCCCCAATGCCGATGCACACGGCATTCATTATAGGTGCTCCCTTCAAACTGGCTGACAGTAGGTGAGACTTATTACTCCATAATAAAAGTGGAAACTGCTGGATAAACTCAACATTTAATAGTGCTGTCCATGATATTTTTGTCAATCTCTCCTTAGCTTCGACCTCTCCCTGACCTAGATTCATAGATTCATAGAATCCTACAGTGCAGAAGAAGGCCTTCAGCCCATCAAGTCTGCACTGACCACAATCACACCCAGGCCCTATCCCCATAACCCCATGCATTTACCCTAGCTAGTCCCCCTGACACTAAGGGGCAATTTAGCATGGCAAATCCACGTAATCAGCACATCTTTGGACTGTGGGAGGAAACCAGAGCGCCCGGAGGAAACCAGACACGATGAGAATGTGAAAACACAGATAGTGACCCAAGCCGGGAATTGAACTCGGGTCCCTAGTGCTGTGAGGCAGCAGTGCTAACCACTCTGCCACCATGCCATCCAGGAATAGGAATAAGACAGGAAAATGAGATTAATGCCTGTATGACATAAACACTGGATTGGTTAGGTCAAACAACTATTTTGTTGTTGCAATATTCTGCCTCACCTCCTCCATCCCCCTCTCCAACTATATAAACCATTACATTTCTAACACTCTTCAGTTCTGAAAAAGGGTCATATTGGACTCGAAACGTTACCTCTGTTTCGCTCTCTGTAGATGCTGCCAGACCTGCTGAGTATTTTCTGTTTTTATTTCAGGTATCCAACACCTGCAGTATTTTGCTTTAATCATTGCCTTATTACTTTGTTTATTTAGGGTGGATGTCTGATTAGGTAACTTTCAATTCACTTGAACACTCATACACCTGACTTACAGGAATGTAAAACCAATGCAGTGACTCAACTGAGAACATATAGGTTACATCAGTACTGTTACACAGTACCATTAATTAACTGTTACTAAACACTCCCCAGACAATGGGAAAACAGGCTGAAACCCAATCAAAATGTCTAGATGATTTACATAAAGAAATATGAATACCTGAAAGTGAGGTATAGGCTAAAATCTATTCAAAGGGTTGTGAAGGTTTAAAGGTAGAATAAAGTAGGCATAGCTGCAGTCAATGGGTAAACAGGACACACCAGTATGTTAAGCACTGACTTTTCACATCAGGCACCTAGGATCATATCCAGCTCAGAGTAATGGATGAAAATTTCCGCTTGCTGTGAAGATCCTATGTGAAGTGGGTGTGAGCAGGGTTGGGGCATGTGGACTCTAATCCTTCATTGACAAAATTGGGATTTGGCATTCTCACTGTGATAGAGAGGGTGAAGGACGAAAGAGAGAGAGAGAGCATATGGCTAGCATAGAAGTTTTAAGTTTATTTATTAATATCACAAGTAGGCTCACATTAACACTGCAACGAGGTTACTGTGAAATTCCCCTAGTCGCCACACTCCGGCGTCTGTTCGGGTACACTGAGGGAGAATCCAGCATCTAATCTAAGATGGTGGTCACACTGGAGCAGTAACAGGTTCTCTTTGGAGGTTTTCCCTGATGCATGATATTAGTTGGTATAGAGGGAATGTTATTTGCATCTGATGCTACTGTACCTGGAAGGGCTTAATAAAATGGATGATAATATGCTTGACCTGGGCGAGCTTAATGCTGACTTTGGATGTTTGGCAGTGAGAGTTCCTCAGCACCAAAATCCCTCAAACTGGGAACGGCAAAATGCAAAGAAAAGCAGAGTGTGACGTTGGTCTTTGGTGGAAACATGAAATAGGCAAGAGTAAATTGGCAACCCAATTTACACGGACTTTAATACAGAGCAAAGTTAGGCTTGGTGTAAAACAGGCTGCCAATTCAGTGTTTCACAGTTTCACTGAATTTCACCTCCAGGTTTAATAAATAAACCTGACTGATTGATTTTACAGCGGTTTGTCATGTTAGCTATAGCTCGGCGATAGCTTCCATGTCTCTGAGTCAGAAGGTGCAAGTTCAAGTCCCACTCCAGAGTCTTGAAGGAAAATCAAGGCTGATATTACAGTGCACTACCGAAGGAGCTCAAATGTGATGTTAAATTGAGGGCACGTATGCCTTCTCAGGTAGATATAAAATATCCCATGGCACTATTCTAAGAGGAAAGGAGTTCACCTGAGTGTCCCGGTGAATATCTTAACTTGCAGATAACATCACTAAAAGCAGGATTATCTGGTCATTATCCCATTGCTGTTGTGGGACGTTGCTATGTGCAACCTGGCTGCCCTATTTCCTGCATTACAAAAGTGGCTTCACTTCAAGAATATTTCATTGGTTGTAAAATGCTTTGGGAAGTTTTGAGGTAATGAAAGATGTGATGAAAATGTTCTTTATTTAGTTGTACACCATTGTAGCATTCACTGCAGTACAAATATAATCTGTCAAGCTCACCTTAATCCATTCACTTTAACCAAGCAACGACAAAGGAGTTGCATGCAAACACATTAAGGTTTCAAGCAGCCAGATTTCCAGATACAGAACACAATTCTAAATTGCTACTTCCCAGGACATCAGCACCATGGAACTACTTATCTCCCTCAATCATACTTTCTCCTAAGGACTTTAAAACCCAAGCATAGCTCCAGCTAACAACTTCTTTTTCCTTTTCTCCCTCTCCTCTCAAACTTGCTCCCCTACTACACCACAGGCCTTGACCATCATCTTGATATCTCAATAATAAAATAAAAGGCAATTGATTCTTGTTGTGCATACAGTTGACATCTCTTCTTTTAAGGAGCCAGCCGAGGGCAGTACGGTGGCACAATGGTTAGTACTGCTGCCTCACAGCGCCAGGGACCCAGGTTCAATTCCCGGTTTGGGTCACTGTCTGTGCGGAGCCTGCACATATGCCCTGTGTCCACATGGGTTTCCTCCAGGTGCTCCAGTTTTCTCCCATATCTGAAAGATGTGCTGGTTAAATGTATTGGCCATGCTAAATTCTCCCTCAGTGTACCCGAACAGGTGCCGGAGTTGGCGACTAGGGGATTTTCACAGTAGCTTCATTGCAGTGTTAATGTAAGCCTACTTGTGGCACTAATAAATAAACTTTAAACTTATTTTGCACCATTTCCTCAGTGGGAGTCAATTCTCTGATCACTTCTGCGTTGATTTCCCCCACCTTTTCTTCTATTTTAATGGTGTCAAACATCATGCTTTCTCAATCTAAAAACAGACTCCTATCTCCAAGGTGTTGAAAGTGAAGGTGGAATACAAGGCTTGTTTGTAGAGACCTGTACATTATCAGATCATGATATTCAGAATATTCTATCATATCACACTTTTTCAGATGAAGATAGACCTTCCTGGTTAGTTTCAATGCAATTAAGAAATGCCTAGGAATCGGCCTTTGCTCATGACTGTCATCTCAAAGTTCGAATGACATGGGTTCAAGCCTCTCTCGGAGATTTGGCCGGAACTCTACCACCTTGCCCACCACGGAGTTGGCGTGGGTGAGGGTCTGATAACGGGAATCTCCATTGACCTAGGGCAGGAATTTCTGGTCTCACCCAAGCGAGGCTGTAAATCTGAGTGGATACTTCAAGAGCAACGGAACAGGTTTTTCTTTTATTGTCACAAGTCAACTTACATTAACACTGCAATAAAGTTACTGTGAAAATCCCCTAGTCGCCACATTCCAGCACCTATTCGGGTACACTGAGGGAGAATTTAGCACGGCCAATGCACCTAACCAGCACATCTTTCAGATTGTGGGAGGAAACCATAGCACCCGGAGGAAACCCACGTAGACACGGGGAGAACGTGCAAACTCCGCACAGACAGTGACCCAAGCCGGCAATCGAATCCGGGTCCCTGGCGCTGTGAGGCAGCCGTGCTAACCACTGTGTCACCATCTTGGATAGAATAAGAACAGAAAGTGCTGGAAAAACTCAGCAGGTGGTGACAGTATCTGTGGAAATGTAAGAGATGGGGGGGGGGTGGTTGCTGGTCTGCAAAGACAGAGCTGTCAGAGGTGCAATTTTTGAGGAGTGGTGTGGTAACGGCAGATTTGAAAGTCAGATGGAGTCCAGCTGAAAGGTGGGAAGCATTTACAATGTCAGCAAGTTCAGGGATCAGAAAGAAAAGTTGACTATTCAGCAGTTTGATGGAAAGATATCAGGAGTTAATCTCATGAATAATAGAGGGATAAATTTTCCGGCTGTCCACGCTATGCCACCGCTGCCAGTGAGGATGGAGACTTCAGCGCTCAGCTGCATTTCCATTCACTGTAGTGGGACCAGAGAATCCCGCTGGTGTCAACAGCTGGAAAATTCCATCCAGAGTTTGGAAAGAACCAAAGGAGAGATAGGAAAGTAACCAGAACTCCCATGGCACTATTCAAAGAAGATTGGGTGAATTTTCCAATGTCCTAGCCAAAACGTATCTCTCGAACAGCATCTAAAACAGATCATCTGGTCATTTGTGGGACCTTGCTGTGTGTAAATTGACAGCTGCATTGTCCTATAACACAACAGTAAGTTGACCCTCAAGTCACAAAAGATGCTATATAAATGCAAGTTTATTTTTCTTTTCCTTGTGTAAGTAAGTTGATTATCAGCCCATAATGAATGTTCACTGGAATTTCAATCTCATAGCCTTTTAAAAAATGTTTTTCTTTGGATCACAGAAATCATAAAACTGTTACAGTGCAAAAGGAGGCCATTTAGCCCATCAGCTGCACTGGTTCTTCAAATGAGCATCATGACTTAGTGCCATTCTCCTGTCTTTTCCCCATCCCTCTGCATATTGTTTCTATTCAAGTAATCAACCAATTCCCTCTTGAATGCCTCGTTTGAACCTGCCTCCACCACACTTCATGGCCCAGCATTCCAGACCTGAACCATTCGTGTGAAAAAGTTTTTTCTCACATCACATTTGCTTCTTTTGCGAATCACTTTAAATCTGTGCCCTCTCATTCTTGATCTTTTTACAAGCGGGAACAGTTTCTCCCTATCTACTCTGTCCAGCCCCCCTAATGATTATGAACATCTCTATCAAATCTCTTCAGCTTTCTTCTCTCCCAGGAGAACAGTTCCAACATCTCCAAACTATCCTCATAACTGAAGTTTCTCATCCGTGGAACCGTCCTTGTAAACCTCTTATGCACTCACTCCAACGTGTTCACGTCCTCCCTATAGTGTGGTGCTTAGAACTGTACACAACATTCCAGCTGATGAGGTTGGCAGAAGAGAGAATTCCAGCCCTAATTTCCTTTCACAAAACCATTTTGACTCTGCCTGATTGTGTCATGACGTTCTAAATGTCCTTCTATTAGCTCTTTAATACTGGATTCTAGCATTTTCCCCATGACAGATGTTAGGCTGATTGGCCTATAGTCTTGTGATTTCTGTCTGCCTCATTTCTTGAATAAAAGTGTTCCATAATGATTTTACAATTGCTGGAACCTTTCTAAAATCTAGAAATTTTTGAAAGCTCACAACCAATGCATCGACTATCTCTGCAACCACTTCTTTTAAGATGTGAGGATGTAAGCTAACAGGGCTAGGAATTCTAATGGGATTCCTAATACCCTAGTGATAGTGATTGTTTTAATTCCTCCTTCCCTTTTCCGTCTTGATTTTCATGTATTCTTGGAATGTTTTGTGTATTTCAAAGTGAAGACATACACAGAATATTTATTCAGTGCTCCTACTATTTTCTTGTTTCCTATTATTAATTCCCCAGTCTTTAATTTGATTTATTATAGTCACATGTAGTAGTATGCAGTGAGAAGTATTGTTTCTTGTGCTATACAGACAAAGCATAGTGTATTTAGAGAAGAAAAGGAGAGGGTGCAGAATGTACTGTTACAGTCATAGGGTATAGAGAAAAATCAACTTATTACGAGATAGGTCTATTCAAGACTCTGAAGCTGTTTTTGAGTTGGTTGGCACATGTCCTCAGACTTTTGTATCTTTTTCCCGACGGAAGAAGGTGGAAGAGAAAATGCCCGGGGTGCGTGGGGTCCTTAATTATGTTGGCTGCTTTTCCAAGGCAGCAGGAAGTGTATTTGTTTTTAAAGAAGCCCTTCCTATGGATCCAGAGGAACATACCTGCTCCTACTCTCTGCCTTCTGACGAAGGGAGAGGCAGGAATGGATACAAATGGAGAAAAAGATAAACAGTTTACTCTCATTCTTTTTTAAAAATTCATTTTTGGGATGTGGGTGTCACTGGCAAGGCTGGCATTTATTATCAAACTGGTTGCACGGGGAAGATACTGATCTTGAACGCGACGATTTAAGAGGCCATTTCAGAAGGCAGGTAAAAAGCAATTAGATTGATTTGTGACTCAAGTCAAATATTAACCCAGAAATGGAAGGGCAACAATTTTTATGATAAACTAAAAGCTTCCTGGTCATTTTTATGTACACCACTTAATTCAAATTTTCATGCTGCCATAGTGGGATTGAGAACTCGTTTCCTCTGCATTTCATCAATTATCATGATCACAACAAATCCATACCCTACTATTTTGCTTTTTTTTGAAAGGAGACAAAATCTTTTTGAATGAAATAGGAGGGTATGAGGGTGTTGGACAGAAATTAGGATTAATGGCCTCTGGTGGCAGAGGATGAGTGCCATTGAATGGTATAGGGGCACGATGGTGCAAGAAATAGGGGAGCATACAAGGTGTAGATAGCGGGGTGGGATTGTGAGGTCTTGCTCGACCCAAGACCAGAAAGTCCCACCCGAGGTCAACTTCCCATTGTCCGCCCCTCGCACGCTCTGGTTTCGGTGGCGGACAGGGTGGTAGAATTCCGGCGCAAGTCTTCCAATGGAAAGGACATAAGGGTATTTAATAGGAATAAAGGAAGGGCTGGGGTTGGGGAATTAGTAATAGGAAGGTGAAAAGGTACAATGTTGTCCAATGGAAGTGAGGGCTGTGGGAACAAGAGAAAGACCAGGAGAATGGAAAGAAGGGAAATGCTGTGGGTCACGTTTTCCTTATAAGCTTCACCATAAATGCAGTACCAGTAGCAATCTAGTGGTTTATTTTCGACTGCACCACAACAGACCAGAAAGGAGAGATACAGCAAGAAGCAAACGCAAGAGTTGAGGAGAGAGGTCCCGAAGAGTGAGACGGAAAGCGTAAGAGGATCGAAAGAGAGATTTGGATAGGCTGAGCGAGTGGGCGAGGATCTGGCAGATGGAATATAACGTTAGCAAATGTGAGGTTATCCACTTTGGAAGAAATAATAGTAAATTGGAATATTATTTAAATGGAGAAAAATTACATCGTGCAACTGTGCAGAGGGACCTGGGGGTCCTTGTGCATGAATCGCAAAAACTCAGTCTGCGGGTGCAGCAGGTGATCAAGAAGGCGAATGGAATGTTGGCCTTTATCGCGAGGGGGATAGAATATAAAAGCAGGGAGGTCTTGCTGCAACTGTACAAGGCACTGGTGAGGCCGCAACTGGAGTACTGTGTGCAGTTTTGGTCCCCTTATTTGCGAAAGGATATATTGGCCTTGGAGGGAGTGCAGAGAAGGTTCACCAGGTTGATACCGGAGATGAGGGGTGTAGCTTATGAGGAGAGATTAAACAGATTGGGTCTGTACTCGTTGGAGTTTAGAAGGATAAGGGGTGATCTTATAGAGACATATAAGATAATGAAGGGGCTGGATAGGGTAGAGGTGGAGAGATTCTTTCCACTTAGAAGGGAAACCAGAACTAGAGGGCACAGCCTCAAAATAAGGGGGGGCCGGTTCAGAACAGAGTTGAGGGGGAACTTCTTCTCTCAGAGGGTAGTGAATCTCTGGAATTCTCTGCCCATTGAAGTGGTGGAGGCTTCCTCGTTGAATATGTTTAAATCACGGGTAGATAGTTTTCTGATCGATAAGGGAATTAGGGGATATGGGGAGCAGGCGGGTAAGTGGAACTGATTCGCTTCAGATCAGCCATGATCTTGTTGAATGGCGGGGCAGGCTCGAAGGGCCAGATGGCCTACTCCTGCTCCTATTTCTTATGTTCTTATGTTCTAAACACTGAAAGAAAATAATTAACTCTGTGCAAAGGCACAAGCGATTGACAATTGGCTTTTCAAAGTGAAGTGGACAGTTATTTGTAAAATGAATGCTGACGCAGTAAGCAGAGGAAAACAACTAAATGCGCAACTCATCAGAGAGCTAGCAAAGTCACCATGGGCAAATAGACAGCACGGTGACACAGTGGTTAACACTACTGCCTCACAGCGCCAGGGACCTGGGCTCAATTCCAGCCTTGGGTGACTGTCTGTGTGAAGTTTATACATTCTCCCCGAGTCTGCGTGGATTTCCTCTGAGTGCTCCGGTTTCCTCCCACAGTCCAAAGATGTTCAGGTTAGGTGGATTGGCCATGCTAAATTGTCCCCTTAGTGTACCAAGATATGTAGGTTAGATGGATTAGTCATGGAAAATGTATGTGGTTACGGGGATAGGGCGGGAGAGAGGGCCTGGGTGGGATACTCTGTCAGAGAGATGGTCCAGGCTCAATAGGCCAAATGGCCTCTTTTGCACTGTAAAGATTCTATAATTTTATGATTCAAATGGGTCTCATTTGCTGCAAAATTCTAGGAATAAGTGACAGCATTGGCTGTGTTTATTTACTGTTTTGGAGAGACAGAAACAGACTGCAATCTGTATATTTATTTATGTAGCTAGAACCATTTATTTTTTGCAGGAAAACAGTAATTACTTATTTTCCAGAAACCAAAACATTTCAGTCAGTCCTCAGAAATCTCTTTGAATCTTGCAAAGCCATGTTGTCAGATGCAAACCCTGCTCCGCCCAACTGTTGACAAAAGCTAAGAATCCACCAGTCAGTCAAACCCAAATTCCTACCCTTGGTTCTGCCAAACCCTAGGTTGGCCTTATACTTGTGTCAACCTGCTGAATTACTCTCTATTCTGCCAACTTCCACCCCAGTATCACAAAATTCAAGGAATCCCCACCTCAGTTAGACCAAATTGTAAAGGTACTAACCTCTCACTGTCCCTGTGCTGTTCTCCAGTATTAAAGTTTATTTATTAGTCACAAGTAAGGCTTACATTAACACTGCAATGAAGTTACTGTGAAATTCCCCTCGTCGCCACACTCCGGCGCCTTTTCGGGTCAATGCACCTAACCAGCACGTCTTTCAGACTGCTGGGAGGAAATCGGAGCACCCGGAGGAAACTCACACAGACACAGGGAGAACGTGCAAACTCCTCACAGACAGTGACCCAAGCTGGGAATTGAACCCAGGTCCCTGGCGCTGTGAGGTAGCAGTGTCAACCACTGTGCCACCGTGCCGCCCAATCTGGTACACTTTGCAAATGACCTGGCTACCTATGCTTGGCTTTAAAGCTGGGATAAACTTTAAAAACCTGCTCATGAAGAATTCTACATGAAAAGAGAAAGGTCACTCATATATGGTTTTCACAGAATAGTGGCCTGAGCCATGGAATTTGATTTCTAAAGTAGCAGGAAATATCCCACCTACAGCCACTAAAAAAAGTAATTTGACATTCAGTCACTGTGAATCACTCTCCTGATTATGCAACATATGTGACACACTACAGCTTCCTATTGTTGTAAGACAGTATATACCTGACTCAGCATGAGTACTGAAGAGCTGCAATTATAAAAATGTAAATCAAGTAGAATGTGTAATTATATGGCTTTCAAATTTTTTCATTGATATCTCATCCATATCCTCAATCTGTATAATTACATTGGGAACATCTAATGCACAAGTTCAACTCAATTTTCAATTGTACTCATTTAATTTCAATTTTTCTTTACAATCTACTGCATGGTTTATTCATTATTGTTCTTTAAGTCAGCATTTAAATTGAACTTATTGATGGCAATAATACATTTGCCACCACACTGCACAATCTCACTCTCCATATTACAAAATTTCCCCCCAACTTTCCAAAGACAAGACCACGGGAAGCCAACTAGGACCAATATAACACATCTTCCCTCCATCGATCTTCTCTCTTATGTTTCAAGTTTTTTTCCTTAAGCTTTAAAGGTAATTGAAGAGAAATGTTCCAGAAACATGGAATGTCAAAGAATAGAATGATGGCTTACTGTGCACTCTGAAAGCCCCCTAGCAATAGTATCAGCAGCTGCGAACAGACATTTCTTTGCGCCACGATTTAGGTGCCAAAGTTATGGAATATAAATGATAAGTCAGAAGATCATAGGGGCATTGTGTCTCTGTGTTTTTGTAGGACAGCACACCATCATACTTACAGTGAACAGCACTACAGCAGTTTCACTGAAATATACTCACTTTGCATTTCTATTGCAGTCTTCTGCAAAGGAATAAGACTAGGCCATTCAGCTTCTTGTGCCTGGTCCACTATTCCATCAGATTATGGTTGATCTGTCCTTCAGCTTAATTTAAACACCTTTGCCGGGATTTTACCGACTTGCCTGCCCCGGAATCGGGGTGAGTAAGGCTCACAGAACGACATTCTCCATTGTCTTTGGGCAGGATCTTACGAGCCTTGGGTGGATGAGGCGGTAAAATTCCGGCACATATCCCTTGATATCATTACCCAACAAAACATCTATAGATCTCAGTCTTCAAAGCAGCTTCCGCAGCCTTTTGGGGTAGGGAGTTCCAAATCTTTACCATCCTTTGTGAGAAAGATGTGACCTAAATTGGTACCTAAATGTTGTAATTTTATTCATTTTGTTCTGGATCCCCTCCACCAGCAGAGAAAATAGCTTCTATATACCTTATTGAATCCTTCTCTTCTTCTTCGGCAGTCCCTCAGAGTCGAGGATGAGTTGCTTCCACATAAATGGTGAGTTCTTAGATGACTGAGGAGTCTAATGAGTGACAGACAGTCTCTGTCACAGGTGGGGCAGATGGTAATTGGAGGAGCGGGTGGGTGGGCTGCCTGGGTTGCTGCATGCTCCTTTTGCCATCGCGCTTGGCTTCAGCTTGCCCTCAGCGATGAAGCTCGGGATGTTCAGCTCCTTCTCCAATGCTCCACTTGTCCTTGAAGTGTTTCCTCTGATCTCCTGGGGCTCACTTGCTGCTTCGAAGCTCCAAGTTGAGTATTTGTTTCAGGAGTTTTGTGCCAGGCATGTGGATGATGTGGCCCGTCCAGTGGAGCTGATTGAACATGGTCAGTGATGGGGATATTGGCCTGAGTGGGAACACTGATACTGGTGCACCTATCCTGCCAATGGATTTGCAGGATCCAGCAGAGGCAGCGCTGGTGGTACTTCTCCGGGATTTTGAGGTGCCTGCTGTACATAGTCCATGTCTTTGAGCTCTGTAGACCATGAGTTTGGTGCCAGGTATGAGGTCCACTCTCCTCTTCAGGTAGGCTGTGCTGGTACACTGAAGGCAGTGTTGCACCTTGTTGCCAATGTTTGCCCTTTTTGACAGTAGCTTCCAAAGGAATGGAAAGTGGTCTACATGGTCTAAGGCCTCACCATGGATTTTTATTTGGGGTGGGGCGGGTTTTCTTCCATCCCCCTACTGAATCCTTGTCTTGTTTTAAACATGTCATATTAAATTGCCTCACAATCATCTAAAGTCAAGAGAATACACCAGTGCCAGGATAAAATTGAAGCTGTCAGCATTTTAGTGAATCTGACCTTCACCCTCTCCAATATATTCTTCCTGATCAAGAGCTTAAGTGTGAAACTAGTGCTCTGGATGGGATCTGACCCCCATCTGTAAAATGGAAACATCATTAATGTGTGACTGTTGGGTACATCTGTCTGAGTTCACATACATGCTCCAGCGTTCACTTAATGGTGTGTGGCTGTGCATTTCTGGGTATAACGAAAATTGTCTGCAAAGATCTTTGCGTTTAGGCACTCAGATGTGCCTCTGAGTGTCTCCCTGTACTGGATAAGTATCTGTGTGACTGTGTCTGGGTTTCGGTAGATGTGTCAGCATGTGTGTGCGCCAGCCACATCTCCTCACCTTTCTCTCCCTGTGTCTCTGGGTATCTCTGTGCGTGTCTCCTTCTTTCTGTGTCAGCTGTGTAGCTTTCCTGTTCGCCCCGTGACTCTCCACATCTGTGTGCATCAGAATCTTTCCCCAGCCTCAGTCTCACCCTTACTCTTTCTTTCATTCTCTCACTGTCTACCGTTCTCTCCCTCTCTCCCGCAGGAAGGACAAACTGGTTCCTCACTGTGCTGAAGGGCAACTTTTCCTTCAGGCTCACACTGCCCGTAACACTAAAAATGCAACACCTCTGCCCGAAAAGTATTAGGTGGCAATTGAAATAGACAGAGCGCATGGCAGGTTGTCAAAGGCAAAGGTCCGGGGGAAACCGATAGCGCGGAAATAGAGAGAGAGAGAGCGAGAAATCAATATTGAAAGAAGATACAAGCATATAGATAATTTAAAAAGTCAGCGATTGGCGAGGAGGGAAAATTAAAGAATAGCCATATAGAGGGAAATTAGAGAATAGGGTTGGAGACGGGGGACCCAGGCAGCTGAGAGAGAGCAATATCAGAGTAAGTTGGGGGGGGGGGGGCAGAGTTAATGATCTAAAGCTCTATTCCCCTTCAGAGAAATGGACAAAACGCACACACACATAGAGCTATATAGATCTAGAGAGAAAACATTTGCAGTATAAAAGACGAGGAAAACCAAGAGCATTAAACATGGAAATATACCTCTGGATTTTAACCAGTCTCGAGAGAGAGAGAGGTAATTCCTCTGTAGAGACAGTGCAAGAGGGAGACCCAGACTCTTCCCCCTTTGGCTCTTAGTCCGTCTTTAAACACCAGCTCACACTCTCCACCCTCTTTTAACCCAGTTTTCAAGGCCAGTCCAACACAACCTCATCCCCACTTTAGAACATCGGACGCGATTTCCCATGTTCAGAGCCATCCCAGCATCACTCCACACCGTCCCTCCAGCCAAGTGCAATGGGTAGAGTTATCAATCTCCGATAGCTGGAGAGAGTCTCCCGCCGGTGTCACCCGCCCCCAGCCAGTTCAATAATGTGTTTGAAATCACTGCAGAATGATCACAGCAGAACCTCGCCGTTCTCCCTTTCTGCACTCACTTCATTCACCTGGGCGACAGATCTGAACTTACCTGCTTTCTTTTTTTGCTCCAAGCAAATAGTTGGAACAACTGACAAACCAACATACTGACACACACACACACACACACACACGCATAAAAGAGTGAGTCCAAAGCACTAAATGCGTCTACTGCCTTCACCGCTTCTCTCCCTACACCCCCACCCCCCCTCCCTCCCCCTTTCCCAAGAAAGAGTGGGGTGTGCGGCTCCAACAGCTGATACTCTGTTCCTGTAACCAAAAATAACTGGAGGATGCTGAGAATTAAAGAACACGCTCTCTCTCTCTTTCTATATATATATACACAAATATATATATATTGCATTATAAAAATCTAGTGAGTTATACACCCCTAAGTAAAAACAGTTTTGAACAAAAGCGTTGAGAAACTTTCCCCAACTTACCACCAAACTGGGTAACTTGCCATGACTTGCTTCAAGTTCAGTAGAACCAGGTAATATCCAAAGAGTCGCATTTCCACAACTAGTCAGCTTTCAAAATCTTCTTCTTTAGATAAAAGCTCTTTGAAACGGACCAATTTTATTTTTGTCGTATCCTTTTCGCGATCGTTCAATAAATCCCATTCAACATTTGAAAAAAAACAAAACCCCCTCAATTCTAGATAAGCAGTGATTCGCAAAGCACAGGATACAACAATAGGGACTAAATTATACCAGAGCAAAATATTAACTCAAAAAAAGGAGAGTTGACAAAGGGTGTCCAATCAGGATACATTGCCACAGGGAACAGGATGATTGTACAGTTAGCAACTGTCAATCAGGTGAAAGCTCGTTACCAGACAACTAGCTGGAAAGAAATCTCTTTGCACTCATTTACAGCCTGTCCTGGGCTACTAGCAGCTTGAACTGTATTCCAGTCAAATTGCTGGGTGTTGCCGACTGGGGAAGGGGAATGAACAAAGAGGAGTTTATTTGTGCCTGGGAAAAGGGGATCCTTTATATTTCAGTCCTCTGGGTAGCAGCCCTTAACTTGATTTATTATACGGTGGCACAATGGTTAGCACTGCTGCCTCACAGCGCCAGGGACCCGGGGTCACTGTCTGTGTGGAGTTTGCACATTCTCCCCGTGTCTGCGTGGGTTTCCTTCGGGTTCTCCGGTTTCCTCCCACAGTCTGAAAGCTGGTTTGCTGCATTGGCCATGCTAGATTCTCCCTCCGTGTACCCAAACAGGTGCCAGAGTGTGGTGACTAGGGGATTTTCACATTAACTTCATTGCAGTGTTAATGTAAGCCTACTTGTGACACTAATAAATAAACTTAAACTTGAATTTATAATTGAAAAATGTAGGCAACATGAATATCTCTCTTAAAGTCCTAATGGCGTGTATATATGCACCCCGCCACATGTCTCATTCTTCCCATGTCTGAGTGGGTTTCCTCTGGGTGCTCTGGTTTCCTGCCACACTCCAAAGATGTACGGGTTAGGTTGATTGGCCATGCTAAATTGCCCCTCAGTGTCAGGGAGAATAGTAGGGGAAATATGTGGGTTACAGGGATAGGGCCTGGGTGGGATTGTTGTTGGTGCAGGCTCGATGGGCTGAATGGCTTCCTTCTGCACTATAGGGATTCTATGGTTTTATGAAATATAACACACAATGCATCAAAAAGATAGTCTTTGATTGAGGGCATAATCAAAACAGGGCATTTGGATGTCATTTATAAAGTCATTTTAATGTTCTAGCATCAAATGTCTAACTATTATTTATAGTCCTTTCATGGTATAGAACATCAGTATTGCTGAAAAAAGCACTGGTCAGGACAGATTCAGGAATACCAAATTTCAAAGGCAACAACAATTTATACTGCATGAGAAAAGGGGTGCTGATCAGTTAGCAAGTCAGCTCTGATTGGTTCAGACATTGTGTTGGTGAATGAACCACGGAGTTATTGTCCCTCATGCTTTTGTATACTCAAAATATATTATTAATTATATTAACACTTTAATTCATTTGTTCACATCAATAATAGGCACTGCCTATTAAGCCTCTCATGCTAAAATTTGCAGCCATTTGTTAGGGATGGCACTCCAGTGTTACCACTGGCATGATGAATGGTGGACCAGGCTCGAAGGGCCAAATGGCCTCCTCCCGCTCAAAACTTCTATGTTTCTATGAAGCAAATGCAGTGTCACAGGTTTACATAGACATTTGTCATTCTAAATGTAGATGGAGGAATTCTTGAAGTTCTCATAAAACTTTTCATTACAAGATAGGAGAAAGTGGATTTTCTCAGGGAACCTCCTACTCAGCCCTTATAACTACAGCAAAAGACCAGCAGATGCCCCGGAAAAAGCATTTACATAATTTGTCTGATGGTTGGACAGCTCATGCCTGGAGTTGCAATGGACAATTAACATAAGCACTGGGAGCATTCATCCCTTAAATTGATTTCTCTTCATCTTAAGATGACCATCAAAAGAACCAGTGAGATCTGGAGAAATTGTATCCTGCAACGAATGGTGATCTGGAATTCACTGCTGGTGGAAGATGGTTTAGTACAGTAATGTCTTTCAAAAAGGAATTGGATCAAAACTTGACAGCAAGACATTTGCAGGACTTTAGAAAATGTGCAAGGTTGGAACCTTCTGCACTTAGAAAATTTCAAACATTGGGACCATTTGGAAATATTGTAAACTGTGACGAGGATGGTGTAGAATTTCAAAAGGACATAGACAAGTTGGTGGAGTGGGAAGATAGGTGGCAGATGAAGTTCAATGCATAGAATTGTGAGGTGATGCATTTTGGTAGGAAGAGCGTGGAGAAAAAACACCAGATAAGGGGTTAAAATTCTTAAGGGGTGCAGGATCAGGGGATCCTGGGTGTATATGTGCATAGATCATTGAAGGTGGCAGGACGGGTGGAGAGAGCTGTTCATAAAACATATAGTATTCTGGGCTTTATTAATGGAGCATTGAATACAAGAGCAAGGAGATTATGCTGAACTTACACAAGAAACTAGTTAGACCTCAACTGGAATATTGTATACAGTTCTGGTTGTCAGGACACATTAAAAAGAGTGCAGAAGAGGTTTACAAGAGTGTTTCCAAGGATGAGAAACTTCAGATATGAGGATAGATTGGAGAGGTTGGGACTATTCTCCTTGGAAAGAAGAAGGCTAAGAGGAGATTTGATAGAGATAAGAACATAAGAACATAAGAAATAGAAGCAGGAGTAGGCCATCTGGCCCCTCAAGCCTGCTCCGCCATTCAATACGATCATGGCGGAGCAGGCGGCACGGTAGTACAGTGGTTAGCACTGCTGCTTCACAGCTCCAGGGACCTGGGTTCGATTCCCGGTTTGGGTCACTGTCTGTGTGGACTTTGCACATTCTCCTCGTGCCTGCGTGGGTTTCCTCCGGGTGCTCCGGTTTCCTCTCACAGTCCAAAGATGTGCGGGTTAGGCTGATTGGCCATGTTAAAATTGCCCCTTAGTGTCCTGGGATGCGTAGATTAGAGGGATTAGCGGGTAAAATATGTAGGGATATGGGGGTAGGGCCTGGGTGGGATTGTGGTCAGTGCAGACTCGATGGGCCGAATGGCCTCTTTCTGTACTGTAGGGTTTCTCTGATTTCTCTGATTTCTCTGATGGCTGATCTGATAGTGGGTTCAGTTCCACTTACCCGCCTGCTCCCCATAAACCTTAATTTCCTTACTGGCTAAAAACCTATCCATCTGTGACTTAAACACATTTAACGAGGTAGCCTCTACTGCTTCATTGGGCAGAGAATTCCAAAGATTCACTACCCTCTGGGAGAAGAAGTTCCTCCTCAACTCTGTTCTAAATTGACTCCCCCGTATTTTGAGGCTATGCCCCCGAGTGCTTGTTTCCATTGTAAGTGGAAACAATCTCGATGTTTCTACCCTGTCTAGCCCCTTCATTATCTTATATGTCTCTATAAGATCTCCCCTCAACCTTCTAAACTCCAAGGAGTACAGGCCCAGTCTACTCAATCTCTCCTCATAAGCCAACCCCCTCATCTCTGGAATTAACCTAGTGAACCTTCTCTGCACCCCTTCCAAAGCCAATACACCCTTTCTTAAATAAGGGGACCAAAACTGTACACAGTGCTCTAGGTGCGGCCTCACCAGCACCTTGTACAGTTGCAGCATGACCTCCCTGCTTTTATACTCCATCCCTCTCGCGATAAAGGCCAACATTCCATTTGCCTTCTTGACCACCTGCTGCACCTGCAAACTGTGTTTTTGTGATTCATGCACAAGGACCCCCAGGTCCCTCTGCACAGTAGCATGTTGTAATTTTTCACCGTTTAAATAATAGTTCCTTTTCCTATTATTCCTTCCAAAGTGGATAACCTCACACTTACCAATGTTATACTCCATCTGCCAGATCCTCGCCCACTCACTTAACTTTTCCAAATCTCTCTGCAGACTCTCTGTGTCTTACACGCAATTTGCTTTCCCACCCATCTTAGTGTCATCCGCAAACTTTGTTACCCTACACTCGGTCCCCTCCTCCAGATCATCTATGTATATGGTAAATAGTTGAGGCCCCAGCACCAATCCCTGCGGCACGCCACTAATCACGGATTGCCAACCAGAAAAGCACCCATTTATACCTACTCTCTGTTTTCTGTTAGATAGCCAATCCTCAATCCACGCTTACACTTTACCCCCAACTCCGTGCACCTTTATCTTTTGCAGTAACCTTTTGTGAGGCACCTTATCGAAAGCCTTCTGGAAATCTAAATACAATACTTCCACCAGTTCCCCCCTGTCAACCGCACTCGTCACCTCCTCAAAAAACTCCAGTAAATTAGTCAAACATGACTTTCCCTTCCTGAATCCATGCTGCGTCTGCTTGATTGAACCATTCTTATCCAGGTGTCTTGCTATTTCTTCCTTTATGATAGATTCCAGCATTTTCCCAACTACAGATGTTAAGCTAACCGGCCTGTAATTACCTGCCTTTTGTCTGCCTCCTTTTTTAAACAGTGGCGTTATATTAGCTGTTTTCCAATCAGCTGGCACCTCCCTAGAGTCCAGTAAATTTTGATAAATTACAACGAATGCATTTGCTATTGCCTCTGCCGTTTCTTTTAGTACCCTGGGATGCATTCCATCCGGACCAGGGGACTTGTCTACCTTTAGCCCCATTAGCCTACCCAGCATTACCTCTTTCGTAATAGTGACCGTTTTAAGGTCCTCACCCCCTACAGTCCCATGACCGTCCATTTTTGGTATACTATTTGTGTCCTCCACTGTGAAGACTTGTTTAAGGCCTCAGCCATTTCCTCGTTTCCCATTATTAAATCCCCCTTCTCATCTTCTAAGGGACCAACATTTACTTTAGCCAATCTTTTCCTTTTTATATATTTGTAAAAACTCTTACTATCAGTTTTTATACTTTGTGCTAGTTTACTTTCATACTCTATCTTTCCTTTCTTTATTGCTTTCTTAGTAGTTCTTTGTTGCTTTTTAAAGCCTTCCCAATCCTCTAATTCCCCACTAATCTTGGCTACTCTGTATGCATTGGTTTTTAATTTGATACCCTCCTTCATCTCCTTAGTTATCCATGGCTGGTTATCCCTTTTCTGACATCCCTTTTTTTTCACTGGAATATATTTTTCCTGAGTACAGAGAAAAATCTCCTTAAAAATCCTCCACTGTTCCTCAACTGTCCCACCGATTAGTCTGTGTTCCCAGTCTGCATTAGCCAACTCTGCCCTCATCCTATTGTAATCCCCTTTGTTCAAGATGTTCAAAATCAGGAGGGGGCTGGACAGAGTCAATAGAGTGAAACTGTCCCTGCTCGTAAAAGAATGAAGAATGAAGTGCAGACTTAAAGTGATTTGCAAAAGAAGCAAATGTGATGTGAGAAAAAACTCACATCAGTTTGGTGGAGGGAGGATCAATCGAGGCATTCAAGATGGTTACTTGAATAGAAACAATGTGCAGGGGTATGAGAAAAAGACACGGGAATGGCACTAAGTCATGATGCTCGTTTGAAGGGCTGGTGCAGACCCAATGGGCCAAATGGCCTCCTTCAGCACCATAACAATTTTGTGATTCCATGATTTCTGGGTGCCAACCCCAAGTGCACCCATGGTGTAATCTTTCGGAGACAGCCAATTAACAGGGCTGCCTTTACTATCCAATTTGGGACAATGATTGGCTTCTGGGGGTGGGTGAATGATACTCACAGAACATTGTTAGATCAGTCAACAGCCTTCAATGTCTCAACAGTGAGAGTACGCTTAAGGGAAGATAAAGGCTCAATGGTAATGTCACTGGACTAGCAATCCAGAGGCTCAGGCTAATGCTCTGGCGACAAGGGTTCAAATCCCACTACAGCCTGGTGGAATTTAAATTCAACTAATTAGTCTGGAATTGAAAACTAGACTCGGTAACGAAAACCACAAAACTATAATCGATTGCATTAAAACTCACCTGACTCATGAATGTACTTGAGGGAAGGAAATCTGCTGTCTTCACCTGGTCTGGCCTACATGTGACTTCAGATCCACAGCTGTTAGCTGTCCTCTAAAACGGGCGAGCAAGCCACTCAGATCAACAGGGATAGACAACAAATGCTGGCCTTGCTAGTGATGCCCACATCTCACGAAAGAATAAGGAAAAGTAAACTGCTAAGGTCTGAGCAGCGAGAGCTCAGTAAGAAGTTTAACAACACCAGGTTAAAGTCCAACAGGTTTATTTGGTAGCAAAAGCCACACAAGCTTTCGGAGTCTTAAGCCCCTTCTTCACCTGAGATGAAAAGTTGTTAAACTTCTTACTGTATTTACCCCAGTCCAATGCCGGTATCTCCACATCAGCGAGAGCTCAACAGGGATTCTATCTCTACCATGGGAGTGACTACCACTGCATCAGTCACAGCACCGCTAGATACATCCATCTGCAGGACATCCCGGTGCTAGAGCAGGCCTCTGAGCTAGGAAGACATTGGGCTTGCCAGGCTTTGCAGGTGTACATTTAACATCCTTCAGCAGCTCCCTGCTCCAAAGTTGCTGTTGTGCTGATACAGCAGGGGGCCCACACATGCTTGGAAGATTGCAACTCTTTTGAGTTTAAAATATTAAACTAAAGAAACAAACTGAGGGACGAGACACAAGGGGCAGTCCCTTAAAGGGGAACCGCCCAAAACAAAAACAAATCGCAAATCAAACTTACAACATTAAATCAAAAGATGATTAGAAGGGTTGATAACGCACCCCAGTCCCTGTGGTGCCCAATTGACACGGAATTGGAAGATTGCATAGCTGTGATTCAAATCAGTGTTAACTGGCTCATTAAATGCCTAATTTGAATTCTAGCTGCTGACAGCTAGGTTGCCTTCGCTTCTGCAAAACTACCTCCAGGAAAAGTGCAAGGACGTGAGGACACATCGCGGATCTGGTTCAATGCATTTTTAAAGTTTCCCACTTACTCTCCCCACGCTGCTCCAATGCCACCTCCACTGAGCTGGGAAAATTTTGCCCAAAGAATGAGATTAAATTGATAGCCCTGTCAAAAAGCTAAAACAGGTAATCTGGTCCAAAAGGCCTCCTTCTATGCTGTAGATTCTGTGATTCCATCATGAAATGTTCTCAATTCAAGTTATCTGATGATCTGAGTGTTAACCTGTACGCCTTTTGGCTAAAATCAAGTGTAGTATCGACATGCTGTGCTTGGTTGAAGTCATTAGGTTACATTTTAGCTTCATTTGAAGCAATTATTAAAAGCGGCATCTCGGCCTTTTGGCTAAGATGCAAATGAGATCAAGCCTTGGAGGAGGAGCTATGCCTACTCCAATCAGCTTGGATCATGTAGATCAAGCCCGAGACAGGAGGTGAGAGCCCTGTCTTGTCAGCTTGGATCGGGAATGTCTCAACTTGTTGAGAGTCTGAATTGGACTTGATTTGATTGAATTGGAATAAAAATACAAAAAAAAATCTGTACGGGATAAAGTAGTTCAGTGGTTCTATTCCACAACTGGTAATCCAGAGATCTGCATTCATAATGCAGGAAGCATGAGTTCATAGAATCCTACAGTGCAGAGGGAGGCCATTCGGCCCATCGAGTCTGCACCAAGGAGGAAATCAGAGCACCCGGAGGAAACCCACGCAGGGAGAATGTACAAACTCCACACAGACAGTGACCCAAGCCAGGAATCGAACATGGGTCCCGGGCGCTGTGAGGCCGCAGTGTTAACCACTGTGCCACCGTGCCACCCCTCAACTCCTATCATTGCAGTTTCAGAGTTTGACTTCCCTTTTTCTCCCCTTTTCTGATCTTCCAGAAAAAATAATTCAAAAATTAAACCAGAACTTTCGAGGGAGTCAAGCTTAGCTCATGATTAAAACTCTTAGCATTTTACAGGTTTGCTATTAGCCTTTCACCTTTCAAACAAAGCCTGTGAATTTTAATGGATGAAAGAGCTTGCATTTATATAGCATCTTTCATGTCCTCAGAACGCCCCAAAGTGCTTCATAGCTAATTAAGTTTTGAAGCCCAGTCACTTGTAACGTACAAAGCATAACAACAAATTTGCACAAAGTAAGATCCCACAAACAAGAGTGAGGTAAATAATAAATAACCATTTGGTGTAATTCAGGGAAAATGGTGGCCATGACACTACGGAAAATTATCCTTCACCTCTTCAATAGTTTTACATTCAGCTGACAAATCAGTCAGGGCTTCAGTTTCACATCTTATCCAAAAGATAGCTACTCTGCCAGTGTGGCACTCCCTCAATACCACACTAGTGTATTACCCTGGGTACTGACTCAGGAATAATATTATTGTCTTCCTCCTATTTTCCCTCTCTCATTTTCTACCTGACCCAAGCCCTTGACATGACATCATGTTATACGACCCTTCAAGCAAGATTGTAATCAGAACTTCACAACAAAGCCCAACCTATGTTTTCTAACCCTTGTCATCTTAATCATGGTCTGGGAAGCAAGCCACAGTCAATGCCTCAGGGTAGGGAGTTCAAATCCCACCAGGGCTAATTGTGAAGGTGAGATCAATATTTTTAGTAAATTGGCACCAAAGGAAATACCTTGACCATGAAGCCTAATCATTTAGTGATGATGCATTCAAATGAAAATCAGATACACTTCTTTCAGAAGATAACATTTTGGGATACACAGTGTGAGTAATTTAGGACATGATATGTGGTCAGTGGTACACTGACCACATGTCATGTGTAAGGTGCTTGAGGGTACCAGATGACTTTGGACCTATGGTTCCCCAAATCTTTCACCACTTGGGTTTCCCTCACATTATGTTTGGATCGTTAGAGAAATTGCTATGATTAGTCGGTAACTCCAATATCATTGGACCACGTGATTGCTGAGTTGGTAAAAGATGAACGAGATGGATTTTAGTCTTGTTTACTGTCGCGATTCCTGTGAAACCTGCTGGATTGCTCTTCAACAGTTTGGGCCAGACCACAGGTTCATTCTATGGGTTTGTATATTGGAATGCACGGCAGTGCTGTTTTGGGCTGTATTAGAGTGCTTAAGTTGGAGTTTTGTGACTAAGGGAGTTTGATGAAGATGTGATCTTTTAATTTTCAACAATTCCTCAGCCTCCAGTAGCTGTCTGTCAGTTTGCTACAGGGCAAATTACTTATAAGGCAGCACAAGTTGGAGAGAGAGGGCTCAAAAAACAGCAGAGGGAGAGAGAGAGAGGGAGTCAGGAGTTTACAGATAAAATACTGAAGTGACATCATTGAAGTATTGGTTGGTAAGTACAGGCCTTCCTGGACTTGGCATAGAGGAGAGAAATGATTGGTGAGTGACAGATGGGTTATTATATTATATTGTACCATACTGTAGTAAACACTTTATATAAAGTTTAATGTTTATCAGAGCAACTCGGCCATGTGGAATGCACATCCTGCAGAATGTGGGAAGTCATGCAGGCACAAAGTGCCGAGATGGAAGTATCACCATCTGCAGAAACTAGAGCTCCACAGTGCAGAACTCAAATGGCGGTTGCAGTCACTGTGGGGCATCCACAAGGCTGAGAATTCCATGGATAGCATGTTTAGAGAGGTGGTCACACCACAGCTAAGAAGTACAGCAAGTAATTAGGAAAGTTACTAGAATGTTATCATTTAATTCAAGGGGAATTGAATATAAAAGTTGGGAGGTTATGCTTCAATTGTACTGGGCATCAGTGAGACTACATTTGGAGTACTGTATACGGTATTGGTCATCTTATTTAAGGAAAGATGTAAATGTTTTGGAAGAGGTTCAGAGAATGTTTACTGGGCTAATTTCTGGAATTGGTGGAATGTCTTATGAGGAAAGGTTGGATAGGCTAGGCTTGTATCTGCTGGAGTTTAGAAGAGTGAAAGGCAACTAGATTGAAACATATAAGATTCTGAGGGTTATTGACAGGGTGGATGTGGAAAGGATGTTTCCCCTTCCGGGAGAATCTAGAAGTAGGGAACACTGTTTAAAAGTAAGGGGTCGCTCATTTAAAATGGAGATGAATCAAAGTTTTTTTTTCACTCAGAGGATTGTGGTCCAGTCTGTCACTAGAAATTCACATATTTGTCAAAAGTTGCCTGTTTCCACGGAGATTATAACATGATATTAACTTCTTTAACTTCCTCACTCTTGTTACCACTGGGGTAACCCCCATATTTCTTTCATGCAACTTGTGTATTCTATTGTGAAGACAGGCACAAAATATTTGTTCAACTCCTTTGCCATTTCCTCATTCTCCATAATAATTTATCATGTCTCTGCTTCTAAAGGACCAGTGTTTTCTTTTGCACTCTTTCTCTTTACAGACTTGTAAAATATCTTACAATATGTTTTCATATTCCTAGCTAATTTGCTCTCACTCTCTTTTTCCCTTTCTATCAACATGCTGGTGGCCTTTTGCTGGTTTCTATAAGACCCCTAAACCTCAGACTTGCTACTATTCTTTGCAACCTTATAAGCCTCTACTTTTAACCTAGTACTATTTTTAACTTCCTGTGTAAACCACAGATGGATATTTCTTGCTGAGTTTTTGTTTTTTCATGGAATTTATTTTTATTGATTATTTTGAACTGTTTTTTCAAATGTTTTTCACTGTTACTTACTGCCATATCTTTATTCTATTTACCCAATCAACTTCAGCCAGTTCTCCCTTCATACCTATGTAATTGTCTTTGTTTAAGTTTAAGATTCTTGTTTGTGTTAGAAGTGTGTCACTTCCAAACTGAATATGGAATTCAATGATATTATGATCACTTTTTCCCAGTGGATCTTTTACTGTGACATTACTAATTATCTTTGCCTCATTACACAAGGCTGGAACTAAAATAGTTGCATCCCTAGTTGATTCCACAATATATTGCTCCAGGAAAATATCACAAAAATATTCTACAAATTCATCTTCTCGATCACCCTTGCCAATATGATTGTCCCTGTCTACATGAAGATTAAAGTCCTCCATAATTATCGCATTGCCTTTGTTACACGCTCCAGTAATTTCTTCTTTAATTTATTTAGCGAACAGTATAACAGCCATTTCAAGTGTTATTATGAACCTTCCGAGGAATCACTTCCAAGGAGTCGTAGGACATGAATAATCACAGAAATTAGGCATTAGGGACTTGCACACTTGTTCAAAATTATTTGTTAACTATTAGACCATGGTGGAAATGAAATCGTTTGAAAAAGTTATTCTGGATTTGGTGTTAATGCTAATTTTTGCAGTGAAGTTAAAGGACCCAAAAAGTTACATTGAAGGGAAGCAATCAGATGATGATACAAAAGGTATTGGGGGATAAGGATTGTTAAAGTATTGGGACTGACGTTGGGAGAGGTAATTCAGCTGCAGTGCTCTTCTAAAGCTTCTGCCCTGTAAGAGTGTTGGTAGATTGGGGTCCTGGTGTTCAATGTTCAATGTTGCTTTTGTTCCTTCTCATCCTCCACTTGTTATTGCCTAGGTAAGGGTCATTCCTTATGATGGCAAAGTCATGTAGCAAGCTGCAGACAATGGGCTGACTCATACGCACCCAGATTGGGAGCGTTTGCTGCTTTGAGCGCCATTTATGATATCATCGTGCCAGTTTCCAACAGTACAATACCCGGGCGGGTCAAAGAGGCGGGAACCCACCCATGTTATTTAAATTGCAATTGACAGGCTAATTAATGTAATTAATGATCCAACTCACTGCTATAATATGTTCAGAAGGCAATAATATGCCTCAAGGGTGAGATTCACGACAGGTGGCGAATCTGTTTTCTCATGGACGAGCTTGTTTGGACAGGTTTGGAAACGACAGCTGAGACCAGAGTCTCAACTTCACAGTTCAAACTCCACTGAGCACAAGGACTGCTCATGTGAACAGGCAGAGGAACCCTTGTGGATGTTCTTTCTTGAGGAGGGCTCTCTTCTCATTCAGAGAACTGCTTTGATTGTACATTTTCCTGCCCGAGGGGTGAGTGGTGAAAAGTATCAGATGGGGATTGTGGTCTCAGTTGGAGACACAACCTCAGTGAGAGGGAGAGCAGGATTAGGAAGAGGAGGAGGGCAAGAGGATGAAGGGAAGACAGGGAGGTTCAGGATGCTTTGGTTCTTCAGGAAGGTGACAGAGCAGCACCGGACCCTGAGGGTCAGGAAAATGTACCATTGCATCAAGGTTTGATTTGATTTGATTTATTATTGCCACATTAGTATACAGTGAAAAGTATTGTTTCTTGCGCGCTATACAGACAAAGCATACCATTCATAGAGAACGAAAGGAGAGGGTGCAGAATAAGTGTTACAAACAAAGAACAATACAGCACAGGAACAGGCCCTTCGGCCCTCCAAGCCCGTGCCGCTCCCTGGTCCAAACTAGACCATTCTTTTGTATCCCTCCATTCCCACTCCATTCACATGGCTGTCTAGATAAGTCTTAAACGTTCCCAGTGTGTCCGCCTCCACCATCTTGCCTGGCAGCGCATTCCAGGCCCCCACCTCCCTCTGTGTAAAATATGTCCTTCTGATATCTGTGTTAAACCTCCCCCCCTTCACCTTGAACCTATGACCCCTCGTGAATGTCACCACCGACCTGGGGAAAAGCTTCTCACCGTTCACCCTATCTATGCCTTTCATAATTTTACACACCTCTATTAAGTCTCCCCTCATCCTCCGTCTTTCCAGGGAGAACAACCCCAGTTTACCCAATCTCTCCTCATAACTAAGCCCCTCCATACCAGGCAACATCCTGGTAAACCTCCTCTGTACTCTCTCCAAAGCCTCCACGTCCTTCTGGTAGTGTAGCGACCAGAACTGGATGCAGTATTCCAAATGCGGCCGAACCAACGTTCTATATATCTGCAACATCAGACCCCAACTTTTATACTCTATGCCCCGTCCTATAAAGGCAAGCATGCCATATGCCTTCTTCACCACCTTCTCCACCTGTGACGTCACCTTCAAGGATCTGTGGACTTGCACACCCAGGTCCCTCTGCATATCTACACCCTTTATGGTTCTGCCATTTATCGTATAGTTCCTCCCTACATTATTTCTACCAAAATGCATCACTTCGCATTTATCAGGATTGAACTCCATCTGCCATTTCTTTGCCCAAATTTCCAGCCTATCTATATCCTTCTGTAGCTTCTGACAATGCTACGGTCATAGCTAGGGTGTAGAGAAAGATCAACTTAATATGAAGTAGGTCCATTCAAAGATCTGATGGCAGCAGGGAGGAAGCTGTTCTGGAGTCGGTTGGTGCATGATCTCAGACTTTTGTAGCTTTTTCCCGGTGGAAGAGAGTATGTCCGGGGTGCATGTTGTCCTTGATTATGTTGGCTGCTTTTCCGAGGCAGTGAGAGTGTAGGCAGTGTCAATGGATGGGAGGCTGGTTTGCGTGATGGACTGGGCTTCATTCATGATCCTTTCTAGCTTCTTGCGGTCTTGGGCAGAGCAGGAGGCATACCAAGCTGTGATACAACCAGAAAGAATGCTTTCCATGGTGCATCTATAAAAATGGTGTTCACGACTGCAGTGTTCCGAAGGGCAGGATGTCCAAAGCCAGATGGATGGAGTCTGAGGATTTGCAGTGATTCGTCATGGTGCAGGGAGCCATTGACTGCACACACACAGGCAGTAAAGGGCTGGACAGCTATGTAACTTCATTAATAGTTGCTGAATGTGCAACTCCAATTGGCGGGTTAGGAAGGTGTGCCAGGTACCCGGGCAGCAGTGATGACGTACACATTTTGAGGAACTCACAAATTCCAGACATTTTCACTGGCCCAGGTTCCTTGGAGGGATGGCTACTGGGTGATGAAGGCTATCCACTCAAAAGATGGCTAATGAAGCCTGTGTGAGGTTGCCCCAGCCTGACACAGAGTGGAGGTAAAATGAGAACCTTGGCAGCACCAGGTCCATAGTGAACAGGTTATTAGTCTCCTAAAGATGTGTTTCCAATACCTGGACAAGTCTGGAGGTGCATTACAATACTCTACCTCATGTGTGTCGCTGATGGTCATGGTGTGCTGTGTCCTCCATAACATCACCATCCAAATAGGAGATGTCCTGGAGGATGATGACAGACCAGATGAGGGGGATGGAATCCTCCAGGAACAATGATGATGATGAATAGAGAGACTGTGGCAGACAATGCTTCTGCTGATGGCTCTGGCCATGATCGAGTGGATGGCCATGACACCAGAGAAGCCCTAATATAGTAAATCCTGGCCCTCCCTTTCTCAGTCGCAACAAGAGAGTCCCGTAGCTCTAATATACAAACATTAACCACCAGCCCATATGAGAATGCAGCTCCTCCTGTCCTCCCTCAACCTTTCATTTCTTCCCTCAACCTTCAGACACAACTCATACTGAGAAAGCAATCAATAACAACAACCGCATGAGGGAATCTGAGCATCATCCACAAGCTTTAACGGTCTAATAAATAATAACCTCACTCATGTGTTTCTATTCGTGACTCATGTGGATATTTACTAACACGTTCGCAAGTGCCCCGGTGCAGTGCTGCCCCCTTGCAATGGCTGACCAGGAGAGAGGAGTGTCTGATCTGCCACTCCCTTGTCTGATCTGCCATCAGCAGATGTCCTCTATGCGGCCGTGGCCTTGTGTGGCCAGCCACTCCAGCATACTTTTGCTGAGATACATGCAAATCTTCAGTTGCCATGGCAATGGCCGAGGCCAGTACCAATGGCTGATGGAGGAGGAGATGCTGCCTCAGCAGAAATGCCATGAGGGGAATTTTCAGATGGAGGCAGCTGCTGCTCTCCCCTCATCACTAGGACTGATTGGTTCTCCCTGCAAACCGGGGAGGTCCCAGGAGTTGGCTGGGTGACCAAGCTTCCAGTTTCTCTGTCGCCCTGAATCTGAGCTCAGAGCCAGTGAGATGGTACACAGGTCAGAGGTCATCCCAATGATTGATTTGCCCAAGCAAGACAGTCGCAGTCTGTCAAATGGGCATGACCCGGAGAGATGCCTCCACAGTCCAGGCCAGAGCAATGCAACCCCTCTGCCGAATCTTCACGGACCTTGCACTGAACATCTAGCATCTGCTGCCTTATGGACGACCCCAGAAGCTCATCACCTAACTTGCAATCAGTCTCTGGATCATCCTGGATATTCCTCCGATGGCACGGGGCAGACTCCACCACAGTCTCTGGCAGCTGTACGTGTGAATGTGACGTGCCCTCACCAGTGTGTGCATGACCCCTGTCAAAGATGCTAAACTCTTGAAGTGCCAGTTGCTGCGATGGTGCTGGGCAGAGAGAGGGAGTGAGAGATGATGTGATGCTGCATCCTCTGAGACACCCTCCTCCTTCGAGGAGGAGGGAAGATGTTGGATGGCTTCTGGTGCAGCTTGGGCTGAAGATACTTCTCCTTTATCAGAGAGACATCAGTAAGGGAGTAATCTGGTCTTTAATCACTTGACGCAGAAAAGCCGTTTTACTGTCTAACAT
This sequence comes from Mustelus asterias, assembly GCF_964213995.1. Classification (NCBI taxonomy): domain Eukaryota; kingdom Metazoa; phylum Chordata; class Chondrichthyes; order Carcharhiniformes; family Triakidae; genus Mustelus; species Mustelus asterias. The sequence continues at coordinate 36,982,393 of NC_135807.1, read as the reverse complement.
GAGTGAATGAGCTCTGCAAGGTAGGGTTACACTTGTTGGTGTACCAATAACCCTACCTTGTACATACACTCGATTGATCATCTGGTGGGTGAGCTGACACTGTCTTGCCTCAGGGACGGGCAACAAATTTCACGATCACATCCCATGAAATTGTTTTAAACAATCATGAGCCAAGTCTGAAAGGTCTCGCCTTTGACACCCAGTAGAGAATCTGGAACCTAATAATCTGGTTGGAGCAAAGGTGGTATTGGCAACTGGCACAATTGAGTGCAGCCAGGGTAGGAGGCACAGATGATACATTATGCACTGCCTATGGTTGTAAGCCAGCTAGATGTTGACACAGCAGAATCCTGATCTATTGATAAAGTTACCAGATTGGAGATGGGAAGCACCAAGTCAATGTGCTATTTAAGGCATGTTTGATGCTGGAGATATCTACAATGCAGGTGAAGTCGAGGACTCTCTCGCCCTTGCTTTGCTTTGCCTATTGGGAAAGCGATGTTGGCATTCCTCCTGTTGTAAGGGTTTAGAGACACTGGTATCCTCGGCATCACTTGGCAAGACAAGGTCATCAACTCTGAGGTCCTGGAGCATGTTAATTCAATAGCGTACACTCAGTGCTAAGCCAACCACGTCTGCTCTGCTTGCATCAGAAGGATAATGGCCATATATCCAAAAACCTTCTGTACAGTGAAGTAGCCACTGGGTCATGATCTCCTGGGCATCCCTATCTCCTCTATGAAGATACTTGCAAGCCAGATGTGAAAATGGCACAGAGATAACTGGGAGACAATTGCGAAAGGCAGTGACTCTGAAAACTGACTGGAAAGGCACTGGAACTGGAGAGCAGAAACAAAATGTTCAGCTGGCTGAGAGGGGGGCCCAGAGGAAAGAGTGGCCAGTGAATTGGGCACCTTTTCTGTCCAGTCTGGTTCTGCAGCAAATGCAGCAGAGACTGGCATGCCAGAGTGGGAGTCCTGAGCCACAGCAAGTTATACTTAATACAGAACCGACTATCACCTTACTATCACCTTAAAAGACAGAAGGCCATCACAGGGAATCATTGGAGAAGGTGCAGAAAGATTTACAAGGATGATACCAGAACTATAAAGTGATTCCTATCAGAAAAGGATGAATGGATTGGGTGTCTTTTCTCTTGAAAAGAGAAGGCTAAGAGACTGTTTTAGATTGGCGCAAGATTGCATCCAACCCTCAGCAAGAGAGAGGAACTTGAAAAAAATCTGAAAGGTTTTGACAGAGGAAGTCTGAGGAAGAACAAAACTCAAGACTATCAATATAAAATCATCAATGAGAAATCAAGGTGGGAATTCAGGAGAAATGGCTTTACCCAGAGAATGGTGAGAATGTGGAACTTGCTACTATAGAGAGTAGTTGAAGTGAATAGTTGCAATGAAGGAAGGTTGGGGAAGGCTTTAGTGGAGCATAAGCACTGACACTGACAACACTGGTTGGTGTACCAACAACCCTACCCTGCATTAAGGTTTCTGTGTTGTATATTCTATATAGTATGGCTGATATCATCTACTGCAACCTCAAGACATTATTGATAGGGGCCACAGGCAGTGCAATCGCTATCTAAATTTGAGGCTCAAGTTATGGCTCCAGCAGGTGAAATTGCTCAGCGAAAGCTCCCTTTGCTGAAGAGTAAGTGCCTCAGACATTGCTCCACTGAAAGGTGATGTAGGAAGAGTGCTTTCTTAAGAACTGTTTTGGGTATGGCTTCCTATACACATACAGATTAGGAGCAGGAGCAGGGCGACATGGTGGCACAGTGGTTCACACTGCTGCCTCACATGCCAGGGACCCAGGTTCGATTCCAGCCTTGGGTCACTGTCTGTGTGGAATTTGCATGTTCTCCCCATGTTTGTGTGGATTTCCTCCGGGTGCTCCGGTTTTCTCCCATACTCCAAAGATGTGCGGGTTAAGTTGATTGGCCATGATAAATTGCCCCTTAGTGTCATCGGGACTTGGAGGGTAAATATGTGGGGTTATGGGGATAGGATCTGGGTGGGATTGTTGAGGGTGCAGGTTCGATGGGCCAAATAGCCTTCTTCTGCACTGTAGATTCTATGAATCTATGAGTAGGCCACTCAGCCCCTTGAGCCATTCAATGGCTGATCTGATTATAACCCCAACCCTACATTCCCGCCTGTGTCCGATAACCTTACTGCCGCCTTGCTTATTAAGAATCTATCTATCTCTGCCTTAAAAATATTCAAAAAATCTGCTTCCACCACCACTTGAGTTGCAAAGACTTGCAACTCTCTGAGGGGAAAAAATTTCCCCTCATCCCTGTCTTAAATGAGCAACCCATCAACTTTAAACTGACCCCTTGTTCTAGAAGAGGAAACATCCTCTGCACATCCAACATGTCAAGACTCTTCAGAATCTTATATGTTTCAAGCAAGACTCCTCTTACTCTTTGCTAGACTAATAGCTGGAATGGGCATTATGGGGAAAGGTTGGACAGACTAGGCTTGAGTCCGCTGTAGCTGAGAAGAGTTAGAGGTTAAACAATAGCGTCACAAGTACAACATGACACCCATAGCACCTTAAACGTGAGGAAATGTCTCAACTTTTCAGAATGCTGGGGGAGGGACAGAATGCAGATGTTGACAGAAGAGATAGTGAAAGTGACTGAAAACTGGGCTGAAGAAGTAGATTTGTAAAAATCATAGCATCATAAAAACCCTACAGTGCAGAAGGAGGCCATTCAGCCCATTGGGTCTGCACCAACAACAATCCCACCCAGGCCCTATCCCAGTAACCCCACATATTTATCATGCTAATCCCTCTAACTTATGCATCCCGGGACACTAAGGGGCAATTGAGCATGGCCAATGCACCGAACCCGCACATCTTTGGACTGTGGGAGGAAACTGGAACACCTGGAGAAAACCCACGCAGACATGGGGAGAATGTGCAAACTCCGCACAGACAGTGATCCAAGCTGGGAATTGAACCCAGGTCCCCGGAGCTATGAGGCAGCAGTGCTAACCACATTGCCACTGTGCTGCCCTTTTGTAGTTGTAGAAAATCAAAGGTTGTGATGCTGAAAAGATGTTTCCCCTTGTGGGAGAGACCAGAGCAAGAGGGCACAGTTTAAAAATAAGGGATTTCCCATTTAAGATCGAGGTAATGAGAATTTTTTTCCCTCAGTGGGTTATGAATCTTCAGAACTCTCTTCCCCAGACACGGGCAGAGGCAAGGGAATTTAATATTTTTAAGGTAGATAGATTTTTTTACTAATAAGGGAATCAAAGAATATAGGGGACAGGCAGGAATGTGAAGTTGAGGCCACAATCAGATCAGCCATGATCTTTTTGAATAGCGGGGCAGGCTCGAAGGGCTGAATGGCCGCTCCTGCTCCTATTTCTTCTGTTGGTTTGTTCATGATGGCTGAATGTTAAAGCGAGGCGGATGAAAGCTGAGGACTGATTTGGATGTTATTATGGGAATGGGGAGAGGTATATTCCGGGATACATAGAACTTTGGTGAGGCCACAGCTGGAGTACTGTGTGCAGTTCTGGTCACTACATTATAGGAAAGATGTGATCACGCTGGAGGGAGTGCAGAGGAGATTCACCAGGATGTTGCCTGGGATGGAACATTTAAGTTATAAAGAGAGCTTGGATAGGCTTGGGTTGTTTTCTCTGGAGTAGAGAAGGTTGAGGGGCGACCTGATTGAGGTGTTCAATGTAATGAGGGGCATGGACAGGGTGGATAAGGAGCAGCTGTTCCCCTTAGTTGAAGGGTCAGTTACGAGGGGACACAAGTTAAAAGTGAGGGGTGGAAGGTTTGGAGGGGATTTGAGGAAAACCTTTTTTACCCAGAGGGTGGTGACAGTTTGGAATGCACTGCCTGGGAGGGTGGTGGAGGCGGGATGTCTCACATCCTTTAAAAAGTACCTGGATGAGTACTTGGCACACCATAACATTCAAGGCTATGGGCCAAGTGCTGGCAAATGGGATTAAATGGGCAGGTCAGGGCATTTCATGCATCAGTGCAGACCCGATGGGCTGAAGGGTCTCTTCTGCACTGTAATATTCTGTGATTCTGTATGGTTGGAGAATGCTGTATTGGTGGAGTTGTGATCTGAGCTATCGAATTAGAGTTGGCTTTAAGCTAGGCAGGATGATATATAAAGCCTGCATAAAATTTCCTCAAGAGTAATGAGGATTGGAAATATTATTCCTAGTTTTAATTCATGTCCAATTAGTTTCATAATTTCCTGGGGAATTCTAAGTCTGAACTTACTGCCATTGATGTGGTCATGCAAACACTGAATGAAATTGTACCAAATTTGAAATTGAAATAAATTGATTTAAAATAACAGAGTGAGGAGCATGGCACAGGTATGTCTGAAGATTGTACACTCACATCATTATTAACAGTTTCACCTCGAATTGTGAGGTGGTGGCATAACATTTTAATTCCTTACTCGATCAAAATCACATTCAAAACATAAAAGGCTACCCTTTCTTTGAATGGAAACTCCTCTTCTCCCTCCCCACAGAATGAATTCTCCCCCCTTCCTCTCTGCTCTCATCAAAGCTCGATCTTAGCCTCTTCTGAGCAGTCTCCCCTGGGTGGAATTGATTCAGTGGAACTTCAACACCCCCTCATGGACAAGGTGAGAAACCCATGCAGGGGGTGTTGAAGCTTTTCTTCTGTTCCTCTTTCTGTCTGTTAAAGAGTTCACCAGTTTGTAAGACAGTCACAGATGTGGAAAGCAATTTTATAGAATCCCTACAGTGCAGAAGGAGGCCATTCAGCCCATTGAGTCTGCATCGACAACAATCGCACTCAGGCCCTATCCCCATAACTCCATGCATTTACCCTAGCTAGTCCCCCTGACACTAATGGTCAATTTAGCATGGCCAATCCACCTAACCCACACATTTTTGGACTGTGGTGGGAAACTGGAGCACCCGGAGGAAACCCACACAGATACAGTGAGAATGTGCAAACTCCGCACAGACAGTGACCCAAGCTGGGAATCGAACCCGGGTCCTTGGCGCTGTGAGGCAGCATTGCTAACCGCTGTGCCACCGTGCCACCCCACATTTAAATTTATCCATCCAGAGAGATCCCCTAAATTTTAGCAATTGTTTCTGAAATAATTCCAGGATTTTGACCTGCATTGGTCTAACTGGTTCATTGCTCACCTTGGCCCCTCCGCGGGTGAAGAAGAATTTCCCGACACTTGTGCCAAGGTTACTTTTTAAGTTTGAACTTTTGTCCTTTTGCTCTATGCCTGCAGTTTAACTTAAAGTAAATTTCCAGGTTAATTTTCTCTATAATTTTAACAAACTTCTATAAGATCATCTTGCAGATGCCTTCAAGTTTAAAGGCCCACATCTCTCCTTTCCTTAGACCGCAGATCCCTATCACTGGGGAGCAACCTGCAACATCTCTCTGCTCTGTCTCTAGTGCACCAATGTCTCCCTTATTTCTTAGGGACCAGGACCAGACAAAGGCCTGAACTTTCGTAAAATTGGAAGGGTTTACTAAAGAAGTTGAATCTCTTGTGAAGAGGAAGAAGGAGACTTATGTAAAGATGAGATGTGAATGCTCAGTTAGGGCGCTTGAGAGTTACAAGTTAGCCAGGAAGGACCTAAAGAGAGAGTTAAGAAGAGCCAGGAGGGGACATGAGAAGTCTTTGGCAGGCAGGATCAAGGAAAACCCGAAAGCTTTCTATAGGTATGTCGGGAATAAAAGAATGAATAGGGTAAGATTAGGGCCAGTCAAGGACAGCAGTGGGATGTTGTGCGTGGAGCCTGAAGAGATAGGAGAGGCGCTAAATGAATATTTTTCATCAGTATTCACGCAGGAAAAAGACAATGTCATTGAGGAGAATACTGAGATACAGGCTATTGGACTAGACGGGATTGAGGTTAATAAGGAGGAGGTATTAGCAATTCTGGAAAGTGTGAAAGTAGATAAGTCCCCTGGGACAGATGGGATTTATCCCAGGATTCTCTGGGAGGCTAGGGAGGAGATTGCAGAGCCTTTGGCTTTGATCTTTATGTCGTCATTGTCTACAGGAATCGTGCCAGAAGATTGGAGGATAGCAAATGTTGTCCCCTTGTTCAAGAAGGGAAGTAGAGACAACCCTGGTAATTATAGACCAGTGAGCCTTACTTCTGTTGTGGGCAAAGTTTTGGAAAGGATTATAAGAGATAGGATTTATAATAATCTAGAAAGGAATAATTTGATTAGGGATAGTCAGCACAGTTTTGTGAAGGGTAGGTTGTGCCTCACAAACCTTATTGAGTTCTTTGAGAAGATGACAAAAGAGATGGATGAGGGTAAAGCAGTTGATGTGGTGTATATGGATTTCAGTAAAGCGTTTGATAAGGTTCCCCATGGTAAGCTATTGCAGAAGATATGGAGTCATGGGATTGAGGGTGATTTAGCAGTTTGGATCAGAAATTGGCCAGCTATAAGATGACAGAGGGTGGTGGTTGATGGGAAATGTTCATCCTGGAGTTCAGTTACTAGTGGTGTACCGCAAGGATCTGTTTTGGGGCCACTGCTGTTTGTCATTTTTATAAATGACCTGGATGAGGGCGTAGAAGGATGGGTTAGTAAATTTGCAGATGACACTAAAGTCGGTGGAGTTGTGGACAGTGCGGAAGGTTGTTGCAGGTTACAGAGGGACATAGATAAGCTGCAGTGCTGGGCTGAGAGGTGGCAAATGGAGTTCAATGCGGAAAAGTGTGAGGTGATTCACTTTGGAAGGAATAACAGGATTACAGAGTACTGGGCTAATGGTAAGATACTTGGTAGTGTGGATGAACAGAGAGATCTCGGTGTCCATGTGCATAGATCTCTGAAAGTTGGCACCCAGGTTGATAGGGTTGTTAAGAAGGCGTACGGAGTGTTAGCTTTTATTGGTAGAGGGATTGCGTTTCGGAGCCATGAGGACATGTTGCAGCTGTACAAAACTCTGGTGCGGCCGCACTTGGAGTATTGCGTACAGTTCTGGTCGCCGCATTATAGGAAGGATGTGGATGCATTGGAAAGAGTGCAGAGGAGATTTACTAGGATGTTGCCTGGTATGGTGGGAAGGTCTTATGAGGAAAGGCTGAGGGACTTGAGGCTGTTTTCTTTAGAGAGAAGAAGGTTAAGAGGTGACTTAATGGAGGCATACAAGATGATTAGAGGATTAGATAGGGTGGATCGTGAGAGCCTTTTTCCTCGGATGGTGATAGCTAGCATGAGGGGACATAGCGTTAAATTGGGGGTGATCTATATAGGACAGATGTCAGAGGTAGGTTCTTCACAGAGAGTGGTAAGGGCGAGGAATGCCCTGCCTGCAGTAGCAGTGAACTCGCCAGCATTAAGGGCATTTAAATGGTCATTGGATAAACATATGGATGATATTGGAATAGTGTAGGTTAGATGGGCTTTAGATTGGTTTCACTGGTCGACGCAACATCGAGGGCCAAAGGACCTGTACTGCGCTGTAATGTTCTATGCTCTATGGTTCCATGCCTTAGCCGAAATGGTGCCGGAGGCTGGAACCAGGAAGTCCCACCCTCCATCTTCACAGCGGAGAATTGGGGCTTGGAGGTATTTCACAGATTGGCAGTCCACAGAAGCAGTTGCCTTCACACAGAAGCAATTTTGGCCTTTGACATTTTAGCAAAATGATTTGTGGGCTTTAGACATTTGTTGAAAAGATCTGCACCCACCGCAGTTCTTTGGAGAGGTCAAGCACCCCTTTGGATGAGATCAAATACCACTTTGGGGTTGTTAAAATTAGACATGAAAGTGCGTAAAAAAGGGATAAGCTTTATGCAACTGTCAAACCATGAAATCTTATAAACTACGAAATCTTACAAACCACTGCACTTTAAACTTTGAACAAAAATAGCCAGCCTACAGTTGAAACTTCATGAGATGTTGGTTGACATAAGCCTGAGGGTTATCAATGTCGTCTTAATGCTGCCTGACTGCTTCTATAAGCAGGTGGGGTGGTGGACTGTAAGTTCATAGTTTGATTGACAGCTTCAAGTGGTTACAAAGAGATTAGCTGTCTTTGGTGTGGGGCTATGAATGCAAATGGTTGTTTTTATTAGGGATTACATACATGAAGGAAACGTCTGTAAAAGATACTTAGAACTTCATTTTATTTCATGTCATAGTGGGCTTCTGAGATCTGCCCATGGTGCATACTGAATGAGTTGGCATGGAGGGTGTAAGGGCAAAGAGTTGTAGGTGGGGGCATGGGTTGGCAAATATTGATACCATGTTGGCACAGGGGGTATTAAAGCTTATGGAGATGAGTTGGGAGGGTCATGAGTTTGTATGAATTAGCACCAGGTTGGCATAGGGGTTATAAGAGACTATAGAGATAAGTGGGTGTTATGTGCTGGTATGAGTTGACACTAAGTTAGCATGGAGGATATGAGAGGTCATGGGGGGTGCATAGAGGGCCAGAGCTTGGTATGAAGGACCATGGGGTTGGGGGGCATGAGGTGACATGAATTGGCATGAATAGCACATGGAAAGTCTGTAAGGGGTGAGGATTTAAGGGCTGTTCTTGCCACTGTTTTTACATCTAACTTCGGAGCTGCCTCTACCAAACCTTCTGCCCCCTCCTCATTTGATATAATTTGTAGATTTGACCACTTTGGGATCTATAATTCACGGAAAAAGTTATCATCTGCTCTGATGTGATCATCCGTGCCAGCAACAGAGGATGCAGGGATTTCTGAGACTCTGTTAACAACATCGGGTGCTTCCTTGTACGAAGTTTAGCAGGAAGCAGGAAGCACCCCTTAATTCCCAATAACCCCTAATCACAACCTTGCTGTTGGTCAGTGAATCCTTCAGTTACTCATTACAATATTAAAAAATTATACTGTATGCTTTGATTTGATTTATTATTGTCACATGTAATGGGATATAGTGAAAAGTATTGTTTCTTGCGCATTATACAGATAAAGCATAACATTCATAGAGTACATAAGGGAGAAGGAAAGGAGAGGGTGCAGAATATAATGTTACAGTCATAGCTAGGGGTATAGAGGAAGATTAGCTTAATATATAATAGGTCCATTCAAAGGTCTGATGGCAGCAGGGAAGAAGCTGTTCTTGAGTCGGTTGGTACTTGATCTCAGACTTTTGTATCTTTTTCCCAACAGAAGAAGGTGGAAGAGAGAATGTCCGGGGTGCATGGGGTCCTTGATTATGCTGGCTGTTTTTCCAAGGTAGCGGGAAGTGCAGACAGAGCCAATGGATGGGAGGCTGGTTTGCTACGTTCACAACCCTTTGTAGTTTCTGGCGGACTTGGTCAGAGCAGGAGCCATACCAAGCTGTGTTAAATCGAGAAAGGGTACTTGCTTTGGTGCATCTGCAGAAATTATGCTCATATACAACAACATTTTGCTCTCATAGTGTCGCTAATGTAGAAAAATGCAAATTTTTGAACATATTTTGCTTAATTTGTATAAATGATATTTGGTGTCTTCAGACTTTATTTTCAGGCTATTATTGGGTAAAGACAGGCTGAAAGAAGGAAGATGGTATATGTTAAAAAAAACCCTGCATTTATACAGCACGTTTCATAGTACAGCACTGAATGAAGCCATTCAGCCCATCAAGCCTGTGCCTACGCTGTTAAAGAGCAATATACACTTTGTCCCCCTCCCCCACTCTTTCCCCATTTCCCGTCATTTTGTTTCTCCTTCAAGTATTTATCTAATTCCCATTTGAAATACTACCACTGGATGCGTATTCTCCACCATATTACATAATGCATTCAAAATTCCAACTGCTTGAAGGTTCCACGAGCGTCGGATGTCTCAAAGTATTTTAAGTATTATTGAGGTGTAGTGATAATCATGGACAGGAAACACAGCAGCCACAGTTAGCTCCCACAAATGGCATTTTGTTTTAAAAATCGCATTACCTGTTTCTGGTGATATTTGAGAGCCAAATATTGGCTGGGACCCGTGCTGGAGAGAACTTCCCTACTCTTCTTCCAATGGTACTCTGGGATCTTTGACATCAACTTGAGCAGAGAGAGCATCAGTGTAATGACTCATCTGAATGGCAGCGGGGTGAATTTTCCCGTTGCACCCAATACGGGAAAGGTCCACTGACCTTGGGTGGGATTTTCCGGTTTCGGGGCGACCGTGTCCGGAAAATCCCACTCAGCATCTTCCAGCACTCCCTCAGTACCGTGCTGAATTATCAGCCTGGATTATTTGCTCAACTCTCCGGGGCGGGTCTCTGACTCAGAGACGAGATTGGTACCTATTGAGCCGCAGCTATAGCCTCAGGCAGTGTTTACAAAAAGAAACAATTCCCACTTGTTCTGTGCCAGTGTTTGCGCTCTGGCATTTAACGATACAATTCCCAACACATTTGGGTGTAAGTTCCTGTCAGTGAGATCAATGTAAAAACCACTGTAGGTTTTGGTATTATCTCTGCATGAGTCAGATTCAAGAAATTATCTTTTGACAATTTTGGAGGGGGTGGAGGGGCTGGAAGGGCTGGAAAATTTGAAATCAAAATAACAATGGAGTGTAAAACTGTAAACCTAAGTGAATGCATGGAATTCAGAAGATAAATGCCAACCTCCAACAACTTGTGTGCGATTTAACAGGACCGGAATTCTCCGATGTCGGATGCACTGCTGCCAACGAGAATGGAGAATATGACACTCAGTCAAATCCCCATTCACTGCAGCGGGACCGGAGAATCCCAGCTGTGGGCAAGGTCGGAGAATTCCGGCCCAGATATCATGGAGGTCAAATGCCTCCTGCTGGTGATCCCCAGCTGTACCAATGTTCCTTATGAAATTGTATTTAGTATCTTAGAAACATTTTTAAATGCTTCACAAGAAGTTAAATTTGCTGAGCTGGAAAGCGCCATCTGAAAGGGTGATGGAAGCAGATTCAATAGTAGGTTTCAAAAGGGAGTTAAAAGGAAAAATAAAGTTATGGGGAGAGGGTGGGGAAGAGGGACTACCTGAATGGATCTTTCAAAGAGCTGGCACAGGCACAATGGGCCAAATGGCCTGCTTCAGTGCTAAGTTTAAAGTTTATTTATTATTGTCACAAATAGGCTTGCATTAACATTGCAATGAAGTTACTGTGAAAATCCTCTAGTCACCACACTCCGGCACCTGTCTGGGGTACACTGAGGGAGAATTTAGCTTGGCCAATGCACCTAACCAGCACATCTTTCTGACTTTGGGAGGAAACCGGAGCACCCAGCGGAAACCCACGCAGACATGAGGCGAACGTGCGGACTCCGCACAGACAGTGACTCAAGCCTGGAATCAAACCCAGGTCCTTGGTGTTGTGAGGCAGCGTGCTAACCACTGTGCCATGAGATTCTACGCATCTAATCTCAGAGATTGTAGGTACAAATCATGACAGCCATTTTGTATACAGCTATGTCCCTTGCAATTTCCAGTTACCCTGATTATTTTCTGGTATTGATTGAAGAAAAATGACTCCTCAATTTACTGCTCTTCCGCTGAGTCACAGCATTCAGTTGAGAATTAGAACAGGCAGATGAGTCTCAGCTTAGCATTGTACTCTATATTAGTGAGGTTTGAACACTCAACCACTAACTCAGAGGTGAAGATACCATCAATTGAGGTGATCTGATGCTATTTTTAAAATTCTCCTGATATCTTGCTCTTAACAGTCCTGAGCACAAAATCTAGCCTGTGTTGTGTTGTCGGATATGTAGGCCAGAGTTCTCCAGTCATTCACGCCAGTGGGATTCTCCGGTCCCGCTGGCAGCGCAACCTCTCCTGTGAGATTGTTACAAGCCTTCAGCACTTTGGAAAAGTTCTGGGAGTGGCAGTGTAAATTCAAAGCTTGTTCCATTCTCTGGACTTGTTGCTGCTTCACTGCTGTTGTTTGCTCATTCTGGTCGGTGCTCACTGCTGTCCGAGCTCTGGGTCTAATATCCAGCCTGCATCTGTTGCACCCATGATTCTCTGAATTTTTTAATGAGTCTTCAATCCACTCCTTGTGTCTTTTTTTCAAGGATCTGTAGGTTTGTCATGTCTTTAATGTTTTCTTGTAGTTTTTCTAGGTCTTTCACTCACTGTCCACTGCCACCATGTTGTGTTGTGTGTTCAGGGCCTCTATGAGTTTTTTCAGGATTTGTCTGTTTTCCCGAAGTAAGCTACTCAAAACTGTTTTTTGCTCAAGCTGCTCCAATAAAATCCATCATATTTCTACCTCTCTCCAGCTCTGAAGAAGTCGTACAGACTCAAAACATTGACTCTGTTTCTCTCTCCAGAGATGTTGCCAGACCTGCTGAGTATATCCAACATTTTCTGTTTTTATTTCAGATTTCCAACATCCACAGTATTTTGCTTTCATTACTCAAGACTGCAGTTTGTTAAATCATTATTATTTACTTACAGCTCTCTGCACATCTCAAGAACTCTGCACAAGCTTGGACTTCTCCTTCCCTCTTGATCTCTACAAAAGCACACACCATTTTCAAGCAGGAGTAGGCCACTCGGCCCCTTGAGCCTGCTCTGCCATTCAATAAAATCATGGCTGATCTGGCTTCTAACTTTAAGCCCACATTCCTGCTTACCCTAATAACCTTTCATCCCCTTGCTGATCAAGAATCCATCTAGCCCAGCCTTAAAAATAGCCAAGTACTCTAGCTGGGATTTTCCAACCCCGCGATGCATTTTTCGATGGCAGAGGTGGCCTGCATTGGCCAACGGCAGGATCATGTCCCGCCAAAGACAATGACACGTTTCCACGGCTCACCAGCCACGCCACCGGGGAACCTGCCATGGGGGCAGAAAACCCCAGGGTCTGCTTCCACTGTCTTTTGAGGAAGAGAGTTCCAGCGACTCACAACCCTCTGAAAAAAATAAATTCTCCTCACCTCTGTCTTAAATGATTTTTTAAACAGTGACCCCCTAGTTCTAGACTCTCCCACAAGAGGAAATTCCTCTCCCCATCCACCCCTCAGGACCTGAAAGGCTTCAATCAAGTCGCCTCTCACCCTCCTAAACTCTAGTGGATACAAACCTAACCTCTCCAACCTTTCTTCATAAGACAGCCACTCCATTCCAGGTACCACTTTAGTAAACTTTCTCTGAGCTGCTTCTAATGCGATAATAACTTTTCTTAAGCAAGGAGACCAATATTGTACACAGTACTCCAGATGTAGTTTCACCAATGCCCTGTACAACTGAAGCATAATCTCCCTGCTCAATTCTTCTCACAATAAATGATAACATTCTGTTCGCGTTCCTCATTATTTGCTGTAGGTATATGCCAGCCTTTTGTGATTCATGCACTAGGACACACAGATCCCTCTGCATCTCAGAACTGTGCAATTTCTCACCATTTAGATAATTAGAATTTTTATTCTTCCTGTCAAAATGAACAATATTACATTTGCCCACATTAGACTCCAACTGTTACTTAGTCATTGCATCCAAGTCACACCAGCATCAAGTGCTTCCGATGTTAACCCTTTACTCTACATTAATGCAACTACAGTATGTCTTGGCTGAAAAGAGGATATGCAAAATTATAATTTTTGTGGCCGTAAAAATGGAGTTGTCTTGTAGCTGAGTCAACATGAATGTCGTGACCTATGGTAAAGTTCGTTCATTACATTGTTACAGCAGAAAGTGACGACCAGTTTTTATAGAATATTAAACATTGACATTGTGAACTGCAGCTGAAATCACTTTGAAGGGCCTCAGGCTGATGTACACTGCTGGAAGAGTCCCTGGCTGTTCTGTTTGCAGCTTCAAGATTACCTCCTTCTCATTTAGATTGACTGAAGTGCTGAAGCTGATATGAAGAACAAGAACGAAAAGACTTGCATTTAAAAGCACCCCCTACATGCTCAAGACATTCAAAATCACAGACAAATGAGAGGTGATGCATTTTGGTAGATCCAATTCAGTTGGGAGCTATGAAATAAATGGCAGAACCATCAGGAGCTTAGACACACAGAGGGATCTGGGAGTACAGGTCCACAGATCCTTAAAAGTGGCAGCGCAGGTGGAAAAGATGGTGAAGAAACCATATGGTATGCTGGCCTTCATTGGCCGGGGCATCAAGTAAAAAAAGTTGGCAAATTATGTTACAGTTATATAAAACATTGGTTAGGCTACATTTGGAATACTGTATCCAATTCTGGTCGCCACACTATCAGAAGGACGTGGAGGCTTTGGAGGGAGTACAGAAAAGGTTTACCAGTATGTTGCCTGGTATGGAGGGTATTGGCTACGAAGAGAGATTGAATAAACTGGGATTGGTCTCCCTGGAAAGACCCCTCCCTGAAGGGCGACCTGATAGAGGTTTATAAGATTATGAGGGGCATAGATAGGGTGAACAGTTGGAAGCTTTTTCCCAGGGCAGAAATGGCAATTACAAGGGGGCACAAGTTTAAGGTAAGGGGGGAAAGGTTCAGTGGAGATGTGTGGGGGAAGTTTTTACACAGAGGGTGGTACTGCCAAGTGAGATGGTTGAGGCAGACACGTTAGTGACATTTAAGACTTATCTGGATAGACACATGAACAGGGGTATAGAGGAATGCAGGCAGTTGGTCAACATGATAGGACAACATGATCTGTGCAGGCTTGGTGGGCCGAAGGGCCTGTGCTGTACTGTAGTTTGTTCTTTGTTCTTTACAAGGTTGGTCACTGTTGGACATATGGCAGTCAATTTGTATTCAACAAAGTCCTTGTGCTGCAATGAGGTATAACGTCATAACTTATTGACCTGTTTTAATGATGTTTGAGTGATAAAAACTAGCCAGGACATGAGGGATAGCTCATCTGTTCTTTGTCAAATATTGCCTTTGAATCATTTATGTTCACCTGGAGACAAATGGACCCCTGTTTGAAAAACATACATAAAATACTGCACTGATGTTTAACCCAGATTACATGCTCCCTGGAGACAAGTGATGTGCAGAAAGTGGCCATTCAGCCCATTGAGTCTGCATTGACTCTCTGAAAGAGCATCTTATCCAGGCCCAGCCCTCCACCCAATCCCCATAACCCGGCGCATTTACCATTTACCTAACCGGCTCATCTTCGGACTGTGGGGGGAAATCGGAGCACCCGGAGGAAACCCACTCAGATGCGGAGAGAACATGCAAACTCCTCAGAGACAGACACCCAAGGCCAGAATCGAACCCGAGTCCTTGGCGCTATGAGGCAGCAGTGCTAACCACTATGCCACCATGCCACTTCTGTTAATAATGACTCCAGCTCGCTCATGCCTGTAAATCTGATTTAATTCTTGAGGAAAGTCCTACCATTCTGAAGTTTTAACTAAACAGTAATAATAAAACAGATGAATTTTTATGAGGTAAGAGTATCAAGGGAATATGGGACAAAGGGAAATTAAATGAAGTGCAGTTCATTCTGATCTAATAGAATGGCAGAGCAGGCCTTATGGATTGAGTGGCCTTAATGTCCTTAACTTCTGGGATCTCGGAATGAACTAGAGAGGGCGGCAGCAAGAAACGAAGAAATGGAGTGAACCTGAAACTAGATCAAAAGGCATATTGTGACACAAAAAAACAACCTGCGAGGAAGGAGCCCAGCCACCTGCACTGTAACTGCATTGACCCCAGCTCCCACCCCCACCTTCCCCTCCTCAGGTTTCCACAGTGTGCTCGTGACAATGCGTCCTCTTGTCAAACGAGGTCAGCACAATAATACTCCACGCACCGCCAGAAGGCTGGTTATTGTTCCTCGCACTGCACGCGACCCTTCCAAGAAGCAGCCCCATCCCCATGGCCCCGAGGAAGGGCGACCAAACTCCCAGGGGTGGCTCAAGTGTTATGTGTAAGCACCACGTGTAGCTGGTGCTTTGGCATAACATCTTACCACTGGGCTGTGAGGTGGCCTCCGGTGCGAGCTGAACAAAGGAAGTACATTTTTCTGAGACTTCAAAAGTGTGCTGTCAAACGGAATGAGTGGTTTGATACGCTTGATCCTATTGCTTTTGGCTAGGAGTCTGGAAAAGCTTGGCACAAAAGTCACAAACCAAACTTCAGACAATAACCCCTCTTACCTGGCGATACAGTTTGTAAAAGAAAACGCTTAAACAACTTTATGTAAAACACTTGCAAAGCAGCCAAAGTATGGGATTAAACTGAGAGTGACTGGCAGTGGATAATAGGGTGGGGGGTCAGTAAAAGGGAGACTATACAGTGCAAGTCCTTTAACACTGGAAGGCAAGACAAAATGTTTGCATTTACATGTTGCTTAATTCCATCTATAATAAACATCTCCAAGTGGTTCACATACCATGAAATGCTCAAAAGCCTGAAAGGGAAAATCATGTGGTGATTAAAGCAATGGACTAATAATCCCAGAGAACATAAATTCAAATTCAATTCAAAGCACAGTACTTTAAGAATGTGAAAACTGGTCACACACATCAGCCCTTCATTTAACATACAACTCAGCTAATATGGTTCAAGTCCCATTGTTGGAGCTTGAGGATTAGCATATAGGTTTCAATGATGTAAAAATTAAATGCTGGTAAAAGTGACCAAAAGGATATTAGAAGCCTAGTTGGTTCACTTTAAGGAAAAGAACCCATTGTCGTTACCTGATCCATGTTTATATTTGGGGTGAAAGTTTATGCCAGTGGGATTTGATGGGCTTTCCAAAGTCCATTTTTGAACATTTGACAGTCCCACCCCTACCATGATGCGACCATTAAACCACCATAAAATTCAGCCCGTGGTTCCAATCCCACACTAGAGCCCTGGGTCATTAAATTGGACAGCTGTGGTTGAGATTACCCCGTGCCTGCCAACTTCTGCTCATTACTATGATCATAGCATGTAAGAGCTAATCATGCTCTACAGTGCATAATATTGTGTGGGCCCCTGAACTGTGAGCACGTATTAAAGCTAGCTTCCATTACTTAGGGAGGTGTGGGAGAAGTACTGGCTGGAATTTGGGAAAAAAAAGATTTACACCTATACAATGCTTTACATGATCACTGGGTTCTTCAAAGCACTCTACAGCCAGTGAGGTACTTTTGCAGTGTAATGTAGGAAATGCAGCAGCCAATATCCATACACTAGCTTTCCACAAGCAGCAATGTGATGATGACCAGATAATCTGTTTATATGATGTTGATTGAGAGGTAAGTATTGGTGAAGACACCAGGGATAACTTCCCTAACCTTTGAAATATTAGCATGGGATATTTCACATGCACCAAAGCAGTAAGAATGGGCCTCACTTTAACATGTCACCTGAAAGTCAGCACCTCCATCAGGGAGGCACTCCCTCAGTACTGCACTGGAGTAGCAGCCTTGATTTTTGCACTCAAGCCCTGGAGTGGAACTTAAACCTCGAACCTTCAGACTCAGGGGCAAGTGTTATCAACTGAGCCATGTCTGATACTGATATTAACTGGAAATCCTTGTACGAGTCACTCTAACATGGTAAAAAACTGAAAAAGAGTGCAAAATGAGAGAGAGGCTCTTGTACAGAGCACTGAAGGCCTTTTTGGAAGAGATACAAAGGGAGAAAGAAGTGCTGTACCCAAAGGGGGACAAGAGACCCACCAGAGAAACTCTGCGATGGTTGTGGGAACAGAGAATCATAGTGGTCCTTGACAGGAGCCAAGCCCTGGATGCGGTGTTGCAAAAAAGTTCAGAAACCTGACACGTGTGGTGAATGTATCTTCGGTGAAAGTGTCATATGCCACCAACTGCACCATTAGCCTCAGGTACTGCTCAAATCACCACTCATCACTCACCTGCCAACAATCTCGATCAATTAGGACTCATACTTAACATTCAGAATTTCACCTCACTCTCACACACTGTGCAATGCTGTAAGCCTCATACCCATGTATCTTACATCTTGCACACATTGCTGGCTATCCAAATAGACTCACTGACACACCTCCGTTTGACTTTCAGGAGAAGGTGGTGCACAATCAGAGGTAGCAGCGCATAATAAAGCTAAGATAATTAATAAGGTTAAAAAGACTTTGGCTGCAGGGCTACCAGGGATGGGAACTGAACTGCCAGGGGTACAGATTATTTAGGAAGGGCAGACAAAAAGGGAAAGGAGGTGGGTAACATTGTTAGTAAAGGAGGAATCAATGCAATGCAACATCAAGGATATTGGCATGGAAAATTATGATGTGAAATCTGTATGGATGGAGATAAGAAGCTGCAAAGGGCAGAAAACATTGCTGTCTATAGGCCCCCAAACAGTAGTGGAGAAATAAGGGAAAGTATTAAACAAAAAAATCAGGCATGCATGTAATAAAAGTATGAATGTAACCATGGGTGACTTTAATTTACATGTGGATTGTACAAACCAAACTAGCAATGGTATAGTGGAGGAAGAGTTCCTGGAGTGTGTATATGATGATTATTTAGACCAATACATTGAGGAACCAACCAGAGGACAGGCTATTCTAGACTGGGTACTGTGTCATGAGAAAGGATTAATTAACAATCTTGTTGTGTGGGCTCCCTTGTGGAAGTGCAACCATAATATGACAGAATTCTTCATTCAGATGGAGAGTGAAGTGGTCAAATCTGAAACTAGGGTCCTGAATCTAAATAAAGGATACAGCAAGGATATGAGGTATAAATTGGCAAGGATAGATTAGGGAACCTTATTAAAGTGGGTGACGGTGGATATGCAGTGGTTCATATTTAAAGAACATGTGCATGAATAACAACAATTCTTCATTCCTGTCTGACACAAAAATAAAAGAGAAATTAAATCCAAATAAAATTATATAAAATTGCCAGAAAAAGCAGCAAATCTGAAGATTAGGGTTATTTTAGAATACAGCAAAAGAGGACAAGTAACTTGATCAGGGGGGTGGAGGGATAGAGTATGAGAGTAGGACTGCAGGGAACTTAGAAACTGACTGTAAAAGCTTCTATAGATATGTGAAGAGAAAAGGATTAGTAAAGACAAATGTGGAACACTTACAGTCAGAATTCAGGGAAATTATAATGGGGAACAAAGAAATGACAGAAGAATTGAACACATACTTTGGTTCCGTCTTCGCAAAAAAGGGCACAAATAACCTCCCAGAAATGTTAGGGAACCAAGGGTTTAGTGAGAGGGAATTGAAGGAAATCGGTATTAGTAAGAAAGTAGCGCTGGGGAAATAAATGAGGTTAAAGGCTGACAAATCACCAGGTCTGATAACCTATATCCCAGGATATTAAAGGAAAGGGTCCTGGAAATATTGGATGCACTGGTGGCCAACTCCCAAAATTCTATAGACTCTGGAGCAGTTGCTACAGATTGGAGAGTGGCAAATGTAACCCCACTATTTAAAATGGGAGAGAGTGAGAAAAGGGAGAATTACAGACCAGTTAGCCTGACACCAGTAGTGGGGAAGATGCTATAATCTATTATAAAGGATGTGATAACAGAACTTTTGCAAGCATTAATGGGATTGGACAAAGCCAGCATGGGTGAATGAAAGACAAATATTGCTTGATAAATCTACTGGAGGTTTTTGAGTACGTAACTAGTATTATAGAAGAACCAGTGGATGTGATGTATTTGGACTTTCAGAAGGCTTTATATAATGTCCCTAATAAGAGGTTAGTGGGCAGAATTAAGCACATGGGATAGGGGGTAATGTTTTAGCATGGATCGAGAATTGTTGACAGAGAAGAAACAGAGAGTGAGAATAAATGGGTCTTTTTCCAAGTGGCAGGCAGTGAATAGTGGGGGACCACAGGGATCAATGCTCGGGCCCCAGCTGTTCACACAGAAACATAAAAAGTAATGAATGGCAGAGGAGGCTCGAGAGTCCGAATGTCCTACTGCTGCTCCACGTTTCTATGCCTTTATGTTAAGTGGTAAGGGACAAGCACGCCAGCTTGTCCTGACCATCAGGACGGGAGACTATGGCCAGCAGTGGGGCATAAGTCACTAACATTGATGTTCTCCTTCTGCCAAAGCCCCCTATTCACATCCTTATCTTATAATTTCCTCTGTTTTAAAAGTTACAGATGGAGTAAGCAAACAAAACTTGCTTCTCTCCACTACTCACGTCAGCCCTATCCTTGTGTCTTTAACCTTCCAGATATCCAAGAACCGCCACTTTGGCCAGGTAATGGTGGAAGAATATTAGGAAAACCATATCTTCATTAACTGGATTTTTTTTAAAATGGAAGGACATTTAATTATTTAAACACTTGGATTTTTTTAATAAAAAGGTCATAAGTTCACCTTTGGACTGGGAGCAACAATGAGAGGGATTCCCTGGCCTCCCTGCAGCGTGTTTCTCTTGGTGGAAGATGGCGCGTCAGGTACTGGCAGCTGGATTTTCTTTCTTGCGGCAGGAGGCGACACGCCAGTCGTTGGCGGCAGAATCTTCTGGTCCTATAGCCTCCTCCACACCAAAGCTCCATTGGTGAGAACCTTCAGGACCACACAAGAGAATTCCCAGTCATCAGCATCGAAACCCTTTGAACATTATCCTTTATTTGCAGTCCATATCTGCAGAGGCCTTATCTGTTTGTCCTTTGTTTGTTTGATATGTGTCTGTGTATCTGCTGGGGTACTTTTTAAAAGAAATGCATAGTTCAACTTCCAGAGTACAACTGCGTGTTCATCAGTTCATAGAATCATAAAATCCCCACAGTGCAGAAGGAGGCCATTTGGCCCACTGACCCCAATCCCAACCCAGGCCTCATCCCCATAACCCTACTTACTTACTTACCCTACTAACCCCATGACACTAAGGAGCAATTTAGCATGGCCAATCAACCTAACCCGCACATCTTTGGATCGTGGGAGGAAACCAGAGCACTCGGAGGAAACCCACGCAGACACAGAGAGAATGTGCAAACTCCACACAGACAGTGACCCAAGCCCGGATCCCTGGCGCTGTGAGGCAGCAGTGCTAACCAAACCCGGATCCCTGGCGCTGTGAGGCAGCAGTGCTAACCAAACCCGGATCCCTGGCGCTGTGAGGCAGCAGTGCTAACCAAACCCGGATCCCTGGCGCTGTGAGGCAGCAGTACTAACCACTGTGCCACCATGCCGCCCCACTACTGTGCCACTGTGCCGCAATTTGTTTTTAAAAATAAGTTTTGTTTTATAATAAATAAATCATTCTGAGTTTATTGAATGAAGCCTCATTGAAGTATCTTTTATTCTGGACCTAACAATAGAGAAAGTAAATAATTAGCCATTTGGCGAGTGAATTAAACTTTTAAACTAATGGTGTGACCTGTGGAGTATTGGGGCTCGATGAACTACGTACTGCTCCAATCCCAGTCATAACAAGAGCTGCAAGTAGAAGAGCTACAAGACAGTGGTCAGGAAGAAACACCGTCACTTGATTTAACACTCACAGTCGGCACTTCAGATGCAGCCAGGGCAGGGTGTAAAGAATGCATCGGTGCAAGCCCAGTGCCGGGTGAGGTCGCACATAGGTTCTGCTGCAGAGAACTCAGGCGAGGGCTTCTATAAGTACGCTACACAAGAAGGCTAATTGACGTGCGCACTAAATGTTTATGCATTGGCAGACCTTCACCATGTGCATAGAGTTTCACAGCATAAAAAGAGGCCCTTAGGCCCATTGTGTATGTTCCAGCCATCAAGCACCAATCTATTCAAACCCATTTTGCAGCATTTTGTCCGCAGCCCTGTATGCTATGGCGTTTCAAGTGCTCGTCTAAATCCTTCTTAAAAGTAGTGAGACTTACTGCCTCTACCACCTTTTCAGACAATGAGTTCCAGATTCCCACCCCCCTGGGTGAAAAAGATTTTCCTCAAATCCCCTCTAAATCTCCTGGTCCTCAGCTTAAATCTCTGCCCCCTGGTTATTGACCCTGCTACTGAGGGGAAGAAGTTTCTTCCTATCTACCCTATGTATGTCCCTCATAATTTTGGACACCTCAATCAGGTCCTCCCTTAATCTTCTCTGCTCTGAGGAGAACAACCCCAGCCTAATAAGCCTCTCTTCATAGCTGAAATGCTCCAGCCCAGGCAACATCCTGGTGAATCTCTTCTGCACCCTTTTCAGTGCAATCACTTGCTTCCTACAATGTGGCAACCAGAATTGTACACAGTACTCTAACTGTGGCCTAACAAGTATTTAATGCAGCTCCACCATATCCATCTTGCTGTTATATTCTATGCCTCGGCTACTAAAAGCAAGTATCCCATATGCCTTCTTTATCACCTTATCTACCTGTCTGGCTTCCTTCAGGTTCCTCTAGTCCTGTGTACTTCCTAGCATCCTACCGTTCATTGTGTATTCCCTTGCCTTCCTAGTCCTCCCAAAATGCATCACCTCATACTTTCAGAACTTCTGTCAGAGCTGAGAGCTGATTATTCCCAAGGTGGAAGTGGTGGCCAAATCCACATACAGACTTGTCAACTCAGCCATGAAACATTTGACGGCTGATGTTGCAGCTTCTATTGCAGCACAAGCAGAATCAAGCTAACATCTGAATGTTGCAGTGGGAACTGAGATTGCTCTCATGGAAGGTCATCTTGCTGCCATGCTAATTCAGACTACATCGTCACAGTTGTGGATCATTGTATGCAAAATGATTCACAGGGTATGTGATGGTCCATGTGCTCTTGGAGAAAAAGAACAGCCTATATTTTGTATTGGGTGATGGTCCATTTAAGAACTAGCTTTCTCTAGGTTATGATTTCTGGTAAAGCACCATTCTTCCAGTAAATGATCATGTGACCAAGTTGCCCCAGAAATAAACAATAGAAAAAGGTTGTCAACAAGTTAATTATAGGTGGAGTAGATTATATGTGTGGTACTGTCCAAACAGGTTAGTTTTGAGTTTGAGTTCTGAACAAGCTGGCTATAGGGAACATCTCTTTCCGTGGAATTCAGCTAAAGTTCTATGTTGGCTAAAAGAGTTGAAATTCTTGACAACTGAAGGACTTTACTAAGAATGAGTTGAATTTCTGGGATAGCCAAGTTGGTAAGAGAGAGAGAGTTTTAGATACGAGACTACAGAGTTAAAGAACATTAGAATCAGGGGAGTTTTGAACTGAAACAAGAACAGAAAATTGCTGGAAAATCTCTGCAGGTCTGACAGTATCCTTGGAGAGAGAGTAGAGCCAATGTTTTGAGTCTAGATGACCCTTCGTCAGAGTCATCTAGACTCGAACCGTTGGCGCTATTCTCTCTCCATGGATGCTGTCAGACCTGCTGAGATTTTCCAGCATTTTTCTGTTTTTGTTTCAGATTCAAGCATCTGCAGTGTTTTGCGTTTGTGTAGCCTGAACTAAGGTGGCTACACTTAAGATCCTAGAAATGCCTGTGTTGAATGGGCAGTCTGCAAGTTGAAGAAGATTTGAAGAGACAAGGGCTGGAATTTTACTGTCTCGCCCTCCATGGGAATCGGAGCGGGTGAAGGCCGGACCGTGGAAAGGTCCATTGACCTCGGGCGGGATTTTAGGGTTTCGGGATGAGCGAGGCTGTAAAATCTCACTCAATATTTCAGGAAATAAACAGAATGCCCAATAAATCTGAGCCTTTATATGAAAGTTTGAAACCGTACTCAAACCAAGTGTTTAACTCAGCGACTAACTTGAAGGAGTATGGCATTTCAGTAACTGACTTCAGTAACTGACTAGTCAGTGTGTAGAAGACTGTGTACCAAAGAAGCAAATCTGTATGTTTCCCAACCAGAAACCATGGATGAACAGGAATATCCACTGCTTGTTGAAGTCTAGGTCTGAGGCGTTCAAGTCAGCAGACCCTGACCTATACAAGAAATCCAGATACGATCTACGGAGATCTATCAAAAATGCCAAAAGATAGTCCTAGTCCAAACTAGAGTCCCAGGCTAGCCACATCGACTCCCGCCGACTATGGCAAAGTCTGTAAGAAATAACAAGCGACAAGATGAAGGCATGTAGAATGGCTGGCACCAATGTATCCCTCCCTGATGAGCTCAATGCATTCTATGCCCATTTTGATTAAGGGGTCAGTGAGAGCACACCTTTGACCCTGGAAGTCTTGGCTGTATCCAAGGTCACCATTGCCGATGTCAGAGCAGCCTCTCGAAAGTCAACCCACGGAAAGTGACTGGCCCGGATGGGGTACCCGGATGAGCACACAGATCCTGCGCAGACCAGCTGGAGGGGTATTCGCAGACATCCTTAACCTCACTTTACACCAATATGAGGTCCCTATCTGTTTCAAGATGATGACTATCATCCCTGTATCAAAGAAAAGCTAGGCAGCGTGCTTTAATGACTATTGCCTGGTGGCTTTGACATCCATCATTATGAAGTGCTTCGAAAAGTTAGTCATGGCACAAATCAATTCCAGCCTCCCAGGCTGCCTGGATCCACTACAGTTCGCCTATCACCGCAACAGGTCCAAAACAGACGCCATCTCCCTGACCCTACACTCCACCCTGGAACACCTGGATAACAAAGACACCTATGTCAGACTCCTACTTATTGACTACAGCTCAACCTTCAACACCATTATTCCTACAAAACTCATCTCCAAACACCATGGCCTGAGGCTCGGCTCCTCCCTCTGCGATTGGATCCTGAACTTCCTAACCCACAGACGGCAATTAGTAAGAATAGGCAACAACACCTCCTCCATGATCATCCTCAACACCGGTGCCTCACAAGGCTGTGTTCTCAGCCCCTTACTATACTCCTTATACTCTTATGACTGTGTGGCCAAATTCCCCTCCAATTCGATTTTCAAGTTTGCTGATGACACCACCATAGTGGGTCAGATCTCAAACAATGACAAGACAGAGTACAGAAAGGAGATCTCTCCTTCAATGTCAGCAAAACGAAGGAGATAGTCATTGACTTCAGAGAGCTTAGTGGAGGACATGTCCCTGTCTACATCAACGGGAATGAAGATGAAATTGTCGAGAGCTTCATGTTTTTAGGTGTCCAGATTATCAATAAGAGCTTCTACAAATACGTAAAGGGCAAAAGAGTAACAAGGGAGAGAGTAGGGCCTCTTAAGGATCAACAAGGTCATCTATGTGCGGATCCACAAGAGATGGGTGAGATCCTAAATGAATATTTCTCATCAGTATTTACTGTTGAGAAAAGCATGGATGTTAGGGAACTTGGGGAAATATTGATGTCTTGAGGAGTGTACATATTACAGAGAAGGAGGTGCTGGAAGTCTTAAAGCGCATTAAGGTAGATAAATCTGTGGGACCTGATGAGATATATCCCAGGGCATTGTGGGAGGCTAGGGAGGAAATTGCGGGTCCCCTAGCCGAGATATTTGAATCATCAATAGTCACGGGTGAGGTGCCTGAAGATTGGAGAGTGGCAAATGTTGGGCCTTGGTTTTAAAAGGGCTGCAGGGAAAAGCCTGGGAACCAAAGACCAGTGAGCCTCACATCTGTGGTGGGTAAATTGTTGGAAGGTATTTTGAGAGACAGAATCTACAGGCATTTAGAGATGCAAGGACTGATTAGGGACAGTCAGCATGGCTTTGTGAGTGGAAAATCATGTCTCACAAATTTAATTGAGTTTTTTAAAGGGGTAACCAAGAAGGTAGATGAGGGCAGTGCAGTTGATGTTGTCTACATGGACTTAAGCAAGGCCTTTGACAAGGTACCGCATGGTAGGTTGTTGCATAAAGTTAAATCTCACGGGATCCAGGGTGAGGTGTCTAAATGGATACAAAATTGTCTTCTTGACAGAAGCCAGAGGGTGGTTGTAGAGAGTTGTTTTTCAAACTGGAGGCCTGTGACCAGCGGTGTGCCTCAGGGATCAGTGCTGGGCCTACTGTTATTTGTCATTTATATTAATGATTTGGATGAGAATATAGGGGGCATGGTTAGTAAGTTTGCAGATGACACCAAGATTGGTGGCATGGTGGACAGTGAGGAAGGTTATCTCCAATTGCAGCGGGATCTTGACCAATTGGGCCAGTGGGCTGACGAATGGCAGATGGAGTTTAATTTAGACAAATGCGAGGTAATGCATTTTGGTAGATTGAACCAGGGCAGGACTTACTCAGTTAATGGTAGGGCGTTGGGGAGAGTTACAGAACAAAGAGATCTAGGGGTACATGTTCATAGCTCCTTGAAAGTGGAGTCACAGGTGGACAGAGCGGTGAAGAAGGCATTCAGCATGTTTGGTTTCATTAGTCAGAACATTGATTACAGGAGTTGGGAAATCTTGTTGAAGTTGTACAAGACATTGGTAAGGCCACACTTGGAATACTGTGTGCAATTCTGGTCACCCTATTATAGGAAGGATATTATTAAACTAGAAAGAGTGCAGAAAAGATTTACTAGGATGCTACTGGGACTAGATGGATTGAGTTATAAGGAGAGGCTGAATGGACTGGGACTTTTTTCTCTGGAGCATAGGAGGCTGAGGGGTGATCTTATAGAGATCTATAAAATAATGAGGGGCATAGACAAGGTAGATAGTCAATATCTTTTCCCAAAGGTAGGGGAGTCTAAAACTAGAGGGCATAGGTTTAAGGTGAGGGGGGAGAGATACAAAAGTGTCGAGAGGGGCAATTTTTTCACACAGAGGATGAGTGAGTGTCTGGAACAAACTGCCAGAGGTAGTAGTAGAGGCGGGTACAATTTTATCTTTCAAAAAGTATTTAGATAGTTACATGGGTACGATGGGTATAGAGGGATATGGGCCAAATGCGGGCAATTGGGATTAGTTTAGGGGTTTTTAAAAAGGGCGGCATGGACAAGTTGGGCCGAAGGGCCTGTTTCCATGCTGTAAACCTCTATGACTCTATGACTCTAATAACCTGTCGTGGTCCCTCCATGACAACACTATAGTTAAGAAAGCCCACCAAGGCTTTTACTTCCTCAGGAGGCTAAGGAAATTTGGTATGTCCGCTACAACTCCAACCAACTTTTACAGATGCACCATAGAAAGCATTCTTTCTGGTTGTATCATAGAATCCCTACAGTGCAGAAGGAGGCCATTAGGCCCATTGAGCCTGCACCGGCAATGATCCCACCCAGGCCCTATCCCTATAACCCCATATATTTACCCTGCTAATCCCCCTGACACTAATGGACAATTTAGCATGACCAACCCACCTAACTCGCACATCCTTGGACTGTGGGAGGAAACTGGAGCACCCGGAGGAAACCAACGCAGACACGGGGAGAACGCGAAAACTCCACACAGACAGTGACCCAAGCCGGGAATCAAACCCGGGTCCCTGGCATTGTGAGGCAGCAGTGCTAACCATTGTACTACCATGCCACCCTTATCATAGCTTGGTATGGTTCCTGCTCTGTCCAAGACAGCAAGAAACTACAAAGGGCCATGAATGAAGCCCAGTCCATCACACAAATCGACCTCCCATCCACTGACTCTGTCTACACTTCCCGCTGCCTCAGAAAAGCAGCCAGCATAATCAAGGATCCCACGTACCCTGGACATTCTCTCTCCCAGCTTCTTCCATCGGGAAAAAGACACAAAAGTCTGAGGTCACGTACTAACTGACTCAAGAACAGCTTCTTTCCTGCTGCCATCAGACTTTTGAATGGGTCTACCTCGCATTAAGTTGATCTTTCTCTAGCTATGTCTGTAACACTACATTTTGCACCCTCTCCTTTCCTTCTCTATGAACGGTATGCTTTGTCTGTATAGCACGCAAGAAACAATACTTTTCACTGTATACCAATACATGTGACAATACTAAATCAAATGAAATCTTCCAATTTCTGCTAAGTATCTAACTTGAACTTATTGGGGGTGTAAGCTAAATAAGTGTAGAAGGAAAGTGGAGTTAATAGAATTCCTATAGGAGGCCATTTGGCCCATTGAGTCTGCACCAACCCCCAACACAGCATCTTAGCCATGCCCATCCTCCTGCCCTATCCCTGTAACCCCATGTATTCACCCTGCTAATCACCCTAACCTATGCATCTATGCACCTATGCATCTTTCCACTGAGGGACAATTTAGCATGGCCAATCAACCTAACCCGCACATCTTTGGACTGTGGGGGGAAACCGGAGCACCCGGAGGAAACCCACGCAGACACGGGGAGAACATGCAAACTCCACACAGACAGTGACCCGAGGCCAGAATTGAATCCGGGTCCCTGGCGTTGTGTGCCACCGATGTTTGATTTAGAGTAGAAATAATTGTGTTCATTGTCCTTTTACTTTTTTAAAACCATAGCTGAATATTTAAAATAGAGCATAATCACTCATATTCATGTTCTTTGGATTTCGGATGGTAAAGTCATTTTGATTTGAACAGTGAACCTTGTGGCTTCATTTTTAAAAAATAAATACCTGGGTTTTAGGATTCTATAAAAAAAACCACTTTAACGGTCCTTATTGAGATCATGATAGGTGTCACACAAGTCCAACAATCTGTTCTCCAGGATTGCTGAGGCAGTAATGGGGGCTGGGGGAGTGGAGGTGGGGTGGGGGGGTGAAGTGGCTCCATGAAGCCTATATCTGCTGTCTCTCTCTGGAAGATGGCATCACAGCATTGATCCTACAAACACAGCCTCCCTGCCAGTGCCCTTGCTGTTCACCCGTCAGGCTTGACATTGCCGCCCATACCAAGGTGCCACAGTCCACATTCTTCTAGGCTGTCCTGCAAGACCACCTGCCAGCATCTCTATTGAACAACCTTCCACCAACCATGCTAATTGTTTGGGTGGCACTGTGTAGGAGCACTAGACAGGCAAAAGTACATGGAAGACAGGCACTAAGGGAATGCATAAGGGTGATTGTTTTGTGTTTATGTGCAACATGGTGTGATTTGATTCCCAATTTGGTTTAGAATGTTTATTTTGCGGTCACCTTTATTTGTACAAAGAGGACGCTGTAATCCATGACTCCCCAAAGTCTGTCCACAAGGCACTAGTCAGGAGTGTGGTGGAATAGTCTCAACTTGCCTGGCTGGGTACAGCTCCACCAACACTCAAGTAGCTTGACATCATCAAGGATAAAGCAGTCCATTTAATCGGTACCCATTCCACCACCTTAAACCAGGTTAAAGTCCAAAAGATTTATTTGGAATCAAGAGCTTTTGGAGCGCTGCTCCTTCCTCAGGTGAGTACAGATGAAGGAGCAGCGCTCCGAAAGCTCATGATTCCAAATAAACTTGTTGGACTTTAACCTGGTGTTGTGAGACTTCTTCCTGGCCCACCCCAGGCCAACGCCGGCATCTCCACATCATGACCACCTTAAACATTCACTCCCTCCACCACTAACAGACAGTGGCACCAGTATGTACCACACCCCAGATGTACTGCAGCAACTCACCAAGGCGGCTCCTACAACACCTCCCAAATCCATGATCTCTACCACTTAGAAAGACACGGGCAACAGACACATGAGGGCACCACCATCTGCAAGTTCCCCACCAAATCACACACTATCCTAACTTGGAACTGTGTTGCCATTTCTTCAGCCCTGCACCTCCTGCGCTAACAGCACAGTGGGTATACTTACATCTCAGGCACTGCAGCGGTTCAAGAAGGCAGCTCACCCCCACCTTCTCATTGGCAACTGGGAATGGGCAATAAATATTGCCCTAGCAATTGATGCTCACATCCCATGAAATAATTTTAAAAATACACACACATTCACCCACACGTGTGTGCAGCTGTAATTTATAAGCCCCTAGTGTTGCCCTTATTCGAATTATATCACTTCCTCTGACTTCATCTGAGGAAATGAGTTAATTGCTCTGACTCACCCCACAAGGTGTGACTACCTCACCCGCTTTTAAATAAAGCACAAAGACAGGTGACAGTTTTCAAACCCTGTCCCAGACTGAGGTGATACAAGGGGGCAGGGGGCGGGGTGGGGTGTTGGGGAGAGCCTGCGGTCACATCAAAGTCACCGCAGACAATTCCAACTGGGATACAATAGCACACGGGACAGAAGAATAGAACATGGAATTACATAATATCAAAATATATTACTCAAATCCTGCAGCCAACTCCCCACACCCATTCCGAAGATATATTTTTACGAAGTTCCAAAAAAAGGAATTGCACTTTAGGACGAAAATGTAAAATTTAAAGCTATAAAGGACTCGGGTCCGGTCCAATGTAAATAAAAATAAATTTATAGCGCCCTTCTTGGCTTCAGGATTTATTTTTTAGTGTGTGTAGTGATCACCCAGCCAGGCAAAGCTTCTGCTGTGGCTAAACGGAGCTCTCTGAGTCCTCCACTCAATGTTGTCAAGGGGTAGTCTTCAATGATTGAGTCATTGATTGGGGTGAATCACAGCTGCAGTCTGGGTTCCCTGCAAGGCCCTATTTGTGTCAATTTAAATGAGAGCTGGACCAGCAAGAACAGCAAATGAGTTGTGAGTTGTAGTGAGTCAGGTGAATCTGGAGCAGAAAGCTAGTTTTAAACTAGCCCACCCTGAAAACTGGGGTCTATCTCTTACTGCGACCCTATTAAACCTTCCTTTCCATTAACTGCACTCAAATACGTGAAGTGTGTTGAAATCAGGGAGAAAGGTTTCGCGGAGGTTTATTTTATTCATTCATGGCTGAGCCAGCTCATCCCTAAGGGAATTTTAAGAATCAACCACATTGCTGTGGCTCTGGAGTCACATATAGGCCAGACCAGGTAAGGATGACAGATTTCCTTCCCTAAAGGACATTCGTGAACCAGATGGGTTTTTTGCGACAATCGACAATAGCTTTCATTAGTCTTTTTCTTAATTCCAGATTTTTATTGAATTTAAGTGTCACCATCTGCCGTGTAGGATTTGAACCTGGGTCCCCAGAGCATTACCCTGGGTTTCTGGGTTACTAGTCCAGTGACAATATCACTACACGACCGCTGGCAAGCAGAGTAACAAAACAGAGGTACTTCGGGAAGAGGTTCCAGAGGGAAGGGAGGTCAGTTGTAAGGTGTCAAATGGAAAGTCCAATACTCTTGATCCCGCCTGGGCTTTGTCTGATAAGAAGAGAATATCAGACTTTTGCAAAACCTGACCGTGAATGTAAGAAGGATCATGAAAATGCCAGTCTTGGCCACAAGGTGGCAGAAGGTTCACATGGAAAGGCCTTTGCTGTTCAGGGAGAGCAGGTGCAGTGAGCTGGGCATCCAGGCAGAATGAGCTTATTCTGTTGCTGCTCACTCGCTTGGGGCAAAACTGTTGACAGAACCCATTAGCAAGCATCCCAGGCAGCTTCTGAGATTTAAAGCACGTGTTTGCAATAGTCACGCTACCCTCGGTCATCTGAAAGGGTCAAATTTGGATTCCCAAGATCCACTGAGACAATCAGAACATTTATTGTATTCAGGGAGGGAGGAAGTAAAATGACAATAGACCATTGGATCTGAGCTTTTTGGCATTTGGTTTATTCTGCTGGTAAACTTGGGGTGGGGGTGGGGGGTGGTGGTAAAATCTCCTCACTATCCACCCCTGCGTCGCATTCTCTCTCATCCAGCCCTGAATGTAGTCCCTGACGTTGTGATGGACTTCCATGATCCAGGAGTACCTCATGTGAATTGAGGTAGCTGCGGTTAGGAGACATCTCCCATTTGAGCAGAGATCAGTCCTTTCCTCACCCAACATCATTTCTTTCCCATTTGCAACTCCAAGGATAGAAAATATCCCTGACTGATTTCCCAATTCCTAAGTCACTGAGATCATTTGCTGCATTCCTGACAGTGCCTTGGCTGAGGTCATGTAGCTTAACGCAGACCAGGGGTCAAGTCCAAGGCTTTCCCCCTCTGTTTTGTTCAGACCCACATCGGGACCTGTTGAAGAAAAGCCTTAATTAATTTCATTTTTGAAGGAATTGTTGTGATGCTGAGACTTCTTAAGGACAAAGTCCTGATGGTGACAATGCTTTTCATAGCATCATAGAAACCCTACATTGCAGGGAAGGCCATTCAGCCCATCGAGCCTGCACCGACAACAATCCCACCTAGGCCCTATCCCCGTAACCCCACATATTTACCCTGCTAATCCCGCTAACCTACGCATCCCGGGACATTAAGGAGCAATTTAGCATGGTCAATGCACCTAACTTGCACATCTTTGGAGTGTGGGAGGAAACCGGAGCACCTGGAGGAAACCCACGCAGACAATGTGCAAACTCCACACAGGCAGTGACCTAAGCTGGGAATCGAACCCAGGTCTCTGGAGCTGTGAGGCAGCAGTGCTAACCACTGTGCCATCGTGCCCCTCCTCCTTTTTAAAAGAGGACCTGGATGAGACCACCTCAAACCAGGAGATCCTTCTCATATTGGGCTCCTAAGCTGGGGCTTGTTCTTTTAATAGAATTCTTCACACTGACTTCCTTATGAATAGGGTATTTCAATTTATTATCTCTCTCCTGAGAGGAACTCATTACCTCATTGGCACAGTCTCGGGATAAGGGGCTCATGATCATTTAGGATTGAGATGAGAAATTTCTTCACCCAAAGGGTTGTGATTCTTTGAAATTCTATATCCCAGAGGTTTGTGGAGGCTCCTTCATTGAAGTTATTTAAGGCTGAGATAGACAGATATTTGGTCCTGGGAGGACAGGCGATATGGAGAATGGGCAGGAAAGTGAAGACCAAGATCAGCCATGATCGTATTGCCTGGTGGGACAGACCTGACAGGTCCAGCAGATACTCCTGCTCCGATCGCTAGTGTTCTGGAGTATCTGGGGATGGGGACTCTCTTTAAATGGATGAAGGAAGAAAGACTTGCATTTATATCGCGCCTTTCATGATCTCAGCACATTACAACCAATGATGTGCTTTTGAAATGGAGGTATAATTGTAATGTAGGAAATAAAGCAGTCAGTTTATACACAGCAAGCTATACAAGAGCTAATGTGGTAATAACCAGTTAATCTGTTTTCAATGATGTTAGTTGAGGGATTAATCTTGGCGAGGAATCTCCAGCCCTTCTTCAAGTGCCAATTGGTCTTTTACAACCAATGGATAGGGCACTCGGATCCTCACCCTAACAATGCATCCAGAAGACAGCAGCTTTGACAATGCTGCACTCCCTCAGTACTGCACCTCAATGTTGTGCTCAAGGGAAAGTGAACCCACCACCTTGTGCTACCAACTGAAGCACAGCTGGCAGAGGGAAGCTTGGATGGGAGCGAGAGACCTCGCTACTTGACCCATGACACTGCGAAGTTGAAAGGCAGGTCACGTGCAACATGCTCAGAGAATGACTTCACGTGTCTGTTTAACCCCACATACAACCTGACCTAATCATAACATTCCCATCAAGCACATCACTTCCCATTCACACTCAATATGCCGACTGCGGCGTCCAGGAAAAACATCCCTCGACGTATAATCCTGCTCCAAGGATAACATTTTTCCCAATTAGCCCTGCTCCATGGTCCCGGTGCACTCAACAGCGTCAGTTCATGGCCTGAAGTCAGTTCAAGTCAGCAGCAGCTGTGAGCTGACAGGCTTTTCAGCACATTAGCACCTTCCAGATAATTGTCAGCTTGGCTCACTCCAAACTCTTTCACCCCAGAGTCAGAAGGTCTTAAGGTAGATGTAGAGAAGCTATTTCCTCAGGCAGGGGAAATCCCGAATCTTAAAATTAGAACTGGATAACGTAGGAGGGAATTTGGGAAGCATTCATTCACATAAACGACAGTGGAAACTTGGACCTCTCTCCCTCAAAAGGCTGTGCACGTTCGGTCAATGGGAGCTTTCAGGACTGACTGGAAACTTGATAAAGTTTTGTTACAAAGGATTTCTTTTATTTACTCATGGGGTGCGGGTGTCACTGGCTCGGCCCCATTCCTGATTGTCCTGGAACTGAGTGGCTCATTTTAGAGAGCAGTTGAGATTCAACCACATTGTTGTGGGCCTGGAGTCACAAATAAGCCTGACCAGGTAAGGACGGCAGATTTCCTTCCCAAAAGAACACTAGTGAAGCAGGTGGGTTTTTACGACAATTGATAATGGTCACCATTACTGAGACTAATTTTACATTTCAGATTTAATAACTGAGTTTAACACCGTGGTGGGATTTGAACCCATGTAGTCTGAGCCTCTGGATTATTAGCCCAGTGGCATTACCACTACACCACCATCTCCCCCGTAATTGCCCTTGAGAAGGTGGTGATGAGCTTGAACCGCTGCAGTCCATTTGGTGCAGGTACACCCACAGTGCTGTTAGTGAGGGAGTTCCAAGATTTTGCCCCAGCGACAGTGAAGGAACAGTGATAACTTTTCACGTCAGGATTGGTGAGTGTCTTGGAAGGGAAATTCCAGATGGTGGTGCTCCCAGGCATCTGCTGCCTTTGTCTTTCTAGATGGCAGAGATCCCAGGTTTGGAATGTGCTGGCGTAGTAATCTTGGTGAGTTGGCGAGGTGTATTTTCTGGATGGTGCACATTGTTGTCACTGTGAGTGGTGGAGGGAGTGAATGTTTGAGGTGGAGCAAAGCTGGGCAAATGGATTTGGATCATATATCAGCCAATAATCTCCCTGAATGTTGGAACATGCACAAGAGGCTGAATGGCTGCACCTGAATAGCTATGAATAGCTATGGACTGAATTTTATAGGCCATCTACAGGTGGGACAACAGGTGTAAGTCAGGACTGTGCGTGTGGCAGCATGCCCACCACCTGCCCACCTGCCTCCACCCCCAGCATCATTTTACAGTTGGTGGGCGGGGCATCATGTGGGCCAATGCCTGTGTCTAATTTAGGCCTTAAGTGGGCAATTATTGTCCATTTAAGGACCTCATCCTGCCATCACACTGAGTTCATGGGCAGGCCCCACAACCCTCCAATGTGGATGGAACACTTAGATGGCAGCCTCCTGGTGACAAGTCAGGGGTGTGACCTACGAGGCAGCGAGGCATGGAAGTGCAGGGCTGTGAGGGCCACAGCAAAGGTCACAGGCCATCTTGTGAAGGATTCTCCCTCTGCAATGATGGCCTGGTAGCTCCAGCCACAATAATTTTGTAGCATTTGCAAGACTTCAAAGGGTGCCTTCATCTTGAGGGTGCCCACACAGCCCCCACCTTCAAAGACTGTGCCCATCTCTTCTGGTTGAGCTACAATCTTCCCATATCCCCAGTTGCTCCTGGACAGGTCTTCCAGAGGGGACTGTGTTGTGTTCACAACTCAACTTACACTCACATGATGAAGGGGCAGCGCTCCGAAAGCTTGTGGCTTGTGCTATCAAATAAACCTGTTGGACTTTAACCTGGTGTTGTGAGACTTCTTACTGTACATTACAGAGAATAACCATTCCTTATTTATTCTAGAGAATAAAAACTTTGTAGATATTGAGAATAGCAGGCCTTATGCATATTATGGTGAAAAGCAGACTCTGTGTATATTAGAATCATAGAATGCCTACAGTGCAGAAGGAGGCTATTCAACCCATCGAGTCTGCACCAACAACAATCCCAGCCCAGCCCTATCCCCATAACCTCACGTATTTACCCTGTTAATCCCCCTGACACTAAGGAGCAATTTAGCATGGCCAATCAACCTAACCCACCAGAAATGAACCTGGGTCCCTGGCACTGTGAGGCAGCAGTGCTAACCACCGTGCCACCATATTATATATTATATTTATTATAAAGAATCACCAGCCCTTCATGTATTATCGAGAATAGCAGACCCTGTATGTATGAAATGGAATAGCAGACCCTGTATATGTTACAGGGAACAGCAGGCCATGTGTATATGTGAAGAAAAGCTGTGTATATACTGAATATACAGTGTTCATCTGATCCATTAGCTTGGTCTTCAACCACGTTTGTAAACACCAATATTCCAACAGGTGTCACCGTTTACAAATCGAGTGTGGGAATGTTGCCAGATGCTTGCTAGCTCAGAAAGGCTGAATCAGATTGTAGAACTTCCATGAAGTATCCCAGTGGTCGAGGATACCTAGTTTAACACGAGTAAATACTGGTATATGAAAGTATTACACATTCAGCAGCTATTGTCCATGATTTTAATGAGATATTTACAATAAATAATTTAATTACAATGAACACATGTTGTGTAACGTGCAAGATGAACGATGGTAAGTTGGAGCTTTCACAGTCATCTCTAAACCAGGAGATTTGCTGGATCAAACTCCACTCTGAGCTTTGATTGAGGCAACCCCACAGACTAATACTGCGGTAGTGCTGCACTGTCAGATTGGCCACTTCATATTAAATGTAGTTATCGCCTGCCTGCTTTACTGGTTCCGGTGATTGACAGCAAGAGATGATAAGAATCTTTTTTAAATGTATTATTTCAGGGGCATGTGGGCATCACTGGCTAGGTCTGCATTTATTGTCCGCCCCTAATTGCCCTTGAGAAGATGGTGGTGAGCTGCCTTCATGAACCACAGTAAGAAGTCTCACAACACCAGGTTAAAGTCCACCAGGTTTATTTGGCAGCACAAGCTTTCGGAGCACTGCTTCTTCATCAGGTGCACTGCTCCTCCATCACTCACCTGATGAAGGAGCGACACTCCGAAAGCTTGTGCTGTCAAATAAACCTGGTGGACTTTAACCTGGTGTTGTGAGACTTCTTACTATGCTTACCCCAGTCCAACGCCGGCATCTCCACTTCATGAACCACTGCAGACCCTGTGGGGTAGGTACACCCACAGTGCTGTTAGAAAGGGAGTTTTGGGATTTTGATCCAGTGACAGTGAAGGAATGATGATCTTGTTCTCAGTCAGGGTGCTGTGTGGCTTGGAGGGGAAATTACAGGTGGCGGTGTTTCCATGCATCTGCTGCTGATGTCCTTCTAGGTGGTAGAAGTCCCGGGTTGTGGAGGTGCTGTCTAAGGAGCCTTGGTGAGTTGCTGTATTGCATCTTGTAATACTGCTGCCACTATGCTGGTGGTGGATGGAGTGTCAATCAAATGGGGCTGCTTTGTATTGTTGGAGTTGCATCCATCCAGGCAAGTGGAGAGTTATCATCACACTCCTAACTTGTTCCTTGTAGATAGTGGACAGGCTTTGGGGAGTCAGGAGTTACTCTCTGCAGAATTCCCAGCCTCTGTCCTGCTTTTGCAGCCACAGTATTTGTATTTTATCGAATCCCTTCAGTGCAGAAGGAGGCCATTCAGCCCATCGAGTCTGCACCGACCACAATCCAACCCAGACCCTATTCCCATACCTCCACATATTTACCCTGTTAATGCCCCTGACACTAGGGTTAATTTAGCATGACCAATCAACCTAACCCACACATCTTTGGACTGTGGGAGGAAACCGGAGCACCCGGAGCACCCGGAGGAAACCCACGCAGGTTGGACTAGGAGATTACAGGGACTGGGAACGTCCGACATGTGGAGTTTTTTCAAGGAGCAGCTACTGCGAGTCTGTGATAGGTATGTCCCTGTCAGGCAAGGAGGAATTGGTAGGGCTAGGGAACCGTGGTGCACCAAAAAAGTTTCTTTGTTGGTTAAAAAGAAAAAGGAGGCTTATGTTCGGATGAGACGTGAGCACTCGGGTAGTGCACTAGAAAGCTTTAGATTGGCTAAGAGGGAGTTGAAGAGCGAGCTTAGAAGGGCTAAAAGGGGACATGAGAAGACTTTGGCGGATAGGGTTAAAGAGAATCCTAAGGCGTTCTATAGGTATGTCAAGAACAGAAGGTTGGTTAGGGCAAGTTTAGGGCCAGTTATAGATGGCAGAGGGAAGTTATGTGTGGAACCGGAGGAGATTGGTGAAGCATTGAACCAATATTTCTCTTCGGTGTTCACGCAAGGGGACATGAATATAGCTGAGGAGGACACTGGGTTGCAAGGGAGTAGAATAGACAGTATTACAGTTGATAAGGAGGATGTGCAGGATATTCTGGAGGGTCTGAAAATAGATAAATCCCCTGGTCCGGATGGGATTTATCCAAGGATTCTCTGGGAGGCAAGAGAAGTGATTGCAGAGCCTCTGGCTCTGATCTTCAGGTCGTCGTTGGCCTCTGGTATAGTACCAGAAGATTGGAGGTTAGCGAATGTTGTCCCATTGTTTAAGAAGGGGAACAGAGACTTCCCCGGGAATTATAGACCGGTGAGTCTCACTTCTGTTGTCGGCAAGATGTTGGAAAAAATTATAAGGGATAGGATTTATAGTTATTTGGAGAGTAATGAATTGATAGGTGATAGTCAGCATGGTTTTGTGGCAGGTAGGTCGTGCCTTACTAACCTTATTGAGTTTTTTGAGAAAGTGACCAAGGAGGTGGATGGGGGCAAGGCAGTGGACGTGGTATATATGGATTTTAGTAAGGCGTTTGATAAGGTTCACCATGGTAGGCTTCTGCAGAAAATGCAGATGTATGGGATTGGGGGTGATCTAGGAAATTGGATCAGGAATTGGCTAGCGGATAGGAAACAGAGGGTGGTGGTTGATAGTAAATATTCATCATGGAGTGCGGTTACAAGTGGTGTACCTCAGGGATCTGTTTTGGGGCCACTGCTGTTTGTAATATTTATTAATGATCTGGATGAGGGTATAGTTGGGTGGATTAGCAAATTTGCTGATGACACCAAAGTCGGTGGTGTGGTAGACAGTGAGGAAGGGTGTCGTAGTTTGCAGGAAGACTTAGACAGGTTGCAAAGTTGGGCCGAGAGGTGGCGGATGGAGTTTAATGCGGAGAAGTGTGAGGTAATTCACTTTGGTAGGAATAACAGATGTGTTGAGTATAGGGCTAACGGGAGGACTTTGAATAGTGTGGAGGAGCAGAGGGATCTAGGTGTATGTGTGCATAGATCCCTGAAAGTTGGGAATCAAGTAGATAAGGTTGTTAAGAAGGCATATGGTGTCTTGGCGTTTATTGGTAGGGGGATTGAATTTAGGAGTCGTAGCGTTATGTTGCAACTGTACACAACTCTGGTGCGGCCGCACTTGGAGTACTGTGTGCAGTTCTGGTCCCCACATTACAGGAAGGATGTGGAGGCTTTGGAGAGGGTGCAGAGGAGGTTTACCAGGATGTTGCCTGGTATGGAGGGGAGATCCTATGAGGAGAGGCTGAGGGATTTGGGATTGTTTTCGCTGGAAAGGCGGCGGCTAAGAGGGGATCTTATTGAAACATATAAGATGATTAGAGGTTTAGATAGGGTGGATAGTGATAGCCTTTTTCCTCTGATGGAGAAATCCAGCACGAGGGGGCATGGCTTTAAATTGAGGGGGGGTAGTTATAGAACCGATGTCAGGGGTAGGTTCTTTACCCAGAGGGTGGTGAGGGATTGGAATGCCCTGCCAGCATCAGTAGTAAATGCGCCTAGTTTGGGGGCGTTTAAGAGATCCGTAGATAGGTTCATGGACGAAAAGAAATTGGTTTAGGTTGGAGGGTCACAGTTTTTTTTTTTAACTGGTCGGTGCAACATCGTGGGCCGAAGGGCCTGTTCTGCGCTGTAATGTTCTATGTTCTATGTTCTATGACACGGGGAGAACGTGCAAACTCCACATGTATGGTTGGTCCAATTCAGTTTCTGATCAACGGTAACCATCTTCAAGATGTTTTCATGGACAGGATTTATGTGTTTTCCTACTGCTGCTGATCAGTGTGTTTTTTACTTGAGGGAGGTGTGATTTCTTACCCTCAGAGTCCTTGTCCCAATGTTAATAATTCCAGCGGCAAGCCCAGTTTTGGTCATGCCTGGGGCTGCTCTTGTCGTGCCTTCCTGCTCTCTTCATTGAGCCAGGGTTGATCTGGGCTTGGTGGTAAATTGAGGGATAAGCCAGGCCATGAGGGCACAGATTGTGGTTGAGTACAATCCTGCTGAGTTGATGGATCTGTTCAAAGTCTTTCCCATTTAGCACAGTGTGGTGCCACACAACTCAATTGAAGGTACCCTCAGCGTGAAGACAGGACTGCTTCTCCACGAGGACCGTGCGGTATTCACTCCTCCCGACACTGCTGATTCATCTGCGGCAGGCAGGTTGGTGAGGACCAGATCAAATAGGTTTATGCTCTTGCCGATTCCCTCACCACCTGCCGCAGACCCAATCTAACAGCAATATCCTTTAGGCCCCGGCCAGCTTGGTTGATAGCGGTGCTACCAAGCCGGTCTTGGTGATGAACATTGAAGTTCCCCACCCAGAGTACATTCTGTGCCCTTGCCAACTTCGGTGCTTCCTCCAACTTATATCCAACATGGAGCAGCAATGATTCATCAGCTGGGTGGGGGAAAGGGAGGAGGGACAGGTGGTAATCAGCAGGAGGTTTCTTTGCTCGTGTCTCATGTAAGGCTATGAGGCCTTATGTGGTCCAGAGTCAATGTTAAAGACCCCCAGGGTAGCAACTCCCTCCCAGCTGTATACCGCTGTGCTTGCACCTTGATGGGATGGGCCTACCCAGGAATTGTGCTCATGGTGTCTGAGACACTGGGGTCGATTCTCCCAAAAGTGCTGAATTGGCGAGAAAACTGGTCTAGATCACAACAGTTTTTTCAGTGCAACAGCAGGCCTGAATCTCCCCACACTCTGCGCACTGCAGAGGTCACCGTCATGAATCTCATTAAACAGTCAGGGTGCGGGGCCTATTCACGCCAGAGTCTGACAGTTCCGGAACTCTGTGCATGCGCAGTGGCCCCGATCTGTCAGTCTCCCTGTTTGCTGGCCAGCCCAGGACCCCCGCAGTGCTGCCCCTCCAGCACCCCTCCACCCACAGCCAGATCGAGGCCCGATGATAATTCCTGGGCCA
This sequence comes from Mustelus asterias, assembly GCF_964213995.1. NCBI lineage: Eukaryota > Metazoa > Chordata > Chondrichthyes > Carcharhiniformes > Triakidae > Mustelus > Mustelus asterias. The sequence continues at coordinate 36,941,782 of NC_135807.1, read as the reverse complement.
GCCCCAACCCCCTCCCCATCCCGGATCGCCCCGATGTCCAGCCCACCCTCCCAGCAGTGACGCTCCCCTCACCCCCACCCACTACAGCAGACCACACCCCTTCCTCCCCGCCCCCCCCCCCCCCCCCCCCGCTGACCCCCCTCTCCCCAGCAGAACAACCCCTCCGATGGGAAGCAGACCAACCCCCCCCGACGGGAGGAAGACGCCCCCCCCACCCCCCCCCAGCAGACCACCACACCCAGCCCACCCCAAATCGCTGACCTCCCTCCAGTCCAGTCTGATCCCCATGCAGTGGCACCAGGGCACCCCATCCCCACCAGTCGCCCCCTAGGCCTTGCCCACAATAGGCCCCACCCCTTTGGCACTGCCCCATGCCCGGTTTGTCCTTTGTCCCTTGGGCACTGCCAGGGTGCCCATGCCCAGGGACAATCAGAGCCCCCCACCGCCCAACCCCCTGGGGGCTCTGATTGTCCCCCCCTTCACTCTGGCAGGGTCTCCCGCTAGTTCCACTCCTAGCAGGGTGGGAGATGCTATCGGGCCCGGCACGGAACTTGCCGGGCCCGATAATGACATTTAAACTACATTTAAAATATATTTAAAACAGATTTAAATCATTTACCTCTCTTCCCGCCGATTTCCAGTACGATCCCGACTGCGCCTGTTCCCTGGCTCTGGGAGACGCACATGCGTTGGGAACACATGCACAAATCCCGCGAAATGGCCAACACACAATTCTCCCGACCCAACCCACCAGAAAATTTGCAGGTCGCAATGGGAGAATTGCCCCCATTATCCGTAAGGTGTGATTCCGTGACTATGACTATGTCTGGCTGTTGCTTGACCAGTCTGTGAGACAGCTCTCCCAATATTAACACAGGCCCCAGATATTAAAATGGAGGACTTTGCAGGATCAACAGAACTGGGTTTGCTGCTGTTGATCCTGGTGTCTGGGTTGATGCTGAGTAATCCATTTGGTTTAATTCCCTTTCCTAGTCTTTGTAGCAGTTGTATACAACTGAGTGGCTTGCTAGGTTATTTCAAAGGGCAGTGAAGAGTGAACCACATTGTTGTGAATCTGAAGTCATATGTATCCCAGGTAAGGACGGCAGATTTCCTTCCCTAAAGGGGCTTTTTGTCTTGCACGTATCGGATGCAAAAATGCCAAATTCCAATGATACAAACATTTATACTGCATAACAAGAGGTGATTGATTGGTTAACAGCTTAACTCTGATCGGCGGAGGCATTGGGACATCCTAAAGTTATGAAAGCTGACAGAGAAATGCTTATTCATTATTTTTTCTTTTTTGATGAAGGAAAATTCCCTCCGCAACTCCCCCCCCCCCACCGCCACTCCCCTCCCCCTCCAAGCTCCACCCACAGCTTCCTCACTGCTGCCACATCGTTTAGTTGGATCAGTGGTAGATTCTGGGCAGGAGCTGTAGATTTTCAAGGCGTATTTCAGAGCCACTATATACTATATACATTGAGTCAGTGAAGGTTTTAGTTAGGATCCATTCATAGCTGAAAAGCTGTAGTATTAACATCAAATTTGTTTCCATGTTGTAGGACCTATCTGGTTTTCCACTGGAAGTGTAATTGAAGTTATCAGAGTCTTGGGGGGGGGCGATACCATTGGACCACATGCCTGAATCATATCTATCCCTGCCCACACTGTCATTGTGTTTCACCCTGGCTAGTCCTTGATTGGCTACTGAGCATGAAATCGCATTGAGATCGCGGTCTTGCCCGGTATTCGAGCCTGCTGACTTCACGGGCATGCCGATAGAGAATGCTCAATACTTTGCTTATTGCGAAGAACGAAAGGGACATGCTGTTTTATACGATCCACCAGTCACTGGGATGTACAACCTACATACCGGGCATCACACCAGCACTGAAACTCATTTACCACATTACTCATTTGTGTAATCGGTGTGAGTTCTTTTTGGCTTGACAGCAGCATCTGGTGAGTGGAGAATACCACTCGTGTTGCTACTGAAATATGAAATGGTTAACATCTCCTGTTGATCAAAATATAGAACCACTTCACTCTTCCAGGGTTATGTGAGGTGGACAGGGTGCTTTTCAGGACCATTCCACTGTCCAAGAGAACTCAACTGTCCAAGAAAATGTCTCCTCAGTTATCGTGAGTCATTGTTGTCGGTTTACTGATGTTCCAGCTGGTGAAAATACTTTCTCGCTGTCTATTCTATCATCGATTATCACATTCCCCTCCCTTCACCAGTTCAACAATGGATTTAAATAAACAGATTGAAATGGCGGAGGGAGGGGAATTTTACATAATATGTTAATGTGTCTGAATTTTACATAATATGTTAATGGTAGACAACCATCTTATCAATCAGTGCACTCACCTGATGAAGGAGCAGCGCTCCAAAAGCTGGTGATTCCAAATAAACCTGTTGGACTCTAACCTGGTGTTATGAGACTTCTTACTGTATTCTATTATCAATTTCGCATCATTGAGATCACCTCCATTAAATCTCCCCTTAACCGTTTCTGTTTTGAAGCAAATAGTTACAGACCCTCCTCAGAACCAAAGGCCACCATTCCTTAAATTTTGGGATTCTTCCGTTGGACCTTCTTCAAGCCTTTGACCTTCTTTGTGAAATATGAGGCCTGCAATAAATGCTGGCCAGCCAGCGGCTCCCATGTCCCACAAATGAATTTAAAAAACAGGATCAAGAATTCTATCCATTTACTCTCCAGAGGAAATGTTTCAACTGTTTACTCCACCCCTTTTCCTCATAGCAAAATTAAGTAAATCACCAAAGACCCCCATACAACCTCACAACCCACTCATAGCTTATTTTGACCAGGGCACTACTGTAATTCCCATCAGCTCAATGTCATCATGCCCCATAGTGGCACAGGGATTAGCTGCCTCAGCGCCAGAGACCCAGGTTTGATTCCAGCCTTGTGTGACTGTCTATATGGAATTTGCATGTTCTCCCTGTGTCTGCGTGGGTTTCCTCCGCGTGCTCCGATTTCCTCCTACACTCCAAAGATGTGCAGGTGGATTGGCCATACGAAATTGCCCCTTAGGGTGGGATTTTCCAGCCTCGCTCACTCCAAGACCAGAAAATTCCACCCGAGGTCAACAGACCTTTGCATGGTCCATGTCCCACTCACTATGACTTCCGTGGCGAGCGGGACAGGAAAATTCCACCCTTCGAGTCCAAAGGTGTGTAGGTTAGGTGGATTAGCCACGGTGAATGTGCAAGATTATGGGGATAGGGTGGAGCGGAGAGCCTGGGTAAGATGCTCTTTTGGAGAGTCGGTGCAGTATCGATGGGCTGAATGGCCTCCTTCTGCATTGTCGGGATTCTGTGGCTCACACGAGATTTAATCATCTCTATCTGCACCCATCCTTGCACTTTTCAGTCCCACCTTTACTCATGTATAATGGTAAACCCACCTGTGTAATGAATTCACTCTTCTGTCCTGCAAACCCCGGGTTGAAATGAAACAGTGCAATTACCGCAACGGACACACATTAACATATTATGTAAAATTCCCCTCTGCTTGCCATTTCAACCTGTTTATTTAAATCCCTTGTGGAACTGGTGGAGGGGGGGGAATGTGATCATCGCCCTTTAACACACTCATAACTAACATTGCAACATGATTTCAACACCAAGGTCACTAGAAGTGTACTGAGTAAATAGATCCCGTGATGGTGTGGGAGCTCAAGAATTAGAGATGCTGTTTATTTCATAAGTGGCATTCAGCAAATGGGGAGCTAAGTGAGTCACTCGTGTAGCAAATGAATTAATGAGTTTCCTTCCTCCGTTTAGCTCCAGCATTCAGAAGATGACCTAATCTTTCTACAGGGCTGTAGTACAATATGTTTGTTGTTTTTTGTGTTTGGATTTGTTTCCAACACTTGTCCAGATATGATTCCATTTCTTCCCCTGAATATTTTGCTTCTAAATATTTCAGATGTTGCGTCAGTTTTCAGTTATTCTTCCTCTCCAGTTTTCCCCATGCACCTCCGTGGTACACACTGGTCCATGGAATTAAGAGGATGAAGCAGAAATGCATAGTTGGGGAAAATAAATAAATAGCCTAAAGACTTGCATTTCAATAGTGCCTTTCACATCCTCACCATATCTCAAAGTGCTTTATGGAGAGAGAAAGGCACAGAAGGAGAGACATGGCTTGATCTATGAAGGGATTGGCTTTCATTCCATGAAAAAGCCATTAGATTGTTACATAGGGCTCACCTTCTCTGTGTAATTCACAATCCAGTTATGAAATATTAGAGCTCCTAGCATATTTAATAATGTAACCAACGTGTAGTGTAGGGATGTGAGATTTGGGTTTTTTTTATTCATTCATGGGACATGGACTGGCCAGCATTTATTGCCCATCTCTAGTTGTCCTTGGAGGGCAGTTGAGAGTCAACATATCGCTGTGGCTCTGGAGTCACATGCCGGCCAGATCAGGTAAGGACGACAGATTTCCTTCCCTTAAGGACATTAGTGAATCAGATGGGTTTTTCTGACAATCAACAATGGTCATAAGTAGATTCTTAATTCCAGATTTTTTAATTGAATTCAAATTCCAACCATCGGCCGTGGTGGGTTTTGATGCACGTTCCAGAGTTTTTCATTGAAAAAAAGTCTTGTATTTATGAATTGTCTTTATTTTCTCTCTCATAAATGTCTCACAATACTTTGAAACCAAGTTCACCCACTTCACTTTACTAATGAAGTACCATTCTTAAGGGACATAGACCCACAACACTGGTAGGGATTTACACTTTTTTTTGTGACTCCTGAGAATATAGCATTAGCAAATTTACGCAGCAAAAAGTTGTTGAAAGGCAAGCACTGTAGTCATTAGACAGACAGAAGGGCAGATGGAGGGACAGACAGAGAGGCTGGAATTCTCCCAAAAAAATTCAAAGGGTCGAATTTGCATGAAAACTTAAGTAATTCACACTGTTTTTTTCAGTGGGAGTTCAGAGAAGAATCTCCCACACTCTGTGCACTGCAGAGGTCACTAGCATGTATATCATTAAAAATCAAGGGACGGGGCCTGTATCCCCAGTATAGCTCTGAATGGGCCACTGTGCATGTGCCGATCTTTCAGCGCCGAGATCAGCGCATACGCAGTGGCCCCACACTGCTGGCCTCCCAATTGCTGGCCAGCCTGATCATTGGCCAGCCCTGTGACCCCTGCATTGCTGGCCCTCCGGCTCCCCACGGCCCGATCGTTGGCCCCACGACCATTCCCAAACCAGCCCCAAACCCCGCCACCCCCCCGCTCCAGCCCATTCCGATCTACAGCCCCCCACAATTCCCCACCCCTCCACCTCTCCAGACCCAATGTCCCCACCTCCCCCCCCACAGTCCTGACTCTCCTCTGCAGTCCCGATCCACCAACAGGCTGACCCCCTCAGCCTGCCCCGATCGCTGGACTCCCTCCTTCCCTGTCTGCAGAGTGGCAGCGGGACCCCCCCCATCTCCACTGATTGACCCATCAGGCCCCGCCCCCATCAGGCCCTGCCCCTAGGCCTTGCCCCCATAGGCCCAGCCCCATTGGCACTGCCCCATGACTGGTGGGCAGTGCCAAGGTGCCCACTGGGCATTGGCACTTTGCCCCTTGGGCAGTGCTGGGGGCCTAGGCTGGCACTGCTAGGGTGCCAATGCCCAAGGGACACCCTCCCACCATCTGACCCTCTGAGAGGCCCTATTGCCCCCAGCAGGGTTAGGCCGGTAGTTCCCCGCAAGTGGGGTTATCCACTTTAGTAGCAATAATAGGAAGACAGATTATTACTTGAATGGGTATAAATTGAGAGGTGGATACTCAACGAGACCTTGGTGTCCTCGTGCATCAGTCGCTGAAAGTAAGCGCGCAGGTAGAACAGACAGTAAAGAAGACAAATGGTATGTTGGCCTTCATATGAGAGGATTTGAGAATAGGGATAGGGATGCTTTGCCAACGTTGTATAGGGCGTTGGTGAGGCCACACCTGAAGTATTGTGTGCAGTTTTGGTGTCCTTGTCTGAGGAAGGATGTCTTTGCTATAGAGGGAGTATAGCGAAGGTTTACCAGGCTGATTCCTGGGATAGCAGGCCTGTCATGTGAGGGGAGGCTAAGTCAGTTTGGATTATATTCACTGGAGTTTAGAAGAGAGGAGGTGTCAGAGAAACTTATAAAATTCTAACAGGGTTAGACAGGGTAGATTCAGAAAGAACGTTCCCAATGGTGGGGGAGTCTAGAACTAGGGGTCATAGTTCGAGGATAAGGGGTAAAACGTTTAGAACTGAGGTGAGGAGAAATTTCTTCACCCAGAGGGTGGTGAATGTGTGGAATTCACTACCACAGAATGTAGTTGAGGCCAAAATGTTGTCTGATTTCAAGAAGAAATTAGATATAGCTCTTGAGCTCGAGGGGCTAAAGGGATCAATAGATATGGGGGGAAGGGGGATCAGGATATTAAATTTGATGATCAGCCATGATCATAATGAATGGCACAGCAGGCTCAAAGGCCAAATGGCCTACTCCTGCTTTTAGTTTCTATATTTCTATGTTTCAATTTAACATCTAGATATTTTAAGAAATTTTCCCAGTAAGATTAAATGCATTGGATGCAGTTCAAAACAAAAGGATCATACGTCTGTGGAAGGCATGTGTTGTGTTCCATAAAGATCAACTTAATGCAAGGTAGGTCCATTCAAAAGTCTGATGGCAGCAGGGAAGAAGCTGTTTTTGAATCAATTGGTACGTGACCCCAGACTTTTGTATCTTTTTCCCAACGGAAGAAGGTGGAAGAGAGTATGTCCGGGGTGCTGGGGTCCTTAATTATGCTGGCTACTTTTCCAAGGCAGCGAGAAGTGTAGACAGAGTCAATGGATGGGAGGCTGGTTTGAGTGATGTACTGGGCTTCATTCACGATCCTTTGTAGTTTCTTGCGGTCTTGGACAGAGCAGGAGCCATACCAAGCTGTGATACAACCACAAAGAATGATTTCCACGGTGCATGCGTAGAAGTTGGTGAGAGTCGTAGTGGACATGCCAAATTTCCTCAGTCTCCTGAGAAAGTAGAGGTGTTGGTGTGCTTTCTTAACTATAGTGTCTAGATGGCAAGACCATGACAGGTTGTTGGTGATCTGGACACCTTATCAAGGCTCCTGTCAGTGCAGAAGGAGACCATTTGGTCCATTGAATCTGCATCGACAACAATCACCCCCAGGTCCCATCATGACCCCACGTATTTACCCTGATAATCCTCTTGACTCTAAGGAGCAATTTAGCCTGGCCAATCAACCTAAGTAAGACGTCTCACAACACCAGGTTAAAGTCCAACAGGTTTATTTGGTAACAAAAGCCACTAGCTTTCGGAGCGCTGCCCCTTCGTCAGATGAGTGGGAGTTCTGTTCACAAACAGGGCATATAAAGACACAAACTCAATTTACAAAATAATGCGAGTCGTCACAGGTAATCAAGTCTTAAAGGTACAGACAATGTGAGTGGAGAGAGCGTTAAGCACAGGTTAAAGAGATGTGTACTGTCTCCAGACAGGACAGTTAGTGAGATTTTGCAAGCCCAGGCAAATCGTGGGGATTACAGATCGTGTGACATGAACCCAAGATCCCGGCTGAGGCCGTCCTCATGTGTGCGGAACTTGGCTATCAGTCTCCGCCCAGCGACCCCGTGCCGCCGTGCGTCATGAAGGCCGCCCGGAGAATGTCCACCCGAAGACCAGAGGCCGAATGCCCATGACCGTTGAAGTGTTCCCCAACAGGAAGAGAACATCTTGCCTGGTGATTGTCGAGCGGTGTTCATTCATCCGTTGTCGTAGCGTCTGCGTGGTCTCCCCAATGTCTCCCTCAGGACATCCTTTCCTGCAGCATATCAGGTAGACAACGTTGGCCGAGTTGCAAGAGTATGTACCGTGTACCTGGTGGATGGTGTTCTCACGTGAGATGATGGCATCCGTGTCGATGATCCGGCACGTCTTGCAGAGGTTGCTGTGTCAGGGTTGTGTGGTGTCGTGGTCACTGTTCTCCTGAAAGCTGGGTAGTTTGCTGCGGACAATGGTCTGTTTGAGGTTGTGCGGTTGTTTGAAGGCAAGAAGTGGGGGTGTGGGGTTGGCCTTGGCGAGATGTTCGTCTTCATCAATGACATGTTGAAGGCTCTGGAGAAGATGTCGTAGCTTCTCCGCTTCGGGGAAGTACTGGACGACAGTGTACAATCAACCTAACCTATACATTTTTGGAGTGTGGGAGGAAACTGGAGCACTCGGAGGAAACCCACGCAAACACGGGGAGAACATGCAAACTGCACACAGTCACCCGAGGCCGGAATTGACTCCGGGCCCTGGGGCTGTGAGGCAGCAGTGCTAACTACTTAGTGTGTCATCATGCCGCCCACTAACCAGCTGTCCAGCCAACTGAGCTAAACCAACTCCCAATTTGCTGCCATTAACCACTGTGCCGCCATGTGGCTGTTTCTATGGGCTGTTTCTATGGGCTTGCAGGTTGAGTCCGTAATTAAGAAAGCAAATGTAATGTTGTCATTTATCTCAAGAGGCTTGGAATACAAAAGCAGGGATGTACTTCTGAGGCTTTATAAAGCACTGGTTAGGCCCCATTTGGAGTACTGTGAGCAATTTTGGGCCCCACACCTCAGGAAGGACATACTGGCACTGGAGCGGGTCCAGCGGAGATTCACACGGATGATCCCAGGAATGGTAGGCCTGACATACGATGAACGTCTGAGGATCGTGGGATTATATTCATTGGAGTTTAGGAGGTTGAGGGGAGATCTGATAGAAACTTACAAGATAATGAACGGCTTAGATAGGATGGACGTAGGGAAGTTGTTTCCATTAACAGGGGAGACTAGGACGCGGGGGCACAGCCTTAGAATAAAAGGGAGTCACTTTAGAACAGAGATGAGGAGAAATTTCTTCAGCCAGAGAGTGGTGGGTCTGTGGAATTCATTGCCACAGAGGGCTGTGGAGGCCGAGACGTTGAGCGTCTTCAAGACAGAAATTGATAAATTCTTGATTTCTCGAGGAATTAAGGGCTATGGGGAGAGAGCGGGTAAATGGAGTTGAAATCAACCATGATTGAATGGTGGAGTGGACTCGATGGGCCGAATGGCCTTACTTCCGCTCCTATGTCTTATGGTCTTATGGTCTTATGGTCACTGTGGGACTGGCAGCACTGAAATGGAGGCAGTTTTTGGGATTTAGATTCGAGACCAGAAGGAATTGTGCTAAAGTTTAGCCGAACCCATTCTACAGTGTACAGCTGTTAAAGAGAGAGAGGGATTTTATTCCATTCCACAGTGGCCGGATAGAGTTCTGACTCATTACATCACCCAAGTCTGCTACATGTTTTCCATTTTAAACTCAAGTTTGGTTGAGAACACCACAAGGTTGTTTTTTAGATGAATGTTGTGTTATTATATAAAATTATGAATAATGCAATATGCTGACAGGTGCAATACAGTTACCGAATAAACTCCATCACCAACTAAGAGCTGGCACAAAACTTGTTGTTTAAAACATTTGTTGCTTGGCAACCCCACAAGACTAAGGATGCATAAAATGCACATATTTATGAAAGAAAGATTTGCATTCTTCTGCAAACATCATGATGTCAGGGCATTCCAAAGTGCTTTATCGCTAATTAAGGATTTTGGAAGCAATCTTGTGGAGGCGGGAGAGGTCTGGACCACCAGTTGAAGCACCAGGGAGGCCCCCCCCCTCCCCCCACCCCTCTTGTATCTTTCCAAGATCTGCTACAGCTTGTATAACTCAATCACTTAACAGGATCAAGGCTTCCTGGGGGGGCGGAGATCCTGCCGCCCAGAGGTGCTGGTCAATCTGTACACAATAGCACACTGGGGTTGAGGGGGGAGACGAGGTGGCAGTAGTTGTTGTTGGTGCTCCACATGCCCTGAGTCTTGGATCAAGGAGGAACCCAGGCACAGGTGAGTGGTGCGAGAGAGGTGGCATGGAATGGAGGTCATGGGGGGAGAGGTTTGAGGGGATGGCAGCAAATGTAGTGGGAGGGGAGGGCAGACCAGATACTGAGTGCCGTCGAACATGGGTGCCGGAATTTTACCACTTTGCCCGCCCGAGACTCGTAAAATCCCGCCCCAGAGAATGCCATTCTGCAAGCCTTGCCCGCTCCAATTCTAAGGCAGGCGAGGCGGTAAAATTCCAGCCCGGGCCTCCAATTGGAGCAGTTTGATCGTCATGTTTCCCTCGCAGTGAGCCCTCTGCACACTGCTGGGGTAATACAAGTGGATGAGGCCCTTAAGTGACATGAATGATGTCAGATGACTTTGGGTAATTCAATGCTAATTAAATGCCTACCTAAGGTCTCAATTGGTGGCAGGTCAGGTAGGCCGTCCACAAGCCTTCTTGTCCCAGACATAACTGGAGTGGAAGCGGGAAGGTAGTGAGGTCACCATCCGATTAAATGCCCATCACCACCAAACTCGCCATGCGAAGGGCACTAGATTCTGCCGATATTCTCTGTTGAATGTAGGGGAAATTTCAGTCAAATTGTATTTTGCAAAGGCTCAGAAACAGCAATGGCCATTTTGGATATCTTGGGCATTGGTGGAGAGATAAATGTTGGTCAGGATGCTGGGAGAATTCTACACTAAGGGATGCTACGGGTTCTTTTGGATCTTCCCAGTGACAGAGATCCAGATCAGGCTCTCAGCCAGAAGACAACGTATACAAATGGTGTTATCCTAGATTATGTGCTCAGTGCACCGGATCCCATTTGAACCTGCAACCTTCTAACTCTGAGGTAAGAGTTCTAACATGCAGCAATTGATTTACCGATCCCACACCCCCAACTGTGCTCAAAGCAGAGTGTCAGCTGAAGATATGGCTGTAGCACCGTGACACAAATCATCCAACCCATTCAACTCCTGAACACAGCAGCTTGCTGGCAAACTCTATCTTAAACCTGATTCAGCTGCCAGTGTTGCTAGCAGTGAGTCAGAAGGTGGTGGCTTCAAGGACTTTTGAACACGGGAAGAAAATAAAGCATTGCTATTTTGTTAACATTTATTCTTGGAGTGTGGGCATTCCTGCAAAGGTTGGCATTCACTGCCATCTTTAGTTGCTCTTGAGAAGGTGGTGGTGGGTCTTCTTGAACTGATGCACTCTTATTTGTGGATACAGGTAAGCAGCTTGCTAGCATATTCGTGAAAGCAGTTAAGAGTCAACAATATTAGTGTGGAACTGACGGGGGAACTCATCAAGGCTCCTTCAACAGCACCTTCCAAATCTGTTACTCTGAACACCTAGAAGAACAAGGGCAGTAGATGCATGGGGAAACCACCACTTGCAAATTCTCCTCCAAACCACTGTCATCCTGACCAGGGTCCACACTGCCATTCTTTCACTGTCTCTGGGTCAAAAAATCTGGCACTTCCTTCCAAAATGCACTGTGGGTGTATCTGCACTAGATGGACTGCATAGATTCAAGTATGCAGCTCACACCATGTACTTGAAATAAATTATGGATGGGCAACGAATGCTGGCCTCGTTGTAAGGCTTCAATCCGAGTGAAAAGATATGAAGAAAAGGAGCAAACTATTAATCAGACGCCAATCTGTGCGAAGCAACATAGTGCAGAGTTCTGCAGGAGAAGGAGTCAACCAACTCTGGGGAAGATGCACTAACAAAGCTCTATAATAATGAAAGATGGACAATTATTGATTTATTACACCAGTCTCGCATAGGGATAAATATGCTTATTTATTTGTGTCGTGTCATCTGCACTTTTCACAGAGGAAGTAAAACACAGGTATACTAAACAAGAACCTTAACATAAACTAGAGTCCCAACCACTAATAGCCCCACATGATTCCTCATCTGTTTATCACCTCAGCATCACAGCCCTTTAAGTCTGCCTTTTATCTACACTTTTTCTTTTGTTCTACCAATGCTGCTCAGATGCCAGCTGCAAGACAATTCACGTGAGCAAAAAAATTGTGCTAAATATTTATAAATCAATAGTTAGCCCTCATTTGGGTCCAATTCTTGGCACCATATTTTGGAAGGTGCCGAGGCCTTAGAATCCACAGAATCCCTACAGTGAAGAAGGAGGCCATTCAGCCCATCGAGTCTGCATTGACTCTCTGAAAGAGCATCTTACCCAGGCCCAACCTCTCCCAACCTATCCCCGTAACCCTGCACATTTACCATGGCTAACCCACCTAACAACAGGTTTATTGTAGGAGTTGCTGCCTGTATAAAGTTGAAAATCAAATTAAGGCAAGAGCCTGTGAAACACCCAGAAGACATCCCCATCAAATCATCGTAAAACAATCATGCAATCACTTAAATATATAACATCCCTCCCCCTTTACTTCGGTGGTCATGACAACAAATTACTATGACAGTACACACAGGATCAATAATACTCTTGACACAGTACGATGCACTGTCAATCATTACATACAGTTAATAAGAAAGTTGATCAGGAGGATGTCTATTTCCCCATAATGACAGGGGGACTAGCACTGTAAGTACGTAGGGTTAGGGAGATAGGGCCTGGGTGGATTGTGGTCGGTGCAGACTCAATGGGCTGAATGGCCTCCTTCTGCACTGTAGGGATTCTATGATTCCATTCCTCTTTGGTTTACATGGCATTCTGGAATTTGGCTGCCCTTGACCCTAAAAGTATGATTTGGAATTTCAGCAGACACTTCTTCTCTTGGAACTAATTCAGCATCACTCTCACGTGGTATAGTAGTAAGGCGCTTTCAGCAGGCAACTCAGATTCAATTAAGTCTTCCATAGTATTCACAATACTAGGGACTAAGAAGTTGGTACTTCTGGAGATGATTCTGAGAAATAATTTTGAGATGACAACAATTGGTCAGCATGGCATCACCAAACTAGTTCATCTTCAGTTTGAGCCGTGTAGGAAATTGGACCTGTTTTTGCTAAAGCTATGGCTGGAACCCATTTCTCACTCATGGCATAATTACGCTCTAACATCTGATCTCTTTGTTGATGTGAGCGTTGTTTTGCCTTCACCTCTCGTCCAGCAACTTGAGATTGTTGTTGATGCTTTACTATCTCTGAGGTTTCTGTAGGTAATAACAAATCAAATGTAGAAACATAGAAACATAGAAAAACTACAGCACAAAACAGGCCCTTCGGCCCCACAAGTTGTGCCGAACATATCCCTACCTTTTAGGCCTACCTATAACCCTCCAACCTATTAAGTCCCATGTACTCATCCAGGAGTCTCTTAAAAGACCCTATTGAGTTTGCCTCCACCGCCACTGACGGCAGCCGATTCCACTCGCCCACCACCCTCTGAGTGAAAAACTTCCCCCTAACATCTCCCCTGTACCTACCCCCCAGCACCTTAAACCTGTGTCCTCTCGTAGCAGCCATTTCCACCCTGAGAAAAAGCCTCTGAGAGTCCACCCGATCTATGCCTCTCAACATCTTATATACCTCTATTAGGTCTCCTCTCATCCTACGTCTCTCCAAGGAGAAAAGACCGAGCTCCCTCAGCCTATCCTCATAAGGCATGCCACTCAATCCAGGCAACATCCTTGTAAATCTCCTCTGCACCCTTTCAATCTTTTCCACATCCTTCCTGTAATGAGGCGACCAGAACTGAGCACAGTACTCCAAGTGGGGTCTGACGAGGGTCTTATATAGCTGCATCATTATCCCCGGACTCCTAAACTCAATCCCTCGATTCATAAAGGCCAGCACACCATACGCCTTCTTAACCACCTCCTCCACCTGCGGGGCTGATTTCAGAGTTCTATGGACCCGGACCCCGAGGTCCTTCTGATCCTCTACAGTACTAAGAGTCTTTCCCTTTATATTGTACTCCTTCATCCCATTTGACCTGCCAAAATGGACCACTACGCATTTATCTGGGTTGAAGTCCATCTGCCACTTCTCCACCCAGCCTTGCATCCTATCTATGTCCCTCTGTAACTTCTGACATCCCTCCAGACTATCCACAACCCTACCAACCTTCGTGTCGTTGGCAAACTTACCAACACATCCCTCCACTTCCTCATCCAGGTCATTTATGAAAATGACAAACAGCAACAGTCCCAGAACAGATCCCTGGGGCACACCACTGGTGACCGACCCCCATTTAGAAAAAGACCCATCTATACACACTCTCTGCCTCCTTTGGGCAAGCCAGTTCTGGATCCACAGGGCAGCAGCCCCTTGGATCCCATGCCCTCTCACTTTTTCGAGAAGCCTTGCATGGGGGACCTTATCGAACGCCTTGCTAAAATCCATATAAAACACATCTACCGCTTTCCCTTCGTCAATGTGTTTTGTCACATTTTCGAAGAACTCCACCAGGCTCGTAAGGCATGATCTGCCTTTGACAAAGCCATGCTGAGTATTCTTGAGCATACTAAACCTCTCTAAATGCTCATAAATCTTGTCCCTCAGGATCTTCTCCATCAGCTTACCAACTACTGAGGTTAGACTCACCGGTCGGTAATTTCCTGGGCTATCCCTATTCCCCTTCTTGAAAATAGGAACCACATCCGCAATCCTCCAATCCTCCGGCACCTCTCCCATCTCCATCGACGATGCAAAGATCATCGCCAGAGGCTCTGCAATCTCTTCCCTCGCCTCCCACAGTAACCTGGGGTACATCCCATCCGGACCCGGCGACTTATCTATCTTGATGCCATTCAAAGATTCCAGCACAACCTCTTTGTTAAATTCCACATCCTCAATCTTTTCAGTCTACCGCAAGCCCGCAGTACATCCACCCAGGTCCTTCTCCTCTGTGAAAACCGAGGCAAAATACTCATTAAGCACCTCTGCCATTTCTACTGGTTCCGTACAGATTTTCCCGCCTTCACCTTTTATAGGTCCTATTCCTTCACGTCTCATCCTTTTACTCTTCACATATTTATAGAACGCCTTAGGGTTTTCCTTAATCCTACCTGCCAAGGCCTTCTCGTGACCCCTTCTGGCTCTCCCAATTTCCTTTTTTAGTCCCTTCCTACAAGCCATATACTCATCTAGATCCCTATCTTTGCCAAGCTCTCTAAACCTTTTGTACGTTTTCCTTTTCTTCTCGACTTCTCAACTTCAACAACAAAAACTGAAAATGCTGGAAAATCTCAGCTGGCCTGACAGCATCTGTGGAGAGAGAACAGAGCCAATGTTTCGAGTCTGGATGACCCATCATCACAGCAAGGATCTTGCATTGACTATCCTTGCACCAGCATTCACTCACATCTGTGACATGCTTGTTGCTGTTTTGACTTCTTATGGGCAGTTCCCAACTTGTGGATCTTCATTCCTGCACCAAATTGTGAAGCCTCTTTAGCAGCCATCAACACTGCAATTTCTACTGCTGTCTTTAAAGTCAAATCATGTTTAGTAAGCAATCTTCTTTGGAAGCCTCCTTTTGGAGCCCACAAACTAGACAATCTCAAAGAGTATCTTCTAATAACTCACCAAACTCACAATGTTGTGCCAGCCTTTTTAAGGTTGCCACAAACTGAGCAATACCTTCACCTTCCACTTGATTCTTTTAGTGGAACCTAACCGTTCCATGATGATCAGTGGTTTTGGAGAGTAATGCTTTTCAAGGGTCTTTATCAAGTCATCATAAGTTTTGGTTCCTGCCTTTGCTGGATGAACCAAGCTCCAGAGCGAATTGAAGGTTTTAATCCCAATTGTACTGAGAAAAGCTGGTACAAGCAACACATCTGCAATTTTATTCACTTGTACAAAGTACTGAAACTGCTTTGCATTGGAGCTCCATGATTGATTTCCTTCTTTGAATGGACCCATGGCCCCTAATTGACCCACCATTTCTTTTGCAGGCACTAGTGTCCTGAGACTGCTCAGTATATTTTTTTTACTGTCTTCCCTGTACTCTTTTTACCCTGCAGACCATTGACTTGATGTAAGTTTTTTTGCAAATGGCTCCACCCATACAGAGCATCCCTTCTTTTCAAATATGCCAGATACTGCCTGAAATCTTACGCTTCTCTGATTGGAAAAACCCTCTATACACGGAAAGCTTCCACCCTTTTTCAACCGTAACTCTGCTGTTACACGCTGCAATAGGTGTGGCCCCTGCAGCTTAGAAGAATATGCCTGATTTTTTTCCAGTAATAAACACAATATTTTATTTCCTTTTTTTTCCTTATTTGGTCTTCTTTCACTGGCACTTCAATCTTTAATCCTCTTGTTGATTTTCCCCTGCCTTCTAATATTCAAAGTGCACTCAGCACTTTCTACTGAGGATCTTTTTTCAATGTTCTCGATGAAAAAATCCCATCCAATTTTCTTTTTGTGATGTCCTAACTGTGTTTTGTGTTGTGGGTTTTAAACAAAAAACGACAAAGATGTGGCTCCTACACCTAGATTCAAAATCACAACAACAGGTTTATTGTAGGAGCTGTTGCCTGTACACAAAATGAAACTAAGGCAGGAGCCTGTGAAACACCCCAATGATATCACCATCAAATCATGTGATTGGCTCTTAAAGCAAACATGCAATCACTTAAATTTACAACAAGAATCTTTTTTGTTATTCTTCCTGCCAAAATAGACAATTTGACATTTGCCCACACAATACTCCACTTGCTGACTGGGATTCTAGCGTTATTCAATGGCTCTCCATTCAGATAAAAGGAGACTTATGCTGTAATATGTCTTTAAGGGAGAGCAGCATGACATCACTAGAAAGGAATGTGTCTTGCGATCCAGTCTTAGTTTCACATTTGCTTTGAGCAGAACACACACAGACAGTTCTGCTGCTAAAGTCTTCAAGATTCCTATCTGTTCTCATGCGCCTAGTGTAACTAAATGAATGCACAGCATATTTACTCAATCCCTTTATATCATTACAAAAACATAATACCATTATTGACATATAGCGCAGTGGGCCAGGAGACTCAAGTGGAGGCCCTGCAGTGGGGTACCCACTGGGGACAATGCCCTCCGCGCATCTCCGGCTGCCGGATTTCTGGTGCCATCAGCTCCGCACTGGAAATTGGCGTGGAGCTGTATAAATTATGTAAATAAAGACTAACATCTGATTAGTGAGCCTGGGACTGAAGTCACCGGGTCTGCTAGAGTCTAACCCCCCACCAGGAGTGTTTCACTCCAGCGAGGTTTACAATAGCTTCCCACTTGCAGGGAGCTGGCAGCTTGACCCTGCTGGAGTGAAGGGGTGGGCCATCGAGGCACCCCCCGAGGGTCAGAGATAAGGGGGTGTGCCTCTGGGCAGTGCCAGCTTGGCAGTGCCAGCCTGGCCCTCTAGCCCTGCCCAACGGGCAAAGTGGCAATGCCCAAGGCAGCGCCCTCTGGGTAGGGGCGGGTCCAGAGGGGGCAGAACCTATAGGGTCTCTGGTTGGGAGATCGGTGGGGCTGGGGGGGTCCCACTGCCAGTTTGCACTCAGGATCAGTGACAAAGGGAGGGAGGCCAGCAATAATCGGAGCTGTCTGTTGGAGTGGGAGATGAGGGTTCAGCCTGCCAGGGGGGTCGGGGCTTGGAGCGGGGATGGGGGGGGAGGGGGGGGGGTGCGGCGGTGTCAGGACTACGGGTCGGGGTCAGGGCAGCTGGTGTGGGGGAGGAGGGGGGTTGGAGATCGGACGGCCGGAGGTGGGGGGGGATCGAGATGGGCCAGGGGGGTTGGCAGGGGGAGACGTCGAGGCTGGCCCAGACATGTCTGGGAGGCCAGTGATCGAGTGGTGGGAAAGGTCACATGGGCAGCGATGTGGGGTCACAGGGCTGGCCAGTGATTGGGAGGCCGTCAGTGCGGGCCTACACCGCATGCACCAATCTCCGCTCTGACAGATCGGCACATGCGCAGTGGCCTGCCCATCGCTATGCTGTCAGTCTCTCCAGCGGGGATAAGGCCCGCCCCCTGAGTTTTAATGATATTCACGCTAGGGCACTCTGCAGTGCACAGAGTGTGGGAGATTCATGTTGAGAATCCCACTGAAAAAACCAGTGGGATTTATTCTAGTTTTTTACACAAATTTTTTTGGGAGAATCCTACCCAATAGATAGCAGACACCATACAATTCCACAAGGCTTATTAATCTCTTGGGAAAAGAATTGGCAAACACTTAGCTTATTCCTACTTTTTTGTAGTTAAGTACCTGACCCCAGTCCTCCCCAATCATTAAACTGAAGTAATGACTTAGATGTGGTGCTAAGATCAGACCTGGTTATTTATGATGCTCCTGGCCTGATTTAAGGGTATATTCTTTGATCTGACATAGCCAATGGTGGAGCCCCACTGAAAGGCCACATGGATCAGTGATGGGCCTACAACATCTTGACTCCCAGTTTCTCTGGCTTTAGCACTGAGATAACACACACTGACTAGGCTCACGCACGATAGCCACTTGAATTAGGCACCAAAGAAAGGTTTGTGTCTCTGCATGTTAACCCCAAATCGGCAGAGGTGGGGCAAGAATTAGAAAAAAAAGGTGAAAACAATTAGTCAGATGAAGTTCAATTAGAAGGGGTCGCTGACAACAGTTTGGAAGCATGTTGTTAATCTGGAAATCTCCCTTCTGCCCCAGGCAAACTCATTTTCATTCCAAACACAAACTTCCAGCAACCAGGCAGAAAGTAAAAGCAGGTGTTGATTCAAGTAACATCCCATGGGAATTCAGCTTTTTACATGTAAAATCAAACATGTTCCTCACACTTGGAATGTTTTCACTCTCGCTTTAAATACATGGGAGTTTCGGGTCTCCCTCTGGCAGTCTTGAAACAGGGGCGGGTGGGGAGGCAATGGGAGGGGGCTGGGGGGTTGGGGGGCAGCAATGGGAGAAGGCTGGGGGGCGGGGGGTGGTGGTAAGGGGGGTGGGGAGGCAATGACTTACCACCCTGTTCACACTGTTGCCGTGCAGCAATGTTCCAACACAAGACTACTGCTGGGCAGCCAGAATGCCACCCCCTCTGCTACATCAGGCACTAAGGAGGTTGAAAGGCTTACTCTTGTTCTAATGTTTGGCAGAAACTTGTGTCTGACAATGTACAGAGGCATTCAATTGCCCAATTTTTGTAATGAACTGGGCAGAGTTCATGCCATTCCCACTCAGACTACTTATCAGACCATTACCAACTGGGGCCATTGTCCCCCTCTATGGCCCTTCCCTACCTCCTAGAGGCCGGGGTGTGTATGGGATAGGTGGGGGTTGAGGAGCAGTGGTGAGGCATTCCCTTACAGATCTACTAGCACCAAGGCCATCTGAGCTGCTCCATATTTCAGTAATTGTCTGGAATCCCAGCGTTAACAAGGCTCAAGATGAACTGTGCCTCCTATTTTTTTTCCTCCATTCTTAAAGTTCCTCCAATCTTAAAGTTGCAAAGCCAATGCACAGAGTGGACGGGACAGACCCAAATCCATTCCTTGCTTGCTCCAAAAACCAGATTCAAATTAATCAAATTGATTGTCTCTCTTGTGGCAACTAACAAGATGCAAGCTGACAAAATAAGGCATTGCACCTGATCTTGTGCTTGATCTGACGCATAATCTTAGGCAAAAGGCTGAGAAGCGCACTCCAGCCAAGGGTTCATGGTTTCACCCTGCCGAGTCCTCAGTATGAACTGTGCCTCCTGCTGTGATCAGCCAGTTCAGTGGAAAATCCACCCAGTGGGTTTTAGAGAAGACACCCTCTCAATGAACTAGCTGATCTCTTATCAAACATAGTGGTGACGATTAGCTGCCCATTGGGAGCACTGCCGAATTCAACCTTCTTATTAAGAATGCTGAGCGTGTGCACAATAAGGAGCCTCATAACATCAGGTTAAAGTCCAACAGGTTTATTTGGTAGCACGAGCTTTCGGAGTGCCGCTCCTTCATCAGGTGAGTGATTCACCTGATGAAGAAACAGCGCTCCGAAAGCTCATGCTACCAAATAAACCTGTTGGACTTTAACCTGGTGTTGTGAGACTACTTACCGTGCCCACCCCAGTCCAACGCTGGCATCTCCACATCACAATAAGGAGAAACAGTCTAAATAGATACCTCCACAGATCAACTTGAGTTCAACTGTTGAGGGAGGTTTCAATAGATTGACACCTACTTGTAAATCTCTGGCTCCTGCAACAGTGGAGAGAGAATATCAGGAAAGTAGCAGGAAATGACTCACTATCTCTATTTTTCTGCTTGGTCTTCTGGCATCTGTCTGAGGTCTGACGTCTGAAATTGAAAAGAAACTACTGGAATCATAGAATCCCGACAGTGCAGAAGGAGGCCATTTGGTCCATTGGGGCTGCACTACTAGATGCAAGAAAGAAATATACACTGGCTGATAACCAGTGGCCTGGTCCCAGTGAGCTAATGGGTGGTCTGCTGCCATTTGGCAGACTAGGCTCACAGTCAGCAGTGAAGAGCTATTAGCCTAGAGGGAATGAATCTCACAATGCATTGGAGGCTGTTCAGAGGAGGTTTACTCGATTGATACCTGGAATATACAGGTGTCAAAGAACAAAGAAAAGAACAAAGAAAAGTACAGCGCAGGAACAGGCCCTTTGGCCCTCCAAGTCTATGCCGGTCATGATGCCCTAACTAAACTAAAAAAAAACCTTCTACCCTTACTTGGTCCATATCCCTCTATTCCCTCCCTATTCATGCTTCCACCACCTGCTTCCACCATCTACTCTGGCAGCGCGTTCCAGGCACCCACCACCTCTCTGTGTGAAAAACCTCCCCCACACATCTCCCTTAAACTTCCCCCTCTCACCTTGAACCTGTGCCTCATTGTAATTGACACTTGCACCCTGGGAAAAAGCCTTTGACTATCCACCCTGTCTATGCCTCTCATAATTTTGTAGACCTCTCTCAGGTCTCCCCTCAGCCTCTTGTCTTTCTAGTGAAAACAATCCTAGTTTATTCAACCGCTCCTCATTGCCAATGCAGTCGAGACCAGGCAACATCCTGGTCAACCTCCTTTGCACTCTCTCCAAAGCTTCCATGTCCTTCCGGTAGTGTGGTGACCAGAACTGGACACAATATTCCAAATGCGGCCTAACTAAGGTTTTATATAGCTGCAACATGATTTCCCAACTCTTGTACTCAAGGTATCCAATAAGGAAAGGTTGGACAGGCTGGGCTTGTTTCCAGTGGAGTTTAGAAGAGTGAGGAGGGACATGATTGAAGTATATAAGATCCTGAATGGTCTTGACAAGTGGAAAAGATGTTGCTTCTTGTACGAGAGTCCAGAACCTGGGGTGGGGGGGGGGGGGGGGGGGAGGTGTTGAGAAATGTGGAATTTGAAAGACATACAGAGCAGCCATGATCTTATTGAATGGTGGAACAGGCTCAAGGGGCCGAAAGGCCTACTTTGCTCCCCTTTTGTTTGTTCATATTTTACATCGAGGGGTCTGGACAAAGGGCAGGCTTCAGGATTAGGGGTGGGTGTGGGGCCAATGATGCAGGCATCAGATCAGTTTGACTTTGAGTAGAGCCAGAGGACCAGAGCTGAGAGCCTTGAAGAATGTGATCAATGTTTTAAATAGATCCAGAGGGCAGGTGAGAACTTTTAATGAATATCAGTAGCACTGACTCTGTGGCCATCCCAGAACAGCAGTTATTGGCCCAGAAATAAAACAGAAAATGCTGGAAAAACTCAGCACGTCTGGCAGCATCTCTGGAGAGAGGGTCATAGCTAATGTTTTGAATCCATATGACTCTTCTTCAGATCTCAGATGCACCATACAAAGCATTCTTTCTGGTTGTATCACAGCTTGGTATGGCTCCTTCTCTGCCCAAGACCGCAAGAAACCACAAAAGGTCGTGAATGTAGCCTAATCCATCACCCAAATCAGCCTCCCATCCATTGACTCTGTCTACACTTTCCGCTGCCTCGGCAAAGCAGCCAGCATAATTAAGGACCCCACGCACCCCAGACATTCTCTCTTCCACCTTCTTCCGTCAGGAAAAAGATACAAGTCTGAGGTCACGTACCAACCAGCTCAAGAACAGCTTCTTCCCTGCAGACTGTTGAATGGACTTACCTTGCATTAAGTTGATCTTTCTCTACACCCTAGCTATGACTGTAACACTACATTCTGCACTCTCTCGTTTCCTTCTCTATGAACGGTATGTTTTGTCTGTATAGCATGCAAGAAACAATACTTTTCACTGTATGCTAATACAATAAATCAAATCAAAAGATAGATGGTGCCAGACCTGCTGTGTTCCTCCAGCATTTTCTGTTTTATTTCAAATTTCCAGCATCCACAGTATTTTGCTTTTATTTGAAGGTATTGGCAGCTTCATTATGGCTGAAGTGCTGTGGGCCAGGACATTGTGGTCTGGAGTCAGGGTCAGCAAGGTAGTAAGGCACTAATCTTTACAGCAAATATCTTCCGAAAATACATTCAAGTTTTAAAAAAATTAAAGCATTCGAGTCATACTGAAAACTAGAATAGATGATGATTTTATAGAAAGTACATCTCAAGATTACAATGTCCAATTAGAGCACCATCTACTGGTATTACAGGGAAATGTAACTGGCAAGTCCAACAGGCTAATGTAGATATTGGAATTCAATGGAGGGTATGATATTTGTAAGAACATATTTTATGTAACAAAACCTCAATTTTAGTTATAAGGGAGACAGAAAGAAGATATACTCAGAATGCACAGAAGCTTCAACATGCAACTATGCCAACGATGGAATATTTTCATCCTTGCTTTCAAATCCCTCCATGGCTTTGCCACTCCCTATCTCTACAATCTCCTCCAGCCCCACAACTTCCCGAAATATCTGTGCTCCTCATATCTGACTTGTTGTGAATTCCCACAATTAATGGCTTCACCAATGGTGGCAGTGTCTTTCGTTAAAGTTTATTTATTAGTCACAAGTAGGCTTACATTCACATTGCAATGAAGTTACTGTGAAAATCCCCTAGTCGCCACACTCCGGCGCCTGTTCGGGTACACTGAGGGAGAATTTAGCATGGCCAATGCACCTAACCAGCACGTCTTTGGATTGTGGGAGGAGACCGGAGCACACAGAGGAAACCCACACAGACACGGGGAAAATGTGCAAATTCCGCACAGACAGTGACCCAAGCCGGGAATTGAACCAGGGTCCCTGGCGCTGTGAGCCAGCAGTGCTAACCACTGTGCCACCTACCTAACTCAAGAAATCCCTCCTTATATGCCCCTGCTTCTGTGCCTCCTTTAAGACACTCCTTAAGATTGACCTCTTTGACCAGGCTTTTGGTCATCCTTCGGTGTTTCAGTGTTTACTTATTTTGTAATGCTTCTGTGAAGTGCCTTGTGCTGTTTTATATAACTATAAATTGTTGTTGATTTGATCATTTCATTCTGTAAGAAGATTTGCAATAAAAAAATTGGCCAAAGTGTCAGAAATTATGAGGGATTAGGATTAGGTAAAGGACAGTCAGGAAAGGTTCTGACACATAGGGAGAGTGATCATTAATGGAGCTGGAGTGAGGCCAACAGAAAGCGATGTATTAGCCTGCTCTCTCAGGTGGATGCAAAAGGTCCCTTGTCTCTACACAAAGATGAGGGGAGAATTTCCAGCCAGCATTTATCCCTCAACCTACTTCCAGGTCCCTTTGGACATCAACACATCCCATTCTCTCACCATTTAAAAGAAAACCTGCAGTTTTCCCTACCAAATTGGATAGAATCATAGAGTCCTACAGTGCAGAAGGAGGCTATTTGGCCCATCGAGTCTGCACCAACCACAATCCTACCCAAGCCCTATCCCCATAACCCCATGCATTTATCATGATCTCATTAAATAGCAGAGCAGATGCGATAGGCCAAATGGTCTACTTCTTCTCCTAAACCATATGGTCTCTGCGGACCCAAGTTCAAATCTCACCATGTCAGATGGTGCAATTTTAATTCACTAAATATCTAGAATTAAATGTCTAATGATGACCATGACAATTGTTGATTGTTGTAAAAACCCATCTGGTTCACTCATGTCCTCTCGGGAAGGAAATCTGCTGCCACTTACCTGGCCTACATGTGGCTCCAGAACCACAGCAATGTGGTTGACCCTTAAGTGAAATAGCCTAGCAAGGTACTCAGTTCAAGGGCAATTAGGAATGGACAATAAATGCAGGCCCAGCCAGCGATACACATGTCCCATAAATGAATAAAAAATGGAAAAGTGTGAACGCATTTGAGAGGGTGCAAAAGAGATTTACATAAATGGTTCTAGGGATGAGAAATTTCAGTTATGAGGATAGAGTGGAGAGGTTGAGACTATTCTCCATGGAGAGAAGATGGCTAAGAGGAGACCTAATAGAGGTGTTCATGAGGGGATCCACAGAGTAGATAGGGAGAAACTTTTCCCAGTCATAAAAGGATCGAGAATGAGAAGGCACAGATTAAAAGTGATTTACAAAAGATGTAAAGGTGATGTGAGAGAAAACTTTTTCACAGTGAGTGGTTCGGGTCTGGAATGCACTGCTTGGAAGTGTGGTGGAGGCAGGTTCCAGCAAGGTATTCAGGAAGGCATCAGCTGATTATTGGAATACAGACAATGCGCAGGGTACGGGAAAAGCCAAGAGAATGGCACTAAGTCATGACAAATATTTGGAGAGCTGATGAAGACATGATGCGCCAAATGGCCTCCTTCAGCGCCTTAGCAATTCTGTGATTCTGACTTTCCACATGTTACAGGATTTTTTCTCCTTTATTCTTTCGTGGGATGTGGGCATTGCTGGTAAAGTCAGTATTTGTTGACCATCCCTAATTTCTGTTGAACTGAGTGGCTTGCTGGATCATTTCAGAGGGCAAGAACAAAGAACAGTACAGCACAGCACAGCACAGGAAACAGGCCCTTCAGCCCTCCAAGCCTGCGCTACTCATTGGTCCAACTAGACCATTTGTTTGTATCCCTCCATTCCCAAACTGCTCATGTGACTATCCAGGTAAGTCTTAACTTAAGACTCAACCAAGACAGTTTAAAGTCAACCACATTGCCTTGGGTCTGAAATCACATGTAGGCCAGACTAGGTAAGAATGGCAGATTTCCTTCCCTAAATAGCATTAGCAAACCAAATGGGCTTTTATGACAATTGTTGTCATGGTCACCATTATTTAGACTAGTTTACCATTCCAGATTTATTAATTAAATTCACATTCTAACAGCAGCTGCCATGATGGTATTCAAACACATCACTGGCTAAAATGCTGAGGGAGGTGGTACGAGGCAATGAAACCACCTTGTTTGCATTCAAAGATACTTATAAAACATATAATGTATATGTGTGTGTGTGTGTTTGTCTCTGTGCGTCTGCGTTCCGTGTGTGTCCGAATGTGGGTAACACAGAAGGAAAAGGTCAGCCAGTAGTTGCAGCATCCTGCAAAAGCTTCTTACATCTATGTCGCTATCCCTCTCGCTGAGTGTTGATGTAAGCCAAGTCAGCAAAGACCACAACTGAAACCAAAACAAGGTAGCTTCTCAGCAAAACTGCTGAACACTGGAATCTTGAAACTGTTACGATCTCAGATGGTGTTATTACTGGACGGGAAGATCCCAGAATGGAACCCCAGCTCAAAACTCCGTAACATTTACTTTTTGTTATATAACTTAGAGGAACATTGTCACAGGACCATGAATTAGTTTTAACACAAAAAAACCATTTATAACCATGAAATATTGGATTATGATACAATACTCCTTCATGCTCCCCTTAGCATCACAAATATATTTTAAAGTTAATATGGATTACAAAGCAAATCTTAAATCACAATAGTCTCAGTAAGACAAAGTCCCTTTAAGCACACGGATTGGCTGTGGTCAAATACACACACTTCACTCTGAACCCAAGTTAGAGTCTGTGAATTTCTTCTCAGAATCCCCCCAAATGATTGTCACATAAGAATTTCCAAATTCCATTCTCAAAAACACACTTTCAAGTCTTCTTTCTCAACATCACTTTCCATCAATGGTTTGCCTTCTGATATCAAATCCAGGTTTTTGACATGACTCTTTTAAACAAAGCTTCTGCTTCACTTTCAATAATGATTCCAATATCCAAGTTTTACCACTTCTCCTTTGTCTTGACTGTTGTACAATCTGTGCACAATTGCTTTACTCTATTAAGATGGCATGAAACATTTGATTTACCTCTGAAGTCTGCTTTCCCACTTTAAATTTGTCCACTGCACTGTCTCTTTAACTCAGAACACTGTTTACTTTTCCCCTTGAATTCTCCTGAACAATACCTTGGTCTCTGTTATCTTAACTTCAGTCTTCTTCAGACATTCTTTATGTCCCAAATCCCTAGTTATCTGGACTGTATCTGTTTTTTTGAAAAGCCTACCTCTTTGCAAGTCCCTTGTCCTGTCCAGTTTTTCTTCTGTTCCTATTCTGCCGACGCAGCTCCACTTGCCATGAAAACTGTTTGGCCTTCTCCAACATTAAATTCTCTTTTGTTTTCAAAAAAGTCCAACAGTGTATTGTGAAACACACCAACTATGATGCAGTTGTGGATTAATTCATATTTTAAAGCTCTGTAGCCACACATACTGGGCAGGCAACATATGATTCAATGTGTTCACTTGACCAATACCTCCTTTGGTTGAATCTCACCCATTGGATGACAACATTTTTCTTATTGAAGGCCCTCAAAACCGTCTTGTAGAATCCAGAGGTCTCCTTGTTTCCTTGTCTTATTGGGACATTCTCAACTATGGCCCCAATCATGTATCAAAAGGTATGGACCTTGTGTTTTTGTACTTTTCATTGAATATGTTCAGCACTTCTCAAACTGTTGGCTCCAGAGCTCCCACCGTTATCTTTGTTAAGGATCTGTGATGTGCTGAAAGGAGAATGGCTGTTCATTGGCTGCCAACATTGTGGGTGGTTCATTGTCCACTACCAAGGGTTTTATTTTTGTTCTTTTTTGTTGCAAAGTCGAACTGTTGGAAGGTCTTCAGCTGTGAATTACCAATCTGGGGTCTTGGCTTTTTAAACTGTGGCCTCCAGTGCTGCCACCATGGTTTGCTGAGGCTTCATTTATTCTATGAGTGACTTGGCCATTGTCTACATTGTGTTTTTCTCAAAAATATTGATTTACAACTATTCGCATCCAAGACCTTATGGTAATTACATCATTCTCTGCACATGGACTGTTTTGTGTCTTGCTCCCTTGGAGCCTCGTGATCATCTGACCCTGAGGTCATGCTTATTTCATCATTGTCTAATTACTACAACTATTAACACTTTACCTGTGGGGGTCAGTTTAGCTCAGTTGGCTGGACAGCTGGTTAGTGATGTAGAACAACACCAAGAGTGCGTGTTCAATTCCCGTACTGACAGATTATTCATGAGGTTCCCCTTCTCAACCTTGCCTGAGATGTGATGAATGTCAGGTTAAATCACCACCAGTCAGCTCTCCCCTTTGAGGGGGAGAGCAGTCTATGGTCATCTGGGACTATGGTGGCTTTACCTTTACTCTACAGAAATCTAGACCTTATTGCTCTTAGTAAGCTTTACTACAACTAAACCTTACCACTACTAATAAAGCTCTACTCTTATTAATAGATTACATGAGTTTTGAAAGATAAATTAGCAAAATATTCACCAATCACCTATCTGTTTCCCAGTGATATCACATTTTGAATAGTTCTCAGTACAGACAGCCAATAGATTGAGCTCCTAGATTTTATAACCTGGACCAGTGCTCTCTGCACTCTTTTAACCTCAAAGTTAAGGTAGCTACTTATGTGAAAAGCACCAAACTCCCTTTCACTAAATTCCCAAGCTTGCTTCCCTAATTCCAGAATTCTCTAACCCTCAGTCTAATTAAAGTTCCATCCCTCAGTCTCATTCCAGCTCTCTCTCTTTACCTCTCAGTCAAACTCCAACTCCCTCTCCCTCACACTACTACCAGCTCTCACCCTCTCAGTCTAATTCAATCTCTCTCTCTTTTGCACTCTAATTCCATCTCACTTTCAGAATGCTGTGGGTTCCTCAAATCAGTGACATCAAGAACTTCCAAGAAAGGTAGTTTATTCCTAAGTTCAACAGCTCCATATGGTACTTGTGCTCGTGGAGATAACTCCTGCGCTCCTGCCACATGACATCTTCTGTAGCCACATCGTTGTATTCTCATGTGACCACTCGGTCCACTTCTTCCCCATTTCGTTGCACACCCGCCGACATGAGATGTAACAGTGTGCGTAATAGGAAACTATGTACAATACCACATTGTGTAACATACAATTAAATAAACTGACAATGCATAACTATTTACATATATATAGTGGCACGGATTAGACTGTCGCAACCAGTGCATAGCCTATCATGTCTCCTTCATCACTTGCCCCCCCGCTTTCTGTTGGAAAGATATACTGAAACTCAAACATCAGTTCTAGGTTAAGTGATAATAAAGCCTTGGGTCAGAATTCTCCCATCCCGCTCCCCACTGGAATTTTAGCGGGTGGGTTGCAGACAATGTGAAACCCCATTGACAGTCGGGCAGGAATTTCTGGTTTTTAGACCAGCGCGGCCGGAGAATTATGCCCCAGCAGTCTTGTGTCCGGCCTGTTGAGCAGATGATTACACCGGCTGGTGGTATTGGAGCCATTCTGTGGCAAGTGTCCTCACTGTTAGCAACACGGGATGTTTCATATGTGTGTTCATCAAGTGCAGGATTCACTGCATTGGCCTCTATAGGAATCAGCATGTCCGCTGGTGCACAGATATCCACTCCATCTGACGAAGGAGCTGTGCTCCGAAAGCTTATGGTATTTGCTACCAAATAAACCTGTTGGACTTTAACCTGGTGTTGTGAGACTTCTTACAGGGTTGGTGCCATAGGCTGAATAACTGACGTGCTGTGCTATCTGTTGATGCGGGTTCTGCTATTTGCAGAAGGTGATGGCAGTTGTGTATATAGAGGGCAGCATCTGAGGTTACCATATAACTTTTTTTTATTCATTCGTGAAACATGGGCGTCACTGGCTGGCCAGCGTTTATTGCCCATCCCTAATCGCCCTTGAGAAGGTGGTGGTGAGCTGCCTTCTTGAATCGCTGCAGTCCATGTTCTGTGGATTGACCCATTTGGGAGGGAATTTCAGGATTTTGATCCAGCAAACAATGTGAAACAATGTGAATCCTGCACTGTTCAGTTGCAGGGCATCACTGTGTACCACTGCCAACTGGTCATGGCCACGTGCGATCGATCTGTGCTGGGAAGTGTCTGCTGATTTAAGTATGGGTGCTCAAATGTCCAAGTATTGTAATACCGGTGGAGTTGCGAGTGCTTGTTTGAATCTGTTGAAGACTACTCTCTGGCACTCTTGTCATACCAAGAAAACACTGCTTGTCCACAGGGATTGCCAGCTGTCATATAGTCATTGCCTTGTCTGGTTCGGGCTTTACACCATCATGTGTGAGCAAGTGACACAGGTAAGGAACCTGGTTGACACTGAATCTTCATCTTACAGGGTTAAGCTTAGCTGTATGGTCCTAATTCTGTCAAGGACGAGACAAAGACGTTCAGCATGTTCTTGCATAGTACGACTGCACAGAAGGATGTCATCGACGACGAGTTTACAGGGTTGGCAATGCAAAACGTTGCTCCATGCACTGCTGGAAGACCTCACTGCCGGTGAAGATCCCATAGGGCATATGAAGAAAGTTACATCTGCCTACCAGGGACAGATGTGATTAGTTTAGACAATTCCTCATCTAATATGATCTGCCAGAACTTACATTTCACACAGAGAATGTTGAACACTTTGGCATTTGGCATGTCTGCTATCACCTGTTCCATTGTCTGCAGAGAATGATGTGGTTTGAGCAGCGCTTTGTTCAAATAAGCTGGGTCATTGCACATCCTGTCCATTCTGTGGCCATGTCTATAAGAGTTATGATACCTTGTGCTGTCATCTGATGCAGCTCATTATTGACTTTCTACTTCATGGCAATTGCTACTCTTCAAAGACCATAGATTGTTGGTGGTAGCGAATCATCTAGTCTCATGTGGTGTACAACTGGTAGCTTACCAATGATCTCACAATTGAAGAGGTCTCTATCTGTTGTCATCTCTCAGGCTTGGTGTTGTAGAGCATGTTGGGATCATTTAATGTGGACTGGGAGGGGGATGGGAACCTGAGCAGGGAGAGAGATGAGGAAGAAACAAGAATGGAAATAAAAGACAGAAATGTAAGAAGCAAAAGTGAAAGGCAGATAAAACAAGGACAAAAACAAATGGGCCAGAATGCAATATAACGCTAAGATGATTAACAAGGTTAAAAAGACAAGTCTAAAGGCTTTGTGTCTTCATGTGTGGAGCATTCGTAATAAGGCAGATAAATTAACGGCACGAAAAGACATAAACGGTCATGATATAGTTGCAGTTACAGAGATATGGCTGCAAGGTTTCCAAGGATGGGAACTGAACATCCAGGGGTATTAATCATTTAGGAAGGACAGATTAAAAGGAATGGAGGCGGGGTAGCATTGTTAGTAAAGAAGGAAATCAATGCAATAGTGAAGAATATAGGCACAGAAAATTATGATGTCGAATCTGTATGGGTGAAGGTAAGAAACATCAAGGAGCAGAAAACATTTTTGAGTGTTGTCTAAAGGCTCCCGAACAGTAGTGGAGAAAAAAGGGAAGCTATTAAACAAGAAATCAGAGGTGCATGCGATATGTTTTTTAAAGTTTATTTATTCGTGTCACAAGTAAGTGTTACATTAACACTGCAATGAAGTTATTGTGAAAATCCCCTAGGCGTTACACTCTGGCACCTGTTCGGGTACACTGAGGGAGAAATTAGCATGGCCAATGCATCTAACCAGCACGTCTTTCAGACTGTGGATGGAAACCGGAGCACACGGAGGAAACCCACGCAGACACGGGGAGAACATGCAGACTCTGCACAGACAGTGACTCAAGCCGGGAATCGAACCCAGGACCCTGGCGCTGTGAGGCAGCAGTGCTAACCACTATGCCATCTGGGTTATGAATGTAACCATGAGTTACTTTAATCTACACATGGATTGGATAAACCACACTAGCAATGGTATAGTGGAGGGGTTCCTGGAGTGTTTATGTGATGGTTTCTTAGATCAATCCATTGAGGAACCAACCAGAGAACAGGCTACTCTAGATTGGGTGCTGTGTCATGAGAAAGGATTAATTAACAATCTTGTTGTGAAGAGTGACCATGATATAACAGTAAGAAGTCTCACAACACTAGGTTAAAGTCCAACAGGTTTATTTGGTATCACGAGCTTTCGGAGCGCTGCTCCTTCATCAGGAGCTCCTTCATCACTCACCTGTGAAAGGGGCAGTGCTCCTAAAGCTCGTGATTCCAAATAAACCTGTTGGACTTTAACCTGGTGTTGTGAGACTTCTCACTGTGCCCATCCCAGTCCAACGCCGGTATCTCCATATCAAGATATAACAGGATTCTTCATTAAGATGGAGAGTAGAGTAGTCAAATCTAAAACTAGGATCCTGAATCTAAATAAAAGGGTATGAGGCACAAATTGGCAAGGATAGATTAGGGAACCTTGCTAAAGTGGGTAACAGTAGATATGCAATGGTTCATATTTAAAGAATGTGTGCATGATTACAAACATTCTTCATTCCTGTCTGACACAAAAATAAAAGAGGAAAGGTGGCTCAACCATGGCTTATAAAAGAAATTAAATCCAAAGAGGAGACATATAAAATTGCCAGAAAAAGCAGCAAGACTGCGGATTGGGAACATTTTAGATTACAGCAAAAGAGGACAACAAATTTGATCCAGAGGGGGAAAATAGAGTATGAGAGTAAAATTGCAGGGAAGATAGACACTGACCATAAAAACTTCTATAAATATGATGAGAAAAATATTAGTAAAAACAGTCCAAAGCCAAGGAAATTATGATGGGGAACAAACAGATGGCAGAAGAATTGAACACAGACTTTGTTTTTGTCTTCACAAAAGAAGGCACAAATAACCTCCCAGAAATGTTGGGGTCTGGTGAGAGGGTGGCATTGAATGAAATTAGTATCAGTAAGAAAATGGTGCTGGGGAAATTAATGTGGTTAAAGGCTGACAAATCACCAGGGCCAGATAATCTACACCGCAGAGTAGTAAAGGAAATGACTCTGGAAATATTAGATGCATTGCTGGTCGTATAACAAAATTCTATAGACTCTGGAGCAATTCCCACAGATTGGAGGGGGTAGCAGATGTAACCCAAGGGTGGGACTTTATAGCCGCGCTCACCCAAAACCGGAAAATCCCACTCGTGGTCAACGGGACCTTCGCATTGTCCACATTCTGCTTGCTTTGATTCCCGTGGTGGCTGGGATGGGAAAATTACGGTCCCACTATTTAAAAAGGGAGGGTGAAAAGAAAGGCCACTTAGCCAGACATCAGTAGTGGGGAAAATGCTAGAGTTTATTATAAAGGATGTAATAACAGAACATTTGGAAAACATTAAAGAGATTGGGCAAAGCCAGCATGGGTTTATGAAAGGCAAATAATGCTTCACAAATACTCTGTCTAATCCGCACTCTCTCCGTCTAATCCACACACTCTCTCCCTGTCTAATCTGCACTCTCTCTGTGCCTAGTCTGCACTCTCTCTCTGTGCCTAGTCTGAACTCTCTCTCTGTGCCTAGTCCGCACTCTCTCTCTGTGCCTAGTCCGCACTCTCTGTGCCTAGTCCGCACTCTCTCTCTGTGCCTAGTCTGAACTCTCTCTCTGTGCCTAGTCCGCACTCTCTGTGCCTAGTCCGCACTCTCTCTCTGTGCCTAGTCCGCACTCTCTGTGCCTAGTCCGAACTCTCTCTCTGTGTCTAGTCCGAACTCTCTCTCTGTGCCTAGTCCGCACTCTCTCGCTGTGCCTAGTCCGAACTCTCTCTCTGTGCCTAGTCTGCACTCTCTCGCTGTGCCTAGTCCGAACTCTCTCTCTGTGCCTAGTCCGAACTCTCTCTCTGTGCCTAGTCTGCACTCTCTCGCTGTGCCTAGTCCGAACTCTCTCTCTGTGCCTAGTCCGCACTCTCTCGCTGTGCCTAGTCCGCACTCTCTGTGCCTAGTCTGCACTCTCTCTGTGCCTAGTCCGAACTCTCTCGCTGTGCCTAGTCCGCACTCTCTGTGCCTAGTCCGAACTCTCTCTCTGTGCCTAGTCCGCACTCTCTCTGTGTCCAATCCGCACACTCTCTCTGTGCCTAGTCCGCACTCTCTCGCTGTGCCTAGTCCGAACTCTCTCTCTGTGCCTAGTCTGCACTCTCTCGCTGTGCCTAGTCCGAACTCTCTCTCTGTGCCTAGTCCGCACTCTCTCGCTGTGCCTAGTCCGCACACTCTCTCTGTGCCTAGTCCGCACTCTCTCGCTGTGCCTAGTCCGAACTCTCTCTCTGTGCCTAGTCTGCACTCTCTCGCTGTGCCTAGTCCGAACTCTCTCTCTGTGCCTAGACCGCACTCTCTGTGCCTAGTCCGCACTCTCTCGCTGTGCCTAGTCCGCACACTCTCTCTGTGCCTAGTCCGCACTCTCTGTGCCTAGTCCG